>NW_026947508.1:33310979-34007229 GCF_034190915.1 Cavia porcellus
GCATTTCAGGAGACTCTGGGGTCTGTGTAGGAAACATGCTTATACGTGCTAGGTCTGACTCTGACCCTCAGCCTGATGTTTTTGCAGTCTTAGGATTGAACCCCAGGCCTTGTACATACTAGGCAAGTGATCTGCCACCAAGCTACATCCTCAGCCAATCATGCTGTATTGTTCCCTGAATATATCCTATCCACAATCTTACTGTGACACCTGAGTGCACTAGGGGAGGCTTCTAAAGGGAAAGTTTTTATTAGAATGAGGCAGAACCAAAACAGCTGTGTCTAGGTGTGTGTCTGTCAGTATTTGTGAGTGTGGAGTCCATTTTCAGGAGCTGAGGGATCAAGATCCATGCTAGGAATCTTTCCCCTGCATTGCAGGACATGTATGATGAAGAGGTTTTCTGAAGCCACATTTACAGTTGTTTTGTTCTTTCACAGATGTGCTTGTTTGGAGCAATGATCGAGTGATTCGCTGGGTCATATCCATTGGCCTTAAAGAATATGCAAACAACCTCATAGAGAGTGGGGTTCATGGCGCACAGCTGGCCTTAGATGAAGCCTTCGATTACAACACATTGGCCCTGTTGTTACAGATCCCGACAGAGAACAGAAAGGTGACAACGGAGTCTGTGCCTCTGTCTGCTTAGCCACAGTGTTCGGTTTTTCTGTGGTTCTAGAATACTTATTTTTCATTTGAATGGAGAGAAAATTTAACTCTAGACAACTAGTAATCACTTTCCATAACTAATCTATAATATGGTAGTTCAAAATAAGCAAATGCTTGATTTTTCACTATCTTTTCTTTCCAGTTTGTGTTGCAAGCATGTGAGTCTTTGAAGTCTTTGTTTTAAAAAATTGTAATGTGTAACATCCTTCAGATATATTTAGTTGTTGTTTTGTTACTTCAGGCTCGAAATGTCTTGGACAAAGAATTTGCCGACCTTTTGGTCCTTGGGACTGTCAGACGTTTTGATGTTGTAAGTTTTCAGCTTTTTTCTCCTCTCACTGCTAGGAATCAACCTCAGGGCTTCACATATGCCAGTTGAGTGCTCTACTACTGATCCTTGCTCTTGGTCCACTACTTAATTTTTGGCAACCTTCAAAAATTATTTCTATATTGTCAAACAGATTGCAGCCTGCGATCAAAGTCTTAAGTTGTGTTTTGGTGACAGCTGACTGTCCTGCCCCAGTTCTTCTGTTTGGAAGGTTTCTTTCAAAAGTATATTAAATTTCCCCTCATGCTAAATCATAACTAACCTGTTGCCATACATTACGATTGTCTTCAGTGAGCTCCAAGAGTACTTGATTTTCACAAAGAAGATGGAAGCTGAATCTGGAAGCAAAGCATTTGTTGGATTATTTGTAGCCAGAATATTTTGAAAATAAATAAAAGTACATTATATAGCAGGCAAGAGCTTGTCCACAGTAAGAAATAAAATATTCTGATGGGTGAGAAAATCACATCCCTGGTGCCCAGGACTGCCCTCGTTTCTCCAGTTGGGGCCCAGCAGGAATGTAATCATGTTTCCTCTCACACTGAAGTTCCAGTGTGTGCAGCACATTGGAAGGTCACCAGGAAAGGCTAAGTAAAGCAAAACAGTCAGGGGCTTAGGAGTCCTTCTGAAGGACAGTTATCTTTATTAGAGTGTGCCTGTTCTGTGTTTTCATTTGCCAGGAGCATGACAAACACTTTAGGAGAGCACCTTCATGGAGAGAGAAGGTTAGAGAAAAGGCCATTCATGGCGTGGCAACTGGGTCATCAGAGACACTCCCTGCAAACTTCCGAGTCTCTTCTTCCAAGTCTTCCCACTCTGTGCAGCCCAATGAGATCCAGATGGATGGTATGTGGTGGGCCATGTAA
This sequence comes from Cavia porcellus, assembly GCF_034190915.1. Taxonomy (NCBI): domain Eukaryota; kingdom Metazoa; phylum Chordata; class Mammalia; order Rodentia; family Caviidae; genus Cavia; species Cavia porcellus. The sequence continues at coordinate 33,312,840 of NW_026947508.1, forward strand.
TGCAACACTGGCTGGGAGCATGTGCGCGCTAATAATTACCTAGAGTGGCCATTGTATGTGTTACAAAGCATCTGAGTTTGGTTGCATGCCCAGGTGTCAATGGTTCAGGATTAGCCCTAACATTTGTTGGAAAATGGTTAACAACAATAATAGAATTTTTAAAAAATCTGTCTGGTTGAACCTTAGCATCCTTGCCCAACTAATAAAGTGGAGCACCCATCTGTGCTCTCAGGGCTGAGGCTGATGCACCTGTGGGGTGCAGTGTGTGGCAGGCAGCACTGGCTTGCCAGGAAAATTGCAGTGTGACACTTGGGACTTCTCTCCACACTAGAAGAAATGGCAGAGTAAACTTTAGCTCACAACTTCCAGCTTCTGCCAACTCTGTCTTTCCTTTTCCCTTCCCTCCAGTGTTATCTTTCCATATACTTACCTTGTGCCACCTGAAGAGGGACAGGGAAGAAGGCAGAAGCCTTGTGGAGACCGCTAGGGCAGCCCTGCTGCCTTCTCAGTGAGAGATGGCAAGGCATTGACCTTTCCAGTGCAGTCGGGATGGCCCTTATGTAACTGCTGACTGAAGAGTGCAGTTGGCTGAGAGGAGACCTTGAGTCCCTGACAGTCCTGCCCACCTAGTAAAAGGCACTGATAGGGTCCTGAGAGAGCCCACATCCACATCCAGCTCTTGTGGTAGCAGGGACATGACCTTGAGCAAGTCATGCAGCTGTGCTGTGCCTCAGTTTCCATATCTGTAACTTGGGCATCATAGTAATGTGATTTTGATGCTTCAATGTGTCATGTGGGTGAAGCTGATGGAGTCCTGAGCCTCGTGCATTGCTGACAATCTCAGTGTTAGGTGGAGACTTCATTCCTTCTCATTCCTGATGTACATGGTTGTGCTGTATAAACTGTACCAGTGGGGTTGTTACAAGTTTCCTGTTGTTAGCCCCCTGTGTAGGTAGTTTTCCTTTTTTCTCTTTCTTGCCTGTATGAAAATCAGAGAAAAATACATTTATATAAACTTTTTAAAGCTGAACACTTTCCAGTGTGTCTTTTAACTAGTAAGTTCTTAAGAATTAACACTTTCTCCCTCAAGGTGTCTTACAAATGTTGGCAAGGCATGGAAGTGCATGCCTGTAATTCCAGTACTTGGGAGGCTCAGGCAGGAAAATCATGAATCTGAGATGTATGTGAATCATAAATCCAGGTTAAGGCTATACTGAGCTTCATAGGAAGACCTTGTATCATAAATAAAATAGATAAGTAAGTAAGCTGTGACGGGCCTTGAGCTTAATTTCCATTGGCTTACTAAATAGTCTAAATGAGTACTCTGTTGTTTTCCCTGTACCTTCAATTTCTGTTTCACTATAAGAATCACATTTTCTCTCTGAACATTGCAAGCAATATTAACATAGCTGGGTGTGGAGATCACCTGTAATCCCGGCACTGGGGAAGCTAAGGCAGGAAGGTTGCTGAGAGCTCAGTACCAGCCTCGAATTCACAGGGATTGTAGGGCCAGTGTGAACTACACAGGGAGACCTTGTTTCAACAAAACAAAACAAAAATAAAGGGTAGTATTAATGAGTCTGTTTGTTGTTGATTTGTTTTTTTGGAGGCATTTTTGTGGTTGTGGTTGTTGTTTTGGGGTTTGGGGTGGTACTGGGGAGGGAGCCTTCTACCTGTACTACACATCACCCCTTCTTTTATTATCCAGAAAGGGTCTTGTTAAATTGTCCAGGCCTGGTTTGAACTTGGAGTTTTCCTGCCTCAACCTCCCAGAGTGCTAGGATTACAGGCATGTGCAGGCAAACTGTGTAACACTAAATTTAAATGGATTGAATAGAAAAAGTTGTCAGGGTAAATTACATAGAAGATGTCTATGCCACATTGGTAAGAAGGTGGACTGTTACAAATGACTTGCGAGGTGGAGAGTATAAGATAAATTACAGCATGTCTCCTAGACTTTAGAATGAAGGTTTACAATGACTGCCCAGTCTTACCAACACGGCCAGCTATCTGTCTTTTCTAGAGCTATGGCAAGATGTTGCTAAGAAGTATTCCTGGTATACTTGCAGGAAAACAAAACACTGTACAACTGGGAGTGTAAATATCTGCAGAAGATGTTGCAAGCTCTTTACCCAGTTTGTGACAGGGCTGTACTGCCTGTTTAGCCACCCAGTGTTTGTCAAACAAGGACCCCTGCCTCCGTGTTCTCCATCCTTTTTTGTAGAAACTGAGACAAGCTTTAGTCTTCTGAGAAGCACTGGCCATGGCCTCTGGGCTGTGCCTCTTTGCCTGCAACCCACCCTGAGAGCAGTGCCTGCAGAGCAGCTGGGGTTCCCTCCTCCCCTTCGTGCTGCTGATTCACCCCATTCATTCCTGGAGGTCTAGCTGTAGGGCACAAGGAAAAGTCCAGTTGCTATATCAAAGTGTGGCTTAAGGAGCTGCAGAGTAGCTATGTTAGGTGGTTGTCCTCTCTGTATGTGCACACTGAGGTGGTTTGCACTTCCAAGGGGCCCTATTGCTATTTTAGGTGCCAGTGTCCCCTTGGGTGGTGACAGAACCACTCTGGGCAGCCCTCTGATGCTCTTGCCTCACTCTCCCAGGCAGTCTTAGGATTCCTCAGTAGACACCATTGTAGGTGTGGAGATGTGTGTCTTACCTGTGCCCCGTGTGAAGTGTTAAAACTAACAGCACTTTGTTTTTGCACACTTCCTCTCATGGTTGTTGGAACAGGCAGTGTATCAGAAACACAGAAGTTGGATTCTGCGACAGTCAGGACTTCCTCCCGTTAAGCCTCCTGTTGGTGAGTAGAGAGCAGCGTAATCCCTGGAGATCATCCCTGTACAGCAGGGTGAAGCTGTAACAGGGCTAACAGTGTGGGTTTAGACCATGCCAATTTACATGGGGATCTTCAAAATGACAGAAATAGTAGCTCTGTACCCATCAAGGCGATTTTGGTTTTTAGCTGACCATAAAGAGGGCTGTGTGTCATTTTTGTTCTGTTAACTTTTATTTTTATTAGTAAGTTAGTTGTACTTAAATTCATCATGGAGAGTTGGTACCTGTACTAGGACATCTTAAATCTTTTTACCTCCCCTCTCCTGTGTCCCTTGTGTCTCCAGTTTTAAAGAAAAACACGTGCCACTGAGTAAATCCTGGAAAAACAGGACTTTTTGTCTTGTAAGCTGACAATAAATTGCACCTTGAGCAATCTTGCATCTTGCCTGATTTAGGAGCCCAGTTCTCAAATGATCTGTTTTTGACAGTGGGTTATTACCGAGATCCTCCTTTACCATTTGTTAATATTTATCTAACTTTGCCTGTCTGTATTTGTTTTATGAAGTTGGGCATGTTATTATTCAGTGTGTTTATAATCGTCATCCCTTCCTATGGAATTATTCACTTCACCTATGTGTAGTGACTTTCTTTGTCTCTTCTGACTAGTTTTGGCTTGAAGTCTACTTTGTCTAAAGTTAATATCACTACAAAATTTACACATTTTGGGTTTTGTTGTAAAACAGAGAAAAAAAGTGATCTAAAGGATACAACTGCAAGTGTGTTTAGGTGTGTTAAGATAAATGAACATATTACTAAATTTTTGTTGGATCACTGAACACAACTGTTTGCAGTCTCACTGTTTGAATGTCCACTTTGTATGCTTTAATACTGTAACTTGAACAACCATTTCTAAGATGACAATATGTAATCTATTATAATTTCTTACCTTTTTTTGCAATTCTGTATTACTTGTACCATTATACTGTTTTTTCTTTTTTTTTTCTTTTAAATAAAAAAAATAAAGTTAGGATCACTACTTCTTTCTCTTTTCCTGCGTGGAATATTATTTTCCATCTTTTGATCTTTAATCTGTGAATTTCTTTTTGAATTAAATGTGTTTCTTGATTCCTGCGTATCATAGGATTTTGTTTCTGGATCAGTTCTGCCAGTCTGTGTCTTTTGGTGGGGAATTGAAACCATTTCACACTGAGAGTTTTTACTGAAAACTATCGACTTATTCTTGTTGATATTCCTTTCCTTTTTTTTTTTTTTTCTTTTGCTTAACTGCTCATCACACCGGGTATATTCATTCTTTTTGATTTATTGACATTGTTGGCTTTATTGTTGTTTTCCAGAAATACCCTTAAAATTTTTGTTTCTTTTTAAATCTATTTTACTTTAAAGAGAAAAAAAAGAAAAACAAACAAAATTTCAAAGCACAATAATTAGAGATTGTTATCTTCAAGTCAGTTGAAATTTTTTGGTAATGCTGGTTTGGTGGCCATGAATATCTTGTCTTCTTGTAATGGAAATACTTTATGTCTGCATCAGTTATGAAGGAGAGTTTTGCAGGATGCATAAGTCAGGTTTGGAAGTTATCTTTTAGAGCTCAAAACACTTCAGTCCTCCTGGCCTTGAAGTTTTGTGTTGAGAGGTCTGGTGTAATTTTAATGCGTTTACCTTTCCATGTAATTTGTTGCTTTTCTGTAATAGCACTTAAGAGTTTGTCTCCTGTGATAGGTTTCTGGTACTAAAAGTATAATAAGCTCTCTTTTGATCATGCCTCCACTTATTGGTGTGCTTGTTTCTTTTCCTGTATTTGGGGAGTTTTCTGCCATTATTTCAGTGAATATTTTTATGCTGTTAGTGTTATCTTCTGATTTATCGCTTTTTCCAATTACTCATAGGCTTTTTTGTGTCATCCAGTGGTTGAGTCCATTTTTCATGTTGTCTTGTTGGTTTGTGTAGTTGGTCTCTGAAAGCACCACTGCCTTCGAGTTCTGAAATTCTGTTCTCACACTGGTCATTTCTGCAGCCCAAACTTTCAATATAATTTTTAATCACCTGGATTTCTGATTTTAACCTTCTTATGGACTCCAATTTTTTTTCTAAACTTGTCATTATGGTTTGTATAGTTTTGTTTAGCTCAGCTAGTTTGTTATTTGTGTCTTCTGGAAGCGTCTGGATCACTTTGGTTATTACTTCCATTATCTGCTTCGTTATGTCTTCTGTGGTCCCTCTGTGTACCTCTCTGATCTGTTTTCCAACCTCCTTTGAAGTAATTCTCATGTGTGGCTTATCCTGTTCTCTATCCCCTGGATTGGCTTCATGGAGCTAAGAGATTCTGGAGGCATTCTGTTGCCTTTTAGTCCCCCGTTTCTCTTGGGCTTTTTGTTTTATTTTGTGTTAAATTTATGGATGGTTTTAGTGTAAAGACTTTGTTGCTAGTGTAGAAATCTTTTTAAATGGTCACTTTTAGTGACATATTTTGGGCTAACTACAGTGGTACGTCAGTTGACAAATTTAATCTGTTCCCTGATTCTGGGAAAAATGGCCACAGTTGCATCTGTCTAAAATAGATGGCCGCAGTCATGTTGGTCACCAGATGAAGAGTTTGTAAACAAACAGAATTTTGCCAAATGCTTCTGTTTGGAAACCAAATTATTGACAATCAAAAGCATTTGTGAACTGAGCTACCACTGTGACTCAGGCAGAGAGGTTTTTATGGGGTTTCAAACGGGAAGTAGAGAGGTAGAGTCCGTGGCTGTCTTTGATTGGTTTTTGTAATATGTTTGATAAGACCAGCTGTGCATCACAGTGACCAGCTGTTTCTAAGAAACAGAAGTAGCAGGAACTGATATCTGGGCAACTAACAGAAACTCAAGTACACTGGCTGTGGGAGTGTGGGGATGTTTCTGTCACTCTGCGATGTGGTTTAACAAGTGTAGATCTCTTTGCAATACCTCAGACCACTGAAGCTGTGAAGAATATGATGCCTCACATGTAGCATTATTTCCTCAGAATATGATGTTCAAGGTCATTTTCTTAGTTCATCAAGCTTGATTCCCAGTTCTTCCCATCCTCTTGCCTAACCCCATCCTCAGGCAATTACAGCACACAAGCCTTTCTGTACCTTGCAGCAACTCTCCTCTCTTGTACCTGACATCAGGAGCTTATTATTCTCTTCTCAACTGACTCGGTGACCACACCAAGTAATAAAAAAAATCTCTATCAGAAAATGAAATAGTTTTACAAATACTAATGAGTTCCTTAAATACAACAGGGCTCCACTGACACTTTTTCTGGGACATACTCTTAAATAGAAAATATTCTCATAGAACAAACTAAAGTATATGTAACTCAACTGAAACTATCCCATGCATATTATCAGATCACATAACAATGAGATTGGAAATCAATGGCAAAGGAAACCAAAGAACTAGTACACAGATATAGCTCAGAGACATAAGTGCCTGCCTGGCAAGTGCAAAGTATGGAGTGCAATTCCAGATACATAAAAAGAAAGGAAGGGATGAGAGAAAGAGAGAGAGAGAGAGAGAGAGACAGAGACAGAGACAGAGAGACAGAGAGACAGAGAGAGACTGAGAGAAAAGGGATAAACCACAAGTGCTCCATAAACAAATGGAAATTAAATAACACCATCCTAAAAAACCAATGTGTCACAGATGAAATTAACAAAGAAATTGGACAATTTATACACTTAAAAGATAACAGTAGTACAACCATACTTGAAATTACAGGACACGCTGAAAGTAGTCCTAAAAGGGAAATATTTAGCATTGAATATACTTATCAGGAAAACAGAACAAGCTCAAATAATTAACTTACTGTTGAACCTCAAGCTTATAGATAGAGAAGAGCATGTTAACGCTGAAGATCATATGAAGGAGGAAATTATAAATCATAACAGAAATTAAAGAAATGGAAACTAAGAAATCAAAGCAAAAATCCATGAATGCAATAGTTGCTTCTATGAAAGATTAAATAGGATGGAAAAAAACTCCTTATCAAAAAGAGGAAGGAAAAGACTCAAATCCATGAAGTTGGGAATCAAAATGGTGAAATGACAACAGATCTCACAGAAATCCTAAAAGTTCTCTGTTCCTGCCTCAACAATTGGCAGCTAGTAAGAGACAAATGGAGTAGAAATAGAAAGATTTTTTGATACATAAGAATTACCATAGCAGGATCAAGAGAACACACATATTCTAAATAAACCAGTTTCAGTGCCAGTATGTCTTAAATGCTATAATGTTCTTTGTGGGTAGATATTACCATAAACTGTCCTTTCTTTACAGTTCAATGTTCGTTATCTCTATTAGCAGAAGTTTCTAGCCCAACTGACCTACAACATTCAGCAGAAAAACACAGGAACAAAGAAACACCAGCCAATAAGATGCCTCAAAATTTTACACCTCCCCAATAGCTATCTGGCAGTTAATAAAAATAAAATTCAGAATGAAACCAAAAATGAATAGAGGAAAATAAAATGATCATAAAACACAATGCCATGTCACACTGTCAACATCATTTTTCACATAGATTAAAATTTTGATTCTGACATTTCTGTAAAAATAAAAAGACTCTAAATAGTCTAATCAACTTTGATAAGGGAAAAATTAGAGCTCCAACCCTGCCCAACACAAATGGTTCTAAATATATAACCTAAGCATCACAGAGGTCAATGAAAGGCTGGAGAAACACAGTAAGGTCTAAAATTCTTATTCCCTCAAATTACTGCACAAAACTTTCAAGTCTAGGCACTGAAATGGATGTCCAGATAATGAGGCATTTAAAACTCCAAGTAGCTACAACCAGAAAAGAAACTGTCCACACTGCATTGTGGAAAAATCCAAGAAATCACAACAAAGAAAAAACACTAAAATCCATTAGAGAGAAATATGAAATAACTTCTAAAAATAAACCTCTAAGAATAACTGCAGATTTCTTAACACAGATTATCAGGCCAGGAGAGATTGAAGGAGTATATTAAATTAGAATAAATCAATGCACATAATAATTACCTACTAAAACATATTTCCAAATTTACGAAGAAATAAAGAATTTCCATGGCAAAGAGTCATTTAAGAAATTCATGATGAGCAAACCAGCTACAGAAACATTGAGAAGTTAATCAAAAGAAAGAAACCAGTAAAAGAAAATAGTAATAACTCACAATTTAAATAGCTTTACCAATGATTCTTTAAGGATCATGGACCACAAAGTCAGAGATTCTAGAGATTCAAAAATAGAGCCAGGTGTAGTGACTCCCACATGAAAACAGCACTGGGGAGGCTGAAGCAGGCAGATCACTGCAAATACCATGGCAGCCTGAGCAACAGTGAGTTCAAGGCCGTCCTGAACTGCATAGCAACACCCTATATCAAAACAGACCCAAAAAATTGATAACTCAACTATGAATGAAAATGGTACAAACTACACACTTGACAAGCTCTATCTAGAGTGTGGACTTGTTAGCTGTAAAAAACATTCTGAAGAAAAGAATTATAAAAGAAACTGTGCAAACAACTAAATTTTCATTTTGAGTGATCAAATCGTTGGACACAAGTGACAGTTAATATAACGTGTACCCTCAGGAAACTCCAGAAGACATCTATGTCTTACCTTTTAATTTTGTAAATTAGTTTTCTTTGAAAGAAAACACTAAGTCATTATAAATGCATCATCATTGTAAAACTGACCACTTGAGAGTGGTTTTGCTTTTATTAGAATGGACTTGAAAGTTTTCTTTTGATCCAACTAAGTGGATGAAAAGCAAAGCATTGTTGAAATGAATCCACTTGCTATTTGGAGTATCTGAGGATACTCATTGCACTGTGAGGTTAATTTTCTGCCAAATGAGTGATCATGGTAATAGATGTAGCTTTACAGCTTGTTTTCCTTGTGTGGTGGCCCTGGGCATGCAATCCAGAGCCTCTTGTAAGCTAGGGGAAGCCTGCTCACAGTGACCTACAACCCCAATGCATTTGAATCTTTTTTAAAAAAATGATCTTGCTAATTTTTCCAATTTGACCACAAGTTCAAATTGGAATTATAGCCATGGGCCAGTCTACCCATTTGGCTTTAGATCTTTATATAGACAATAAAATTTGATTTTATACTCAGGGTGTGAAAGGGAAGAAATTTAACTCAGCCTAGATGAGGATTTGGAGGATTATTTTATAATATTCACCCAAAGAGTTCAATGCAAAACTGTGGGGGAGTTTCATGCACACACTAGACATGCAAAGAACTCAGGTAAGGCCTATATCCCATGGCACTGTCCTTCATGACACTACTCCAGCTAAACACCTAGAGCCCATGACCACACATATGCTCAGCTTATGCTCACGTAATACCACACATAAGTTCAGCTTAGAGGACACGACAATATCTCATGCAAGTCTGTGTCAGGAATCTGCACTCAATGGACCACAGGTCAATGGTGGAAACCAGAAAGGCCTTCCCAGCACAGTGAAGGATCAGTGTCATCAGGGAGAGACCTCTGCTTTGAAACCAGGAAGCCAAGTTGAGGATACTCATATTATGAAATAAAGCAGCAATAGGCAGATTGGTGCTTGAAAAGAACCTCAGCCATCCTCAGTGACAGGACAGGAGCTGCTCTGACAATGAGGACAGGTAAGTTCATATCAGGAAATGCAGCGATAATAGTTTCTCAAGGAGAATGAACAGCACCATCTTCCTCTCCAGTTCTCCTTTGAGGCTGTTGGCAACAATCGTCAGGTGTTCTTTCCATATCAAGAGCCAAGCTGACTCAATTCAGCCGAGAGTTTCAAGTTGCCCATTCATGAATTCAGCACAGGGCTGCTCTCTCACAATGTGGGAGGTTGAGACTCTACTTTACGTCAATTCCCTATCATTAACACAGTTTCACTGATTGGAATTGCTCTTCAAACAAGGAACAGACTACATGCATCTAGAAAAGGTAAACACCTACAGGTGACACAAAGTACATAGGCTGATTGTGAGAAGTAGAAAAATGATTTAAATGCCATACATGTGTGTTCTTTATGACCACTGGGGTGATGTTTTATAGGCATTACAGAGGATATCTGCCATACAATCACCGCACACTGTCCTGACTCCACGTTTTCCTGAAAATCAGACCTAAAAAGAACAAAAAAGTTGACAGTCCAAATCTGCCTATTGCTGCTTTATTTGCCATTGCAGAGTACCAATCAAGCAGGAGAGCAGTGAGGCATCATCTTCATAACAGTGGCCATCCCCAAGGCAATGATCAGCAAGGGCTGATTCCCATTAGCTCTTTCCAGTTAGGTCTTACTTTCAGACATACACACTCTGTCACTAAAATGAATACTCTACTTTGGTACTAAGTTCATTAGCTCAGGATGAATAATTAATCACCTCTCTGCACATGAAAGCATCCAACTGGTATGAATCCACCACTGCTACTGCAGAAGTAAGACTCTGAACCAAACATTTATATCTCTAAGGGAAAGTTACTGTGAAATTTTCTAGAAAGTTGCACTACTTTCTAGTTAAATGGAGATGAAAATAGACTCAGTAAAGAAAAGCACACTAAACTTCACAACTGTCTACATGTAAATCCCCAGCACAGTATCTTCAGAGAAAATGCTCCTTCAATGGAAAAGACCCCACAGCACTGTGCGTACCACACACAAAATGTCAATGTACACACATTGACTTAAATGTGAAGATACCACCAGGGCCTCGTATCACCAAAAGGCATCCTAGTTGAGCTGTTTCTAAGTAGCACACTGGATTAGAATAGAGGGTGTGAGGGGCTGGGCATTTAGCTCAGCAGCGTGAGCACCTGCCTTGCAAGCAGGCGATCATGAGTTCGATCCCTGGTACCGATAAAAATGAAAAAGACCAAAAAAAAAAAAAAAAAAAAAGAAAGAAAAAAGAAAGAAAGAAAGAAAAAAAGAATAGAGGGTGTGTGTGGCTGTAATTCCAGAACTCTAGGCAGCTAAGCCAAGATTTCAAGGGAGTGTCCAACCTGATCAATCTTGTGGCTTAGAGAAATATTCAGTGTGTATCTGAAAAAATCAGTCTGAGGATACACCTATAATTCATTGTGGAGACACACGGTACAAACTCCAGGAATGCAAAAGTAAGAAAGTAATAGACAGATGATATATAGATCAAATTATTCCTGTACACTAAGATAAGATACAACAAAATGTGTAAGTAGCTAGATTATTTAATAGGAAGAGAAAGATGGGCAATGGAGGAGCTTAGACTGGTGAGCCCGCTAGGGGCACAGAACCCTAAAATGCCACCTCACTTCCTTGGCAACCTGACCAAACAGAACTGGGATCTGATGTTACCAAGCATCACAATGTAGTCACAGCAGCCTCCTGAGCCCACTTGCTCAGAGACGCTCAACAGTGAGCAGAATGGGCTGCTTCTCCACATAATGTAGCTGCAGTTTTAAAACCCCAGGCAATGAAAGTTTATGTTAAAGCCTGAGGAGACTGTTTACTTCATCCAGATGGCACAGTGCACCTTGTGGGATCAACTCAACCCTCCAGGACTCCCTAAGGAAGGTGTCTCCAGGATGACCTCAACTGATGAAGAAATCCAACATAGCCATGTGAATTCTCCCCAAGCCCAATTTCCTACAACGTCACAAAGCTAAAGATCACAGAGGAAGTTTCACTGGGCCAGGAGACTCGCAGTAGCTTTGGACAGGTCTCCCGACAGGCATCCACAAAACCTTAGAAACCAAAGAAGTCCAGGCTGGGAACAGAAAACCACAGCCACCAGACCCTGAAAAACACTAAGAAACCCAGTGTCCTTACACCCTGAGCCAATCCCTTATGAAAACCACTTCATAGTTATATCTTGGCATAACTGATGCCATGTAGACACCTGCATTTAACTAGTGCCCTGTATTTGACCCAGGAAAATGGCAAATTACTCAGGGTAGAAGTCTAAAGAGAGAAGCATAATGAGCTGTACCACGAGAGAAAAATTAACCTGCTCAATAAAAGAAGCAGGATGCAGGTGTCAACCAAAAATTAATGTAAATTGTAGCTAAATTTTTTCTAACAAGATATCTTTTGTGGTTCTCTATTTTAAAAGCTCTGTAAGTTTCCAGTTCAATGCCACTTATTTGTACTCTGAAATGGGGAAAGGTTCAAGTGGTCTTGAACTCAATTAAATTTCAAATTCATCAGTTTGGCTACTTGTATTCCTATATTGTTGTTCACGAACCCACGTCATTTGGGGTCTCTTGATTATAGGATCCAAGTCTCTCTTTGAGGCAATTGTTACTCAGGGGAACTACAAAGAGTTCTTCCTTGCCTCTGAGGTCTCTCTATTTTTCATAGAGAAACCAAAACCCCTGGATGTTAATTTGGAGGGAGCACTCCAGATCCTTGCGAGTAAGATTGTTTCAATTTTTGTTGGGGTGCCCCTTGTGAGTCTTTGGAAATGTTGGACACAACATTAAAATCACGTTCATTTGTTCTCAGAACAAGAATTTGGCTGAGACTAGTAGGTCATAAGGTAAAACTAGTTCTTGGTGTCAGTCTGTTCATCTGTGAATTTGTTTTGTTAATCTTGTCAATGGTTTAATGTTTATTATTCATCTGTTATTTGTGTGACTGGGTCACACTGCTTCTGCTTTTTTGTTGCCCTGCATTGTGTTCAAAAACATCTTCAGGAATTTCATTGGAGAGCCTCTTCCTATGGTGAACTTGTTTACCCAGAGAAGCTCGAAACTTTCTTGTGAATTTAAATGGCCATCTGCATCCCTGGAGCATCTCCTAAGGCATATTGTATTTATACACATTTATGTCAGGGCAAACAAATCCCTGAGCACTTTAAGCACACCACAGTATTTTTCTTGGTTTGGGGGGGAGTTTATATTATCATTATTTTGTGTTTCACACTAGAGATGGATCATTCCTACCTTCAAATGGAAAGCCATAGCATTGGGAAAATAAATTGACTTAAAAGAATGGCTAAGATGAAGAGCTGAGGATCTCAACCCGGATCTGCAGTGATCTCCATGCCTCCTCTACAAGGAAGAAAACCTCTGGCCAGAGAAACACACAGTTCAGCCTAAACAGGATGTGAAATTTTCTGGTTGAAAATGAAGACCTTAGCTCCCACATTACTCTACTTGGCTCTCAGACAACATCAGGACATTGAGACCCACAACAAAGCTGAGTCAGCAATTAGAGTGACATTCTCAAGGCCACCTGCTATGACCACTGGGTAGACTGTGCATCTGAGCCCAAGGCCAGACTCCAGCATCTCCATTTAATACTGTGTATGTAATATTACCTTCTGTGAAAGAAAGGATCACACAAATTCTCTTTGAATTGTAAATGAAACTAAAAATGAAAATATTACCCATCTCAGTACTTAACATTTCCACGAAATTCTCCAAGAGAAAACATCTTCAACATTTTTATGAGAAAAAGTTTGCCAGAGAGAATAACAGGAATTTTCCTCCAGGAAAGACCTGTGTAATTCAATACATTAGTTTCCTTGTATGGGCTTCCATAAAACTCAGTGTTACAGCATAGCCACTATCACAGAACTTTTTTTTTTCTTTTAAGGATAGGTCGTTAGGAATAAATTTTACATTTATGAAAAGTGACATTTCCAACATATATTTCTATTGATTTTGCCACACGATTAACTATGTGTCCAAAAGTATATTCTGGCTCTAAGGTGGTTCCAGCACCCATTGATATTCCTCGTTACGCTCTGTTCACTCACCACAAACTCACCTGAGACTAACTGCTGCCTGCACCCTGCATAAATACTCTAGATGTCACACATGCTCATAGGGAGCTTTCCTTCAATGTGGACACCACAAACTATTTGATCTGTTTTCTAGATAAAATGAGTGTTTTAATTTTATAGAATGTACATCAGTTATTCCTGTTGTTGTAATTCTGTGCATAACTCTACTTTAGGTGAGGCTTTCATCTTGGTGCATCCCACTACATCTGTACATGGAAATGCCCACATTACATGTGCTCTACCTGGTAGCACTCAGCACATCTGTTCTTCAGCTACACACCAGCACACCAAGCAGGCAAGAAAGGGCACTTCATAGAAACACAATTTTAAATTTCACTGCCTTCTTTGCTGTCTCTCTAAGAACAGTCGGTACGGATTTCCAATTGAGATTGGATGCATGAATGGAATCCGGTAGCACATTATTTCCATATTGGAACAAAGTTTTCTCTCCTCAAAAACAGAAAATTTTAATAATTAACTGAATTTGAAAGACTGGAAGGCAGAATCTCTGTAACCCAAAATCACACTGTTCTTTCCTATGAACTGAGGTTTCTCAGTGCTGACATCTGGACAGTGCACAGGGAGGCCACACACACAGGTGTGACCTGGAGAGGGGTGAAGAGATAAAATGCAAGGAGACAGGAAGATGAGGGGAAAAGGCTCAGGGACACCTCTAGAAGGTAGAAAGGACAGATTCCCCCCTAGATTCTTCAGAGTGAGCACATCCTGACAACATCCTGGCTCTATCACACTGAGCACTCAGCCGGACTTCTGACCTTCAGAACTGTAACATGATGATTTTTGCATGTTCAAAACATAAGGTCATACAAAATCTTACTATAAAAATAGAAAACTAATATGAAGGTATTTACTGAGTTTTCCTGTGAGACTCTTCCATAATACTACAGGAGGTAAGGAATCCAATCCATTTAATTTTCTCCTGAACCCTGCTTTCTTATCAGGAGGAATGGGACACAGTCTTTAGGCAGATGGAGAGAGTGCAACTCCCATGTCACATGGCCAGCAAACAGCAGGACGGACACTAAAACGAGTTTTTACTCCAGGATGAATCGCACAGGGACAATGCCTACATTATGGTTAACAGTCATTCTATGCCATGTCTTCAGCTTAGAAATTGCTGATAGTAACAGTGAAATCTCTTCCAGACCCACAGCCACTGAACTGGTGAGGGTCCCCAGATTACCAGATGTTTGTCCAGCTAGTGAACAGTCTGTGATGGAACCAGGATGAGTAGCTGACCTGCTTGATCCTAGCCTGGGCTACACAGTGAACTCAAGCCCAGGATGAACGACAAAGTGTGATTCTATCTCAAAAGCCAAAAAAGAAAAACAGATTTCAAAGAAATTACTCCCCTGAGAACAATTTTAATTAACCTAGTACATCAAAATCCACATATAATAGATAGTCATTGTAGTGGTTAATTATGTCAACTTGAGACATTTAGAAGTTTAATTAAATGGGTTTAAGAACTCTACACCAAAGGGTATAGAAGAAGACCCACCCTAGGGTGGCTTATCACCGGGAGGTATGAAAGGGAAGGAGGGAGGATGAATGCATTCCATTCTTGGGAGAAGCTCCAGTCTTTGCCTTTGGTTGGAACTTGTCTCTTAGCTTCCAGTATAGACTCTTCAGCCTTTCATCTTCAGCCTTTCATCATACAGTGTGTGCTGTATATGCTTCAAATCAATGTCCATTATGTGGCACTGTGTCTCCCATAGCCAGGATTCATAGGTCCAAGATTCAAGGGGTGGAAGTAGGAATGGTACCACTCACCATTACCCTGAGTGATCAACTAGCAAAATTTTTGCTTCCTGTCCCCATGACTTCGTGTTCTGCTGACCTGGAAGTTTTGGTTCCAGAGCAGGGAAGACTTATACCAGGAAGCACAACAATCATGTTACTGAACTGGAAGCTAAGACCTTCACCAACACACACTCATTTTGGTCTCCTCATGCCTCTGAGGAAACAAGCTAAAAAGGGAGTCATAGTGTTGTCAGGAGTGACTGACCCAGACTACCAAAGGGGAAGTTGGACTACTACTCTACAATGGAGGAAAGGAAGAATATACCTGAAGTGCCTTAGGTAATCAATATACAAATCCTGGGCAACTAGTTTAACTGATGAATGTCCTGTCCTGCTTATATCCATAGAAAGATGTTAATATAAGTATGGTGCCTTTTTGTACTACCATGCCCTGTCATTAATGTTAATGGAAAATTACAGAAACCTAATCCAGGCAAAGTGACAAATGGTCCAGAACCTTCAGGAATGAAGGTATGTGTCACCCAAACAGGGAAAGATCCGAGACCTGCTAAGGTGCTTTCTGAAGGCCAAGGGAATACTGAATGGGTAGTGGAAGAAGGAAGTTCTAAATACCAGTTATGACCCTGTGATCTGTTACAAAAAAGATGATTATGATTACTATTTGTCCCCCAATGTGGTTTCAATGTAACAATGTTAGACTTAATGCAGTTTTTTGGGAATTGTTAACCTTGTGTTATAATGTGAAGTTTATAAACTGATAGGAGTAAGCATCAACCAAAGAAAAGTTACATTGTGTGTTCTGGTAGGGGAATTACTGCTTTTCCGTTTGTATGAAGGACAGTTATAACATGCTATGTACAGTTACATGCATGCCTGTGTAGCTGGAGCTAGTTTAAAGAAATGTGTGTGACTGCCAAGTTGACACAGGGTGGATTGTAGTGGTTAACTTGAGACATTTAGAGGCTTAACTGGATGGATTTAGCAACTCTACACCCAAGGATATAGAAGAAGATATCCCTAGGGTGGCTCATCACTTGGAGATATGTAAAAGGGAAGGAGAAAGGGTGAGTGCCTTCCATTCTTGGGAGAAGATCCAGTCTTTACCTTTGGTTTGGACCTCATCTCCTGGCTTCCAGTGTAGACTCCAGCTTTCTGGCAAGACTCTTTAGCTCCTCATCATACAGCCTTTGGCCTTCTGTTTCAAACCCATCAGCCTGCTGGTGTGGACTTTCACAGGACATTAGGGTGAACTCCAGACCTTGGATTCAATCCTTGGGCCTCCAGTGTTCAGACACCCTCTGCATGCTTCCGCACACAACTCTGTGGCTGACCATCATAAGCCAATCTTGTTGTTTTTATACATCTATATATATCTTGTGTTGTATTTGTTCTCTTTAGTAAAGCATTGACTAATACACCAATTAACATATAAACACTCGTATATAGATACATTTACATATGCATATTTATAGTATACCTATTTATATGTTAATAAATACCATACTCATATTAACATCTTTCTATGGAGATAAGCAGGACAGGACATTCATCAGTTAAACGAGTGCCCAGGATTTGTATATTGATTACCTAAGGCACAGTCATTTACCATTTTTCCACTTGCCTTCAACAGGACGCCTAGTTCTCTGGTGGAAACAAATTTTTTTTTCTTATCTTCCTGACAAATTCTGTTGACAGTAGTGCTCTAATGGAGATTTATCTCTGGATTCATGAATACTAATATCTCAATAGTTCACCTGGAAAAAACATTTGCCAGAAGCCCTCTCCAGGCTCCATGCTGTCACTAGCACAAAGCTGCTCTGCTGAGCGGTAATTGGAGCTGACAATGATTTTGTTACCGGGGAAGAGAATTGTGCACCAAGTTCCAGTATGGATCAACCTTTCACAATGAGGTCTTTCCACCTGCTGTTGAAGATGACATGGACTTTTTCTCTATTGCTTTCCCCCAATATAGAGATTTGAAACAACATTTTTCATGGGAGAGGTCTCCCATTCTGCCCTTCATTGTGCCCACCAGGGCATGTCCATGGTGTCCCCAGAGAGGCCTTCTCCTGCAAGTCCCAGATAAAAGCTCAAATTGCTTTCAGTCATCTGGATCCTCACTTCTGCATGTCAAAATGAGGCTCCTCGCTCAGTTCTTGGTGCTGCTAATGCTGTACATATCTGATAAGGATGGAGGGAGAAAAGGAAGGAGAGCAATTGAGAGCGATGGGGTCCCACTGTTTCCTGTGTTGTTCCCTCCACATGAGAGACTGCAGCTTTTCTTGACAGGATGAGAACAAGAGCTTGAGGTCTGTGTGAATGAAGAAGATTCCACTGGAGTCGGGACTATGGTGAGGTGACCATGTCACAAAGAAAGAAAAGGATGATGCACATTAATTCTCAAGAAGGGTTCTAATCCTCAGTACTTTATTGTAATTGAACACATTTAGTATATATGAAAATCACAAAAAAATTTGTGCAAGGTACACATGAACCTCCCATGGTGCTACAGCCTGGAACACAAACTTCCCTGCCTGGGGAGGCCCAGCTGCCCTCCTGCACTTCTGTCTGGGGAACAGCACAGTACAGACTGCTCTGTGTGAGAGGAAGAGTTTGGAGAATCAGAACAACAAGGTGCAGCTCCTCTGACCAGAAGAGAGATTGAGGAAGACAGCTGAGCAAAAAGAACCAGTGACAAGGAAGAGAGAGAGATGAACACTCTTCACCTCAAGGTCTTCATGCAGGATATTGATCCCCCAGATGCTGTAGTGAAAGTAGGCAGATGACTATATTTTAAAGGCAAAACAAATGAACTGCGTTGTCTTTCTGGATGTGATGTGTGAGAACAAGGTGAAATTCAGGATGCCTGTTCCATTGGTTTGAAACTGAACAACCAGAGAATTTCAAACCATATATTGTGAGAACAGGAGAGTTGAAGGGAAGCAACAGTGAGCAGCAGGGGAGACTTAGGATATATGAGGGCGCAGATTAGAATTGTGAGGAGTTCCCAGCCTCCAGCTTGCACTATCCTAACCCAGAGGCACAGGAGGGATTCTGGAGATCAGGGAACTACACTGAGCTAGGAGGACCAATTCCAAAGGACAAGGTGAGCGAAACAAATGAAAGCAGACTGAGACCAGGATGGTAGCCCAGTGTGCAATGCAAAGAGATGAAGACAGATCCACAGGGGAGGTCAAGAAGAAATGGCTACTAAGATAAAGAAAAAAAAAATTAGAAAAGAAGTCAGAGAGATTAATGCCCCAGGGCAAAAATAACATTAATGGAACCATTTTTCACTTTGCAATTGTAAACTTAACCTATATTACACTCCAAGGAAATTTCCCCCTGGGTCTGATTGCTACAAAATGTGCCAATTTCACTTGTAGGGTCACAGCCAGATACTGAAAGTTTCACCTACAGTACGTGAATGTGCATGTGGTGCCCTCTTCTGGTCAGCTTCATGCACTGAAAGTTTCTAGGGACATTGTTCAATCACTTTCAAACTAAGATTTGTTGCACTATTTTGCTTACAACACTATGCTCTGGTTCAACTACTGCAGAAGTGTCACAGGTATCTCAGGAAGTTTTAGGCATTTAATCTGTTCATTATTTGCCTTTTAGTTACAGAAAACAGGCTCATACAGAACACTAGTGAAACATCATTTCCCTCCTCCTCCTAAAGTGATCCAGTGCTCTTGCAGTCATTAGAATTAACACTCGCACACATCCCCGCGCCAGCTAAACACAGCACACAAGCCATTCTCCACCTTTCAGAAATCAAGTGTCTTGGACTCTAACGACCTTGCAATACACACATGCAATGTGGCTATCAACCCAGCCACTGATCAGAACTGGTGACAGAAACACTACCAACATCATGAATCAAATAATCTTACCAATATCATATTGCCACAATATCACACGACCCTTATTGACATTTATTTGTTCACAAGGAAGATCTTGTTTTTGAAAGGTTTGGCCCAGACAGGACACTGTAGCCAGGAAAGCCACAACCGGAAGCAGGAAGCCCCATCTTGCCCTGCCCCTAGGAAGTTACCTGTGACGCCATCTTCCCGCCCCTGGGAATTTACATATGGCGCCAAACCTAGGACCAATGGGCTACCTGTGTATCCCTAATGCCCGCCTTAGGTTCCACCCCAAACCGAGGTTATTTACAGGCCCCCACGCCGCGTGTCCGCCGGAGAGATCGCCGGACGCCAGCGGTGGGGTTGCCGGTCATCTCTCTCCGTGTTCTCAGAATAAAGGCCGCTTTTTATTTTATATTTCTCATCTTTTGTTAATATTTTTCATCTTTTGGAAATAACTCTATCATTTGTTGCCGTGACTCGATCGGCAGGCAACTAACTCTTGGGCCACATACCCAGAGTTTCCTCGCCGATAACCAGATACCATCCTGGATTAATCCCGAGCTTTTTCCTCTCCCGAGACGTTCCTGTCGCCAGCCGCCTGCACTCCGCATCGGCCAGACTGATTTCAGGTGAGCACTCCCCGGGGAACTTTTCGCACTGGGCAGCCCCAGTGGAATGTTCTCCCCGTCTGCGTGGGTCTGTGCATTTTCACGTCCTTAGGACCGCCCAGGGCAGGGTTCTTTCTGGGCAAACCTGCGCCCACAAAATCTCTCACGTTCTTTGGGTTCGGATAGCCCAAAGCAGAGATTTTTGGGACCGCCCACACTGAAAGAATGCCTCACTTCCCTTAAAGCCTTGCGCTTTCACGGGCAAAACTGTTACTGACCCCACGTAGACTCCATTCGTAAATCTCTCAGTGATGACTGGAGTTTATGGTTTGGAACCGTAGCCGCCGCGTGGTACCACAAATAAGTGACGACTTTTTTCTGGACCTCCGGTTTTTTTCTTGCCTGAATCAGTCATGGGGAACGTATTTTCTAACTCCCAAAAGACACCTTTAAAATGCCTAATTTCCAATTTACGTACTCTAAAAATTAAAGGTACCATAAAAACTAAACAACTAACTTTTTACTGCCAGGAGGTCTGGCCAACCTACCCGCTTATCGGCAAGCCTTGGCCTCAGCAAGGAACATTTGACCCCTGCATTCTCAGGAACTTGTACGATTTTTGTCAAGCTGGCAACAAGTTATTAGAACTCCCTTATGTCCAAGCCTTTCTTATTCTGAGAACACGCCCATCTCTCATTAAGTCTTGTGCTCCCGCTGAGATACTTTTAGCTAAGTCTACTGCGCCGCAAACTTTTCCTTCCTGCCATCCGTTTTCCCGGCCACCGCCTGCCTACCACCAAACTCGTTCCCTGCCGTTACCTCCCGCCGGGCCACTCTCTCCTCCCCCTATGCCTGATTCTCCCAGCAGCTCTAATCCCTCTCTGTCGCAGATACCTCCCGCTGTGCGATCGGCTCCCTCTCTGCCTTCCGGGACCCATAACTCTCCCAGCAGCTTTAATCCCTCTGTTAGCGCTTCCTCGCAGTCTCCGACTTCCTCTCCTGAGAATTCTGTATCCCCTACAGCATTCTCACCCTCTGCCCACCATACTAGGTCTCGGTCGCTATGTCCTTCCAGCAGGTCGCGTGATTGTTCCAGCTTGCGCAGGGAACAGTCGCCATGTTGCAACCCTCTGCCACGTGGCATGGCGCCGCCATGTTCCGGAGGGCCACATGGCGACAGGGCGCCGCCATGTTTCGGGTCACATGATAGGGCGCCGCCATGTTCCCAGGCACCGCCATGTTTCGGGCCACGTGACAGGGTGCCGCCATATTCCCAGGTGCCGCCATGTTTTGGGTCACGTGACAGGGCGCCGCCATGTTTCCAGGGCCCTCACTGTCAACAGGCGTCTCCTTGTGGCTCCTCTTGTGAACTACAACAGCCGCCCTGTTGCAGTGCACATGATGCTTCATTGTGCTGCCGACAGCAGTCCTCTAGCTGCAAGGCACACAGTGAGACGCCATCTGCTCATGTTTCCCAGGGTGACCGGCAGCAGCTCTGTAGCCGCTCTACAGATGATTGCTCACATGCGCCTACCGGAAGGATGGCTGCTCAGTGGCCCTCTGCTCCGGAATCTCCTCAGGCTCTGCTACCGCTTCGGGAGCAAGCTGGCCCCGAGGGACTTGTTAACATCCATGTGCCTTTTTCCCTTTCTGATCTATCCCAGACTGTCCATAAATTAGGTAGCTTTTCTGTTGACCCACAGAATTATATCAGGCAATTTGAATTCATTACTAATTGTTATGATTTACATTTTAAGGACGTTTATAATGACTCTGGGCCTATATCTGTGCCAGAGCAGGACAAGCATACTAACTATAACAAACTTTTAAAACAGGTCCAGGAGGCTAATCAAAACCCAGCTGTGTTCCTAAATTGGCTTTCTAATCCTCACGCCCTGCAAGCAGTTCCAGCTTCGCACGCTGTGTCGGGCCGCCTCCCAGCCCCTCCCCCATGCGCCGTCCCAGCCCCTCCTTCCCCTGTGCGCCGTCCTCGTCACCGCCGCCATCTTACACGTTTCCGGGGGCAGTCTGAGCCCGCCCCTGCGCGCTACATCCCAGCGCTTGCCCCACCCACTGGGCGTGCTCTGCCGGAGCGCCGCGAAACAGCAGCTCAGCGGCTCTGCTCAGGCATGCTTTTTTTACAATTTGGCTCCACTCAAAAGATGCTTTTTTATTACAATTCTCAAACCATTTAATCAAGGTTATTGGCCACCTGATAATTTTACCAGCCTTGCTTATCAATCAAAGCCTTCACCAATCTCCTGTTTAACAACTAAGGTAATAAATTCCTTTTTGCTGGGAACCACTAGCTGTCTTTCAAGACAAGGGTTTTCTTTAAAGTTTTATTTTATTTGTCTTGGTTCATACTACTGCAAATAACAACTTTAAAAATAAATGTGTTCAAAATTTGACAGTATTAGATCAGTTTTGATTTATTCATAAGATTGCTAAACCTTTACTGCAAAATGTTTCCATTAAAGCCTTGTTTGGCAGACTAAAGCTTTGTTAATTCTACATGTCACCCTATAAAAAAAGCGATATGCCATCCAGATAAAGCCTGCTCTCTAATCCAAAATGCCAATATTAAATTCCTGCATGCTTACTTAATTCTACTATAGTCCAAATCCCAAACAAAAAGGCAAAACTTGACCTTCAAACCTTAGAGAGATCTTAATATGGTTTTTTATATTTTTAAC
This sequence comes from Cavia porcellus, assembly GCF_034190915.1. Classification (NCBI taxonomy): domain Eukaryota; kingdom Metazoa; phylum Chordata; class Mammalia; order Rodentia; family Caviidae; genus Cavia; species Cavia porcellus. The sequence continues at coordinate 33,335,361 of NW_026947508.1, forward strand.
ACTTGTGACACTTGTAGTTCTGAGACAGGTAAACCTACACAAGGTGGAGCTGCCTGCCCCCTCCATGGACCACGCTCAAATGCAGCAGAAGATACTGGGCAAGAAAATGCCCCACCCTGGCATTCTTTGAGACCTTACTCCAGGGCTACTGGACTGTCCTAGCCACCAGAGAGTGGGTAAGCCATCCTAAGTTCTAGCCCTCATAGGAAATGTCGACACTGCCAGATTCGTCACCGACAGAAAATCGCTGCTGAAGACTGAGGAAGTTCAGGGCAACAACAGCCCCCTTTAAGGTGTCCGTCTCAGATTCCAAGTCGCACAAAACTCTCAGGTAAGACATTCTCTATATTTGTGGACATAGAGGCCATATATACAGAGTTCTTCCTGAGTTTTCAGGCTGCTATATTAAGTCCTCAGTCTCTATGATGGGGTATTGATGGTCAACCTATGCCATTTACAAACAGGGCCTATTTTGTGCAGGTCCCAGTCTTCTCACTTGGTTTATACTTTTTCAGGATACATAAAAGCCTTTCTCATACTTGCTAAAGTTCTGTTACAGCAAATCATTCCAAGGACTACAACCAGGTTACAGTGACCCATGCCTAAATCAAAGTTGCTAGACTGCCATCCTGGTTTCACATCACTCAGGCTAAGAGGTGCCCTCCCAGCCCTAAATCTGATCATTCTGAGTGGTCATCTCATCTTCTGTCTCCTACCTGTCTCCGTCTCACAAAGGCCTCGCAGCCACAGTTAACAGGCTAAGTCATGTTTTGTTATCCACTTTGGTTCCTAATTTCTTACATTCTATTAATGATCATTTTTACAGCAGGACTCTTTAGCAGTATTGCCTACAGACTCCAACATCATGCATACCAGAGACAAGCCTTACCAACCTACCGTCTTAACTTTTATGCTTTCAGATGGGGGAGTAATCACCTCTCATAACTCCACTCCTCCTAACCCCACGTTTAATTTTCAGAATTCTGCCTCACCGTGGAAATGTTTCTACCTCAACATGGTCCTGATAGAATGATATGTCTAAATCAAAGGCACCTTTCCCTTTACCTCACCTGGGTCCTTAAATATGACAGTGCCATGTCTCCTCATAACATCTTGTCTCTTTGTTTTTCCAGTCTGACATACGTGCATTCACCAGTGAAGCTGTCCTGGCCAAAACACCTGGTACCAGCGTCTACCTGGGCATCAACCTTCATCCCGTCAACTCCCCTAGGCTCCAGTACAGCGCCCTTTGCCAGCAGGAAGTAGTTAAAGAGAGAAAGCTTTGCCCCTTTTCATAATAACCATAAGACGGGATATGAAAGGTTTGGCCCAGACAGGACACTGTAGCCAGGAAAGCCACAACCGGAAGCAGGAAGCCCCATCTTGCCCTGCCCCTAGGAAGTTACCTGTGACGCCATCTTCCCGCCCCTGGGAATTTACATATGGCACCAAACCTAGGACCAATGGGCTACCTGTGTATCCCTAATGCCCGCCTTAGGTTCCACCCCAAACCGAGGTTATTTACAGGCCCCCACGCCGCGTGTCCGCCGGAGAGATCGCCGGACGCCAGCGGTGGGGGTTGCCGGTCATCTCTCTCCGTGTTCTCAGAATAAAGGCCGCTTTTTATTTTATATTTCTCATCTTTTGTTAATATTTTTCATCTTTTGGAAGTAACTCTATCAGTTTTCACCTACAATTCTGATTTTTTCATATCAAGTGGCCTTTGGATGCATTAAAGTTTATCATACAAGTGACAGAGATGTGGGCACTTTCTTCAGTTTTGCAACCAAAGCAAATGCCTCACTGGCTTCATCCTAGGCTGTCCCAAATACCAGGGCCTCAAAGGACATGGAGGATTTTATGAAAGTGAGAGGCAGTTTCACTGTGAATTGCAGATCATCCCTGAGAACAATGTGATCCATGTGGAAAAACTCAGGGCTTCTAGTCACCACCAGTGATGAAAGACTCTCATGGTTAAAGTCCTCAACATTCAGGTCCAGCTCTCAAAAGAGAAAAAGCTACACCAGACTCTCACCTGGGTCGTAGTCAAAATGGGGAACGAACTGAAGCCTGATTACCAAGGGAAATAGCAACTGGGCAATGAAATAATGAGTCATGAGGCCATGAGCAGGAGAAGAATTCAGCAATCTCAGGGTCATAAACCAGACCCAGAGAAGAGGCATTTGTGAGAAAAGGACACCCAATAGGACACAAGGTTAGACAGCAGAGAGCAGGCAGGGCTGATCACATTGTATCGCCTTGCAGAAATGAGAAAAATCTCAAATCTGGGACTGCAGGTACAGCTCAGTTGCATAGTGCTTCACTAGAATTTGGAGGTGCTGGGTCAGTCTTAAACATCCACAAGAAAACAGACAGAAGAAAACTTCCATCCTCATCCATCATGAGACCATACTCATCTCAATCTGTGGACATCAATGGGACATGAGGAGTGTTCAGACTTCACCAAATTTCAATCACAGCAGCCAAGGATGTGCCTAACCAGGGGGCCTAGGAGCTATGACAGTAAGTCAGGACAAAAAAGAGAAACTAATGAATACTTTAAGGACAGACTGGACTTGATGTGCATTTCTCTTTGTTTTGGAATAAAGAATTTTTATTATTATTTCACGTTTAACGTGAGAGATGGATCATTCCTACATTCAAATGAAAAATCATAGCATGGGGAAAATTCCCTGACTTACACAGAATGGCTAAGATGAAGAACTGAGGGTCTCATTCTGGATCTGAAGTGATGGCCGTGCCTCCTCCACAGGGAAAGAAACCTCTGAGCAGAGAAGCACACAGTCCAGCCTTAACAGGATAGTGAAAATTTTTGGTTGAAAATGAAGACCTCAGCACCGTATTGCTCTACTTTGCTCTCAGACAGCAGCAGGATCTGCAGAGCCCCACAACAAAGGTGAGTCAGCAAGAGGGTGACATCCTCAAGGCCAGCTGCTAGGAAGCCAACTGCTGGGTCCACTGGGTAGATTGCATACCAGAGCCTGAGGCCAGACTCAAGCATCTCCATTTAACACTGTGTATGCAGAATTACCATCTGTACAAGAAAGGATCATACAATCCTCATTTTTGAATTTTAATGAAACTTTAAATGAAAATATTACCCAACTCAGTACTTAACAGCTCCCATGAAAGTCCCCAAAACAAAAGATCTTCAACATTTGTACGAGAAAAAAAGTTAGCCATAGAGAATAACAGTTCCCTTAGATAATAATTGCACAAATCAATACATTATTTTCCTCGTATGGGCTTCCATAATGCTCAGTGCTACAGCAGAGCCACAGTCACAGAACTTTTTCCTTTTTAAGACAGGATGATATGGATAAATTTTACATTTATAAAAAGCCACATTTCTAGTATACAATACTATTGATTTTGACACATGTGTAACTGTGTGTTGAAAAACATATTCTGGCTCTAAGTTAGGACCAGTAAGTACCCATTGGCTTTCCAGGGTGCACTCTGTTCACCCACAACAAACTCACCTGAGACTCACTGCTGCCTGCACCCTGCATAAATGCTCTAGATGTCTCAGATACTCATAGAGAGCTTTCCTTCAATGTGAACACCACAAACTATTTAAATTGCTGTGTTTTCTAGGGAACACATTTGTTTTTAATTTTGGATAAAGTATATCAGTCATTCCTGCTGTCATAATTCCATAGATAGCTCCTTTGGAGGTGAGGATCTCACCTTGGTGCATCCCATTGTATCTTTACACCACACTGAAAACATCATCATGGGCTCTCCATGGTGCCACTCAATATGTCTGTTCTCCTGGTACACACTAAGCAAGCAAACAATGGCCACTTTATAGAAAAAACAACTTTAAAACTCACTGTCTTCGCTGTCTTAGAACAGACAATGCTGATTTGCAATTGAAAATGGATGCATAAATGGAATCAGCTAGCTCATTATTCCCACAGGGGAACAAAGTTTTCCTCCTTAACAATGGAATATTTTTAATTAACTGATGTTGAAAAAATGCAAAGCAGAATCTCTGTAACACAAAATCTTACCCTTCTTTCCTATGGACTGAAGTTTCTCAGTACTGACATCTGGACAGCACACAGGGAGGCCACACACAGAGGTATGACCTGGAGAGGGGCCAGGAGGAAATGTTGGGAGTAAGAATATGAGGGACACAGGCTCTGGGACACCTCTAGGACTTTAAAAGGACAGATTCCCTCCTGGATCCTCCAGAGTGAATGCATCCTGACAGCATCCTGGCTCTATCACACTGAACACTGAGTTGGACTTCTGACCTGCAGAAGTGTAACATGATGACTTTTGCATGTTCAAGAAGTGAAATCATGTGAAATCTTTCTGTAGAAATGGAAAAGTAATGTGGATGTCTTTACTTAGTTTTTCTGTAAGAATCTTTCATAATAAAGTATGTAAGGCACACCAGTCCATTTAATTTTCTGCTAAACCTTGTCACCATTCTTATCAGAAGGAATGGGATACAGTTTTTAGGTAGATGGAGAGAGTGCACCTCCCATGTCACATGGCCAGCAAACAGCAGGATAGACACTAAAATGAGTTCAGGATGCTCCAGGATGAATCAAACGGGGAGAATGACTACAACACTGGTTGCAGACATTATGTTATGTCTTCAGCTTATAAGCTGCTGTTAGTAGCAGTGAAATGTCTTCCAAACCCATGGTGACTGAACTGGTGAGTTAACCACAGACCCTTGGGTGTCTGTACAGTGAGTGAGCAGTTTCTGATGGAATGAGGATATGTAGCTGACCTGTTTGAACCTAGCCTGGGCTGCACAGTGAACTCAAGGCCAGGACGAACTACAAAGTGTGATTGTGTCTCAAAATTCCCCAAATTAAGAAAGATTTCAAAGGAATTACCCCCCTAAGAACAATTTTAATTAATCTAGTACATTGGAATGTACATATATGCATTTATATATAGCTATATATATATATATATATATATATATATATATATACATTTATAGATACATATTCCTTCATGTCTGTGTACAAAGATACGGATTAACATGTAAAAACATATAGAGAGATGTATTTCTATACAAACATATGTTTATAGTATACCCATTTACATGTTAATATCTGTTCGTATTCATATTAACATCTCTCTGTGGAGATAAGTAAGACAGGATATTCATCAATTAAACTACTGCCTGGGAATTATGTATTGATTACCTAATGCACAATCATTGTCTCTTTCTCCACTTGCCTTCAACAGGACACCTAATTCTCTATCTGAAACAGAAATTTTTTTTTATATTCCTGGAAAATTCTGTTGACAGCAGTGCCCCATGGTGTGTAACCCTTGTGCCCATGAAGACTAACATCTCAATAGTTCACCTCTAAACCACATTTGCCAGAAGCCCTCTCCAGGCTCCATGTTGTCACTAGCACAAAGCTGCTGTGCTGAGCAGTAACTGGAGGAGGCAGTGGTTTCCTTACTGGGGAAGAGCACTGAGGCACCATGCTGCAGTATGGACAGGGCCTTTAGAAATGGGATCCTTCCTCCTAGTGCTGGACAGCACATGGACTTTGCTCTTCTGATTTTCCCCAAATATAGAGATTTGAAGCAACTTTGCTCATGGGAGAGGCTTCCCATCCTGCCCTTTACTATGCCCACCAGGACATTTGCATGATGTCCCCAAGGAGAGGCTTCCCTTCAAGTTCCAGATAAAAACTCAACCTGTCTTGATTCATCTGGACCCTCATTTCAGCATTTCAAAATGAGGCTCCCTGCTCATTTCCTGGAGCTGGTAATGCTCTGCATCCCTGGTAAGGATGGAGGGAGATGAGGATGGAGAATGAGTGAGTGGGATGGGGTCCCACTGTTACCTGTGTTGTTCTCTCCATGTGAGAGACTGCATCCTTCAGGAACAGGGTGAGAACAAGAGCTTGAGGTCTGTGTGAGTGAGGAAAATTCCACTGGAGTTGGAGCTATGGTGAGGTGATGATGTCACAATGAAAGAGAAGGATGATCCACATTAATTCTCAAGTGGGTGCAAATGTTGGATACTTTATTATAAGTGAACACTTTTTCCTATATATGAAAATCGCAAAAATAATTTAGCTTCAAATATGAAATAATGGAGACAATATGAAAATGAATCATCATGCCTGTACATGACCTTGTCTTTCTATCCAATGATTAAGGGTCCACAGGAGATATTCAGATGCCAAGACCCCACTCTCTCTCACTCTCTTTGGCACCCGGAGAACCAGGCTCCTTCTCCTCTAGTTCCAAACAGAGTCTTGAGCATAGTGATGGAATCATCTATTTGAGATAATGGTACATAAGCCATACCAGGCTCCACAAGGCATGATTTTTCAGGTTTTCAAAAAGCACTCTTCGGTCCTAGAAAGGTGCATTAGCAGCTTATCAAGAAACGATTTCACACTCAAAATCTGCAGAGGTCAGGGTGAGGAGGCTGGAGTTTATTACTGTTATCAAGGAATAGGATGTCCTCCCCCAGTGATGCAACCCTGAGAAAAATCCTCCCGGCCTGGAAGGTCCAGCTGGTCACCTGCAATGTTGGGCACACCAGAAGAGTTTATTAGTACAGCAGAGTGCAGAAAAGGCCTCTGTGCATGACTAAGTAGAAAATCAAAAGAGCATGGGGACCTATGTTCTGTGCAGACTCTGCCACATAAAGAGGATGTGGCTGACTTCCACAGGTTCCTTGAGCTTTGCAAATTCTATTCTTTTTTTTTTTCAATTTGGATGTAAACCTGAGATGGTTAATAAGATGCAATTGGTGTATAACATTTGTACTCTATCTACCTTTTTTTGCTTATTGTGTAAGGTTCACTAGGGGATGAGGTGGTGTCAGTCTGGTTTACAGGTTGGGAGACCCAGCCTACTACTCAGGAAGGATCAGAGTTAAAGAGGTACCTTTTTCACTTTCAAGTATGGATCAGACCCAATTGCAATATGGAGGAAGGGTGCATCATGGAAGGCTAACACCAAGATTAGTAATGATCCTGGCCATGTATGCACTAGGCTGTATCACATGTTCCCCACCAATCCAGTGGGCACAACTGAACACCCAATTCATTTACGAATCTGACCTCATCAGAATGCAGGAGTGACTTGAAAACAGGAAATGACCCCTCATTTGTCACAGGAATGCCACAGAACCCACTAACATAACAAGATCCAAAGGGGCAAGAGAATTCTCAAGGAATATCTAACATGGATCAACAGTAGTTAGGGAATTTATGGTTATGTAAAGCTCTGTCTTTCCATCAGTACCCATCAAGATATGGAAATACAGTAAAAAATCAATTTAATTTAACAAATGTATCAACTGTAGAAATAAAAAAGGGTCAAAATAGTGCAGAGTGAACTAGAAACACATAAATTAATAAAGATGAATTTGATAATATAATAAGCTTAAAAGGGGACTGAAAAAATGATAAAATAAACAGCATAATACAACAATAAGAAAATGAGTCATAGAAATAAAAAAAGGACGAGAGATCAAAATACTGGACCACATTAAATATAAATAAATAAATGTGGTAAAGGAAAACACAAAACAAAGCAGAGCAAGTGAAGCAAACTCTAGAATTCTCTTGCTGAGAAAGTTATATGACAGAAGTATTTTTCTAGGTTTTCTAAAAATGAATTAGTACTTATGTGAGGAGAGTGGTAGATCCCAGCCCAGGACAGGTGTGCTTCCCTCTCCAACAGCAGATTCTGCTGACAGGTGAGCTCTGCTATATCTTAGCCCCTAGGCATGACCAGGAAAGTGTGTGTGTGTGTGTGTGTGTATGTGTGTGCATGTGTATTTGTGTGTGTCCATTTCTGTTTGTCTGTGGGGGATGAGGTGTCACTTTGTAGGCCCAACCCCCTCTAACCTGCAATTTACAATAGCCGCCCTGGTATGCGAGAAGGAGGTAGAATAGGAATGCCTGTTCTCAGTGAGACCCCTCACCCTCTGGAATCCATACTGTGAGCTGGCTTTGTTTTGCAGAAGTCTTGAGGAAGTGGCTGGCCACCCTTTGTGACACTAACAGCAGACAAATTAACAACATTCTTGAGCTAATGAATTTCTTCCTGGGCTAGAGAAGTTATGAGAACTGGTTGTGATTATTTACTTCACTTAGATAGTTTTAGAATAAACATTGTAGTCTGTCACGTTGTAGCTTGCCACAAAGAATGCCTTTTCACCACTTAATTATCTGGGCTCTGTGAACTGATCGGGTTTACTATATATGAATCCTAAAATAAAGATTGTGCGTGCAGTGCAGTGTAACGCGGTGCAGACAGTAAAGGTGTCTCTCCTGTCTTTCTTTTCCGAGCACTGTACCCCCCGTGTCCCGATCAGGCGTGTGTGCGTGTTTACCTTGCCCGGAGTTCAGAGTGCTCTAAGACACTCACGACAAGTGGCGCCCGAATTCAGGGACTCCGAAGGTCGCTTAGGAAGGTAAGTATAATTTTATTACGGGGAAATGGGACAATCTGCTTCCTCTCCTTTCTTAAAAATTCTTAAACATTTATTATCTATATATGGCATATCGCTCAGGTCAGCTGACTTGGATATGTGTATTGATACAATTAAAGAATATAATCCTTGGTTTCCAGATGAAGGAACTTTGGATGTAGAAGTATGGAGGAAGGCAAGGGTTAGTATAGAAAGGGCTATGCAACAGGAGGAAAAGATTCCTTTACGTTTTTGGGCGATTTGGTCGGTTGTGTACTCTTTATTAAAAGCTATGGAAGATGAACATATTGTAGAAAATCTTCAACTAGAAATTAAGCCAGTTATTCAGGAATTGCCCCTCACAGAGGAGGAGCAAAATGTAGTTCAAAATGACGCTATCGCTTTAAGTAGTGAAAAGGCGTCCAAACTAAAAGTAAAATCCACTACAGCCGACTCAGCTTTAGCTGCCGCAGCAATATCAAATTATGACAATCGCCCAATTTTACAGGCTATACAGCATTTAACACAAGAGGTGAAACAACTCTCCGTTAAGCAGAACCCGCCTGTAGTTCCCTCTGCACCTCCTCCATCTAACCCTAATTGGAGTAAAGCCAAGCTAGCTTTGGCTGATCTACCAAAATTAGGGGATTCTGATGAGGAAAAGCCTGCCTTTGCTTTCCCTGTAATCAGGCCGCAGCCAATAGATGGAGCGGCAGTTCCCCCTAGATGGGAAGCATTTAATATAGATGATTTAGCAAAATTAAAAAAGGCTGTAACCCTTTATGGCCCTCAGGCTCATTACACTAAAGAATTAATAACGTCGGTAGCAGATCAGTATGGTAATCTTGCTCCTTATGATTGGAAGGCCTTGGCCAAAATTCTTTTAAAGGAGCCAGAATATTTACAGTGGCACATGTGGTTTATGGAAGGTTGTGCGGAAAAGGCAAGACAAAATGCTGACGATCGAGATCCTAATATTAGACTCATTTCTTATCCCATGCTCTCTGGTACAGGTTTCTTTGATACTGTTGAGCATCAGGCAGGAGCTCCAAGAGAGATTCATGCTCAATTAAAAGATATTGCTTTAAAAGCTTGGGATAAAATACGGTCTAAAGGATCAGAATATGGATCTTGGGCTAAAGTTCTGCAAGGAGCCAATGAATCGTATGTTGAGTTCGTTGCAAGACTTCAAAATGTTATAGAAAAAACAGTAGTGGGACAAGACTTACAAGAGCATCTCTTAAAAATGTTAGCTTTTGAAAATGCTAATGATGAATGCAAAAGGGCTTTAATTCCAATAAAAGATACTGGAACGATTGACAATTTTATAAAACAATGTAAAGATTTAAATTCAGAATCTAGGAAAATGCAACTGTTTGCTGAAACCATGGCAACCACGTGGACTAATTGGCAATCTAAAAAGGAACAGTCTTTAAAATGCTTTAATTGTGGTCAGACAGGACATGTAAAGAGGGCCTGTCCAAAACTTGTAGGCAATGATCAAAAAAAGAGATCTAGAGCTCCTGGCTTATGTCCAAAATGCAAGAAGGGAAATCATTGGGCTCGTGAATGCAGGAGTAAACAAGTTAATTCAGCTGAACAGAAGGGAAACGGGAGAGCGGGCCCTACCCCGGGCCCCGGACAAATCAATGGGGTAAATCTACCGTATTCTCCCTACAGCCAGCCACCCAACACAGCGCCGCAGTGGACATACCAGCCTTAAAAGATGTAGAATTAAGAGGAGGACAATCTCCCGTGAGAATTCCTACAGGAATTTTTGGTCCCCTGCCTGCGGGAACTTTTGGCTTGCTCACGGGTAGATCTAGTTTAAATCAAAAAGGCATTACGGTTCACTTAAGAATTATAGATGCAGATTATACTGGAGAAATTCAAATTCTGATGTCCTCACTTACAGATTATAAATTATTAAAGGGAGAACGTATAGCTCAACTCATTTCAACCCTCGAGGAACTCAACCTAATGAGTTATGGCAAATGGATATTACACATGTACCTTCTTTTGGTCGGCTTTCTTATGTACATGTAGTTATTGATACCTATTCTTCATTTCTATGGGCTACTGCTCAACAGGGAGAATCCACTAAAAATGTTATTGTACATTTATTGGAGACTTTTGCAGTTATGGGAATTCCTTCTAAAATCAAAACAGATAATGGACCTGCTTATACTAGCAGAACATTTAAACAATTTTGTGATCTCCATAATATTATTCATATTACAGAGATTAAATATAACCCCCAGGGTCAAGCTATTGTTAAAAGAGCACATGGCACTCTTAAGTTGCAAATTAAAAAATTAAAAAGGAGGAGTCAGGAGGATATTCAGATACCAATACTGTTTAAATTGCAAAACAGTCCAAAAACATTACTGCATCAAGCATTGTTTATTTTAAATTTTCTCAATTTACCACAAGGTGAAATATTAACAAGAGCTGAAAGACATTTCGAACAGCAACAACAGCCCTTTGTGATTAATGAACCTATTTGGACTAAAACAGCTCCAGAGGCTGAATGGGAGAAGGGCACACTGCTCTATAAGGGGAAAGGTTTTGGTTATATCTCCACAGAAAATGGAATTCAGCAGTGGGTCCCTGGACGATGGATCAGGATCCGCGCCTCCAGACCCTGTTCGCCAGCCCCGGAGACAACTCCCCAAGGAACCGGAACCGTGCCTTCAGAAGCGAGCGCGAAACCAGCTAGAGGCTAAAGATGCTGAGCTTGTTCCTATCGCAGCCATGGCCAGATTACAGCTAAGAAAATCCCGCCGCTCACAGCGACCAAATTTAAATCCCCTCCCTACATGGGGACAATTAAAGAAATTGACCATAGAAGGGCAACGGCTTGTCCTTCAAGCAGGAAAGCCTTTAAACCCTGAAAACTTGTTTTTAGCTTTATGTGCCTTGCTCACCGTTGCATCGGGGACTGAGGTACCTCCACATTCGTACTGGGCATATATTCCAAATCCCCCTTTATTAGAACCTGTAAAATGGGGAACTAGTGATATTTTACTTTATACCACACCTAGAGAAATTTTGTCAGCACCGTGGGCTGATTTAACCCCCCACAATCAAGATGATGGGACATTATTCAATTTTACTTATTATGGTAATCAAAGGCCTATTTGCATTGGGGAACCACCTTGCATCCCTCTGGGATGGCAGTATTGGATTCAACATGGAATAAAAGCAGGCAACAAAAGGACAAGGCTTCAAGCCTTGGCTGCTCAAACCTTTAATGTTACCTGGAGAAATTTAACAGCACCTGACATAAATACATTTCCTGTATGCCCTGAATTCACTTATAAAAATATTTCTTATAATCCCATAATTTGGCAACTATGTATGGGAAAATTTGCTAAAAATATTGATGGGTATATTATTTGGGGACCATTTGGAAAATTCGTTAATGGATGTGCTGAATGGAATGAGACAAGATGTAATCTCTCTGTTGTGTATAGTCTTCCAGATCCAAAGAAAATAACTGACGGAGCTCCTATATTTCCTCAGAAGACGTCTCTTTTGTGGTGGGGAGATGGTGGAATCGCTAACCCTGCTGTTGCAGCCGAAGAATACCCTCATCACCTTCAAAATCATATTTGGAAGATTCCAGCCGCTATGCAACCTGTAACCTTGTACAATGTTTCCTATTCAGGGACTAGTCGATCTGTATCTACTACTTATAATTTTACTAGGTTTAAAATGTATAATATTACTGTTTGTGCACCTCTGCCTTATGTCTTTTTAGTGGGAACTTTTAATTTTACACATTTTTCTTGTACTTGTTTAAATTGTCAATTGTTTACATGCTTAAATAGCACACTAAATTTCACTAAGCCTTATACAGTTATGCTGTTACAACAAAAAACTCATATTTGGTTGCCTGTAAATTTAACTCGACCATGGTCTCAAGACCCAGTAATTTCTGTTACTACTGAATTTTTTAAACATCTGTTAAAACGTACAAAAAGATTTATTGGAATAGTGGTTGCTGTACTGTTAAGTCTGATAACTGTAGCCTCCCTAGCAGCAGTCTCAGGAATAGCTTTACAAACCTCTTTGCAAGAAAAACATGTTGTAGAATTATGGCATGAGAATTCTCATGAACTTTGGTTAACTCAGTGGCAAATAAATGCCAAACTACAACAACAAATAGACCTCCTTAAACAAACAGTTGAATGGATGGGTAGAAAAATATTGGCTCTTCAGCATCAAATGTTTTTAAAATGTGATTGGAATTCAACTACTTTCTGTATAACCCAACGACCTTATAATCAAACAGAACATGAATGGGAAGTGATTAGAATGTATCTAAATGGAAACACCTCTGCCCAGGAGAAAATAGAATCTTTGCATAATCAAATTGACAAGGATTTTGCAAAGCAAAATGATGATGAATCCCTGGCACAATTCGCGCAATTGCTTGCTCAATCTTTGAAAGGATTAGATTCCAAAGGAATCTGGCAGAGCATAACCCACACTTTAAGTGGCATGGGACTTAGTTTAATTATAGTTCTCATTGCCATAGTTCTTGTGTATTTTTACTGCATAAGACGAAATACTATTAATAACCTGATCTTATGGAAATTATTGTTAAAAAATAAAAAGGAAGGAAGTGTGGGGGATGAGGTGTCACTTTGTAGGCCCAACCCCCTCTAACCTGCAATTTACAATAGCCGCCCTGGTATGCGAGAAGGAGGTAGAATAGGAATGCCTGTTCTCAGTGAGACCCCTCACCCTCTGGAATCCATACTGTGAGCTGGCTTTGTTTTGCAGAAGTCTTGAGGAAGTGGCTGGCCACCCTTTGTGACACTAACAGCAGACAAATTAACAACATTCTTGAGCTAATGAATTTCTTCCTGGGCTAGAGAAGTTATGAGAACTGGTTGTGATTATTTACTTCACTTAGATAGTTTTAGAATAAACATTGTAGTCTGTCACGTTGTAGCTTGCCACAAAGAATGCCTTTTCACCACTTAATTATCTGGGCTCTGTGAACTGATCGGGTTTACTATATATGAATCCTAAAATAAAGATTGTGCGTGCAGTGCAGTGTAACGCGGTGCAGACAGTAAAGGTGTCTCTCCTGTCTTTCTTTTCCGAGCACTGTACCCCCCGTGTCCCAATCAGGCGTGTGTGCGTGTTTACCTTGCCCGGAGTTCAGAGTGCTCTAAGACACTCACGACATTTGTCTATGTGCATGTGCTTATGTGCATGGAGCTGCTACCCCTGCACCTAGCCTTGGAGCCTGCTGGCCAGATAGGCACATGTGGGGCACATGTATTCACTCTGCACTTTCAGAGATGGAGCTGAGGTCCATCTGAGGTCACATCTGTAAATGTGTTACAAACTAGAGGAAAAGAATTGACCACTGACTCCTACACTACAAGAGGCAGCAGATGAAAGGAACCATCTGCCACATGGTCTTACTCTCACTGTATTCAAAACCACACCCCTCAGCCAGCCAAATGCGATGGGTCTACTGATCTCCATACAAGGCAGGGTCCTCCACAAGAGGAGTGACAACCACTTCAACTCTGAGCAAGCGTGAGGGTGATCTTTCCCCTCTCCACAAGTGTCTCATGAGGCCACCTCCAAACAGGTACTGCAGGACGGGGCGCTTTGGGTCCACTCTGTTTTCTGAAGTCCACAATAGTTCACTGTCAAGTATTGGGACTTTCCTAAGATACCCCAGGTTACATCATCACTCCTGGATATTACAAGAGTTACAATGAATTTCTACTAAAAAATTCACAATTCTGCAGAAGCTCTCACTTGCAGAATAAATTCCTTACCTGAGATTCAAATTTAGAAGAGTAACTGGTTTCTCCTTAGACATGTGCAATGCATTGGGAATGTGGCTGATACAGAATCAAAATATCACAGAAAATGTATTTGTGTGACAAAAACAGATACAAAGGACAAACTAGAAGCTCTAAAGCCAACTGGGGAACTCGCCAGTTACAGCTACTAGGCGTGATGCAGAGAGCTTTAGTTGCAAGTAAAACATCCATCTAAAGAGGCTGAGGCTACACAGCGACACCCCGGCTACCTCAGATCCACAATCCTCGTGAAATAATAAAACAGGGCACAGAAAGCACACAAAAGAGAGAACTGAAGAAAGGGAGTGGGAGGACAAGTGAAGAAAGAAAGCAGGAGGAAGAGGCAGGAGAGGGGAGAGAAGAGGAAAGACAAAAGGGAAAAATTTGGACTCATTTTTAAATTTTGTCACCAAACCTGCCTAAGCACCTGTCACATTCATCTGGAAAGTATTGAAGAGAACAGCAAACAGGAGCTCTGGTCTCCCCCTGGGCATGAGCCACACAGCAGAAGCCTGAGCCAGAACTCGCTTTGTGCAGACTCCTAGGGGCCTAAACTAAACTGGCTCACAAGTGCTCTCTGTGGGTGAAGTGTACAGCAGAGGGGGAATAGAAATTACCATTCCCACAGGAATGAACTGATGAACTGAAAAGAGGGCTCAAAGTACCCTAGGAAATGAGATTTAAAAAAACAAGATTTCCTTGAAAGTAATGAGTACAGACCAATATGAGCTAATATCTGTATTTCAAAAATGTCTGCTTCAGAAAGATTGGGAATTTTAACCTTGAGTGTGGTATATGAAGTGCAAAATGAAACCCTGTTTGGAGGAGGATACAGCAATACAAAATCCTCAAGAATGCTCACAGCTGCTATGTAAAGAGCCATAGATTACAAAGTCAGCTATGCTAGGTACTAAAACTCATATAGATAGGTAACTATCACTGGAAATATCAGACAGCAAAGGGCTCTTCCAATTCTTCTGATCTGGTTCCTAGGATAAGATATTTAGGAAATAAATTTTAAACTTCATATTATTTAAGAAGTAAAGGAAACCAAGGAAAAATAAACCACTAATCAGCTGTAGAAAATTGACATCCCAATACATTTTATACACACTATAAAAGCACTGACATCATCCTCATAATTAAGCCACAAATATTCACAACTCAATTTGTGGTTTATTAATTGATTTAATCAGTGTAATATCACCATTAATTTTGCTTTCAGAAGATTATTGCTATAATTCTATTCTTAGCTATGAAATATTAAAACAAATTATTATACCCTGATATGAGTCTCACCCAAGATGCTCATTCACTTCAATACAACACAGCCAAACAGCATGTGGTTTTTAAAGCCTCCTTTATTTACAAGGACAAGAATATGAAACCTGGCCCAATGTGTCTGAGTCGGACGCTAACAATTCCTGGTCTCCTCCCACTGTGTGTTAAGCTTTAGAACTTTGTCATGTGTCTGATCCAATGAGCTGAAATTTTTTTCATTTCATTCCTACTGATCCTGGTGAGACAGATGAGGAACAGGGCCTAAGGAGTCCAGATAGGACCAAAAAATGAATGTTTCAACTTCTCAGACTTTTTGGTAGGCACCCACATATTCAGAAGACAGTCACCCAATACAGATAGTGAGCAACAGTCAGCCCAGCACAGTGAGGCTGAGTGAGAAGGATGGACAGGTGGGGCAGAAACTGGGCAGGTGAACAATGCTGAGACACAGTCTCAAAATCAGAGAAATACAAAGGACTGGCGATACACCTCAGTGTGAATGTCATAGGTTTAAGCCCCAACACACACGCACACCCAATAAGTACAAACAGCGTCCCTTATTTACAATAAAAGCACACATGATAGCATCCTTATTTACTAATTTTGCCACAAATATTCCTTCCCAAATCTGTGAGAGGCACACGGCAGCTTTGGGCTGCAATAAAAAATCACACGAATTTACAGACCAATGATAGCTTGGCTTAACTCTCTCCCATCTCAGATAAACTCCAGGACCATAGCAGCCTTTGGTTCAAACTACACTGAGGCTTTAAACCCTGGATTCAGTGGGGACATCTGACATTGAGAATGTCTCTTTAAACTGTGGAGCATGACTACACAGTATTTATTAAAACAAAAATTAGCTATGAAAAGCTTGCTTTATGATAGTTCAGAAAAAACTAGCATCAATTATTTCTCCTTTAGTATAAAACCAAGAGAAATCTTTGCCTAAAAAATAAAACTGCTGTGTGTGTGTGTGTGTGTGTTGTGTGTGTGTGTGTCTGCAAGACTAGCTTGAACAGATATTGACCAATTTGAAAATCTAGTCACAAGGAGTTTCATATCCGCCTATATAAGTCGTATTGTATAAGATAGAGCATATTATATAAGACAGAGTTACTGGTTTCCAATTTGAATACAGATGTTTTTCTCTGTATCATATACTTTTGATTTTAGTGCTACTATGTCATTTAATTCCTGTTTCAAGGAAAAGATTATTTCTAATACTTGTTTCTAAGATGATGAATGTTGCCTGGTTATAAAAAAAGGTCTTCTCATCACTACTAAATGGTGTTAATGCTAGAAAATGCTAAAAAAATGAATTCTGATAAACTTACAATTGCTGCTTCCTTTTCCATAAGGCTAAGAAACATGAGCACTCCCCTCCCAGAGACTGATCTACACAAACCCCTGTATCATGGGAACTGAAGTCCTGTCTGGGATGGGCAGAGTCATGAGCACTGTGTCTATGCTGCAGAATCAGATTTTCCCAGAGATCTTTGTACCCATTGCTGCATAAAGAATGGATTGTAGCTCTATTGCTTTCCCCCAAATGCAGCAGACATTTTATACCACTGGGCTCCCATGAGAAGCCTCCCACCATGCTCTTCACTCTCTGCACCACTGCACCCACCTGGGAATTTGCATTTTGTTCCCAAGGGAGGACCTTCCCAATTGAGTCTCAGATAAAAGCTAGATTTATGGTGGCCCTGCCTGATCAGGAATCTTCAGTTCAATTTCTCGAAATAAGGCTCCCTCTTCAGGTCCTAGGGCTGCTATTACTCTGGATCAATGGTAAGAACACTGGGAGATGAGGCGGACTCAGTCTGAGAGGGTGACTTTCAGGGTCCCACTCCACCTGATCAGTCCTGTCCATACATGAGATGTGCAGTCCTGAGTTGAAGCGTGGGTGTGGGAGGTTATATCAATGGGTGAAGAAAATTCCTGAGGCACTCAATAACTGCCCTTTGATGAAGATTGCCGCAAAGAAAGAGAGAGGTGCTGAGATGAATTCTAGAGGGGTTCTTGTAATTAGAAACCTTGAACACAATCTCAAATTTGAAAATCTTTCATTGTACATTACATTAAAGATACTAATTTCACTTGATAGTGACAAAATACAGAAATCTATCAAAATGGCTTATGATGTTGGCTCCTGACACTGCACTTCTCCTTCATCATTTTAGGATCCACAGGAGATGTAGTGATGACCCAGACTCCGCTCTCCCTATCTGTCTCCCCTAGAGAGCCAGCCTCCATCTCCTGCAGGTCCAGTCAGAGCCTCCTGTATAGTGATGGAGACACTTATTTGCACTGGTTGGTGCACAAGCCTGGCCAGGCTCCAAGGGCTATGATTTATGAGGTTTCTGAAAAGTACTCTTGGACCCCAGAGAGGTTCACTGGCAGTGGGTCAGGAACAGATTTCACACTCAAAATCAGCAGGATGGAGGCTGAGGATGCTGGAGTTTATTACTGTGTGCAAAATACACATGACCCTCCCACAGTGCTATAGCCCTGAACACAAACCTCTCTGCCTGCGGAGGCCCAGCTGTCCTCCTGCACCGCTGTCTGGGGAGCAGCACAGCACAGCCTGCTCTGTGTGAGAGGAAGAGGTTGATGAATCAGAAAAACAAGTTGCAGCTGAGGACTCTGCCTGGGAGAGAGATTGAGGAAGGAGCAGAGCAGCAAGGCCCTGTGTCATGGAAGAGAGAGAGAAGAAAATCTCCACTGCGAGGTCTTCCTTGTGCACACCCTTGACCCAACAGAGGCTGTAATGAAAAGTAGGGAGATAGTTGACTGTATTTTAAAGGCAAAACAAAAGAACTTCATTGTCTTTGTGGATGTGTTGTGTAATAAAAAGGTAAAAAGTCATGATAAGTGTTCCACAGGTTTGAATCTCTGCAATTGGAGAATTTGAAACCATATGTTGTGAGACCAGGGAGTTGAAGGGAAGCAGCAAGGAGAGCAGGGGAACTGAAGACATGGAAGGGAACAGGTTAGAATTTTGAGATGTCCCATGATTCTAGCTGGTGATGTCATAACCCAGAGACACAGGATGGATTCTGGTGATCAGGGATCTGCACTAAGCTATGAGGCACAATTCTGAAGGACAAAGCGAGCAGTAACAGATGAAAACAGACTGGGACCCCAAAGGTAACACAGTGTGCAAAGCAAAGAGATGAAGAGAAATCCATGTTGGAGGCACAGAAGGATTGGCTACTATGATAAAAATCAAAAGGAAGAATGAAAGAAAGAATGAATGAATGAATGAAACTGAAAAAGATTTGTGCCAAAGAGTCAAAATAAATTTAATAGAATGGTATTTTGGTTTTCAAATGTAAACTTAACCTATACTACATTCCAGGGCAATTTCCCCTTGGGGATCCTTTCATTTGTGGGATCACAGCCCTTTGAGCAGGAAGATACTGAAGATTTCACCTACAGAAGTCTGCATGTGCTGCCCTCTTCAGGTCAGCTTCATGCACTGCAATTGAGCAGCAACATTGTTTAGCGTCTTTCGAACTATTTATTGCAATATTTTGCTTAAAACACTGTGACCTAGTGGGAAGGGTCATCTAGCCAGCACCCTTCAGAAGAATTGTCACCAACAAAGAAAGAAACTGGGGCCTCCTGGAAGAAGCAAAAAAAAAAAATGAGAAGAGGAGGCAACAATAAAAAGTCCCCAGGTCCCAACCCTGAGAACATTGACCCAGGACAGGTCAATAGAAAGGAGAATGAGAACAGCAAACATGCAATATCAGACACATGCCAGTGGACATAAAGAGATATATTCAGAACCTCATAGACGAGTTCAAAAGTGAAATATTTAGCCAAATAAAGTAAGATATAAGAAGAATAATTAAAGAGATACTAAGCACCCCTCAGGCAGACACAGACGGAAGAAGGGAGGAACTCAAACAAAGGAGAGAACAATTTGATGAAGAATATAAAAAAATATAAATACATGAAGCAGATTCAAAGAGATCATCAGGAAATTAAAAACTCTATGGAAAGATGGCAAATCAGCTTGAAAGAAACTAAGCCAAACTGGAGGACAATTTTGCAATGTGGGAGTATGAAAGGGAAAAACTCTTTAAAAATAACAAGGAAATAAGCAGTAACAATGCAAAAGCTAGAAGATGACAAAAAGGATCTATAACTGGACAATAAAGAATGAGAGTGAAGAAGCTAGGGTACAAACAGGAACCACAAAGGTTATTCACAGAAATAATTCAGGAAAACTTCCCAAACATAGGAAAAGTAAATGATACTCTAATATATGAGGCATACAGAACTCCAGCCACCTACAACCAAAACAGAGTTACACACAGGCATATAATAATCAAGATCCCAGAAATTCAATATATGAACAGAATATTAAAAGCCGTTAGAGACAAGGAACAGATCACGTATAAAGGAAGGCCCATCAGAATAACACACTTCTTGACATAAACCATCAGGTCAAGAAGAGCCTGAAGTGAAATATTCCAAGCCCTGAAAGAAAATAACCTCCATCCCAGATTGATATACCCTCATAAATTGTCTCTAGAAATTAATGGAGAAACAAGATGCTTCCAAGACAAGGAGGAACTTGATAAATTCACAACCACCAATCCAACTCTACAAAAAATACTGTAGGGTGTTCCAGAAAGAGAGAGAGAGAGAGAAAACTATAAGGATTCGAGGAACAGTGACAGAGAGGCCTCAATGAATGGAGTAGAAAACGGAATGAAGAAGATAAGCAGACAACTGATGGCTAAAAAAAAAGCATAACAGAAATGAGGCAGAGAAGATTGTATTGAAAACTGATGTGATCGATAGTATCAAGCCTTGAGAGTATAGGCAACTACACTGAAGATGACAAGACTCTACAATACACATTCTGGTTTGGTAACTGCTGTTTTTTGAAGTTCTATACAATATACAAAGTTGTTTTTATTAATACTGTTATGTACTGATATATTCAATTATATTATGCCTAATAATATAGCCAGTTCTCCTGGAGATAATAAGAGACAACACAGGAACCATGGTAGAACTCTTTGTACAATGATCTTAATATGTTTATTTCATTTCATGTGTTTATAGGAATATGTTTTGTTTTGCCTTGCTTTGTTTTCTTTCTCACTCTAATATAGAAAGGATAGAAATACATGTTAAGACTCATGCATGGGTAGAATCTATAAACAGTTTATGAGAACTGATCTTATGACTCATGATGAAATTAACAGATACTTTGAAGAAAAAGAGGCACTAAAATACCCAGTGCTGAACCTGGAGTATCACAATGGGAAACCCAGAGATAGTACTATTCTTTGTTCAGAGTGCTATTAACTTGCTTGAGTTTATTCAATCTCAATATAATTGAAGATATGGATAACTGCATGTATGTTTAAGTGTATAGGATTAATAACCATATTTCTATGTTTTTGTTGGATAGTTGAACAGAACTGCTTGCAATCTCAGTGTTTGAATTCCCACTTTATATGCTCCACTTTAGTATCTTGAATAACTTTTTGTAAGAAGACAATCTGTAATCATCTATTACTGATTTCTTACTGTTTATTTTTGGTTTGAAATTATGTGTAATTTCTACCTGTTTTCTGTTTTGTTTAGTCTTTCTTTAAATTAAATATTTAAAAAAGACACTTCAATACCTGGTGCTGATCAAGGAGTGTCATGATGTGAAATCCAGCAATACTATTATTCTTTGTTCAGAAAGATTTTTATCTGCTTTAATTTGTTTAATCTAAACATAAATGAAGATATGGATAACTGCATGTATGTTTAAGTGTATACGATTGGCAACCATGTTGCTAAGTTTTTGTTGGACTCTTGAACAGGAATGTTTGCAGTCTCGCTCTTTGAATTCCCACTTTACATGCTTCATTTTTGTATCTTGAACCACTATTTGTAAAACGATAATATGTGAACATCAAAAAAAAAACTGTGACCTAATTCAACATCAGCAGAACTGCCACAGGTATCTTAGGAGCCTCTAGGCATTTAATGTGTCTGATATTTACATTTTATTCATTGAAGACTGGCTCATACAGAACACTGGGGAAACATAATTCCCATCATCCTCCTAACAAGATACAGAGATCTTGAAGTCATTGGAATTAATCCTCACACATATTCCTGACCCAGCCAAGCACAGCACCAGCCATTCTCCACTTACAGATATCAAGTGTCTTTAGCTCTAATGATCTTGCAGTATACACTTGTAATGCTACTTTAACCCAGCCACTGCTCGAAACACAACCAAAATCATCAACCAAATAACATTAACAATATCATATTGCCATAATCCCTATTGCCATTTATATGTTCACAAGGAGGATCTTGTTTTCATCTGCAATTCTTATTTTTTACTATGAAGTGGCCTTTGCACAACATTGGATTGCATTAAAGTTTATCATACAAGTGACAGAGATGAGGGCACTTTCTTCAGTTTTGCACCCAAGGCAAATGCCTCAGTGGTGTCATTCTAGTCTGTCCCAGGTACCAGGAGCTCCAAGGACATGGAGCATTTTTTTCACATGAGACTGGCATCTTCCATGTGAAGAATATCCGTCTAACCCTGTGCAGTAACAGCACACACTTGAAAGGGATAAACAGAGACAGAAAGGCACATGAGGGAAGGATGGGCTGGGGAGAGCACACGTGAAAGAAGCACTAAGTGAGGGAGAAAGGGGTGGGGAGGAAAGGGCTAGGGGAAGAAGAAGGAGAAGAAACAAAAGATTAAAAATACTGAGAAACAACGTTCAATCTAAGAGTCTGCTTAGAAAAATGAGACGTGAGAAGGAAATGTCAGGAGTGTGTTTGACATAAAGGAGGCCCAGTGGTGCTTCAACATTACAGAAAATGATGATGCACGTTCCCCAGGCACAGGGAAAACGAGGGCAAAACTTTTAAGTCACAATAACCATGGTAGCTGCAAGGATAACTGTATTAAAAATTACTTGGTTTTCAGTCTCTTTAATTGTTCATTGACTATCTGCTCAAAAAACAGCATTGTATGTCATGGGGTTCATAACAAATAAAATTAAAACAGGTGACAACAGAATAATGGAAACTATCCATCACCTGCAGTCTCTCTAAGGGGAATGTTAAAGGGAACAACTAGGTAAGGGGCCTCCAGTCACAGCCATCCACCAAGAAGTGCACACATGGGGACCATAGATGGTGGCTTAAAGTCCAACTATGATGCCTTTCCAAAGAAACAGCAAACTTGTAGCAGCGCCAGCAGAAAACTGGTTTTACTTGCCTTCCCTGTGGTGTTCTCTTTCATAGTGACTGTGGTTGCTGCTGCTGTTGCTGCTGCTCCTTATCAGCCACCTCTCTGGTTCCTGTTAAACTAAATCTGAACAAGAAGAATAAGAATTCACTAAGAACACGACACATTCCTAGATTCTGTGCTCAGCAACTCTCATGCGCTATTTTATTTCCTTCTCACAGCAAATTTGCAGACATGCTGGGATTTCCAGTTGAGAAATCTTTGGCACAGAAAAATTAACTTATGTAACATCACATATAATTTACCAAATGCAGATTCAAGGTTCTATTCTACTCTCTGAGCTGATCTCCCACCAACAGTAACACACTCCAACACTGGGGAAAAAATGTGCAGGCCAGAGGTCACCACCATGCAACTGACAGGCCAGGTAAGTTTCCAGCTGCAGATGCAGCAGGAGCATGTGGGATGCAGTACCGCCATCCCAGCCTGCTCTGAAACAGCATCAGGGTGTGCGTGAGTAGTGAGCTCGAGCCCAGCCTGTGACAGTGTGAAGTCATCAAGGTCACCTCTGAGTCCACTAAATCAGTCATCCAACTGACACTGAATCTGTGTGTGAACTTTGCACTCTGGTGGTGCCCTTAAACAGCCACCATTTTTACTAGAAAATAGCATGTTTTTCTGTATTTTCCATAACAATTGTTTAATAAATTTTCACAGAGTTTTTTAAACATGGTTCCTGTTTAACATGCTGAGGTAGGAATTAGCTTTAATGTCTGTGTTAGGAAAGCCTTGAGCCATGGTGAGAGCTGCAATTTTCCCCTACATGAGAATTGTTCTCTAATGTATGATTTTGGTTTCATTAGTTCCAGGAAGGTCAGAGTTATCACAAAAGTACCTATGTCAAGTGCAAATTTACTTTCTTTTTAGGAGAGGTTAGCTGGGGCAAATTTTGCCTGGAATAAATGTAGATTTTCCTTTATCATGTCTTTCTTTGACAAATGCACACCTATGTCTCCACAGCCATACTCAAGTGATGGCCTTGAAATTTCCCAGGTTCCACACTGAAGGAAACCTTCCCTCACCAGGAACAGACCTAAAACACACTGCTGCCTGCACCATGAAAGCATGTTTTACATGTTCATGAAGTGCAGTATTCACATTTCCTTTTGTCAGAATCTACATTGGCAAATGCTTTTGATCAAGTTCTAGAGTTACTGGAATTACAAAGATCTTTATGTATCACCTCAAAAAACTTGCAGTGCATGGTAAAACTCACATCACCCTGTGTTCTTGTGGGCAACATCAAAGCCATCTCTGTGTTTCTAGTATACACTGGCAGAACAAACAAGTTAGGAAGAGCTGACTCCTACTCAGAGCCTTAAGAAGCTTCCATGTTTTTAAACGATGATGTGGGGCACGGGGAACTCTTCTTTACTGTTGTATATTTATGCCCCAAAGTAGGCAATGAATTCCAATTTAAAATGAATATATGAATAGGATTAGGTAGAAAATTCTTCCCATAGATGCACAAAGTTTCCCCTTGCCATATGGCTTTCTATTCATCAATGGATACTGGGAGAGGGGAAGGAAGATGTGGGGTACAGAGTCACATCCATCAGCAGTGCAGACTGAGGTTACACAGTGCTGACATCAGGAGATCAGAGAGGGAGGCTGCACAGAGGATCACGACTCTGAAGAAAGTGCAGAGAGGTGAAATATAGCCTTCAGTGTAGATGGAAGAAAGAGGGGCACAGAGGAGGAATGTCAGGGTCCTCATTGATTTTTAAACCACAG
The DNA here is from genome assembly GCF_034190915.1 of Cavia porcellus. Lineage (NCBI taxonomy): Eukaryota > Metazoa > Chordata > Mammalia > Rodentia > Caviidae > Cavia > Cavia porcellus. The sequence continues at coordinate 33,359,959 of NW_026947508.1, forward strand.
GTGAGGGGTTTCTTACAGGAGTCACAAGATGGGGATGCAGCCTGAAGGTCAACTTAGAAACTCCAGTTACAGCTACTATATGTGATGCAGAGAGCTTTAGCTTTAAATAAAACCTATACTTAAAGGTGTTGGGTCTTACAGAGTGACACCCTGGCTTCCTCAGATCAACAATATCCCTGAGGTAATAAAAGGAGGTAGAGAAACCACACAAAAGAGAGAACATACTAAAGGGAATGAGAGGACTAGAAAAGAAAGAAAGCAGAGAGGAAGAGGCAGGAAAGGGTACAGAAAAGAAGAGGAAAGACAAAAGAAAGGGACAAATTTTGGACCCATTTTTTATGCTTTGGCATCAATCCTGCCTGAGCTCCTAGATCATATTCAATTATACCAAAAATTTATCGTCCTTAAATATCTGCTTCAGAGAGACTGGGACCTTCCAACCCTGAATTTGGTTGCAGATAACCTTATGGAGGAGGTGCCCAAATGAAGAACTTTCTGCAGGAATATAGGTCCATAGAAAGAGAGCAAATAGATATTCAGATATTTATCACATCACTGAGCAGCAATAGGACGAGGATTTGATGGACAGTTATGACCTCTGTTCTCCAGTGTCAGAAAGAAATAGGAGGTTTTAGTCTCCACAAGCATTTTCTTTCCAAACTTTTTACAGTCAAACAGAGCATTTAGACCTACTACTTTCTGAATTAAGGTGCACACCTCCACCAATACTTGTAATTGTTGGTAAATCTCGATAGGGTCAATTTCTTTCTGCTTGGGAAAATCCTCCAAGACCTCTACTATTCTCAAAGAGAGACACAGAGAAAGGGACAGAAAAGGAGATCCTAGTATCAAGACAATGTTTTAAGAATCTCTTTTCCTTTCAGGAAAATAAGATCAAAATTCTGAATCAACACCAAGTTAAGGCAGGCTGTGATAAACAGCAAACATTATGTTTCTTACAAGACCACAGCTCAACCTGGCCAGAGGCAAGAGTTCTAGGATCACTTTTCTAAAGAGATGGCCACTTGATACCCTGCTGGTCACTCCTATGCAAGGCACCTTCAAAGGAAAATTGCTCTTAACCTTCCACTTTCAACTGCCTTGAAATATTTTTTTCTGTCATGCTGTGGTCTGGTTTACAAGTGCAGATTCCTTTGCCGTATTTCACAGTGCAACAGCTGTGAAGAGCCTGGTGCCTTTGTGTACCATTATTTTTTGAGAACAAGTTGTACAAGGTCATTTTCTGAGTTCACCAAGCTTGGGTCCCAGTGTTGGTCCTGTAATCTGAAATCAACCAATCACCTTCCCCCATCCTCAAGCAATTACAGCACACAGGGGAATTTGTACCTCTCCTGTCTTGTACTCTGATATAACAAGCTTAGTATTCTGTTCTCAACCTTCCCACTGACCACAACCAGCAAAAATAAATAGAAGAATTGACAGGAGAGAATGGACAAGGGCTGGGTATAATGTTCAGAGGCTCTGAACCTACCTGGCATGCACGAGGCCATGAGTTCAGTTCCCAAAACCATTCAGCCCCCTCCAAATGCACAAAATCCAACAGTTACTCAACCACCATAGAGCACCAATGCAAAATACTATGGAACTCCCACTGTCACTGTTTCATCCTCATGATCCAAAGTTTCCCTCTGGTAGGTGGGAGATTTTTAAGTGAACTTTCACAAAGAAGTGGACAGGTGCTTCTCCTAGTGGTCATTCTCATGTACTGCAAGTACCTAGGAAGAGTATCTGAGATTTCTTCTATCAAACACACTGAAATATTTTATCTACCATCCTATTATATAGTTTAACTACTGTGGAAGTATCAGTACCTCGTAATATTGAATGTCTGACAACTTTATTCCTCGCGTGTATCGTTATTCCTTTTTCCCTGCTGGAAACTGGCTCATAAGGAAGAGAGTGGTGTAAGACCATTTGATTTCTTCATCAAGCTCGATCCCCATTGCTCTTCCCATCATTTGAATGGCATCTCTGATACACCTCATCCTGAGACAGTTATAGCAACCATCCTGTCCATTACAGCAGCTCTGCTTTCTGTCTGTACTCCACATCACAGGCTGGTTTTCTGCTCTCAACCTGACTCTCAATGCAACTGCTGACTAAACAACACACACACCCACACAGGCACATGCACACACATGCACAAATATCTAAAATCAAAGAATTGTTCAAATATTACATCCTACAATGTAAAATAGGTACACATCAATGTTTTGTTAGTATCCAGAGTTACAACCTAAAATTATGTTTTTAACTAAAAGAAAATGAACGTTTTGCTTTACACAAAACAATGAATTTCTTTTACTTATAATATAGTTTTTTTCCTATTGATGATTTTTCTGCAATAATTTTTGTATTTTTCTATTATTCTATCAAGATACTAGGCAGCTGTTCTAAGGGATACAAAAAGCACTTATTAAATTTTGCATTAATACAAACTCAGCATGGTCCTTGCACTACTCTGATGCCTGGACCAGAGGATCAAAGGGTAGGGCTGTTTGTACAAAGCTTATTAAGAAGAGACTGGAAGGTAATGGATGGTGCCTTCTCTCAGTGTCAGGACTCACTGCATGGAAGGAGCATTTCAAAGCTTGGACACATGGCAAATGCTGGCAACCCCTGAGGGATTTATGGAGAGACTCAGGGGTACATTAGATGCTGTGGATTGCAATAGATAGGAGTATGTGGATTTAGCAATCTGCAGAACAGCATGATTGGCCAGTAGCATGACTGGCCAGTAGCTGATTTGGAGCTACCAAGTTCTTAACTCAGAATAACCACTGGATCCACCTAGTGGCTCACACATGACTTCAAGCCTGCGGAAGGTGTGATGACTGCTGGAAGCTGACCAGCTCAAGTTCCAACCTTATGGCCAGGAATCAGCCTGGCCTTCTTGGGAAATAAAGCTGAGGCTCCCCTAGACTAATCATAACCCTACTGTAAAGATATTGCTGGCTTTCTAGCATAAGTCAGCATGGATCTGGATTCTATCTGCACATTTTGTGTATCAATGATAACAGAGACACATCTTGAAGTGGACAGTTGTCTTTTATTCTCTTCTTGACTTGTTCTTTTTTCTTTATTGTTTGACATTGTCCTTATATGAATGTAAACATGGTTTCTAGCTCTCCTGGGTTAGTGGTTCCATTCTGGTTTTTTTTTTTCTTTTCTTTCTGCCTTCTCTTTCTCTCCTATAGTTTGCACCACTTTCATAAACATTGGATGATCCTCCTTTGTCCTGCAATTTTGCATCTAATCTCTTTCTTTTGTTCTGTTTATCTATTCTCCCTAGCCCATCGCAGCTAAATTTTCTTACCTGGGGGTAAAATTGGTATATTGAAGACTTTCACTTCATATAAATAATCTAGTTCATTTTAGATTTTGTTATATAACCAAAAATCTAGTTCAGACAATTAAAGGTAGCAAATTACTGCATACCACAGTTTGTCATTTTCTAGACTTTTTTGATCTTATTGTTATTGTTATTGACAAATATAGCACCTTAGCCAAGGTGACATAGTTTGGCTAACCAGCTGTTCTCCCTGTTATACCAAGACTGAGATTGCCTAAAGGTCATGTAATACACTGGGTCACTTTGGAAGAACCAGGTCCTGGATCAAGTAGGCAGCAACTTCTCATCCTCAATAAACTGAAGAGGTATAATTTTGCAATGCACACAAAATCCAATATCTAGCTAAATATGGAAGACACTTCTCAGAAGTAGCCATTTCCTACCAGTTTTAAATAATAGCAGTCATGATACCCACCACAAGCAATTTGCAAGCATCATTCCCATAATTAAACTAAAAAAACCATAAAAAAAGAAAAGGTAGTTCATCAGGATGCAACCCCACACGCCCGGTTCACCAACAGGGGTAATGAGGTTGGGCAAACAAACAGCCACCTATGTAGAATCTCTGAAGTGCAAACAATAAAACAAATCAACAAAGATTTAGACAAAAATCAATTCAGATATAATTTCTTAAATAACTAAGTCATGGTGACCATAATATAAAGACATCCTTAGTATTCTAGAGCAGATATACATGAAAAAAGAGAAGAGCATAGGAAATTGATGGACGCCATGAATGGCCAATATTGGAAAGAACAGGAATACAAAAACAGATTCAATGAGATAGCCAGGACATTAAAGATTCCACTGAAAATATTATCAGCAGAATAAAACAATGTGAGGACAGAATCTCACATATAGAAAACAGGAGAGTGGTTAGTGAAGATGAAAAAAAATATTTCTTAAAAATATCTAGGGAGCACAAGAAGTACATTTAGCAGCTGCTACATGAAGCAGGGAAGGATAACATAAGAATGATTGGAGTCAGTTAAAAAAAAAAAGGAGCCAGCATACATATGTAAAAACTGCTCTTAGACATCATGCCAAAACAATTCCCTGCCAAGGAGAAGGAATTTGATATTCCTGTAAGTGATCCACATAGAGTTTCAACTACAATGAATAAAAAATAATAAAACTATACCCAGACATAGAAGCATCAAGATTCCAGAAATTCCACTCAAGAACAGAAAATTGTAAGCTGATAGACAAAAGAATCAAATAACCTATGAATGAAAGCCTATCACAATCATAGCTGACTTCTCAACACAAACCCTCAAGTCAAGGACAGTTTGGAGTGATGTATTTCAAACTCCCTCAAAAAACTTAAAAAAATATTAAAAATAAGCCTTCAGCCTACATTGATATCCCCTAGAAAACTATCTTTCAATATTGATGGAGAAATAAGATACTTCCTTGAAAAAGAACCCCTGACGAAATTCATGAGCACCTAACTAGCACTCCAAAATGTTCCAAAAGACATTCTAGAAAACAGATAACTGGAACTACAATTCCATGATCAACAACAGAATGAATCTACTGGGCAGGGCATATAATAAAACAAAGTGGAGAAAAAGAGAGCCAACATCTGGAAAATAACATCACCAGGATGAATTTATATATACCACTTATAATCCTCAATGGTAATAATCTCAATTCACCAATGATACCTAACACTGGCAAAATGGATCAAGAAGCAAAATCCATCAATATGTTGCATACATGAAACACATTTAATTCTAAAAGAAATTCATGAACTGAGAGACAAAAGACAGAAAGCAATACTCCATACAGCATGAACCTTGGGGCCGGGGGAAGCAGGGGTAGCTATTCTATTTATAAAGTGAATTTCAAGCCAGACCTATCAACAATTAAGAGACACAAAAAATCATTACATACTTCTAATGGAATAATCCAAGAGGGAAAAATAACAATCATAAATATGGATTCAATAAACATTAGTGCCTCTAACTATATAAAACAAATATTAGTAGACAGGAAAAATCTAAAAGCATTATCACCGTCTCTTAGGGAATCAACACTCCATTGTTACAAAACAACAACAACAACAACAACAAAAAACAGAACAACTAGACAATCAACGGTGAAATATTAGACCAGAAACAATCTTCTGAAGACATACTAGATGTCTACAGAAAGTTCCAACCCACAACATCAGAACGCATATTCTTCTCAGGTGCATACAGGTTGTTCCCTGAAATAGAAAACACATTCATTCAAAACAGGTGCTTAAGTAAATAAAAAGCATCTGAAATTATTCCTTGTATATTGTCAGCACATAGCCCAATGAAATTGAAAATCAATGGCCACCGAAACCAAAGAATTCATACACATCTGAAAATTAAATAATACCTTCCTGAACAACAATGGGTAACTGATAAGATTAAAGAAAAATCGTATGTTTGTACAACACAGTAATAATGTCAATAAAACATACTGAAACTTGTGAGACACTTTGAAAACAGTTCTATGAGAGAAATTTGTAACACCAAATGCATTTGTCAAGAAAACATAGCAAGGTCAAATAAATAACTTAATGTCAAAACTCAAGGTTCTGGAAAAAGCAGAGTGGGTCTACACCCAAGCTAACATGAAGCAGTAAATTATACCACAGAGCAGAAGCTAATGCAACAGAGACTAACAAAGCAATGCAAAGAACCAATGAATGGAAGAGTTGGTTCACTGAAAGATTAAATAAGATGGACAAATACCCAGCCAAATTTACCACAAAATTAAAGAAAGTTTCAAATCAAGACAATTAGAAATGAAAGGGTGGAATCACAACCGACCCCACAGAAACCTAGATTATGTTTATCAATTTCAAGAAATTATATACCAGTAAAATAGAAACTTCAGAAAAATAGACATATTCCTTGACATATATGAATTTTCAAAGCTGAAAGAAGATTTAAAAATTATAAATAAACCAATAGCAACCAATTAAATTGAAGTCATTAGAGACCTACCAACAAAGAAAAGCCCAGGCCCTAATGGTCTGCTGCAGAATTCTATAAGAAATTTAGAGAAGGCCTAATACCACTACTTCTAAGAAATTTAGAGAAGGCCTAATACCACTACTTCTTAAAACCTTTAATGAAATTGAAAGGGAAAAAAAATCCCAAATTCATTCCCAGAAGCAAGCATTGCCCTGATACCAAAATGCAAGGTCCTCCAAGAAAATGAGCTAAATAAAGGTCAATCTCCGTATTGCACATAGATGCAAAAATCTTCAGTAAGATACTAGTGAATACAATGCAGTAAGTTATCAAGTCTATGCAACATGATCAAGTAGGATTCATGCCAGGGAAGCAGGGGTGCTTCAACATATACAGCTCCAAAAATGTAATATATCATATTAACAGAACCAAGGACCAAAACCATACAATCATCTCAATAGATGCAACAAAAGCATTTGGAAAGGTCTAATAACCATTCATGATAAAAACACTACAGAAAATTGGGATAAACTTTATCTCAATCTAATAAAAAAATTCTGTGACAAACCAATAGCCAACATCACACTGAATCAATGAAACTTGAAAGCTTTCTCTCTAAAATCAATAACAAGTCACCGATGTCCACTATCACCACTCCTATTCTATATAGTTCTGGAAACTTTAGGCAGAACAATTAAACAGGAGAAATAAAGAAAAGGAATAACAATAGGATAGAAAGAAGTTAAATTGTCATTACTCAAAGATGACATGATACTTTACCTGGAATACTACTAAAGCACCACCCAAAGACTTCTAGGCTTAATAACCACCTACAGTAGCCTAGCTGAATGCAAAGTCAACACTCAAAAATCAATAGCCTTCCTATACAAGAATAACACACTCACCCAGAAAGAAATTAGAGAAACAACACCTTTCACAAGAGCATCCATAAAAAGGAAATACATAGGGACCCTTCTAAAGAAGGGAGTAAAAGACATTAACATTCAAAATCACAATACTTTGGAAAAGGAAATTGAAGTAGATACCAAAAAATGGAGAAACATTATCTTAGGTAGGAAAAACCGATATAGTGAAAAAACAATATTCTCAAATTTAATACGTAGATAGGTGAAATGCCAATCAAGTGAAATGCCAGTCAAATTTCCAACAACATGTCTCACAAGATTAGAGAAAACTACTAAAATTCATCTGGAGTCAGAAGAGACCTAAAACAGCAAAATTTAAAAAAAATGAGCAAGAAAGGCATCCAGGAGCCATCACAATCCCTGATTGAAATTATGCTACAAAGCCACTTGATGAAAACAGCATGGTGAGAGAAAAAAAAGGAGATAAGGATCAATGAAACAGAACAGAAGATGCAGAAACAACTCCGAACACATTATCTTTGAAAATGTCGCCAAAGTGGTTCACCAAAAGAAAGACACTAATAAAAGATGCCTGAAAAAACAGCTTTCCACATGCAGATGACTTAAACTAGATCAGTGTCTATCTCCATGCACTACACTCAAATTGAAAGGAATGAAAGATCTAAATATTAAAACAGAAACGCTAACTCTTCAGGAAGATAGAATATGTGAAACTCTTGAAGACAGATATAGGCAAAGATTTTATGAACAAGGTCCGCGTTACACAGGGATATCAAAAAGAATCAACAACTGGAATTTCATTTTATTAAAAAGCATGTGCACATCAAGAAAAACCACCCACAGAATGAAGAGACAACCCACACAGTGGAAAAAAAAATTGCCATCCATTTCTTAGAAAAGGACTATTTTATAGAATATATAAGGAGATATTTAATAAATTACATGCCCAAATGTAAAGATGCCCAATCTAAAAGTGGGATCTGAAATGAATAGATATTTCTTAGTTGAAGAAGTACAATTGGCCAATAGACATATGAAAAATCATTCAATGTCTCTGGTGATTCAAGAGATTAAAACAATGTTTAGATTCCATACACCGCAGAAAGGAAGAGTATCATCAAAAAATGAGCCCAAAACAAGTGCTGGTGGGGCTGTGGGATAAAAAGAAGATTTCTCCACTGTTGATGGGCTGTGAACTAACACAAGCACTGTGGAAAACAGTGTAAAGATTTCCCAAAAAACTAGGACAAGAGGATACATTCCACCTAGCTTTTTTCCATCTTCATATCTTCTCAAAAGAATTCAAATAATCATACTATAGTAAGACATGCACACCCATGTTTAAAGCAGCACGCTTCATATTACTCAAGACTTGGAAGCAACACAAATGTTCATCAACTGAGAAATGGGTAAAGGAGATGTGGGGGTTTATATAGTGCACTGCTGCTCTGCCATAAAGAAGCCTAAGCTTGAGACATTTCTATCTACATGAGTGCACACTGAGACCATCCTATCCAGGGAAATAAATTTAACACACAAGGGTACATACCACATTGTTTCTCCACCATGAGAGCGCAAAAGAGTAAGTGAGTAACAAAAAATATAACACATGTGAAATAGTAAGAAAATGTTCAAATGGGAAGGGGAACTAATAAGGGAAGAATAGAATAAAAATGATAAAAGAAGGAAAAATGGAAACAAAGCTTTAGTAAGTAAGGAAGGGATCAAGGATTGAGGAGAGTAGAGAGGAATGGAGATAAAAGAATCAACTTACATCATGTATGGAACCAATTCCCGATGAAGACTGTGATCAGCATGTATACTTAAAATTCACCAATAAATTTAATTAAATTATAAAATTTGAATAGTTTTCATTATATATCAAAATAAAAAATAATGTAGCTTGAAACTTACAAGAAAGAGAAAACAATAAAAATGAACTAATGCTTCTTCATTACTTTGGGATACACTGTGTTATCGACATGATTCACAACCTACTCACTGTCCATCACAACTGGAGACTTGGCCTCCATCTCCTGCAGGTCAAGTTGGAGCCTCCTCTACCATGATGGAAACATCTATTCAATTCACTTATACAGAAGCCAGGGCACCCTTCATAATGTATGATTTATAACACTTTTAAGAAAAGTGGTTTCATTGTCATGAATTTCTTTATGTCTCAAAATATCCAGTGGCAGTGTGTCAGGCACACATTTCCCACTCAAAATCAGCAGGGTGGAAGCTGAGGATGCTGGAATTCATTACTGCGTGCAAGGTCCACAAGCTCTTCCCGCACTGTTAGATTCTCAACGTAAACCTCCCTGATTGGGGTGGACCGCTGCCCTCCTGTGCTACTTGCCTGGGGAACAGCACAGCCAGTTGTTTGAGGTTGTGGAAAACAAAGACGGTGATGGCCCGAAAGAAGCAAATTGTGACTAAGGTCTGTATCTCCGAGGTACCTCAGCTGCCTACCAAACACAATTCATTAATAACCTTATCGATTGTAATGACCTTGAAAGACAAACACGGCAGAAGAACAGATGACCCAGAGTCTACAGTGTCAATAGAGAAGACTAAGCGGAAAGAGGCCATGAATAACAAGGACCTGTGCTTCAGTGAATCCTGAATAAATAGGGGAGAATGAGGGTGACTTCGCAGGTTCCTCGTGTGCCTCGCAAATTCCTGGCATTTTATGAAATCTGGACAATAAATCAAATCACAAGAATGCAAAGTGGACTTCAGTTTTAGACAGGCGAACTAGGAGGAATGCATCAAGTCCAAAAGAAACATTTCACTGTGCATTATAACATTGTACAAACATATCTTTCCAAATTTAGAACAAATAAAGAAATTTCATGACAAAGTGCCATTAAAGAAATTCATGACCATGAAACCAGCACTACAAAAAGTGAGAAGTTCATCAAAAGGAAAAACAAAAATGAGAAACAGAAGTATAATGCAATGACAGGAATTACTCATTATTTTTCATCAGTAACTCACAATGTAAAAGCTTTTACAAATAACAATTTAAGGATCATAGACCACACATTCAGAGATTCTAGCAGTTCAAAAATAATTCAGCCTGGCACGTTTGTGCATCCCTGTAGCCCAGTACTCAGGAAGCTGAGGCAGGAGGATTGCTGCATGTTCGAGGCCAGCTGGGGCTACAAAGTGAATACAAGACCAGCATAAATTGCACAATGAAACGCTATCTCTAAAACACACATGAAAAATAATTCAATTATAAGTAAAAATTAGAAATTACAGAGAGCAAAAGGTCTGAACCAGAATTGGAAATGGAAAAACATATTGAAGAAATCAGAGTATTATATAGAAAAGTGAAACTAACAAAAAACCTATTAATTAACAATAATATTGATATTTCGTGGTATTTTATAAGCAGTGTAAATTTACAACTCATCTTGAAAATTTAGCATTAGCACAGTAACATTATTGAAAACATGAGTATTTATTTCATTAATATGAGCTCCCATTTATTTTGCTTCACTAGATAATGTACTACAAATTCTAGAATCCGATTCAAATTTGATCTAAGATTGCTGCCACAGCCTACAGTAACACACCCAAATTGCACACCCTTGAGCCGGGCTCAAGGATTATTGAATTTCCAAGGACAAGAATTTGAAAGCTGAATCAATGTGCCCATTATTTTCCATCAAGTTCTCATATCTTCTCTACATTTTTTGAAACTTTAAAACCCTGCTCTGTGTCTGTTCCCATAAATTCAAACCTTTTATTCTTTCATGTTACTGGTCGCTCTTAACTCAGGTTAGATAGATGAAGCACAGAATCTAAAAATGAGGAGAAGGGGAAATACACTAAGGTATGCTCTGTACATGTACCTACCACACACAATAAATGTGATCATTATACATTGCAAGCATGCTAGTGTAACATTGTGTAACATTTCACAAAGAAAACAGAGACTAGAAATGTCAAGCATGAAATCACACCAACATTTCCGAGTATTTACAGAGAATGTAAACGCTCAGAAGACAAAGACACAAGCCAGGTTGCAAAAGCCTGTCACACAGCATTCAGGGAGCCTAAGGCAAGAGGACGGCAAGTGCCATCCTAAACGGACAATCTTAGTGACTTAAGGTTACTCTGTCTCATAAGATAAAAAATAATATTCAACGGCGCTGGGATACAGCTTAGTGTAAAGACTATGGGTTCAATCCCGAGGACAGAGAGTAAAAAGACAAAGGAGAAGATGGAGGAGAAAAGCAGGGGAAACATTTGGAGCTCTGCATTTAAAATGAAAGCAAACATGAGGAAATATCTAATTTTCAATAAGTTTCCACAATTCTGAGGGCATAACTGTCATTTTAAAAATGCCATGGCCTTCAGGATTTCAGCACCAGGCTTCATCTCCCCGGCTTGGAGGAAGGAGTCTGAAATTGAAAATCTGCAGCAGGTCTGACCCAGCACCGCTCCCAGGATCATCCTGGCCAGAGCTGCTCACTCATTCACACTGCGCAGAGACAGGAAGAAACCTGGGTTCACTCTGATGTCCTCACACGTGGGCTCCTTTTCACACAAGCATTGCAGGTGCACAATGCTAGGACAATAAAACACATGATGACAAGGACTTAATGACCACTTAGAAACACAGCTATAAAATTATGCCTCCTCCATCCACACAGGACTTCAGGGGAATTTTTGCTTTAAGAAATATTTTTATTAATCTGATGTGTGTGTGTGTGTGTGTGTGTGTGTGTGTGGCATAGACACATCCACACTTTTGTATATGGATACATATTTGATAGAACAAGCACATGAATTAGATTTTATACTGAAATGTAAGTAAGTTGACAAAAAATCTCAATGGAAATAAATACAACAGAGTATTCATAATTTTTAAAACATACTTAACAAGAATTTTATATTCAACATAGAAGGCATAATTTCTTCAAAATTTCCACTTGATTTGCACAAGGTTATTGGGCATATGTCAGAAAACAACATATGGATTCTTTCAAAATGATTGTTTTTATCCAGTTTAGCCACCAAATACAGGAAAGAATATTCCTGACACACTTATCATCCTCACAGAGTTTACATGGAAACAGCAGTGGCTTGAGTCTTTACAGCCCCACTCCACCCTGCTCTGGCAGAAATCTCTGAAGATCACTGTAAGGTGTGGATTCCTTTGAAACTAGGGCGGAGGCTAAGCACCATGGGCTTTTCCTCCTAGACCATGATCTGATCATACATGTGCATCTCCCAGGATCTGGGTGCTGCCTTGGGTGACAGGAAGATGGTGCTCATGCTCCTGTCACAGGTGCAGACTTTCACATGGCAGTCCTCATGCCGACTACTGCAGACAGCAGGGACTTTATCTCTACAGGTTTTCTCCAAACACAGGACAGTTTCTACCACCAGCTCACAGGAGAGGTCCCCGCCTGCCCCTTCACTCTTTCCACACCACTGCACCCACCAGGGCATTTGCATCTTGCTCCTCAGAAAGGAACTGCTTGTGCCAGTCTGAGATAAGAGCTCCGCTGTCACCTCGCCCTGGGGAATGAGGACTCTGAGTCCACCTTCTCAACATGAGCTCCCTGCTCAGCTGCTGGGGCTGCTGATGCTCTGCCTGCCTGGTAAGGACACCTGGAGGTTAGGGAGAGATGGGCTGAGAGGTGGGCTCTGGATGCCCCCTCCTTCCCAGATGTGCTTAGAACATGGTGACATGGCCTGGTTTGCAGCACGAAGAGGGGAGGATCTGGTCTGCAGAGTGAGGAGCATTCCTAGGGAACAAGAACCTCTATCCTCTGCTGATGATTTTACACAAAAAAGAGAGATGCTGCAGGAGAACTCTATGGGCTCCTTTGTGGCTGCTATTCTAGGGCTCCATTCTTCAAATTGAATGCTTTTGTACACAAATAAGAATGACAAAAATAATCAGACTGATAGATATGAAAAAAGGAAAACAATGAACATGGCTCAAGATATTTGTTTATGATATTGCACTTCTCCTTCATCACTTTAGGATCCTCAGGAGATGTTCTGATGACCCAGACCCCACACTCTTTGTCCGTCTCCCCAGGAGAGCCGGCCACTATCTCCTGCAGGTCCAGTCAGAGCCTCCTGTATAGTAATGGATTAACATATTTTAATTAGCTTGTGCAGAAGCCAGGCCAGGTTCCAAGGCTCATCATTTATGAGGTTTCCAAAAGAGACTCTTGGGTCTCTGACAGGTTCAGTGGCAGTGGGTCATGGACAGATTTCACACTCAAAATCAGCAGGGTGGAGGCTGAGGATGCTGGAGTTTATTACTGTCAGCAAGGTACACATGTTCCTCCCACAGTGCTACAGCCCCGAACACAAACCTCCCTGCCTGGGGAGGCCCAGCTGCCCTCCTGCACTGCTGTCTGGGGAGCAGCACCATACAGAGTGCTCTGTGAGGGAGGAAGAGGTTGAAGAATCAGAACAACAACTTGCAGCTGAGGTCTCTGCCCGGGACTGAAAGTGAGGAAAACAGAAAACCAGCCAGAACTTGTGCTGTGCTTCGGGCTCTGACCCAGAGGGAGGATGATGCAGCTCACTCCCCGGGTTCTTTGCCCTTGAAATTTTTGTTCCTTAAGAAAGTGAATAAAAGCAAAACAAACACACAAACATAAACTAAGCCTAAAATGATTAATAAAATAGAATTGGCTCATATGGGTGGTACTTTATCTTTCACTGCCCTCTTATTTGTCACCGAGGAGGGAATTAGTAGCCATGCATTGTCCTCAGCCTGCCTGTCACTGCTTGAGAGCTGCTCACAGCTCACAGTGCAGAGGGGAATGATCACTTCTGGGCTTCCAGGGTCGGTCCTGGGGCCTTTGCATGGATCATGATGCGGGGCTCTCAGTCTTCACAGACTCCAGGATTAACAAAGATCCCAGCTTAAAGAAACTCCGTTGATGTTACACCCTGCTCATCAGTGCAGCAAGGCCAAGGTGAGCATCCAAAAGGAGATTCTGCTTCACTACACTGGTGAGGACCTGAGGGAATCTGAAGGCTCTGCATTTGGTGAGATCCGGGAATGCACCTGCAATGGGAAGTTGGTGGATGGATTCTCAGAAAATTTCACACAGCATTTGACAACAATTGCAGATGGGATCTATGGCCAGTTTGAGCCTCTATTCTCCATGATTATCCACTAAGATATAAGAGGCTTTTGTCCCCACAAGTGTTGCTATTTAAGGCTATTTGCAGCCAAACAGTAAGTTTCAGCCTACTGCTTCTAGGATTAACAGGTGCACCTTATTCCTCCACCCTATCCTCATGTCACTGGGTAAATCATTAGTCTCCATAAAAATTACTCTGAAAATACATAAAAACAAAGTTAAATGCAGGGCAACAGAAAAATGATGAGTTTAGTAAAGGGACAATTGATATCTAATACACAATTCTTGGTCTTTTGCCTAAGTTCACAAAGTAAATATAGAAAAGTCCCGAAAGCGTCCTCTGATGCTTCTGTCCAAGTCGCTATGAACTCACATTTCTGGGATTCTGACTGAGCAGTGGATGTGGTGAACGGTGTACAGGTTCTGGTCATATTTTAAACGCATAGCAAATGAACTTTACTGACATACTAATGTGAGATATGAGAGAAAATGTTAAATCAAGGATGAGAGACATATATTTCAACCTGAACCACAAGGTAATTTGCATTGATGCCTTTAGATGGGAAGGAAGGCAAAGTCAGCACGGAGAGTGAGAACTGGAACATAATACACTTTTCAGATGCCATCAGATGTCCAACCTGCACCCTAACACTAACACTAACCTTAATGACAGAGACAAATAACATTTTAGAACGATTTTTCAGTTTACCAATGTAACTTAAACAATATTAAACTGAAAGGAAATTTCCCTTTGCGGATCATTGTTACAGAATGGTCCAAATACAGCCTCACCTGTGAGTGACTCCCCCCAAGCAGGGGGAGAGACACAAGGTTGCTTTCAAAGATGTGTGCTCTCTCTGCTCTCTGCTGGTCATCTCCATGCACTGCGGGTCCCAAGCCAAATTGTCATCCTCTTTCAAAATACTACTTCCTGCAATATTTTCCTTACACACTTACAACACAGCTATGATTTCGTTCAGTGACTACAGAACTTCCACAGAGATTTCAGGAAGCTCCAGACATTTAATCTGCCCATTATTATCACTCTTCATACTGAATATAGACGCATAGGAAACATTTTTTGTTCAACATTTTTTTCCATCGTCCACTTTCCCTGACCCAGTGCTGTTGTAGACTTTGGAATCCACTCTCACACCCACCCCGTCCCATCCCAGTACAGCACCCAAGACATTCTCCAAGTTAAAGAAGCTCCAGTGTCTTGTGCTCCAATCTTTTTGCAATCCACACTTATAATGCTGCTCTCAAACCAGTCCCTGATAGCAACTGGTGGCAGAAGTTCAAGAACTTAAATGAAATAAGCTCACAAATATGATATGCCACAATATAAAGCAGTTCATAGTGACACTTATTTTTCAACTTGTAGATCTTGTTTTGACTGACAATTGTGAATTTTCCTTATGAGGTAGGCTTTGCACAACTTTGGATTGCACTAAAAGATATTCACACAAATGCCTGAGATTTGTGCACTTTCTTAAATTTTGCAACAAGGCAAATGGCTCACTTGCCTCATACTAGGTCTGTCCAAAAATCAGAGAATTCAAGGATGGGGATAATTTTAGAAGTATGAGGCTAATATTTTCACTGTGAAAAGGAGACCAGACCTGAGAAAAGAATGATCTATGAATAAAATGATACATGGTTCCTGTCACAACTGGTAATGAAACGTTCACATGATTAAAGTCCTCTACTTCTAGGCACCAGGTTTCTGAGTGAAAAAGCCACCAGGCTGCCATCAGGGCCAGAGGCCCTGGGGAATGAACTCAAGCCTGATTAGCAGGGGCGACAGTGCCTGGCAAGGAGATGAGGAGCCATGAGGCCATGAGGAGGGGAAGAATTCAACAACCCATGTGCCAAAAAGCAGGCCCAGGGAACAGGTACAGGGAAAAAAGGCAGTTGGCTAATATACATGGTTAGAAAGTAGAGAGCAGGCGGGGCAGATCACACTGGATCTCCTTGCAGAACCCAGGAAAATCCAAATTTCAGGCTGCAGGGGTAACTCATAGTGGTACCTCACTAGCATGCAGAGTTCCTGAGGTCTGTCTCGAATACCTCACAATAAAACAAAAGAAAGGAGGAAAGAATAGAGAAGGAAAGAAAGAAAGAAAGATATAATCTTCAGCCATGGCCAGACTAGTCTCCCCTGAATCTGTGGACATGGGTCTGAACATGAGGAGTTTTCAGAGTCCTGCACCAGACACCAAACACAGCAGCCAAGCTTGGCAACCAAGCACGAGACTAAGGACCATGACAGTAAGTCAGGACAAAGAGATATTGCTGAATACTTTAATCAGAGAGTTTATTTGATGTGGCTGTTTTCTTTTCTTTTCTTTTTAGGGGAAAAGAATTCTTATCATTATTATTCTGTGATTTACATGAAAAATGCAGCAGTCCTACCTTGAAATGAAAAATCACAGCACTGGGGACAATTCTCTGACTTACATAGAATGGCTGATTTGAAGATCTGAGGATCTCACCCTGAGTCTGAAGTGATCTCCACACCTCCTCCACAGGAAAGAAAAACTCTGGCCAGAGAATGAGGGCATCCAGCCTTCACTAATCAGGATGAGTAAGATTTCTGGCAGCAAATGAAGCCCGCAGCTCTTGCAAGATGCTACTCATCTCTCAGACAGCATCAGGACCTTGACATCACCCAAGGCTAAGGGAGTCCACAGGAACATCCAGGGACAACTCCAGGGACATCACCAAGGCTAAGTGCTGGGAACATATGCTCTGTGGCCACTGAGTAGATATTGCACCTAAGCCTCAGCCCATACTCCAGCCTCACCATTTAATACTGTGCATGCACTGTCACCATTTGTACAAGAAAATATCATATGGATCCTCTAATTCAGTTTTCTATGGGTATAATTGAAAATACTACTCAGTAGTTCTTAACAGCTCCCATACAATTCCCCAAGAGAGAAATGACCTTCTATGTGTACTAGAAAAGTTAGCCAGACATGAGACCAGGAATTTTTCCAAGGTGAGAAATGTGTGACATAATACCTTATTTTCTTTGAATTAGAGTTTGAGAAACTCAAAGCTAGAGCACATCCACAATCACAGAACTTTTCTCTTTTTAGAATAGTTTTATAGCACTAAATTTTACATTTATGAAAAGTGTTGTTTTCAATATATATTTCTATTGATTTTGGCATATGTATAACTATGTTTTCAAACCCCATTTGGTCTGTAAAGCAGGTCCAGCACCCATCGACATTTCTGGATGCACTCTGTTCACTCACCACAAACTCACCTGAGACTCACTGCTGCCTGCACCCTGCATAAATGCTCTAGATGTTTCACATGCTCATCCTCAGCTTCCCTGTGACGGGGACATCACAAACTTTGAATTTCTCTATGAAAATGTTTTTTCTTACCTTTGTGGAGTATACATCAGTTACTCCTATTGTAAATCTGTAAGTTTCTCATGTGTAGGTGAAGCTCTCATCTTGGTGCACCCATTGTACATCTGTGCATGGCACTGCCTACATCACCGTGTGCTTCACCTCATACCACTGAGCACATCTGTCATCTCAGTGAACACCTGGATACCAAGTAAATAAAGAAAGGCCCTTTCACACAGAGACAACTTGAAGACCCAGTGCAGAACTTTAACAATTATAAGTGGTCCATGACACTCAGCTGCATTGTCTCTGTGCTTCAGAGAACAGTCAAGGCTTATTTCTAGTTGAAAATGGAATCATGAATGGAATTGGTTAGTACATTGGAAGATTTCCGTCTTCAGAAACAGAATTCTTTGAATTAACTGAGGTGGAAAGACTGAAAGTTAGGTTGTCTGGGGCACAAAACAACATCCTTCATTCCTGTGGACTGAGGTTTCTCAGCACTGACACTTGGAAAGCACACAGGTAGCACACACAGGTGTGACTTGGACAGGTGCAAGAGATGAACTGCTGGGAGACAGAAAGATGAGGGACAAGGGATCACAGACACCTCTAGGAGTAGGAAAGGGACAGATTCACTTCTAGATCTTCCAGACCGAAGGCATCTTGATAGCAACCTCACTGTCACACTGAGTACTGAGCTGGGCTTCTGACCTGAGGAACTGTAACATGATGACTTTTACATGTTCAAGACATAAATTCATGTAAAATTGTATTGTGAGAGTCTTTACTGAGTTTTCCTGTTACTCTTCTATAATAAAAGTTTAAAGGCACACCAATACATTTAATTTTCTACTGACCCTGTCATATTTCTTATATGGAAGAATGAGATGTAGTCTTTAGGCAGATGGAGAGTGCAACTCCCTTGTCACATGGACAGCAAACAGCAGGACAGACACTAAAATGAGGTTTTGCTTCAGGATGAATCACATGGAGAGAATGACTACAACACTGCTGACAGTCATTATGTACTGTGCCTTCAGCTTATAAGCTGTTGATGGTAACACTGAAACCTTTTCCAGATCAAAGGCCACTGAACTGGTGAGAGACCTGGGACTCTCAGGTGTGTGTGCAGTGAGCAAGCAGTTTCTGATGGAACCAGGATGAGTAGCTGACCTGCTTAACCCTAGCCTGGGCTACACAGTGATCTTAGGGCAGCCTGAACTGAGTTCCTGCCTCAAAAGCCCAGAAAGTAAAAAAGGCTTCAAAGGAATCACTGCACAAAGAACAATTTTAACTAACCTAATAATTGAGTATATACATATATGGATTTATATATATAGCTATGTGTATACTTTTATAGATGTATATTCACTTGTGTGTATATAAATTGGTACATACTAATATGTAAATACTCATATGGATACATTTCTATAAATAAATATTTATAATACACATTTACATGTTAACATATATTCAGACTCGTATAGTTAACATGTCCATGTCTAGATACCAGGACAATATATTCACCTCTGCCCAGGAACTGCAGCTCATTACCTAACGTACAATAATTTCTGCTTCTCTACTTGACTTCAGCAGGTCACCTAGGTCTCTACCTGAAATAAGAATATTTTTTATCTTCCTTCACATCCTTTTGACAGCAGTGTCCTTATGGAGATTAATCACTTGGCCGGGAAGACTTGCTGACATGGTTTCTAACATCACAGTAGCTCGCCTGAAAATGACAGTTGCTAAAATCGTTTCCTGGCACCAAGGTGTCACTAGCAGAAAACTCTCTGATGAGCAGTAATGGTGAGGAGGGAGTGATCTATCTTATTGGGGAGAGAACTTTGCACTGTGTTCAATAGAGACTCAGCCTTGCACAATGGGATCCTTCCTCCCGCGGATGGATGCCACATGGACTTTTTTTCTACTGCTTTTCCCCAAAATACACAAGATTTTGAGATGAAGTTTATTTTCTTCCATTTCATTTACCACTGATTCCAGAGAGACAAATAGGGAACCTTAAGAGTCCAACAGGTCCAATAAGTGAACTTTTCAACCTCTTGAAGTATTCAGAAATAAAACACACTCAGAAGATAAAAGCACCCAATGGTGCATACCTGTGACTGCAGCACAGTGGTGCCTGAGGAGGAAAATAGACAGCTGGAGATGAAGCTGAACAAGTGAACAACACAATGATACCCTGTCTCAAAATGCAAAGAACTGTTGTTGTAGCTAATTGTGAATATCCCAGGTTTAAGCCACAGCACGCGCGCGCGCACACACACACACACACACACGACGATGAGCACATCCAGAGAGTCTTTTATTTACAATAAAAGCACACGTTACAAAATCCTTATGTGTTTATTTTTCCATGAACCCACTTTACCAAATGTGTAAGGGTACACTGCAGCTCTTGGCCTGTCATGAAACATATAGTATCATTACAGACTGAAAACAGCATGGCTTCATTCTCTTAGGGCTTTGGAGAAAGTATGAAATTGACCTTCTTTCCACAGTGACCATTTTAGATAAGGTCCAGAAAGTTTCAGCCATTGATTCAAATGACATTGAGACATTAAAAAATCAGATTCAATAGTGACATTCTGATACTGACAATGTCTCTTTAAACTACAGACCATGGCTACTCAGTATTTGTTATAAGAGTAGAATTGAGAAGGATGATTTATGATCACTCAGAAAAGAGTAGTGTAATATTATTCTGCATTCACTTTGCACAAGATCAAGAGAAATCTTTTTTCTTAATAAAGGTTTTAATAAACCAGATAGATAGATAGATAAATAGATAGATAGATATCATATTATACGTATCTACAGGGAGAGACATGATTACATATTTACCAATTTCTAAGTCTACTTACAAATAATTTCATGTGAATTATATAAGGCATATTTTTTCCTTTTAGTCTTGCCTTCAAAAGAGTTACTTCCCTCCAGCTAGAAGACAGTTACTTTATCTCTGTATCGTATTGTGTTGACTTTAGTGCTCTTATGCTGTTTAATTTCTAGATAAAGGAAAATATTGTTTCTCATCTTCTTTCTAGATGATGAGAGTTCACCTAGTCAGAAGGGCTTCACAGCTCTGCTACAGGCTGTTAATGATAGAAAATACTAAAAATGCATTCTCATCAAGTGAAAATCACTTCCTTTCCTTCCAGGAGGCCTAGAAGCACAAGACTTTTCCCCTCCCAGAGACTGATCTGCACACACTCCCATATCATAGGGACTGCAGTTCTGTCTGGGAAGGGCAGAGCCCTGAGCACTGTGTCCCTGCTGGAGGTGAGGATTTTCTTAGGGATCCCTGTACCCACTGCTGCACACAGCATGTAGTTTAGCTGCATTGCTTGCTCAAAATGCAGAAGGAATTTTATAATACTTGGCTCACATGAGAAGCCTCCCACAATGCTCTTCACTCTTTCTGCACCACTGCACCCACCAGGGAATTTGCATTTTCTCCCCAGGAAAGACCTTCCCAAGCAAGTCTCAGATAAATTCTGGTTCTAACTTGGCCCTGACTGATTAGAAATCTCAGTTCAATTTCGCAAAATGAGGCTCCCTCTTCAGCTCCTGGGGGTGCTACTGCTCTGGATCACTGGTAAGGACACAGGGAGATGAGGAAGGGTATGGGAGGAAGGGGTGAATTTCTGGGTCAAACTGCTGCCTCGATGAGTTCTGTGCATACCTGAGATGTGCAGCCCTGACGTGAAGCATGGATGTGTGTATTTCTATGAGGGAATTAAGAAAATTTCTAAAGCCTCAGGAGTAGGCCTCTCATGAAGAGTGACACAAAGAAAGATATGGGTAGGGAGATGAATTCAAGAGGAATCCTTGTGATTAGATCTTGTGAGTTATTTCAAAACTAATATTAGTTCCCTTTATATTAAAATTACATAATAGTTAAGCTTGACATTTACAAAAAAGAGAACAGGGTAAAAATGCATGATGATGTTTGTATCTGAAGTTGCACTTACTTTTCTTTCTTCATTTTAGGATCCTCTGGAGATGTTGTATTGACCCAAACCCCACTATCCCTCTCTGTCACCCCTGGAGAGCCAGCCTCCATGTCCTGCAGGGCCAGTCAAAGTCTCCTTCACAGCAATGGAAACACCTATTTGCACTGGGTGGTACACAAACCAGGCCAGGATCCACGAAGAATGATTTATCAGGTTTCCGATCAGGAATCTTGGGTCTCTGACAGGTTCAGTGGCAGTGGGTCATGGACAGATTTCATTCTCAAAATCAGCAGGGTGGAGGCTGAGGGCGCTGGAGTTTATTACAGTGTGCAAGGTACACATGATCCTGCCCCGGTGCTACAGCCCGAACACAAACCTCCCTGCCTGAGGAGGCCCAGCTGCCCTCCTGCACTGCTGTCTGGGGAGCAGCACATCACAGACTGCTCTGTGTGAGAGGAAGAGGCTGAAGAATCAGAACAACAGGTTGTAGCTGAGGCCTCTGCCTGGGACTCTGAATGAGGAAGAAAGCAAAGGAACAGAGACTGCGTTCTGCTGAGGACTCTGACACAGAGACAGAATGTTGAAACTGGCTATGAAGGGTTCCTTTGAGCTTTAAAAGCTCTGTTACCTGATGAAACCGAATGAAACCAAATCAATCTCACATTGAGTTCAGCCTAAAATGAGTAATAACTAAGAAAAGGCATATTGGATATGCACTTCCATGTTAACGTATCACAGTCCAGTTTGGATACAGTGAACAAGCATTTTCCTCTCAGCCTGTGTGTCACTCCTGGAGAGCTGCCTCTATCTGAAAAGGTCAAATTTGTAGAGATCTTTGCTATGCTCGCAGTGTTGTGTTCCTGAGACTCCATGGACGTTCATGAAGTGGTGCATCTTGCAGTGTTCTTAGTCTTACTGACTCCTTGGGTAAGGAAAGATCTTGGCCTGAAGAAACTTCAGTCCTGTCACATCTCTCTCATCAGTATAGCATGGCATCCAAATCATGTTCCTGGCTGTTCACATACTGGGAATGACCTGAGAGATGTTGTAGGATTCCACAGTTGGTGATATCCAGGAATACAGCTACAATACAAAGAGGGCAAACAAATTCTCAGAAAATGTCTCACAGCTGTTAGCAGAAATTCAATTTGCATTTTATGGGACATTTTTGCCCCTGTTCTCTATTGCTACTGACAAAGATATATGGGTTTTAGTCTCCACAAAAATCTTTGTTTCCAAGCATTTTACAGGCAAACAAAACATGGAGAACTAATACTTCTAGACGTAAGGTTGGTAACTCACACATCTGCTCATCCTCATGATGGCTGATAAATCTCAAAAGGCTCCATTTCTTCCTTTTTATGAAAGTCCTCCAAGACCACTGCTATCCTCAAACTTAGGTTTAACATGAGACAAATGAAGACTCTGATAATATGCAGTTTGATGCCCGTTTGCTCTTCATGGCCTTCCAGACAGCTTACAAAGTAGACATTAAAAAGTTCCTCTAATGTCATATTCCAAGTCATCATGTCATTTTATTTCCCAGTCCTGAATACAGATTTTTGAAAGGTAGGTACATCCTGGCTATATTTTAAAGTAACAAAAATATATTTGCTGACATTCTGGACATGAGCTGAGACAGAAAAACAAAATCAAATCCTGCCTTATATTTGGAAAGGATCCACCACAGAATTTTCTATGAAGCTTCCTTAGATGGGAAGACAGAAAAAGCAACACTGGGAAACAAGGGGAAATAAGGACTTGCAATGGAACATATTTCCAATACTGAGATGGCCCCAGACCTCCACTCAACAGCTGTCCCACGGAACCTGCATATGTGAGATTTTGAAGCTCTGGGAGGTGATTGTGCTTGAGATGCAAATTTAAGAATAGAGTTGAAGTCACCAAGAAATGAAAGTAAGTAGGTGAGAGCAGATTGGTCCCTACCAGGCAACCCAGTTCTCAGCAGTCAGGACACAAAGAGAAACCCACACCGGAGGCTGTCGAATAGCAGTTACCGGTGGGAAGGACAGAGACAGAGAAAAAGAGAGAGAAACAGAGACAGATACAGAGACAGAAGCAGAGAAACAGAGAGATGAGGGGGAAAAAAGAAAAGGAGGTTTTAGAATCAAAACAGAGTTTTAAGAGACCTTTTACATTTCACAAATGTAAAATAAAGTGTTGAATGAATGTAGGAATGTCCTTAGGGCAGGGTGTTATAAATAGCCCAAACATTGTGCCTCTTGGATCACAGCTCTTTCTGGGCAGGGACAAGATTTGAAAGGTTACCTTTAAAAGAGACGGCCCTTTGCTTCCACCTATTGGTCAGTACTTGAAGAGCAAGTTTCCCTGAAAATTGCTAACATTCCCCTTTCAGGTGTCTTCAAATATTTTTTCTACCATGCTGTTGCAATAGCAAACAGAAAAACCAAAATGACACACAGGTTTAGGAGGCTGATTTATTTATAGTGTTGGGAAGTGACAAGAATCAATCCTTGTAAGAATGTCAGAATACAAAGACTCAGGGAGAGAGGATTTTATATATTGCAAAAGGGAAGTACACAGGTAGAGCACTTGGCTGTCTCTCATTGGTTCTTGCAATATGTATCAAAGTCACCAGCTGTGCATCACAATGACCATCCTTTGTAAGAAGCAGAAGTAACAGAAACTGACAGGAACTGCTATCTGGGCAAGAAACAGTAACTCAGGTACCCTGGCAGGGAGTGCAGGGCTGTTTCTGCTGCACTGTGATCTGCTTTAATAAGTGCAGATCTCCTTGCCTTAAAGCTGTGAAGAATCTGATACCGCACATGTACCATTATGTCCTCAGAATATGATGTTCAAGCTCATTTGCTTAGTTCAGCAAGTTTCATTCCCAGTGTTCTTCCCCTGATTTGAACCCATTCTCTTGCCTACCCACAACCCCGGCAACTACAGGTCACAAGTCATTCTGTGCCTTGCAGCAACTCTCCTCTCTTGTACCTGATATCACAGGCTTATTACTCTCTTCTCAACTGATCTGATGGCTATACCTAGTAATAAAACTAATCTCTATCATAAATTCAAAGAGTTGCACAAATACTAATGAGTTCCACATGTACAACAGAGCCCCTCTGACACTTTCTCTGGGATGTTCTCTAAAATAGAAATTATACTTCTCATAGAACAATCTAAAGTGTAGGTAACTGAACTGAAATTATCCCATGCATATCATCAGACCATGTAATAATGAAATTTGAAATCAATGGCAAAAGAAACCAAAGAATTAGCTCACAGGTATAGCTTAGAGGCATAAGTGCCTGCCCGGCCAGTGCAAAGTAGGGAATGCCATTCCAGATATCGAGAAAGAAAGAAAGAAAGAAAGAAATAAAGAAAGAAAGAAATCACAAGAACTTCATAAACATATGGAAATTAAATAACACCATCCTGAACAACCAAAGGGTCACACATGAAATTAACAAAGAAATTAGACAATTTCTAGACTTAAAAGATAATAGTAGTACACCATACTGGAACTTGTGGGATATGATGAAAGCAGTCCTATAAAGGAAACATATAGCAGTGAATATACATATCAATAAACAGAGCAAGCTCAAATAAACAACTTACTGTTGAACCTCAAAGTTATAGAAAAAGAAGAGCAGGTCAAGCCTAAGATCATGTGAAAAGAAAATTACATATCATGACAGAAATTAATGCAATGGAAACTAAGAAATCAAAGCAAGATATCAATGAAAGATTAAATAGGATGGAAACAAAACCCTAGCCAGACTAATCAAAAAAAAAAAAAGGAAGGAATCAAAAGACTAACATCCATGCAATTAGGAATCAAAATGGTGAAACTGCAACAGATCCCACAGAAATTTAAAAGTTATCTATATCTACTTCAACAATTTGCATGCCAATAAGAGACAAATGGAGTAGAAATACACAAAATTTTTGATACATAAGAGGTACCAAAGCAAAGGGTCTGGGGATTTAGCTCAGCAGCATAAGCACCTGCCTTGCAAGCAGGCAGTTGTGAGTACCAATAAAAAAATAAAAATAAAAATAAAAAAGAGTTACCAAAGCAGGATCAAGAAGATATAAAAATTCTAAATAAACCAATTTCAGTCAGTGAAATTCAAGATGTAATTAAAGATATAAACATACAAAAAACCCCAGGGTTCAATTCTATAAGAAATTTTGACAAGACTTAAATGCCACTACTTCTTAAACTCTATAATGTTCATTGCAGCTAGATATTACCAGAACCTCTCCTCTCTTTGTTGCTCAGTATTTGTTGTAACTATTAGCAAAAATTTCTAGTCCAACTGTCCTACAACATTGAGCATAAAAACAGAGCAATGAAAAAAAAAACGAGCTACTAACATGCCTCAAAATTTAATAGTTCCACAGTAGCTATCTGGCAGTCAATAAAGTAAAGAAAGTGCGCAGAAAAGAACTCAGAAAACAAATGGTTAAATGTTTGAAGACATCAAAGAAGAACATGCATATCATGTTCAGAGCTCAAAGAGAAGGCAAACAAGCTAAACATTTTAATTAATAAGACATCCAACAAGAAGACACAAGCACTGACTGTACACCTCAGACAATGCAGGATGTGAATGAGGGACCTAGGGAATAACTAACTGATGGTTATAAGAAAGAAGAAAGCACAATTCCTGGAAGGGAAAAGCACAGCTGAGCACCATACCAGCAGAAACCAGCAATTGGAAGAGAAAACATCAGAAATTCAGGACAAGAATGCGGTAGCACATGGTGCAGATATGCTCCATGAAATAGAAGAAGTCATGAGAAGTTGATCTGAGAGTGATAGATTACTGTTAGTTTTTATTAAAAATAAAATACAGAATGAAACAAAAACCAGTAGAAGAATATAAAAAGATAAAAAAACACAACCCCTTAACAAACTGTCAGCATAATAGATTAATATTTTGATTCTTACATTTCTGTAAAAATAAAAGTCCCAGAATAGTCTAAACAACTTCAACGAGGGAGCAAAATTAGAGCTGCAACCCTCCTCCACATAGATGGCTCAGAAGACATAACCTAAGCATTACAGAGGTCAATGAAAGGCTGGAGAAACAAGGTGAAGGTCTAAATATGTTATTCCCCCTGCACAACACTTTCAAATCTAGACACTGAAAAAAAATCCAAATAATGAGGCATTTAAAGCTCCAAGTAGCTACAACCAGAAAAGAATCTCTCCACAACACATTATAGAAAACTCCAAGATATCAGAACGAAGAAACAACACTAACTGCCACTAGAGAAAAATATCAAATAACTTCTAAAGACAAACGTATCCAAATATCACCAGATTTCTTAACACAAATTTGGGGACAAGGGAGCTTGGAGGAGAGTACCAAGTAACAAAAAAAAAATCAATGCACATAATAATTACCTACCAAAATATATTTCCAAATTTAGGAAGAAATAAAGAATTTCTATGATATAGAGTCATTTAAGAAATTCATGACCAGCAAACCAGTTTTAGAAACACTGAGAAGTTAATCAAAAGAAAAAAAAATAAAGAAGTCAGTAACAGAAAAAAGAATAGAATGGTGAGAATGAGACAGTGTCTTTCAGTAATAACTCACAATATAAATAGCTTTACAAATGATTCTGTAAGGGTCATAGACCACAAAGTCAGAGACTCTAGAGATTGAAAAGCAGAGACAGGTGCAGTGACTTCCACATGAAAACAGTGCTGGGAGAGGGGAGAGGAAGGAATTCCAAGTGGTTACAGGAAAATTTCAAATGCTGTACATGTGTTTTCCTTATGAC
Source organism: Cavia porcellus (assembly GCF_034190915.1). Taxonomy (NCBI): domain Eukaryota; kingdom Metazoa; phylum Chordata; class Mammalia; order Rodentia; family Caviidae; genus Cavia; species Cavia porcellus. Next base: position 33,387,444 of record NW_026947508.1, read on the forward strand.
CACTGGGGTGATGTTTTCTATGCATTACAGAGGATGTCTGCCATACAGTCACCACATGCTGTCCTGACTCACTCAACTATGTTTTCCTGAAAATCAGATCTAAACAGGAAAAGATTTGATAGTCTAAATCTGCCTATTGCTGTCTTACCTGATTGATGGATAAAAAGATTCTTACAATCTTAGATAAAGAACAATAAAATAAGTAACCATCCAGATTAATTTAGTATTAAGAGAAAGAATGGGCCATGCAGGAGGGGAGACTGGCTAGGGGGCCTAGGGCATGGAATCCTAACAAAAGACCTCACTCCCTTGGGAACCCAGCCAAACAGAACTTGGATCCCCTGTTACTAGGCATCACAATGTAGTGACAGCAGCCTGCTGAGCTCATTTGGCCAGAGATACTCAACAAGGAGCACACTGAGCAGCTTCCCCACATAGCCTGTGGCCTCAGAACCCCAGGTAGGGAACATCTATGTGAAAGCCTGTGGAGATGGTTCACTCCATCCAGATGCCACAGGCCACCATGCAAGGGTGATTTGACCTTAAATGACTCCCTAGGGAGAGAAGGCGTCCTTAACAGTGACCACGTTTGATGAAGAAAATCCAACAAACCCATGTGAAGTCTTCCAAAGCCCAAATACCTATGGGACAACACAGCAATGGACCCCAGAGGAGATTTCACTAGGCCAGGAGATTCCCAGTAGCTCTGGACAGGTCTGCCAGAACTGGCCACAAAAACCCTAGAACACCAAAGAAGTCCATGCTGGGAGCATGAAGTCACAGCCCCCAGGCCATGGGAAACAAAGAGGAACCTAGTGTCCTTCCATGCTGACCCAGGCACCAGTGGAAACCATTTCATAAAAAGCTGTGCTGAACTCCAGGCACTGTGGTCAGTGCAGCCAGTCAGGCCACATGAGCTTCATGAGCCCTTGGTGCCAGGTTGGCTGGACAGAGAAACCTATGACCATAGTGGTCCACCCTGAGCACTTCCACCACCCACACCTTCACATGGCAGGCCCTGAATATGGGAAGAGCCATCACAAGACCGTATTTGGGGACTTCCTTCTCCTTTGTGGGGCTCCATGATACAGTATGAGATGTGTGGGTTTTGAACAATAAACAGGTGTTCATCACAGAATGGGCAGAGGAGGAAGGAGGAGCATTACTGGGTCTCCTCAGTTGGAACTAGAAGAAGACTTTGGGCTGTGTGACCTGAAGAATATTTACAAAGTGTTAATCCGTGCATTGCTTGGACATCAGAACATCCTAAAATGTCTCATCCAGAAGATGTGTCCATCCCCCACAGAGCCTGGGCCTCTGGAGAAAGTTTTCTTGAGCCAATGGCCATAGGTTTCAAGCCAGATGCAGTCACTCTGCCACTGGCACAGACCATGTAGGGGACTTGAACGCCAGGGAAACTCTTGACTGTAAACTCTTCATGCATAAGAAGTGGCACACACACTTGTTACCCTTGAATGTGGGCATCATTCTTTGCCACCAGTTCCCATGATGCCAATTATGGAATGACATGCAGCTCTGGACCCTGCACAGACAGGAAACCCCGTTGGTCCTTCACATCACCACAGTGTGGAACAAGCTGTTGAAGACCAGGGAAAGGCACAAGGTGTCACCTAGGTTAGGTTTCAGGACTTCAATTTGCTCCCTGTGATATGGAGAGGAAGTTATGGGAAAGTATTATTAGTTCCACTACAAAAAGCACATCAAATTTTTGCAATGAAAATTGTACAAAAGAATGCATGAATTTTCATCAGGCAAAGACTGTGAGGTATGTTTTGGAGCATGGATGGAACTATCCTTTTCTTCTAGAGTGTATTCTTGCTTTCAGATAGAAAGCAAACAGATTTTCCTTGAGGACCATGTCAGCAGAGGAGACCTAGGGTTTCACATAGAGCCACAAAGAATCCTCCCTGAGCCATAGGCCAGGTTTTACTCTGCAGAGATCAGCTTGGCTTTCAACTCTCTTCACCATCGAGGGATCCTTTACAGAAACCTGAAACTGGACAATTTATCACTGGACTCAGAAGAAGAGCACATTAACTCACTGACTACTGCACATGTAAGGAAGGACTAGGGCCAGGAGATGTGACCAACCAGCACTTTCTGTGAAGGCACTGCTAATTACTGAAATTATAAGAGGAGAAGATTATAGTTTCAGTGTGGACTGGTGGATTCTCCGGGTGCTAATATTTGAGATGAGGGTGGGAGAACCTCCATTTCATATTGCAGAGAACTCTGACATCCCTGACCAACATTCAATCACTTATCTCCTGCAACTCATTGTGGAAAGAAAAGTTCACATACCACATGGTCTGTCTGTAGACCACAAGTGTCCTGCAGAGTTTTCTGGACAAGGACCCAAGGGAACAACTCAGTTGGCATCCTCAGACAGGGTTTACCACGGACATTTAGGACCATCCATTCTTTCGGATGATGACTGGGACATGATGGAGCAAAAGCACCTGGTGCATCCCTTTAAACCAAATCTTTCTAAGAAATCAGTTTGGGCAACTTTGACCTTCAGTTTACTAATGGACCTGTCCAGCTCATTCCAGATGACAAGGACATTGTGAGCAAGAGCGATGCATGTGAGTTTTCAGGTTCTGAGTATATCAGTCCTCTATCGATGGTGAAAAAGAATGAATGTGATCCCCATTTTCCAACTGTGCATTATGCTTATGTTGCAATTTAATGCACAGAAAAGCTTGTTACCAATATGGATTCAGTGAGCCATTTCACAATTGTTTGGTGGCTAATTTTAATGGCTTTTTTGTACATATATTTAGATGTAACACTTGATTCTGTTAGTCTACAATAGTCTATAATAGAAAATGCTGTGTATTTTATTGTTGATAGAGTTGTTTATGATTTGGCTTAACAATGATGCAACTGCTTGTTAACAAAACTTGTGAACACATTCCATTTGTTCAATGTGCAAAGAATGTGTATGATTTTTCTTGTTTTCTATGATACGGGAAGATAACTTGAATTTTCAATAGACGGTCTTTCCTACACTTCTTTCTTTCCAAAGTTTTAACTGTACTTTGGCTACCAGCTTATGTAGTCTTCAGGAAAATCTAAAAGTAACAACAATTTTGAATACATTTGCAAAAAACACATATATTATTGTCTATTCCCTTGTTAAGTTTTTTTAGTAGGATAACAAATATGTCATATGTCTTTTACTAGGATAACAAATGAAATACATGGTAGGATACATTTTATGAGAAGAATTCTTTAAGTCAATTTTATTAAAATCAGAGCTCACATTTTAGGAGAGAGTTGTCAGACATAGCATTGAATTTCATATCATATTTTATGCAATGAACTTTAATATTAACTATTATCCTCTAAACAAGTTAGTATGGTACAATCTTAGGACAATTCAGTTTTAAGTATTCTATCAAGTTTCAGTGTAGAAGATTTTAACATTGTAGGCATTAAATAAAATATATTTTTATCTTTGATGGAGGCTTCATTTATTGGAAATATTACTTTCCAAAGCTTATAGTCATACATTGTCTATCTTTCCAATAGCTACATTTGAAAGTCATGAAAATACTAAAGGAAAATGTTGAGATACAGTCACATCACCATTTGTAAGATATATATGTTCCCATCCATGAATGCAATGTGTTTTAAAACAAAAAGCATTATTCACAACATGCACTTGTAAAGAATTCTGCCATGCAAGTAATTTGCTTGTTATCTTGCTTTAATGGTTCTTTTTCCTAGAGGGCTTCTCAGAATCTTTAATAGTCACATGGGGAGCTGGTTTAAAATGTTTATTACTCATCCTACACGAGAATTTTTTGAGCCTTTGACCTTCATTTTGAGAAACATTTCCTTCAGGTAATTCTTTTGTCCCTAGTGAAATACTTGACAGCAGATCCATGGCACACAATTTTAAGATGGTATAAGCAGCAATATACAACCTTATGAGAATTTTTTGAACAAATTTTAAATGAATAAATATGTCATATGTCTTCCTTGTTCCCTCACCCAAAATCTTATCAGTCTTCTCACAACGATATACAAACAAGGAACATTTTGCTTTCATCAGGTTTTAACTTTCAATCTGGATACCCTTGTGCTTTTAAAATGTTTAGGTAGCAAGATTTACTGTGTGTATTTTGCACAGAATTGCATTATAAATAAGTTCTTTATTGTGTTCAAGGTTTAGTCCTTAAGTCTCAAGACAGTTCTTTCCATGCTATTAAGATTTTCTCTCAAAAGGAAATAAGGCAGTTTACAGCCATAATGGTTGGCATTTTCATGCTCTAGGCAGTGATTTACTTTGCAAAATCCTGTACTCAGACCATTTCATGTAAATGCAACTTGTATGAAATTTGACCTACCTTGTTCAGTGATGGTATACTTACTTTATAATTTGTTTTGTTATGATTTTTGTTATATGGAATACTGCCTTGCTCATCCCAATGTAATGTCTATTTCTGTATCTTCTTTTTCTTGTTAAAACATGTAAACAAAGGATTTAACTCATTCACCAAAAATTTTTTTGTAAAAAAATGCAGAAAAATAAACTTCTTTAACTTTATTAATAAACCCCATGAAATGCACATCTTGGGCCATAGATACACCAAGTGGCACAGTGCCTGCCTTACAAGAGCAAGGACCTCAGTTTGATTCTCAGGACAAAAAATAAAACTGTTATCACAACATATTTTGCATGCAATATAAACTGTTCAACTGATGTTGAAAATGTTGCATGAACACATGTTCATTAACATGGTCTTCCCTTTTATTGTGCTTTAAATTGATAATGGCCCACAAATTCTAAAAATCATGAAAGTTTAATCCAAAACTGCTGAAATACCATACTATAACAGTGAAACGCCACACCCAATGAACTCCAAGCAGCTAGCAGGACCTAGAATCCAGTCCAGGCCCTGAATGTGGCTTGAAACCCAGAACACAGAGAAACCTTGGAACATATAACTCCCCGGCAGTGAGACCATGCCCTGCATCTGGAATCACCAGAGGATGGACAGGTTGTCCCTTGTTGGCTTATCTGGTTACATCCAGCAAACTTCAAGCAGCTAGCAGTTGCCTGCAGTCTTCTGTGGGAATGAAAATTGGGTAGATGATCCCCAGTACATAGTGGAAACATGGAAACATCACTCAAAAATCAGAATTATAGGAAAATTAAAAAAAAAAGCAAAATGCAATCTGAAACTTCCAACCCAACCAGAGCAAGCATAGGAGACATGGATACAGGAGAAAATATAAGACATGCACCTGAAATTCCTGAAATGATAACAACTGAAATAAAGAAACAACCCCAGAAAGCTATAAAAGAACTCAAATCAGAAATAGTCTCTCAAGTAAATGAAGAACTGATAAATGTAATGAAAGATACGCTAAGCACATCTAAAAACACACAGTTAAAAACTATAGTAACAATGGAAAAAGATGGAAAATATGAATGAACAATATAAGCAACAAACAATGCATGAAGCAAATTCAAAGAGATATACAGGAAATCAAAAATTCCATCAAAAGCTGGCAAAGCTGCCTCAACAAAAGTAAAGATAGATTTTCAGACTGCAGCTAGTGAACAGGAAAGGAAAGATCTATTAAAAATAACAAGGAAGCAGGAAATAACAATTCAACGACTGCAAGATGATGCAAAGAAAAACAACATATGTTTGATAGGTATAAATGCAAAGGAAGAAGACAATACAAGTGATATCAAGAGGTGTCTTAGTTACTTTTTACTTGTCACTGTGGCAAGACCCTTGATGTACAAAGCTGGGAAAGGAAAGGTTTATTTCTTACATTTTTTAGAGGTTTCAGTCAATACTCAGTTGGCTCCAAGTCAGAGAGGCATGGTGGGGCAACAGTTCATGGCAGCTGCAAACAGCAAGGCAGAAACTGGCAAGAGAGAGACACACACACACATTCTTCCTGCCATTAAATTATTTGCTGGCTCCATCCCTATGTAGGTGTAGCACTGACACCACCAATCCAATCACTATACAATAAACCAATCACAAATGCATAATGCAATTGCATGAAGCCTGAGGCCACAGACATAAACTGTGACATTCCACTCCTGGCCACCAGGACTTATGTACATCCTTTATACAAAAGACATATAGGCTCTCTCCAAGAATTTCCAAATTCCTAACAGTTTTAGCATTGCTTAAAAGTTCAAGTCCCAAGTCTCCTCCAAGATCTATGGCTAACTCTTAACTGTAACCCCCTGCACAAATGAAACAAGGTTGAACACTTTTGAAATGAAAAGGCACAAGATAAACATTACCATTCCAAATGTTACAAACAGGGGAATATAAAGCATTGGAAACAAAGCAAGTCCAACATCCGGCAGAGCAAACATTAAGTCCTAGAATTCCGTGCTCAGCAATCAAAGTCTCAACTCTGTCTTTACAATCCACAGCTTTACTGGAGTTTTCATTCTGGCCAAACTCACGGTGTTGTAAATTATCCTTGTAGGCTCTTTGCTCTTGATTTGCAAAATAAAGCTGGCTAAAAGCCTCCAACAATAGCCATGCCACGGCCTCAACATTAGACTGCCTTGAAATTTCCTGTGCCAGACTAAGTCAATCAGTTCATTGCCCTTAGTTTCAGTCTCAGACAAAAACTCTGGGCATGAGCAAAATGCAGACATAATTTCTGCCATGCCATAACACACAACATGGGGAGTCTAACCACCAATACAGCCCTTCTTCCCAGCAGAAACCACCCAAGCCTGGTCTTTATCATCAGGCTTTTCTATCAGTCTTCTGGTCTCCTGAGCTCTGATCAGAATCTCCTCTACAGAATAACCTAAGTTGCTCCAGCTCTACACATCCAGCCAACATGTCCTAATCATTCCAAACTCTGCCCACAAGCCATTTCCAAAGCCTCTCGAAAAAACATGGTAAGGTATAGTCACAGCAACAACCTCACTCCTCTGTACCAAATTCTGTGTTAGTTACTTTTTACTTGTCACTGAGACAAAACACCTGATAACTCAAAATTGGGAAAGGAAAGGTTTATTTCTTACAGATTTCGGAGATTTCAGTCTATACTCAGTTAGCTCCAAGGCAGGGTGGCATGGTAGGGTCACAGTTCATGGCAGCTGCAAACAGCAAGGTAGAAACTGGCAAGAGAGTGAGACACACCTGCGTCCTGCCATTACATTACATGCTGGCTCCACTCCTATGTGGGTGTAGCACTGACACCATCAATCCAAGCACTATACAATGAACCAATCAAATGTGCATGATGAAAATGCAGGAGTCCTGTGGGCCACCAACATAAACCATGGAAAGAGGCTATTTACAGAAGTAATAGATGAAAATTTCCCAAACATAAGAATGGAAATTGACATACAGATCAATGAAACATATAAAACTCTAAATAACCATAACCAAGGGGAAATTACACCCAGACATGTAGTAATCAACATCACTGAAATGCAGCATGGGAACAAAATATTAAAAGCTGCTAGAGAGAAGAGACAGACCACCTATAAAGCAAAGCCTATCAGAATCACAACAGACTTCTCAACACAAACAGTGAAGTCAAGAAGAGCATGCAGTATTTAAGATACTAAGGGAAAATGACTTCCAACACAGACTTCTGTACCCAGCAAAACTATCCTTCAAAATGGATGAAGAAATAAGATATTTCCATGACAAAGAACAGCTGAACAACTTCATGACCACCACATCAACCCTGCAAATAGTACTGAAAGACATTGTAGATAGGCATAGGAAAAGCACACTAAGGCAAACAGTTAGACAGAATGGAAAGGCAAACAGAAAGATAACATGTCAAAAGTAAATCAATATACATCAGTTATAGCTATTAATACCAATGGCCTCAATTCACCAATCGCAAGAAACAGACCAGCAAAATGGATCAAGAAATAACATTCAACCATATGCTGTATACAGAAAACCCATCAAACCCAAAAGAAAACTCTTAGATTGAAAGTCAAAGGATTGAAAACAATATTCTGTGCAACAGGATTCACCAAAAAAACAGGTTTAAATATTCTGTGTGCAGACAGTGTGAACTTCAAACCAAGAATGATCCAGAGTGATAAAAAGGCCACTACATACTAGTGTTATAACTCGGGCCCCGGTATAAAATTCAAGGAAACAAGAGTCCAAAAATTTAAGTAGCAAAGGCTTTATTGAGCCAGTCCTGGTGGCACAGTCTCTCTTAGATCGACCCAAAGACTGCGCCCAAGACTGGGGAAAGGGGTTTTTAAAAGTAAGGGAAAGTGGGGGGAAACCTGCAAGGCCATTAAACCTGTTGACCTGCATCTGGAAACTGTATTGCTGTCCACTTAGCTCTGACAATCTCGGGAGTTCCTGGTGTTCCTCAAATTACTCCCATCCTGTAGACTGACATTATCTCAGAGTGGCACATCTGCAGCAATATTGGAGAAGAAAGTGGAGAGTTAATTATCCCAGGACAGCTTGTCTTCACTAGTGAGTGTGAAGGGGTCACGAGTTATGAGACGCTGGAACTTAAGTTTTACAAAGATCTGATATATAACTCATTTGATACATACAGAACAAAAGGAAAGCACCGATCGGTGTTTGGGCCATAGTATTACCCAGTAATTTCTTTTAAGTAAGCAGTTCTTAAAATTGTGGCAGGCTCATTTTATGATAGATCATCACCAGGTCGGGGAGAGGTCACCAGAAACCCAAATTCTTTATGGCCCAGATAGGTGGGGGGGGGGAGGCAATAAGGCACGCTACAGAACAGGAAAACGGCGAGTATCTATCTTGTGGGAAAAGTAACTAAGGTTAGGTAAAAAGGTTAAACTCATACGCAAATCTCCCTGCATATAAACAAGTTACTTCAAACAATGTGTAAATTAGTGGGCCTTCTAGTCTTCTTTAGCTCTTTAGCGAAGAATAGGGGTGCCTAACAGTGATTAACAACCCTTGTTAGCTTGTTTTAGCACCACTCTTCTTGTTTGTAGAGGGCCACTCTGGTTAACATCTCAATTAAGTGAAATTCTTGCAATTCTTTACAGAGGAGAGTATTGCTCAATATATCAATTGGGTCACTTAACATATCAGTTAGGGAAAAAGGATAAAAAGTAAGCCATGATACAGGTTTGCTATAATACACAAAATGATGAAGCTACTTTCTTAGAGTACAACAACTAGTTAGGGAAAACTTCAAGAGAAAGAGATAATAATCTTAAATATCTATGCACCAAATTTGGAAGCACACGGTACACAAAAGAAATATTAACAAAAATGAAATATTTGAATAAACAGTAACAAATATAACAGTAGACCTTAACACACTATTTACACAGGTCAACTGGACCTGTGTAAACAGGTCAACTGGACCTGAGAGACAGGTCAACTGGATAGAAAATCAGTAAAGAAATAACAGAACTGAATCATACTTGTGAACAAAAGGACTTAGTAGATGTAAACAGAGTGTTCCACCCAACATTAGAATATACATTCTTCTCAGCATCACATGAAACATTCTTTAATATAGACCATCTACTAGCCCACACAACATGCTCAAGTAAATACAAAAGAATTGAAATTATCCCATACATGTTTTCAGATGACAGGACCTTAAAACTAGAAATTAGTGACAAGAGAAACTACAAAAACCCCACAAACACATAGAAATTGTATAGTACAGTACTGAGCAATCAGTGGGTCACAGAGGAAATTAAAGAAGAGATTAAATCATATTTACAGGCAATCAAAAATACAAATACATCTTACTGGAACCTGTGGGATGCAATGTAAGAAGTCCTCAGAGGAAAATTTATTGCAATGAACTCTCATGTCTGGAAAACAGAATGATCACAAATAAACAACCTGATGATACACCTCAAATATCTAGAAAGAGAAGATCAAGTAAAGCCCAAAACCAAAAGAAGGGAGGAAATTATAAAGGTCAGAACAGAAAACAATACAGAAGAGACTAAGAGAACAACACAAAAATCAATGAATCAAAGAGTTGGTTTTTTGAAAGAATAAATAAAATTGACAGGCCTCTAACTGACCTTATTTTAAAAAGAAAAGAAAAACCTGAAATTCATGCAATAAGAATGAAAAGGGTGAAATCCCTACAGACCCTATGGAAAGGCAGAAGATCATCAATACCTATTTCAAAAACCTGTACTCTCATAGGCTTGATAACACAGAAGAAAAGGACAGATTCCTAGAAACATGAACTATCAAAGTGAGTGTGAAGATGCAAAACTCCTGAATAAACCAATTTCAATTAATGAAATTGAAAATGTAATTGAATCTTTACCTACAAAGAAAGGCCCAGGCCCAGATGGGTTTACTGTGGAATTCTACAAGAAATTCAAGAAGATTTAATGCTGACCCTCCTCAAACTCTTCAATGAAACTGAAAGGGAGATAAGTCACCTAACTCATTCCTGGAAGCAAACATTACTCTAATACCAAAACACAAGAAAGATCTAACTTAAAAAAGAGAAGAACTACAGGCCACCTCCATAAGGAGCATAGATGCAAAAATTCTCAGTAAAATTTTGGCAAACAGAATGCAACAAATCATCAAGAAGATTAGACACCACGATCATGTGGAATTCATGCCAGGAATGCAAGATTGGTTCAACATATGCAAGTCAATAAATGTAATCCACCATATCAATACAGCCAAAAATAAAAACCACATGATCATTTCTATAGATACAGAAAAAGCTCTTGATAGGGTCCAAAATGTATTTATTTATGATAAAAACCTTACAGAGAATTGTAATAGACGGTCTTCACCTCAATATGATACAAGCCATCTATGACAAACCAACAGCCAGCATCATATTAAAGGGAAAAAACTGAAAGCCTTTACTGTAAAATCAGGAACAAGACAGGAATGTCCATTATCACCACTCCTATTCAATATAATGCTAGAATTACTTGCCAGAGCAATTGGACAAGAGAGAAATAAAAGGATTACAGATAGGAAAAGAAGAAGTTAAATTATCATTATTTGCAGATCACTTGATATTCTACATAGAAGACCCCCAAAGCTCCTATAAAAGATTACTAGGAATAATAAATAAATTCAGTAATGTAGCTGGATACTTAGTCAGTACTCAAAAATCAATAGCATTCCTATACAACTAACAGCAAAGCCACTGAGAGAGAAATAAGAGAATCCACATCATTTACAATAGCATCCAAGAAAATGAAACACTTAGAATTAAACTAACAAAAGAAACAAATGATCTCTTCAGGTAAAATTACAATACTCTGAAAAAGAAATCAAAGAGAACCTCACAAAATAGAAAGACATCCCTTGTTCATGGATAGGAAGAACAAACATTGTGATAGTTGCTGTTCTCCCAAAATTGTTATATGTCCTGACCTGCGGGTAAGTCAATGGAGATCCTAGAGGGGGAGTGGGGATTGCAAGAGACAAGAGACACAAAGAATGGAGAAAAGACAGTGCTCTGATCAAGTCTCATTTATTCAAAGAAAGAGTAATGAATATATAGGTTATTGGGGAAAGGGATAGGTTCTGACACATCAGCAGGTAACTTAGCAACAGCGTGAAGTTCTAGCAAGACTTGAGCCTATAGGGTATTTCGAATCTCCTGCGAGTGGGTCCATAAGGCAGGCTAATTTGCATAATCACTGTACGGGCTGAACCATAGGAACATGTGACAAGGTAGGTGAGGTGAGATGGAAACTTAACTACCAAATAGAAACTTAACATTAAAATGCTTGTTGTCTTATTAACATAAAATGACGGCCAATTGCAGGGTTTCCCACAGTTATACAGACTTATTGCAATCCAAATTAAAATGCCACTAGCTACCTCACAGATCTAGAGAAATCAATGCTGAAATTCATCTGGAACCAGAAGAAAACTAGAGAAGCAAACACAATTTTTGTGTGTGTGTGTGGTACCAGGGATTGAACTCATGAACTCTTGCTTGCCAGGGATGCATTTATGCTGCTGAGATAAATCCCTGGCCTCTCAAAGGCAATTCTAATCAACAAAGGAAAAGCAGAAACATCACAATCCCTGACTTGAAGTTATGCTACAAAACTACTGTTATAAAATCAGCATGGTACTGTATTAAAAACAGACCTGAAGACCAATAGAATAGATAAGAAGATACAACCACAACCACAAACACACTCAGCCAACTTATCTTGCATAAAGTGGCCAAACACATTCACTGGAAGAAAGATAGTCTCTTCAATAAATGGTGCTGGAAAAACTGGCTCTTCATATGCTGAAAACTAAACCTAGACTCATGCCTATCACCATGTATTAAACTAAAGTCTAAATGGATCGAAGATCTAAATATTAAAACAGAAACCCTAAATTTGTTGCAAGACAAAGTAGGTAGAAATCTTAAAGACGTAGGGGTAGGTAGAGAATTAATGAACAAAGATCAAACTGCATGGGAAATACACAGAATCAACAACTGGGTTCATATCCTATTAAAAAGTTTTTGCATGTCAAAAGAAATCTCCTGCATAGTGAAAAGAAAATTCAAAAATTGGGAAAAAATCTTAGTGAATGATCCCTCAGGCAAAGAATCTATGTCCAGAACATATAAAGAATTAAAATACTTCAGATCCCCAAAATTCAAAGAGCCATCCCACATATGGGCATCTGAGATGAATGCAAAGTTCTCAGATGAAGAAATACAAATCTTAAATAAACACGTTAAAAATTTTCAGCATTATTGGTCATTAGAGAAATGCAAATTAAAACAGCACTGACGTTACCTCTCACTCCAGAAAAAAATGACCAGCATAAAAATACTACAAACAGCAAATGCTAGAGAGGCTGTGGGGAAAAAGGAACTCTCCTGCACTGTTGGAGGGAGTGTAGACTGGTGCAATCACTGTGGAGGTCAGTCTGGACATTCCTCAAAAATCTGGAATTGGAAATTCCATTTGACCTAGCTATTCCACTTCTCGCCATATTCCCAGAACTGAAAATATCATACCACAGTGATATATGTGCACCTATGTTTATAGCAGCACAATTTGTAATAGCCACATCTTGGAAACAGCCTAAATGCCCATCAACTTAGGAATGGATGGATAAAAAAGTTGTGGTATTATACAATGGAGTACTACTCTGCTACAAAGAATGTTCACATGGAGAAAATGGATGCAACTTTAGCCCATTTATTTCACTCATAAGTGAAATAAATCAAATTCACATGTATAAATAACATTTAGTTTCCAAAGTGTAAGAAATGATAAGAGCACATAAGATACAAAAATAATAAGCACAGTTAAAGGACAAGAATCTGCTTAAAAGGGAAAAATAGTATCTCAGGAAAAAATGAAAAATAAAGGAAAGGAAAGGACAAAACACCTAAAATTTTATAAACACACTGAGGATAGCTAAGACAATTGTGCTACAAATTCTATAAGTTCTTGAAACAAAATAGTTAGCATTCCTAGGATTGGAATAATTTTGCATGTTATTGTATGGTGATCTGAGGAACTCACAAAGATTGTTATGTAAAATAATAACCCTAGCCACACTCATACCACCTTTATTTGAAGGCCTATACCGTCAGTGTTCTGGGCTCATTGCTATTGTTGTTTATATTTCTTTTTCGTTCAGTGTTTTTCTAGGAATTTGTTTTGTTTTGTCTTCTTTTGTTTTGTTTTCCCTCCAATACAGAAAAAATAGATATACATGTAGAGACTCATGCATGCATAGAACTTCGAAACAGTTTATAAGAATGTATTATATAATGCACAATGAATGGAACAGCTACTTTGAAGAAAAAGAGACACTAAGGTACCCAGTGCTGATCCTGTAGCATCATGATGTGAAATCCAGCAATATTATTATTCTTTGTTCAGATCAATTTTAGTCTGTTTTGTTTTCTTTAATTTCAACATACATAAAGGTATGGACAGCTATTTAGAAGAGAATGAGAGACACTATGGCAGGCATTGTGGACTTCCCTATTGTTTGCTCTTGAAGACCTAAAATGCATTCGTCATCCTACTCTGATTAATTTTATACTATTTTTTCTTTTATGAATTCATTGTATGTGAAGGTATGGAAAACTATTTGGAAGAAAACAAGAGACAATATAATAAACAGTGGAGACTTTGGTTGTCTTGCTTTGAAATCTGTGTCTCATACATGGTTTTCTTATGATGTTTTGTTATGTTAAATTTTACCATGATTAAAACAAAACTTAAAAATAAACAGTCAAACTGTACACAGATTTGGATCTCTTCAATTTCCAGTGGCAAGAACATTAAAAACGACTAAATCTGCCCAAGTTGTTTTGCAGCAGGCTTTTGTATCCACTCTACACCTCTGTGAGATATTAGAACTTTGCTCTGTGCCTGTTCTAGTGACCTGCAGCTTACTGTCCTTTATGTTAGCTGCTACTGGTAACTCATGTTAGACACAAAAAAATAGACCCTTAGTAATTTACAAATGAGATGGAGGAGAAATAGGAATTAAGATATGTCCTGAATATGGACCCATTCTCCACGATGAATGCAATCATTATGTACTGCAAGCATGCACTAATAAAAAAGTATGAAATTTTAAAAAGAACTACACCAAGGTCCAGAAAATCCAAGCAAGCCATCATACCAACTTTTCAAAGTGCTTACAGAGATATAAGCACTCAGAAGACAGAGACATCTAAGCCAGATGGCACATAACTATAATCCAAGGTTTCTGGAAGGCTGAGGCAGGAGGATGTCAAGTGCAAGCCTAAACTGACTAACTTAGTGACTTAAGGAGATGCTGCATCAAAATACAAAAAATAAGGATAAAAGAGGCCGAGGATATAGCTTAGCATGAAGGCTATGATTTTAACCTCAGGCAAACAGGGAAAGAAAATACAAAGAAGGTAGGAGAGAAGGGAAAGTAGACGTACTGGAGTATTTATTTATAAAGAGAGTAGACAGGAGCTCTGAGAGGATGTGCCAGATTTCTTGGACTGTCATTAAAAAACAAATACCATGGACTTCAGTCTTTCAACACAAGGATTCATCTCCCTGGCTTGGAGGAAGGAATCTGAAATTGAACTCCCGCAGCAGATCGGACCCTGCACCACTCCCAGGATCATCCTGGCCTAAGCTGCTCACTCATTCACACTGCACAGAGACAGGAAGAAGCCTGGGGTCACCCTGATGTCCTCACATGGGCTCCTTTTAACACTGAGGCTACACAGTGCCTAGGAAAATAAAACACACTGATGACAAGGACTTTATGGCCACTTAGCAAATGAATAGTGTTTCCCTGTACCATTTCTGTCATTTTTCTGCAAAATCATCATCAGAGGATATAGGTCCTTGTTCCCACTGGAATCCTCACCCTGTAGACCCACACCTCTGAAGAAGTCCATAATGCAGGCCAAACCTGCCATTCTCACTGTGTTCTGAGCATATCTGGGCATCATGGGGCATCCAGAGCCAACCTGGAAATAAAACCAGCTATAAAATTATACCTCCTCCATCCTGAGCAGGGATTTTTATATTAAGAAACATTTTTATTAATCTGATGTGAATATATACACATCTAACATTTATATAAGGATATATAATTTTATAAGTAAATATATATTAGAGTTTATACTTCAATGAATATAATTTGATAAATATTAATGGAGATAAAGGTGACAGAATATTCACAAATTTTTAAAATATACATTCATGATAGAAGGCATATTTTTAAAAAAATTTCCATTTAATATTCATAAAGTTGTAACCTATTCTTCAGAAAGAAACATAATTTCTTTCAACATGAGTGCTTTTCTTGAGTTTAGCCACCAAATTCAGGAATAACTATTTCTAACATGATTTTAGTCCTCACAGAGTTTGTAAGGGAACAGCAGTGGCCAGAGTCTTTACAGCCTCCGACCATGTTGTTGTGGTGGAAATCTCTGAAAATCACTGTAAGGTGCATTTTCCTTCAGAGCTAGGGCAGACGCTGAGCGGGGTAAGCTTTCCCTCCTGGACCCTGATTTGAACACACATGCATGTGTCCTAGGGCCAGGTGCTGCGCTGGGGTATTTGGGCTCCTGTGGGAGGTGCAGAATTACATGCTATGGACCTCATGCCCACAGCTGCACAAAGCAAGGAATGTATCTCTACCAATTCCATCCAAACACAGAAAATATTTTCCATCATTCTGTTCAAAAGAAAGGGCTAGTGCTATGCCCTTCACCACTGCACCCACCAGGGAATTTGCATCTTGCTCCTCATAGAGGAACTGCCCATGCAAGTCTGAGATAAGAGCTCCCTCGTCACCTCACTCTGGGTAATCAGGACTTCTCACTCCAACTTCTCAAAATGAGGCACCATGTTCAGCTCCTGTGTCTGCTCATGCTCTGCCTGCCTGGTAAGGACATGGGGAGCCGAGGGGGAGATGGGGTGACAGGTGGGCCCTGGATGCCCCATGCTGCCCAGGTGTTCTCAGAACACAGTGACAATGGCAAGTTTGGCCTGCATCATGGACTTCTTCATCATGCATCATGGAGGCGTGGGTCTGCAGGACGAGGATGCCAGTGGGAACAAGGACCTATATCCTCTGATGATGATTTTGCAGAAAAATGACAGAAATTTTGCAGGGAAACACTGTGGGTTTCCTTGTGGCTGCTAGTTTAGGGGCCTGTTCTTCAAACTGAATATTTTGTGTGCACATCAAAATGGCAAAAATCATTTAGACAGATGTATATGAAAAAGTGTAAACAATTGAAATGGCTCAAGATGTTTGCATGTGGCCTTGACTTCATCATTTTAGAATCCACAGGAGAGGTGATGACCCAGACTCCACTCTCTCTGTCCATCTCACTTGGAGAGTCAGCCTCCATCTCCTGTACATCCAGTCAGTCTCCTGGCTAGTGATGGAAAAACCTATTTGTATTGGCTTGTGCACAAGCCAGGTCAGGTTCCACAGGAAATGATTTATCAGGTTTCCAATCAAGACTCTTGAGTCTCTGACAGGTTCAGTGGCAGTTTGTCAGAGACAGATTTCACTCTCAAAATCAGCAGGGTGGAGGCTGAGGATGCTGGAGTTTATTATTGTTGGCAAGGTATGTATACTCCTCCCACAATGCTACAGCCCCAAACACAAACCTCCCTGCCTGGGGAGGCCCAGCTGCCCCCCTGTCCTGCTGTCTGGGGAGCAGCACAGCACAGACTTCTCTGTGTGAGAGGAAGGGGCTGAAGAATCAGAACAACAAGTTGCAGCTGAGGCCTCTGCCCTGGAGGAAGATTGAGGAAGACAACAGTGTAACAAGAATATGTTCTTTGCTGAGGGATCTGACACAGAGGGAGAAGGATGCAACTGAGCACTACAGTTTCTTTAGGCCTTTAAAATTCTGTTCCTTTGTGAAAATTAATAAAACCAAAAGAAACACATAAACATGAATTTAGCCAAAAATTATTAATAAAATGGAAATGGCTTAAAAGGTTAGTACTTTATCTTTCACTGCCCTTTCTCTCTCTCTCTCTCTCTCTCTCTCTCTCTCTTGGTCTTTTTTGTTTTTATTGGTACCAGGGATCGAACTCATGACTGACTGCTTGCAAGCAGGCACTTATGCCACTGAGCTAAATCCCCAGTCCCCTTTCACTGCCCTCTTATCATGTTACCCAGGAGGGAATTAACAGCCATACATTGTCTTCTCAGGATGCCCGTCACTCCTGGAGATCTGCTCCCAGCTCACAAGGCCAGAGGGGACAGATCACATCTGGGCTACCAAGTGTGGTTCCATTGGCCCTACATGGATCCTGATGCCGGGCTCTCAGTTGTTACAGACTCCAAGATTAATAAAGTTTTCAGCTCAAAAATAAAATTTGGGTGACGCCACATCTTTCTGATCAATGCAGCAAGGGAAAGGTGGACATCCAAAGTGGGGCTCTGCATCATTGTGCACTGGATCTAACCAGAGAAGTTGGAGGGTGTTTATTTGGTGATATGCAGGCATATAGCAACCATGGGATAGGAGCAAATGAGTCCTGTGAGAAAATTTCTCACAGCATTTCATAACAATGGGAAATGGAATTTATAAATGTTTGTTCCTTTGTTGTGCATTATTACTCACTAAGACACAGAAGAGTTTAGTCACTACAAGATTCTTTCTTTCTAAGATTTTTACAAGCTAACAGGAAGTTGCATCCTACTACTTCTAGGATTAAACAGCCATCAATACAACCTATCCTTGTGACACTTGATAAATCTCTAGGCCCCAGTATCTTCCTTATTGTTAAAATCCCTCAAGATATCTGCTTCCCCAAAATTAAAAGTAGACTGAGAGAAAGCGACAAGTTTGTTTTTAAATTATTTTTAAAGAGAATAAAACAGAACAAAACCAATGAAAATAAACCAGTGTAAGTGATACAACATTTTAATACATTACAAAATCAGCAATAATTAACAGAATGCCTTTTGTTGTCTTCAAAATAGCTGAAGAGATCTTTGGACATAGTAAAAATCAAACAGAACAGAGTAAAATACAAACAATAAAAACAATAAATGCAATAAAGAAATTCAAAACAAGCCAATAGTAAATCCAAAATTGCTACCATAATACATACTGCTGTCTTTGAAACAGCTGCTCTTGCCATCCGACTTAACATAATCAAAAAAAAAAAGAGAGAGAGAATAAAACCTAACCCAACAAAAGAATGGAAATAATATATGACTTTCAAAACTAGACCATAGAGAATCAACAATGGATGGAACCCTCAGAAGGAGATCCTCTCTAGCTGTCACCTTGTGTACAGCTATCCCCTGAACCTACGATCAGACCACTGGCCCTATATCTGCAATATCAGTGAAACATCAAAGCACCACAGGCAGCCAATTGCATTTCACATTGATAGCTATCATGACAGCCTGTGTTTCTGGGTTGGGGAAATTGTGGGGGGTGCACTGATACTTCTTGTTTGTCATCCTGCAAGCTGGAAGGGGCTGAGGACTGACTGTCCACAGACCAGTGGCAGCCTGCAAGGCACTGGTTCTCAGATGGTGCTTGTTTCCTGGTGTGGCCTTTCAAAAATGAAGAGTTTGATAATGGGACAATAATATCTGTTCTAAAAGTTGGCCTTTGGGCCCTACTTCCAAAGTAATATTAAAAAGTCCCATTCACCTCC
Organism: Cavia porcellus; assembly: GCF_034190915.1. Lineage (NCBI taxonomy): Eukaryota > Metazoa > Chordata > Mammalia > Rodentia > Caviidae > Cavia > Cavia porcellus. Next base: position 33,406,573 of record NW_026947508.1, read on the forward strand.
TCTGATACTTTTATCCATGTCTGAATGTGCTCACATGTCAGAGCTTTGACCCATCAGTAGATGTATTGAAAGGCGGACAGATTCTGGTCATATTTTAAAATTAGAGCAAATAAGCTTTACAGACATATTGAATGTGAGATGAGAGAGAAAAGTAAAAGGAGGATAAGTGTCATGTACTTGAATGAGTCACAAGAGAGTTTGTGTTGATGTCTATGGGAGACTGCCAAGCTGTGCTCTCCAGAGAAACAAGCCCCTTTGCCTGTCCTTCAACTCTATTCATTGAGATATGCTGAGCTGGTTATATGGAGCTGGTGGTTTCCTTATCCAGCTAGAAGAATGAGATCAAGCCCAGGTAATCATTATCCACAGTGTTGACACCTGGAATGGGGGCTCCAGGAGTGGCCTCTGCAATTCCAGGGCTAACACATAAGACAGTATCTCAGCAGAAGCATTGGGACTAAGGAAGAATTACACCATCCAAGAAGGAAAGGTTCCAGATTTGCAAGCATCAAATATCCTGTCTAATTGGAGAGCCTCTGTGGCTGGTACAGCCAATGCCTGCAAAGTGTCTCTTTCTAAACGCTCAGCCATGACCCCGACCCACATCTCTGATTGATACTGATAAAAGCCATGAACTTTTGGAATTCATGGCCTCTAGTTCCATGAATAACATTGGTTCCCAGAGCTCCTGAACTGTAGGATTTTCTCTCTTTGTCATTATCTTGCACCAGTGTGCTGTATTGCCAGGTGGAACTGCCTGATAAACTCCACAGGAGATTAATAAATGTACATGGAGTGGCAATAGGCATGAGGAGTGGAACTTCAGAATTTCAAGATGCCATCAGTCTTCCAATCTTCAGTGTTCTAGGGACAGATGAATTGTGAGATTCTGGAGGTCAGGGATTCAGTCTTAGCTGCAGTCTCATCAGGCAATGAATATTCACAGAAGAAGGCAGCCTGGGTCCTGCAATGTAACCCAAAATGCAGAAGTCAAAACAGGAGTTAAAACCTGAACTGGAAACTATAGATGAGGGCTAATGATGTAAGTATTAAAGGAAAGCAGGGAAGATTCCTTTTCAGCTCCCAAAGAGTGATATAAGCCTTAAATGTAAAGGAAAACTGCATTTCTTTGAGTTTTCTCTTTCTACCTAGTTCACTAAGAGGATGTCAGTTATGCTTATATCTTTTCTCTAAATTAAGGAGAACTTAAATAAATGTCTGAATTATGATATTAGTTATTGAGATCTTTCTATTTGAAGGCTCCTGTAACATGCTCACTTATAAATACGTTTGCTGGACACATACTTTCTGGTGGGTTCTGCTTCCATTTTCACTATTCAGTTGGTATGTTTTCTATTTTTTGTTTTTTTTGTTTGTTTTTCTTGCCTTCCCTTGATGTTTTTTCAATGATCAACTACTTCTTTCTTTAAAAGTGCATCATTGAGGTCTATTCCAGCTGCAGTCCTGAGGAGTCAGGGAAGGGGAATTGCCCAACAACTAGAAAGGCGGCTTTTGGCGGGGTTCCCCATCCAAGTTCAAGAACAGGAACAGGACTCTGGAGTTCTGGGCCTGCCAGCCTCAACAATTCCAGAGGCTGGGCAGCCTGGGGTGAGTGTGCCCACACCATCCCCTGAGCCCAGCTAGTTTGGGATCCTAGCTTGGCCCCGGACAGGGAACTTTACTGCTTCCTGTGGCACTGGACCAGCTCAGTGCATCTTGAGCTGACCTGCCCCGCCCCCAGTGACCCTTTCTCAATCTGGGGACCTGGGTGGCCAAAGGCCCAGGAGCTGAGGGGATAGAAGAGGATTTCCAACAGGCCCGGGGGAAGCCTTGCAATAACACTTGAAACACAGAAATATAGGAAAATGACAAAACAGAAGACCAAAATACAATCTGAAAAATCCAGCCCATCCCAAGAAACCCTAGGAGCAATGTACACAGAAGAAAATATATGCCATACACCTGAAATAGCTGAAATAATAGCAACTTAAGTAAAGAAGCAACTCCGGGAAGCTTTAAAGGAATTTAAAGTAGAAATAATCTCCTGAGTAAAAGAAAAAATGACCAGATGCAGATGTCTTTGTAAAACCTCAGAGTCAAAACTGATGATGAAGAACCTGATGCCTCCCATGTACTATTATTCCCTCATAATAAATTATGCAAGGTCACTTGCTCAGTTCATAGAGCTTGATTTCCAGTGCTCTTCCCCTCATTGAACCCATCATCTCACCTACAGACCAGTGACAGCGTGGCTTTACTCTCTCACAGCTTTGATGGGACTCTCAAACTGACCCCTTTCCACAGTGACCACCTCAGATACCCTCCAGGGCCATGTCAGTCACTGGCTCAAATTACTCTGAGATGGTAAAAACCTTGATTCAATGGTGACATTCTGACGTTTAGAATATTGCTTTAAACTATGGGCTATAGCTGTGTAATATCTATTAAAAGGAACAGTAGATATGAGAAGGATATTTTATGATCATTCTGAACAGTAGTACAATTTTTCATTGTATGTTAAAATCAAGAGAAATCTTTCTTCAAGAAAGGTTTTGATAAATCCAGAATGTGTGTGTTTGTGGGCAACTGTGTGTATACATTTCTACAAGGAAACAGGCATCCTTAGAAATTTACAAATTTCAAAACCTATTCACAAGCAAATTCACATCCACTATGTAGGGCATATATTTTTTTCCTTTTCCCTTTTGCGTTCCATGGAGAAGCAAATTTACAACTTGAAGATAAATATTTTACTCTGTATCATACTTCTTTTAACTTTGGTGCTTTTATATCATTTAATTTCTAGATCATATAAAATATTTTTCTAATACTTATAAATATAAGATGATGAGAGTTTACCTGCTCCTATCAGATCTTACATTTAAAAAAATATTAAGATGAGTTCTCATGAAGTGAGAATTTCTTTGTTCCCAAGGCTAAGAAGCACGAGCCTTCCCCTCCCAGAAACTGATCTGCACACGCCCCCATATCCTGGGGACTTCAGTCCTGTCTGGGATGGGCACAGCCCTGAATATTCTGTACCTGATGGAGACTCGGACACAGCATGGACTGTAGCTCTATTGTTTTCCTCCCAATGCAGAGATATTTTATACCACTGGGCTCACATGAGAAGCCTCCCACCATGCTGTTCACTCTTTCTGCACCACTGCACCCACCATGGAATTGGCATTTTGTCCCCAGGGAGGACCTTCCCAAGAAAGTTTCAGATATAAGCTGGCTCTAGCTTTCCCTTAACTGATCAGGACTCTTCAGTTCAGTTTCATGAAATGAGGCTTGCTTTTCAGCTCCTGGGGCTGCTACTGTTCTGGATCACTGGTAAGGACACAGGGATATCAGGAGGGGCATGAGGTAAGAGGGAGAGCCTCGGGGTCCCACTGCCACTCAAATGATTTCTGTCCACACCTGAGATGTGCAGCCCTCACTTGAACCATGGGTGTGTGAGGTTAGATCAGAGTGAAGAAAATTCTTAAAGGACTCAGGACCTGACCTATCAGGAAGACTTCCAAAAAAGAAAGAGAGGGTTGCTCATACCAATTCTAGAGGGATTCTTGTGATTAGAAAAAAAAAATATATATATATATATTATATATATATAAAGTATATATATATATATATATATATATATATATATATATATATAAAGTATATGACAATACTTTAGCTTGATAATGGCAGGAAAGAGAAAACCATGATAGTTGATTCATGATTTTGCATTTCTCTTTCACCATTTTAGGATCCACAGGAGATGTGATGACACAGACCCCACAATCTCTCTCCATCTCTCCGGGAGAGCAGCCTCCATCTCCTGCAGATCCAGTGAGAGCCTCTTGCATAGTGATGGGAACACCTATTTGAGCTAGATGTTGCACAAGCCAGGCCAGGCTCCTCAGGGCATGATTTATAAAGTTTCCAGCTGGTTTCCTGGCATCTCAGACAGGTTCAGTGGCAGTGCCTCAGGGACAGATTTCACATTAAAAATCAGCAAGGTGGAGGCTGAGGACACTGGAGTTTATTATTGTTTACAAGATACAAAACATCCTACCACAGTGACACAGCCCTAAACAAAAACCTCCCAGCCAAGAGATGCCCAGCTGCCCTCCTGCACTGCTCTCTGGGGAGCAGCACAGCACAGACTGCACTGTGTGAGAGAGAGAGGTTGAAGAACAAGTTGCAGCTGAGGCCTCTGTCCAGTAGTAAGAGTGAAGGAAACAACAGAGCAGCTGGGATGTGTGCTCTGCTGAGTGTCTGGCACAGAGGTAGAAGGATGGAGAAGACTCCCTTGGGGATATCATGAGTATGCATTGTCCCCTCAGCCTGTCTGTCACTCCTGCAGAGCCATCCCCCTGTCCTGCGACTCAGTGGATCATCTGGAAGTGATGCATCATGCAGATCTCTTGGTCTTACTGCCTCCATGAAGATTAAAGCTCCTGGACAAAACAAACTTCAGTCCTGTCACATCTCTCATCAATGTAGCACAGCATATGTGAGCAGCCAAATTGTGATTCTGCCTCATTATATACTGCGGATGACCTGAGAGAAGCTGAAGGATCTTCATTTGGTGATACCCGGAAATAAAGCTATCATGCGATGATGGCAAACAACTTGTCAGAAAATGCTTCATAACACTTAGCAGCAAGTACACAAGGGTTTTTTTTTTTTGGGCCATTTTTGCTTCCATTCTTCAGTACCACTCACAAAGACATATGCAGCTTTATTCTCCACAAGGATCTTTCTTTCCATACGTTTTACAAGCAAACAAGACATGCAGACTAATTTCTGTCAAAATTAAGGCATTCATCTCACAACACCACCCATCTTCGTAAGTATCATTAGCCTCCATTTCTTTCTTTTCCAGAAAATTCTACAGGGCCACTTCTTTTCAGAGAGAAAGAGGGAGAGGGAGGGAGGGGGAAAGAGAAACAGAGACAGAGACACACAGAGAGACGCACCAAGAAAAGGAAAAAAAAAAGGAGATCCTATAGAGCCAAGACAAAGTTTTAAAAATGATTCTCTTAGACTGCAGAACATGGCGGACAGACAACAGCAACTACTGAACGCTCTCTAAAGGCTCGGCTCAGAGGCCAGGAATGATGCGGACTAAGGAGATACGAACCAGTAGAGATATGCTCTGCTGACTCAGGAACGAACTGGGCTGAGAGAATCCAACTTGGAATACAGTCCTGGCGCTAAAATAGGAACAGAAAAATCTCGGTGTGGAGGCTCGATTCCGCGCCATTGGAAACCGCGGTTTGGATTTCCCGCCGCCCGGCGGCCGGCTACCTCCACAGCGGCTCGGCAAGGAGAGACGCGACCGCCGAGCTCTGGGAAGGGGAGTCTCCGAACGGAGTCCCCACGCCATCGGAAACCGCGGTTTGGATTTCCCGGCGCCCGGCGGCCGGCTACCTCCACAGCGGCTCGGCAAGGAGAGACGCGACCGCCGAGCTCTGGGAACGGGAGTCTCCGAACGGAGTCCCCACGCCATCGGAAACCGCGGTTTGGATTTCCCGCCGCCCGGCAGCCGGCTACCTCCACAGCGGCTCGGCAAGGAGAGACACGCAGAGGCTCGGGAACGGGAGTCTGCGAACGGAGTCGGAAATGCGACGGACAGGGAGGAAGGCTGACTGGTGGCGAGGTGAGTGAGGAACTGACTCCCTACCACAGTTTGACTCCAGCGGAGGTTTTTCTGGGCTCGGGCAGTCCTGTAAGAGCAGGGCGCGGTGGCAACTGCAGCCGCACATTCCCCTCTCGGATGGGATTGGTGAAAGGTGCCTGGCCGGAGTGACGCTACTGGCGGACTCCCTAGGCTGGCCTAACCCAGATCCCAGAGCCTGACGGTGGCCCAGAGGAGCGACCGACTCCCGCGTAGGCTGCCTCCTCCGCAACTCCCTGGGGCGCAGCGGTGGGCGGGAACAACTAGCCAGCACAATTTGATCAGGCTGTGGCTGACAGGCAGGGAAGCCGGACCTCCTGTGTAAGATTGCATTTTATAAGGAACAGAAAATATGGGGAAGGGAAGCAACAAAAAAGGCTCCTCGGCCCTCAATCCTGAGAATCAGGCAATAGTGGACACTGCACCAATATACATTAAGCGCCATTTAGAGAGCCTCATAGACCAATTCAGAAATGAAGTTATCAATGACCTGAAGCTAGAAGTATGCAGAATAGTTAGAGAAATGCTAAGCACCACCCAGGAAAAAGCAGATGGTGGAATGGAAGAACAGAAAAAGAGGGGAGAATTGCTTGATGGAGAAAACAGAGAAAGCATTGAGTATGTGAAGCAGGTGCAAAGGGACTATCAAGACATTAAGAAGTCTACCCAAGACTGGCATAACAGCTTGAAAGAAACTAAGGACAGACTATCTGAATTGGAGGGCAGACTTGAAACATGGGAGAATGAAATGAAAAACTTCTTAAAAATAACAAAGAAACACACAGCAATAATACAAAGACAAGAAGATGATAAGAGGAGCCATAACTTAAGGATTAAGAACATAAAAGAAGAAGTAGGGACACAAACAAGTGAACTACAAAAACTACTCACAGAAATAATCCAGGAGAATTTTCCTAATTTAGCAAAAGGTAAAGATACTCAAATGTATGAGGCATACAGGACCCCAGCTACCTACAACCCTAACAGAGAAACACCCAGGCATATAATAATAAAAATTCCAGAAATTCAATACAAGAACAGAATATTAAAAGCTGTAAGAGACAAGAAACAGATCACTTACAAGGGAATACCCATCAGAATTACAGCAGATTTCTCTTCACAAACCATCAAATCACGAAGAGCATGGGGAGAAATAATTCAAGCTTTGAAAGATAATAATCTCCAGCCAAGACTGAGATATCCTGCACAACTGTCCCTGGAAATTGATGGAAAAACGAGGTGCTTCCAGGATAAAGAGGAACTGGGGGAATTTGCAACCACCAATTCAACCCTACAGAAAGTATTGCAGGATATTCTAAAAAAAGAAAAATACAAAGAACCCAGTAATAGGGGCGGGGAGGCCACAACGAATGGAGCAGAGAACAAAATGAAGAAGACAAACTGACAGCTACTGACAGAAAAAGAGCTCAACAGAAATGAGACAGAGAAGATTGGATGATAGGAACAGCTTTTTTTTTGGAGAAAATGACATCTTAATAGGTAATGCTGATTTAGTGCCATCTTGTTTTGAAGTCTCATCTAGCTTTTGTTCTTCTGTCTCCAATGGTCTAAACAGGTTGTATCTTATTGGATTTTGTTATGTACGATAGTATAAGAAAAAACCTTTTAAAGACAAGGAGATTATACAGAGACCATTGTTCATTTTCTGTTAGTCGATTCTAAATACTCTATAATGCTGTCATTCTCTTAAATGGATTTACATTGTTTTGATATACTTAATGCTACAGTATATGAAGTTGTACTCAAGGACTTCAGGGAGGGAGTCAATATGGTAACTATTTTTGGGTCAGGATTATCTGGTGGTGAAACACTATTCTGCTTAAATGGTTATGTTTTGATCTACCCTGTTTCGCTGTTATGCCCTCTTTTTTCTCAATCTCCACTCCATTATTTACTTTTTTATTTTTATCCATTTAATTAAAGGGAAAAATATAGCAGGATATAATATAGTAACCCACTTTGACTTTCTATTATCTCAATTTGAAGCCCTGTATTACTCTCACCATCTTGTTTTTGACTGAGGTTCCTCTATTCTGTTTTGCTGGATAGTATCAGGTTCGAAAGTTTAGGCATCAGCTGAGAAGATAATGAGATTCATTATAACGCCCATTCTTGTTGACTTTTATCTACTTTTGAAGACCTACAATATCTCCAATGTTTTGGTTTTGTCGGTTTTATTCTCTACGGTTTAGTTCAATTGTATTACAACTAATGATATAGGCAATTCTATTAGAAATAGCGGGAGGCATTATGGTAACCATTGTTGATCACCTTGTATTATGTTTTTATATTATCTATTATGTCCACCCTTTTGACTTGACCGATTCTGTTCTGATATGTCACATTTGGTTTTACTCTCTTCCAAAAAAGCAATAAGAACCGTGGGAGCAATGAAACCCAAAATGTGTAATAGACACTGTACAAAAGAGAGGAAAAGAAAGTGCTCTAAACTATATAACTGCATGTATATTTAAATGTATAAGATAGAAAATGATATCACAGAGTTTTATTGGATCATTGAACAGAACTGTTTGCAGTATCATTGTTGGAAAGTCCACTCTACAAGCTTTAATTTTGTGACTTGAACAATTATTTCTAAGATGGCAATATGTAATCCATTAACTAGTGATTTCCTACTGTGCATTTTTTTATTCTGTAAATCTGTATAACTTGTACCCCTTCACTGTTTTTTTTTTCTTTCTTTTCTTTTCTCCTTAAATAAAAATTAAAAAAAAAATGATTCTCTTTCTCAAATGTAAAATTAAACTGCTGAATGAACATCAAAATAACTTCTAGGACAAGATATTATAAATGGCCAAAACATTGTGTCTTTTAGGCGGTCACAGCTCTTTTGGGGAAGGGGCCAGATTTCAAACATTACTTTTATAAGAGTTGACCCCACCCTGCCATGTGTTTGTCAGTCCTATGAAGGGCAAGGAAAGTTGCTAACATTCCCCTTTAAATTACCTTGAAACGTTTTCTTCTACCATGCTGTTGCTATAGCAAACATAAACACGGCAGCAACACAAGATCCAGAGATAGATTTGTTTGTGTTTTGGGGCAGCGACAAGAAATCAGTTCTTATAAAAATGTGAGATCCAAAGGCTCGGGGAGAGAGGCTTTTGTGAGGTTACAAAGGGGAAGTACAGAGGTAGGGCACTTGGCTGTCTTTGATTGGTCCCTCAATATGTGTCATACTGACCACCTGGGCATCACAGTGACCTGCCTATTCTGAGAAACAAAAGTATCAGGAACTGTAGCAGGCACTGCTATCTGGGCAACAAACAGAAACTCAAGCTGTGGGTATGTGGGCTTTTTCTGCTACACTGTGATCTGCTTTAAAAAGTGCAGATCTCTTTGCAGTATCTCACAGCACTGAAGCAGTGAAGAATCACATACCACGGGTATACCATTATTTCCGCAGAATAAGTTTTGCAAGATCACTTGCTTAGTTCATCGAACTTCATTCCCAGTGTTCTTCCCCTGATTTGAATCCATCCTCTTTCCTACCCCCATCATCAGGCATCTATAGCACACAAGCCATTCTGTACACTGCAACAACTCTCTTCTCATACCTGATATCACAAGCTTATTATTCTCCTCTCATCAGCCCACTGGCCACACCCCATTAAAAAATCAATACCAGAACATGCATGAAATCAAAATAGATATACTGTCAGACAGTAGAAAGCAGGCAGGGAAGAACACACTGGATCTACTTGCAGCTCAGGAAAATCCCAATTTCAGGCTGTAGGTGTAATTCACAGCAGTGATTAACTAGCAATGCAGTGCAGAGGTCTTGAGGTCTGTCTCAAACACACCACAATAAAACAAAAGAAGCTAGGTAAGAAAAAAGAACAAAAGAAAAGGAGAGAGAGAGAGAGAGAGAGAGAGAGAGAGTCTAATGTAGATCCATAGCCAGACCAGTGTTCCCTGAATCTGTGTGCATGGATCATCGCGACATGAGGAGTTTTCAGAGTCCTGCCCCAGAATCCAAGAATGGCAGCCAAGCATGGGGATAGGGACCGTGACAGTAAATCAGGGCTAAGAGATCGCTGCATACTTTAGGCAGAGAGTTAGTTTGATATGAGATTTTTTTCTTTTGTTTTGGGGAGAAAAGAGTTTTTATCATTATTATTCTGTGTTTTACATGAGAGTTGGATCATATCTAACTTCAAATAAAAAATCACGTCATTGGGGAAAATCAGTGACTTACACAGGATGGCTAAGATGATGAGCTGAGGATCTCACCGTGGGTCTGAAGTGATCACCGTACCTCCTCCACAGGGGAAAAAAAAAAAACAGTGGGCCTGAGAATGACTCCATCATTCTGGTACCACTCAAATTCAAAGCTCGAACTTGTTTGCACATAGCCTTGGGGCAAAGGTGTCCAAATGATAACCTGTCTGGAGGGGGACATAGCCAGGAAATTACACAGAAATGCTCACGAATCCTATTTAAGGACCACAAAGTCAGACCCTTTGGGAATTAAAAATAGAATAGATAAACTAAGTACCAATGAAAGTATCAAACAGCAAAAGGCTCTTTCCGTACTTCTGATTTGGGACTTCTGAGAGGATAGCAAGGAAATAAATTATAAACCTGATATTACATAAAAAGAGAAGGAAACTACAGGAAAAAAATTAATCAGCTCAATACATTTTATACACATTGTAAATCATTCAAATCATCCTTATAATCCAGCCACACGTATTATTCACAATCAATTGGTGTTTTACTTTTATTTAATCAATGTAATATTATCTGTTATTTTGCTGTCAACAGACTATTGCTTGTTATTTTCTTAGGTATGAAATATTAAAATAAAATCTTATACTCTTTTGTAGTTTCATCTGAGGCATTGGAACACTTCCATAGAACACAGCCAAACTTCATGTGCTGTGTAATTTTTAAAACTTTCCTATTTCCAGGGAAAAAAATGTGAAAGCTGACTTAGTGTGTCCAAGTCTGAACTTAACCACTTGTGGTCTCCTCCGCATATGCATTAAGCTTTAGAACTTGGTATTGTGACTGCTCCAATGAGATGAAATTTATTTTCTTTAATTTCATTTACTAATGATTCTTGTGATACAAATGAAGAATGGGGGTTTAAGATACCAGATCAGTCCAACAAGTGAACTTTCCAACTTCTCAGACTGTTTGGAAAAAGCCCACACATTCAGAAGACAAAGTCACCCAAGACAGATAGTGAATGACTGTCAGCCCAGCACACTGAGGCTGAGGCCCAGGATGGACAGGACAGAAACTGGGCAGTTGAACAACACAATGAGACCCAGTCTCAGAGTCAGAGAAATACAAAGAACTGGTGACGTAGCTCAGTGTGAGCTTCCTCGATTTAAGCCCCAACACACACACACACACACACGCACATGCACATGCACACACACACACACACACACACACACACACACATAGTGATAAGAACATCCAGAGTCCTTATTTACAATAAAATTGCACACTACAGAATCCTTATTTACTTCTTTTACCACAAACACACTTTCCCAAATGTGTGAGAGGCACACTGCAGCTCTTGGGCTGCCATACACAAAAACGAACTTACAAACTAATGACAGCATGGCTTTACTCTCTCACAGCTTTGGAAGAAGTCTCAAACTCACCCCCTTTCCACAGTGACCAACTCAGAAAACATCCAGGACCATGTCAGCTTTTGGTTCAAATTGCCCTGAGACATTAAAACACTGGATTCAATCGTGACATTGTTTTTGAGAATGGCTCTTTAAACCATAGACCATGGCTACCCAATATCTATTTAAAAAATGTAGATATGAGAAGGATGCTTTAGGAATATTTAACAAGAGAGTAGCATAAATTATTCCTCATTCATTTTGGATAAAAGCAAGAGAAACAGTACCCTAACAAAGATTTTGATAAATCTGGTGTGTGTGTGTGTGTGTGTGTGTGTGTGTGTGTGTGTGTATACATATCTACAAGAGAGCAGTCTTGACCAGATATTTACTGATTTCAAAATCTATTCACAGGAATTTTACATCCACTATGTAAGTTCTATTTTTTTGTCCTTTCCTCTTGCCTTCAAAAGAGTTACTGATTTCCAAGTTGAAGACAGCTACATGTATGTGTATCATAGCTTTTGATTTTACTGCTCTGGTGTCATCTAATTGTTAGGTTAGCTTCAAGACTATTTCTAATACTTGTTTGTAAGATTATGAAAGTTAACTGGTTACAGCAAAATGGCTCCTCATCTCTGCTACCTGCTGCTCAGGTAGAAAATGCTAAAGACGAGTTCTCATGAAGAGAGAATTGCATCTTTCTCCTCCAGGAGGCTAAGAGCCATGACACTTCCCATCCCAGAGACTGATTTGCACATCCCCTGTATCCTGGGACTGCAGTCCTGTCTGGATGGGCAGAGCCCTGAGCAGTGTGTCTGTGTTGCAGACACACGTTTTCCAAGGGATCCTTGCACTCACTGCTGCACACAGCATAAATTGTAGCTCTATTGTTTTCTTCCCCATTCAGAGGACATTTTAGAACAGATTTTGGATTGTTTATTTTTGTTTGGGACCTGGAATAGAACTCACATCTGCATGCTCACAAGGCAGACACTTACGACACTGTGCAAAACACCCAACAAAGAGGATATTTTATACCACTAGGCACACAAGGGAAACCTCCCATCATGCACTTCACTCCTTCTGCACCACTGCACCCACCAGGGAATTTGCATTTTGTCTCCAGGGTGGACCTTCCCAAGCAAGTCTCAGATAAAATCTGACACTAACTTGGCCTTGCCTGATCAGGACTCTTCAGTTCAGTTTCTCAAAATGAGGCGCCCTCTTCAGCCCCTGGGGCTGCTACTCTTCTGTATCACTGGTAAGGACACAGGGGGATAAGGAGGAACATGAAGTGAGGGAGAGTTTCAGGGATGCTCTGCTGCCTGGCTGAATTCTGTACATAACTGAGATGTGCATCCATGACTTGAAGCATGGATGTGTGAGTTTAGATCAGCAAGTGAAGAAAATCCCCAAAGGACTCAGGAGGTGTCCTCTCATGAAGACTGCCATAAAGAAAGATAGGGCTGCTCAGATGAGTTCTAGAGGGAATCATGTGACTAGATATCCTGTCAATTATCTCAAAATTTAAAAATTTTCTTTTTAAATTAATTACAAATATAATGTAGCTCAATACTTACAAGAAAACAAAAGCTAGGTAAATGACTCATGGTGTTTGTATGTGATTTGCCCTTTTTCTTCATCATTTTAGGATCCACTGGAGATGTTGTGATGACCCAGACCCCACTCTCTCTGTCCATCGCCCCTGGAGAGCCGGCCTCTATCTCCTGCAGGTCCAGCCAGAGCCTCCTCTCTAGTAATGGAAATACCTATTTGCATTGGGTTGTGCACAAGCCAGGCCAGGCTCCACATGGTGTGATTTACCTGGTTTCATACCGGTATTCTGGTATCTCAGACAGATTCAGTGGCAGTGGGTCAGGGACAGATTTTGTCCTCAAAATTAGCAAGGTGGAGGCTGAGGACGCTGGAGTTTATTACTGTGTGCAAAGTACACATGAACCTCGCACAGTGCTACAGCCCCGAACACAAACCTCCCTGCCTGGGGAGGCCCAGCTGCCCTCCTGCACTGCTGTCTGGGGAGCAGCACATCACAGACTGCTCTGTGTGAGAGGAAGAGGCTGAAGAATCAGAACAACAAGTTGTAACTGAGGTCTCTGCCCTGCCCAGAGAATGAGGAAGACAACACAACAGCCAGGATCTGTGTTCTGGTGAGGAAGCTGACTCAGAGAGAGAATGGAGCTGAACTCCAGAGCTTCTTTAGTGCCTTAAAACTTCTGTTGTTTTATGAAACTGAAAAAAAAATGCAAACCAAATGAACCATGAATTTAGCTAAAATGACCAACAAGCTAGAAATAGCCTCCACAGTTGGAAATTTCTCTTGCAATTTCTCACATCATGCTAATCCAGTGGAAAACGGTCACCATGGACCATCCTTTCAGCCAAGCTGGTACTCCTATGATGCTGCGCCCATTTCCAGAGGGCAGCATTAAAGGTATCACTTCTGGTATTGCAATGTTGGGCTTTGTGTGACTCCACAGATCATCGGAAGTGGTGCCTCATGCAGGGCTCTTGGTCTTACTGACTCCATGGTGAGTAAAAGTCCTGGCCTAAAGAAACCTCAGTCATGTCATGTCTGTCTAGTCAATGTAGCACAGCAAAGGTGAGCATTCAAATTGTGATTCTGCCTCGAGGTACCTGAGGATGACCTCAGAGAAGTTGGGTCTATCCTTATTTGGTGATATCCAGGATTACAGCTACCTATGAAGGAGACAAACAAATGCTCAGAAAATTTCTCACAGCAATTAGTAGCAATTTTCCTTGCTTTTTATGGGCAATCTTTGGCTCTGTTCTCCATCACAAGCACATATGCAGCTTTAGTTTCCACAAGGATCATTTGTAAAAAGATTTTTATTGGAAAAAAAGACATGCAGACCTGACATTTTCAGAATTAAGGCAGGTGCCTCTCACCTCCCCTCATCCTCATGAGACATGCTTGATAAATCTCAATAGGCTCCATTTCTTCCATTTGTGATAATCCTCCAGGACCACTACTATCCTCAAAGTTAAATGTTTTTTTGTGTGTGTGTGTGGTGTTCTTGTTTGTGGTTTTTTGTTGTTGTTTTGTTTTGTTTTGGTACTGGGAATTGAACTCATGACCTCGTGTTTGCCAGGCACACATTTGTGCCTCTGCACTAAAACCCCAGGTCAAAGTTAAATGTAAGATAATAGAAATGAAGAGTCTGATAATAGGAACAATTGATATCTCTTTGCTATTTTTGGCCTTTCAGACATCATTGAAAGTGAACATTAAAAAGTTATCTAATCCCATTATCTAAGGCAGCATGTGCTTACTTTTCCAGACCTTGCACCAGCTGTTTCAAAAGGTGGGAAGGCTCTGGTCATGGTTTAAAGGCAGAACAAGTAAGTTTTCTGACATCCTGGACATGAACCGAGGCAGAACAAGCAAATCATAGACTGCCTTATATTTGGAAAGGATCCATCACAGAATTTACAAGAAGCCTCCTTCAATGGGAAGGCAGAAAAAGCAACACTGGGTAACAAGGGGAACTAAGGACTTGCAGGGGAGCATATTTCCAGTGGTGAGATGGCCCCAGGCCTCCACTCAACCCTTGTATATGTGAGATGCTAGATCTCTGGGAAGTGATCTGAACTAGAAGATGCAAATATAGGGATAGAGGTGAGGTCACCAGGAAATGATGGTAAGTAGATGAGGACAGACTGGGACCTAAAAGGCAGCCCAATTCTCAGAAGTCAGGACACAAGGAGAAACCTACAATGGAGGCTGTGGAGTAGGAGTAACTTGTAGGAAGGAGAGAGAGAGAGGAGAAAACAGACAGAGACAAAGACAGAAGCAGAGAGACAGAGTGAGACAGAGAGGGGGACACATAGGAAGGGTGAGAAATTGAGATCCTAGAGCCAAGACAATGCTTTAAGAATCTCTTTTCCTTTCACAAATGTAAAATTGAAGTGTTGAATGAGCATCAAAATGACCGTTAGGGCGGGTTGTTAAAAACCTTCTAACCACTGTGTTTCTTAGAAGAGCACAGCTCTTTCCAGGCAGGGCAAGATTTCAAACATTACTTTTAAAACAGACAGCCCCTTGCTGACACCTGTTGGTCAGTCCTGTGAAGCACAAGTTCCAAGTAAAAAACATTCCCCTTCCAAGTTGCGTCCAATTGTTTTTCTCCCATACTGTTGCTCTGGTAAGTAGAAAAGCCAAAAGGACACACAAGATTCAGAGGCAGATTTACTAACACTTACAGGCAAAAACAAGAAACCAGTACTTCTATCAAGTCAGCCACGAAGCCGCAGGGAAAGAGGTCTTTATCGGGTTACCCTGAGGAAGTACAGAGATAGAGCACTTTGCTGTCTGTGATTGGTTCTTACAATATGCATCACAGTGACCTGCCCTTTTTAAGAAACAGAAGTAACAGGAACTGTAGCAGGATCAGGGCAAGGGACAGAAACTCAAGGTAAAGAGCTTGCGTGGGGGCTGTTTCTGCTCCTCTGCAATCTGCTTTAACAAGTGCAGATCTCTTGGCAGTATCTCAGAGCACTGAAGCTGTGAAGCATCGGATGCTTCGCCTATGCTGGTATTTCCATAGAATATGATGTGCAGGGTCACATTGTAGTTGTACAAATATTAATGAGAGCCAGTATAAATACAATAGATCCCCCATTAACACTTTTTCTCGCCCATAATCTGAGTTTTTCCCCAGGCAATTGGAAGACTTTTAAGATAACTTTTATAGCGCAATGGCTACGTGTTATGCAAGGTTAAAAAAAAATCTACGCAGGAAAATGCACAAGGGCCGGGGACACCACTCAATGCACCTCTTGTATGAGGCAGGTCCAAGGTCATGAATTTAATGCAGGTACCCCCCCCAAATAAACAAAACAAACACTTGTTCAAATACTATAGGGTACCAATATAAACATCCACAGATCTTTCCCAGGAAAGTGGAAGCTTTTTACTTTACAAAGAAATGGACACATGCTGCCCTTTACTCCTCATTCTCATGCACAGAAAATTCTTAGGGAGATATTTTCTCAGATTTCATCTTGCAAACATACTGAAATATTTTATTCACTATCCTGTTATCCAGTTTAATGACCAAGAAGAGACTGAATGTCTCACAGCACTGAACCTCTGGACTATTTGATGAGTCGTGAGTACCATTATTCCTATTTAACCTGTTGGAAACAGCCTCTGAGGAACATGCCAAACCATTTGCTTTCTTCATCGAGCTCATTCCCAGTGCTTTCCCATTATCTGAATGGCACCTCTGACCTACCTCATCCTCAGAAAATTAGGGCAACCACACCAGATCTCTGCTGCCTGTGCTCTGACATTATAGGCCTGAAATTCTGCTGTCAGAATATTCTGACGACTACGTACAACTACTGACAAAACACACATGTGCACATATACACACACACCTACAATCAGATGAGTCCTCAGATACTACAAAGCCACAGTGTACAATAGCTAATGATCAATCATTTGCTCATAACTAGAGTTACTAAACAAACCTAGATGCTGAAGTTAAAAACATCAACAGTTTACTTTATCTAAAACATTGCTCTTTTGTATGAAATCTGATTCTTTCATACTGAAGTTGTTGTTATACTAATTTTGGCATTTTTTATTCTTCTATCAAGATTCTAGGCAGCTTTGCTAAGGAACATTGACATCCCTGATTAAATTTTGCATTAAAACAAATGCTGCATGACTGACACACTAATCTGGATCAAGAGCACAAAGGGCAGAGATCATTGAACAGAGCTCATAAAGAGGAGCCTGGAAGGTGATGGGCGGCACGTTGTCACTGTTGCAGTACTCATCCTGGGGGAGGAAGCACTCTAGCCTGAAATCACAGAGTGAAAGCTGGCAACCCAGAGACCTTTGCAGAGACACAGATGCTATAGACTGCACATCCTGGTGAGTGGTATGGATTTGGTCATTTGTGAGAGACTGGTCATTTTCAAGAGAGGCCAACTGAGCTTCAAACTCAGAAAAACCACTGTCTCCTCTCCTGGCTTTCAGTTAAGTTCAAGACCACAGAAGTGACACTGACTGCTGTAGGCTGAAAAAATCTGGTGTCACCCTCATGAATGGAAAGTGCCCTGAACGTCAATGGCAATAAAGTTGAGGCTCACTGAGATTATGCACTACCTCACCATAAAGCAAATTCTGGCTTGTTGGGATAAATCAGCATGGACCTAGATTCTGTCTACACATTTTCTCTACCAGTGATAGCAGAGATGCAACTTGGGGAGGAGAGTTTCCTTCTCTCTCTCTCTCATTATTTGTTTTGCTTTTTATGCTTGACCTTTTCTTTATATGAATGTAAACATGGTTTCCGGTTTTCTGGTGATTGTGTTTCTGTTCTGTTCTTTCTTTAATTTCTTCTTTTCCTTTCCTTCCCAGACTGACATTGCCTAATGGTCACTGAAAACGCTGTGGGCCAGTGTAAAGTGACCAGAGGATGGGCCAACAAGGCAACAACTACTCAACTCATAAATTGAAGAGGTAGGATCTTACAACACAACTGAAAACACAAAAGCGGTCTACACCTGGAAGACACTTTCAGTAGTCATTTCCTAAAGGTTCTAAATAACAGCAATCAGGATATCCACCATAGGCAATTCAGAAGCATCAACTCAAGAATTAAACTAAGAAAAAGAAAATTAGAAAATGAGAAGGCAATTCCACAAGTGCAACTCCAGACAATCAGTGAAACAAAGGCAAGACAAGGGGGAATGGAGGTGGGACCACTCAAAAGCCAGCTACCGTGACTGTCTGAAATGATCACATCAAAATAAATTAACAAGGATCTAGATCAAACTAAATCAGAAATGATTTGATAGAAAACAAACAGATAGTGGCCATAATGGAAAACACCCCTAGGTACTGTACACCAGATACAGATTAATAAATAGAGGAACTTAGGAAAATGAGAGAAACCATGAAGACCAACATAGATACATAATGGAATTCATACAAGAGACTCAGGGAGATATCCAAAATATTGAAACTTTCACTGAATGTATAAACAGCAGAATAAACCAATGTGAGAACAGAATGTCAAATACCAAACACATGTTTTTGGTTAATAATTATGAAAAGAAAGATTTCCTAAAAATAGAAAGGAATGATAAGATGTCCATCCAGAAGGTGCTATATCATGTGAAGAAGTATAACATAAGAATGGTTAGAGATGATGAAAATAGCAGGAGATAGCACAAATAACAAAAAAAGACTGATCAGAGGCACCATGGCAGAAAACTTCTCACCAAGATAAAAGAATCTGACACACCTATAAGTTAGTCAAATAGAACTCTATCTATGACTAGAAAACCCACAGCAAGGCATAAGACGGTCAAGATTCAAGAAATGCAATTCAAAAACACAACATTAAAAGCTCTTAGAAAAAAGAAACAAATTACATACAGAGGAAATCCTATCATAAGCACAATTGACTTCTCAACATAAACCCTCAGGTCAAGGAGATCCTGGAGTGAAAGGTGTCAAGTGCCTTGCTCCAAAAGATCTTAAATCCAAACTGATATCTGTTGCAAACCTATCTTTCAAAATCAATGGGAACATAAAATATTTCCATGACAAAGAACTGATAAAATACATGAACACAAAATTAGGACTTCAAAATTTTCCAAAGGACACTTTAGAAACAGAAAAAAAAGTATAACTCCACGAAATCCACAAAATTAAGCTGTCAGGCAGAGCAAGTGGTAAAGCTCAAGGGATAAAAAGAGAGCCTATTTTAGGAAAATAACATGGTAAGGACAAGTCAATATACACCTGTTATGATGATCAATGGGCCTTCTATTCAGTTCATCAGTCAAAGGAAACACATCGATACAATGGATCATGAAGTAAGAAACAACAGTGCACTGCACAGAAGAAATGCAATGAATTCCAAAATCAACTCATAGACCAAGAGTCAAAGGATGGCAACCAATAATCCATGTGATAGGAACCTGAACAAAACAGGCTCAGCTATTGTGTCTGCAGACAAAGTTGATTTCAAGCCAAGAAGAATTGAGAGAGAGAAAAAAGGTCCCTACATCCTTGGAAATGGAACAATTCAACAGGAAAGCATAATCAGCACAAAATATACACAACAAACAACATCATAGTCAACTATATGCAACAAATCTTAACAAACCTGAAAAAGCACATAAGCACTAATATGGTTACTTTGAAGATCTCAATCATCCATTGACACAAATAGACAGGTCAGCTAGACAAACAGCCAACAAATAAGTATTAGAACTGAACCAAATTTTGAAAAAGTGAATGTAGTGGATATATACTAGGTGTCCCACCTTACAGCATCACTTTCTTTTCAGCTTCTCTAAAATAGAAAGCATACTTCTCATAATCAAACTTGTGTATATGTAAACAACTTGAAATATTCCA
The DNA here is from genome assembly GCF_034190915.1 of Cavia porcellus. Classification (NCBI taxonomy): domain Eukaryota; kingdom Metazoa; phylum Chordata; class Mammalia; order Rodentia; family Caviidae; genus Cavia; species Cavia porcellus. The sequence continues at coordinate 33,426,299 of NW_026947508.1, forward strand.
TGCAAATTACCAGATCACATAGCAGTGAAATTGAAAATCAATGACAAAAGAAACCAAAACAGGAAATTTTAAGATCATCACTCCCAGTGGTTAAGTCCCTGCACAGCTTCCAGCCACACTAGACTTGGCTCTGAAGGTTTCAGGCCTGGGTGGGCCATGGCCAGCAACCTTTGTTCAATCTGGGAAACTGGGGCTCATGAGGTGAGATCCAGCACATCAGCACGGGCCCAGCTAGAGTTTAAGATTTTCACTCCAGGGCTGGGGAATTAGTTCAGCAGCATAAGCATCTGCCTTGCAAGTGTGTGGTCGTGAGTTTGATCCCTGGTACCGATAAAAATGAAAAAGACAAAAAAAAAGATTATAATTCCCAGTGGATAGGTGGCCACCCAGCGTCCAGCCACACTAGACTAGGCTTGGGAGGTTTTGTGGTCAGTCTAGACCACACCCAGTGAATTTGGTCCATCAAGGGAGCTGAGGGCATATGAAATGAGTTATAGTGCATCAGTGCTTGCCTGGGGAGAGCTTCAGGCTGTAGCCCACAGTTGTTAGAGTCTGCCCAGCTTTCTGAAACACAGGAGGTGGCACAGGAGGTCTTGTGAGTCTGAATAGACAATGCACAGCAAACTCCATTCAGTCCCAGGAACCAAGGGCATAGGAGAAAATTTCCAACAGCTTTGGAACATCACTTAAAACACAGAAATATAGGAAAATGACAAGAAGAATTACCAAAATAATCTCAAAACCCTGGTCCATCCCAAGAAAGCCTAAGAGTCATGCACCTAGAAGAAAATACATGTAATATACTTGAAATACCTGAAATAATAGCAACTGAAATACAGAAGTAACTCCAAAAAGGATTAAATGAATGCAAATTAGAAATAATCTCCCAAGTAAAAGAAGAAATGTTAAAAGTAATGAAAGAAATGCCAAACATATTTGAAGAAGACACAGTTAAAAATTAGAGGAACAAAGCAAAAATAAAGAAACCCTAGATAAAGAATATAAGACATAAAGAGAATAAATGAAGCAGATTCAAAGAGATATACAGGAAATAAAAAATACCATTGAAAGTTGCCCAAACGACCTCAACAATATTGAAGATAGAATTTCAGACCTTGAAGGCAAGAATGCAGCTAGTGCACAGGAAAGGAAAGGTCTTTTAAAAATAAGAAGGAACCAGGAAATAACAATACAACAACTGCAAGATGATGCAAAAAAGAACAACATAAGATTGATAGGGACAAATGAAAAAGAAAGGGACAATACAAATGATATCAAGAGGCCAATTACAGGACTGAAGCTGAAAATTTATAAACATGAGAATGGAAACTGACATTCAGATTAGTGAAGTATAAAGAATTTCAAATATCCATAACCAAAATAAAACTACAAGCAGACATATAATAATCACCATTCTAGAACTCCAACATAAGAATAGAAAATTAAAAGCTGTTAGAGAAAAATGACAGATCACCTATAAAGGAAAACCTATCAGGATTACAGCACACTTCTCAACACAAACAATGAAGTCAAGAAGAACATGGCGCAAGGTATTGCACATCTTGAAGGAAAATGATTTCCAACCTAGACTAATGTACCCTGCAAAACTGTCTTTCAAAATGGATGGAGAAATAAGATACTTCCATGACAATGAACAGCTGAAGAACTTCATGATCACCAAGCCAATCCTGCAAAGAATACTGAAAGACAGTTTAGATGCACTTAGAAAAAATCAACTAAGCAAAGCAGACAATTACACAGAATGAAAAGGTAAAGATTCAAAAGCAGAAATATAACATGTCAACAATAAACCAATATATAACAGTTGTAACCATTAATATAAATGGTCTCAATGCACCAATTAAAAGAAACAGACTGGCAGAATCGATCAAGAAACAATATCCAACCATATGCTGTCTACCAGAAACCCATCTAATCCAAAAGGAAACTCATAAACTGAAAGTCAAAGGATGGGAAACAATACTTCACGCAACAGGAACCCCCCCCAAAAAGCAGGGGTAGCTATTATGTTTTCAGACAATGTGAACTTCAAACCAAGAATTATTTGAAGAGATAAGAAGGTCACTACATACGAATTAGTGGAAAATTTCAAGAAGAAGAGATAACAATCTCAAATGTATAGGCACCAAATTCCAGAACCCAAGCTATACAAAGCAAGCATTAATAAAAATGAAAAATCAAGTAAACAATAACACAATTATAACAAGAGACCTTAATGCACCATTGACACCAAGGGATAGATCAACTAGACAGAAAATCAGCAAAGAATAACAGAACTGATTCACAGCTGTGAAAAAATGGACTTGATATACGTATACAGAGTGGTCCATCCAACAACAACATATGCAGAGTGGTCCATCCAACAACATCAGAATATGCATTCTTCAGCAGTACATGTGACATTCTCTAAAGTATACCATACACTAGGCTGCGCTTGGCAGGATTCAGGCCTGCCCAGGACACGCCCAATGACATTCTCCCAAACTGGGAAACTCAGCTGGTGGCTAGGGTAAGTCCACATGCCACCATGAGCCCCAGGAGACATTAAGATCATCTCTTCTGAAGCTCAAGGGCCCATTAAGAGCCCAGGAACACTAGACTAGCCTTGGGAGGCTATATTACACCACAGTGACCTTCTTCAATTACAGGATTTGAGAGCAAGTGAAGTGAGTTCCAAGGCATTGATCTTTGCCCAGGGAGAGCTTTTAGCTCATCATCAACAGTGGTTAGGTCCCTGCCCAGCTACCTGGAGCACTGAAGGTGGCATAGGAGGGCCTGAGAGCCTAAGTGGACCAGGCTCAGCAACCTCCATTCAGAACCAGGAGCCTAAGGCAAAAGAGACAATTTCCAGCACATCAACAGGAAGCCTTGGAACAATACTTGAAAAACAGAAATATAGGAAAATGACAAAGCAGAAGACCAAAATGCAATCTCAAACCTCCAGCCCATCCCAAGAAACCTTAGGACTTATGTAAATAGAATAAAATATATACCATACAACTGAAATAAGAGCAAGTGAAATAAAGAAGCAACTCCAGGAAGCTTTAAAGCAATTAAAACTAGAAATAATCTCCCAGGTAAAGAAGAAATGATAAAAAAAGAGAGAGATGTTGAACATATTTAAAGAAGACACAGTTAAAAAATTGGAAGAACCAAACAAAAAGGTAGAATCCCTGGATGAACAATATTAAAAAAAAACACAATACATAAAGCAGATGCAAAGACATATACAGGAAATCAAAAATTCCTCTGAAAGTGGTAAAAGCCATCTCAATGAAAGTGAAGATAGAATTTCAGACCTCGAAGACAAGATTGCAGCTAGTGAATAGGAAAAGAAAGATCTTTTTAAAATAACAAGGAATCAGGAAATAACAATTCAACAGCTGGAAGATAACACAAAGAAAAACAACATAAGATTGACAGGGATAAATGAAAAGGAACAGGACAACATAAAGGACGTCAAGAGGATATTTAGAGAAGTAATAGCTGAAAATTTCTCAAACATGACAATGGAGACTGACATCAGGATCAGTGAAGCTTGTAGAACTCCAAATATTCATAACCAAAATAAAACTACATGCAGACATATAATAATCACTATCCCAGAATCCCAGTATAAGAATACAATATTAAAAGCTGTCAAAGAGAAAAGACAGATCACCGATAAAGAAAACCTATCAGAATCACAACACACTTCTCAACGCAAATGATGAAGTCAAGAAGAGCTGGGGGTATTTCAGATCCTAAAGAAAATGATTTCCAACCCAGCGTGATGTACCCTGAAAAACTGTCCTTCAAAATGGATGGAGAAATAAGACACTTCCATGACAAAGAACAGCTGAAGAACTTCATGATCATCAAGCCAATCCTGCAATGAAAACTAAAACACAATTTAGATACACTTAGAAAAAAAACCACTAAGCAAAACAGACAATTAAACAGAATGGAAAGGTTAAGATTTAACAGCAGAAAAATAACATGTCAATAATAAACCAACATATAACAGTTATAACCATTAATGTAAATGGTCTCAATGCACCAATTAAAAGAAACAGACTGGCAGAATGGATCAAGAAACAACATAAAAACCATATGCTATCTACAAGAAACCCATGTAACCCAAAAGGATGCTCACAAACTGAAAGTCAATGGATGGAAAACAATACTATATGCAACAGAAACCCAAAAACAAGTGGGGGTAGCTATTCTGTTTGCATACAATGTCAACTTCAAACCAATAATGATCAGAAGAGATAAAGAAGGTTGTTACATCCTGGTTAGGGGTAAACTTCAAGAGGATGAGATAACAACCTTAAATATATATGCATCAAATTCCAGAGCACCCAGTTATATAAAGCAAGTATTAACAGAAATGAAAAACCAAATTAGCAGTAACACAATTATAACAAGAGAACTTAACACACCATTGACACCAAAGGACAGATCAACCAGACAACATCAACAAAGAAATAACAGAACTGAATCACATATGTGAAAAAAATGGATTTGATAGATATATACAGAGAGTTCCATCAAACAACATCAGAATAAACATTCTTCTATTAACCCACAGAACATATTTAAGTAAATACAAGAATTGAAATTATTCCATGCATGTTTTCAGATCATAGTACCATGAAACTACAAATTAATAATAAAGAAACTGCAGAAGCTCCACAAACCATGGAAATTGAATAATACACTTTTGAACAATCAGTGGACCACAGGGCAAATTAAAGAAGAAATTTAACAGTACCTACAAAGAAATGAAAATACAAACACAATTTACCAGAATCTTTAGGATGCAATGAAAGCAGTCCTCAGAGGAAAACTTATTGCACTGAGTTCCCGTATTAGGAAACATAATGAACCCAAATAAACACCTTGGTGCTACACCTCAAACATCTAGAAAAAGAAGAGCAAGTCAAGCCCAAAGCCAAGAGAAGGCAGGAAATTATAAAACTCAGATCAGAAGTTAATGCAATAGAGACTAAGAAAACAATCCAAAGAATCAATGAATCAAATAGTTGGTTCCTTGAATGAATAAGTAGAATTAATAAGCCCCTAGCAAAACATTAACAAAAGAAAAGAAAAGTTCAAATACATGCAACAAGGAATGAATAAGGTAAAATCACTACAGACTCTGTGGAAATCAAGAAGATCATCAATACCAATTTCAAAAACCTCTACTCTCATAGGTCCGATAACACAGAAGAAATGGACAGATTTCTAGAAACACATAAACTACTATATCTGGCTCAAGAAGATGCAAAATTGCTGAATAACCCATTTTCTACTAATGAAATTGAAAATGTAATTAAGTCCTTACCTACAAAAAACAGTCCAAGCCCAGATGGGTTTACTGTGGAATTCTACAAGAAATACAAACAAAATGTAATGCCAACACTCCTCAAACTCTTCAGTGAAATCAAAAGGGAAGCAATTTTTCCCAAGTCATTCCTGGAAGGAAATATTTCTCTAGTACCAAAAACTGAGAAAGACCCTACTATAAAAGAGTACTACAGTCCAATATCCTTAATGAATATAGATGCAAAATTTCTCAGTAAAATATTGGCAAACAAGATACAGCAAATCATCAAGAAGATTATATGACATGACCAAGTGGGATTCATACCAGGTATGCAGGGATGGTTCAACATACATAAATCTGTGTATATAATCCACCATATCAATAGTGCCAAAAAGTAAGAATCACATGTTCGTTTCTATAGATGCAGAAAAAGCTTTTGAAGGTCCAACACTCATTCATGATAAGAATCTTACAGCAAAATGAAATAGGTGCTCTTTACCTCAATATGATAAAGGTCATCTACTACAAACCAACAACCAGCATCATTATAAATGGCCAAATACTGAAAGCTTTTACCTTAAAATCAGATACAAGGCAATAATATCCCTTATCACTGCTCCTATTCAACACATTACTAGAGATACTACACAGAGAAATTAGACGAGAGAAATAACAGAAATAAAGATAGGAAAAGAGGAAGCTAAATTATCATTATTTGCAGATGATATGATACTCTACATGGAAGAACCCTAAAACTCCTTTGAAGGACTCCTAGATATAGTAAATAAATTCAGCAATGTAGCTGGAAACAAAGTCAATACTCAAAAATCAATAGCATTCCTATACACTGACAACAAAATCACTGAGAGAGAAATAAGTGAAGCCACAACCTTCACAGTAGCATCCAAAAAATGAAATGTCTAGGAATTAATCTCATGACAGAAGTAAAAGATCTATACAGGGAAGATTAGGATCCCTTGAAAAAGAAATTGAAGAGGATCTCAGAAAGTGGAAAGACATCCCTTGGTCATGGGTAGGAAGAATAAATATTGTGAAAATGGCATTCTCTCAAAACTTGTATACAGATTAAGTGCAATCCTAATGAAAATACCATCAACATACCTCATAAATCTAGAGAAATCACTCCTAAAATTCATCTGGAACCTTAAGAGACCTAGAATAGCAAAGACAATTCGAAGCAGCAAAGGCAAGGCAGGAGGCATCAAAATCCCTGACTTGAAGTTATACTACAAAGCTATAGTAATAAAATCAACATGGTACGGGAATAAAAACAGATCTGAAAATCAATGTAAAAGGTTAGAAGATACAAACACAACTGCAAACACACTCTATCACCTTATCTTTGATAAAGGGGCCAAACATGTTCACTGTAAGAAAGACAATCTCTTTAATAAATAGTGCTGGCAAAACTGGTTTTCCATATGCCAAAAACTAAGACTAGACCCATGCCTATCACCATGTACGAAACTAAAATCTAAATGGACCAAAGATCTGAAAATTAAAACAGAAACACTATATCTGTTGGAAGACAAAGTAGGTAAAAAATCTTGAAGATATATCGTTAGGTAGAGAATTCAAGAAGAGGAATCAAATGGTATGGGAAATACTTCCCAGAATCAATAACTAGTATCACGTCTTATTAAAAAGTTCTACATATCAAAAGAAATCTACAGCATAGTGAAAAGAAAACCCATAAACTGGGAAGAAATCGTAGTGAACTGTCCCTCAGACAAAGGACTTTTGTCTAAAACATATAAAGAATTAAAACAATCAAACCCATGAAATTCAAAAACCCAGTCCAAAAAATGGGCATCTGAGATGAATACACAGTTTTCAGATGAAGAAATACAAATGGCAAATACATACAGGAAAAAATAGTCATCATCATTAGTCCTTAGAGAAATTCAAATTAAAACCACACTGAGATTTCATCTCATTCCAGAAAGAATGGCCAGGGTCAAGAAAACTACCAAAAAATGCTGGAGAGGCTGTGGGGAAAAAGGAATTCTGCAATGTTGGTGGGAGGGCAGACTGGTGAAACCATGGTAGGGGTCAGTCTCGACATTCCTCAAAAATTAGGAATCGGAAGTCCCATTTAACCTAACTATTCCACTTCTAGGTATATTCCCAGGGAAATGAAACTATCATATCACAGTGATATATATTCTGCCATGTTTATAGCAGCATAGTTTGTAATAGCCAGATCTTGGAAGTGTCCATCAACTGAGGAATGGATAAAAAAGTTGTGGTTATTTTTATATTATAAAGTACTACTCAGCTATAAAGAATGATAACATTAAGATATTTATAAATAAATGGACGCAACTTGAGACCATACTCATAAGTGAAATAAATCAAACTCACATGTATAAATACTGTATGGTCTTCCTAGTGTAAGAAATAGTAAGAGTGCATAAGATTTTATGGTTATCATGATTCCCCATTACATTGCTTTGAAGTCTTATAACGTTTTCATTGGTTAGTTGAAACAGTTTTATTCTGTTTTGTTTGATTTTACTATCTGTGATTGTATGAACAGCTATTTTGAAGAAAACAAAACTTTATGATATCCACTGATGAGTTAATATCATCTTGCTTGGAAGTCCTATCATGCTTTTGTTTTTCTGTTTCCATTGGTACTATTATGTTGCATCTTACTGGATTTTAAATATGCGTGATAATATAAACTAATTTTTTTGGACAATGAGACAATATAGTAGCCGTTGTTCATTCTCTATTACTTGGTTCTGCATGCCCTGTAATACTTTCATTCTCTTTAATGGTTTTAAACTATTTTGTTATGTTTGATACTATTGTATGTGAAGGTGTGCTCAACTATTTCAAAGAAAGAGACATAATGGTACTACTGTTAATATCATGTTGTCTAGTGGTGAAGTACAGTGTTGCTTACATTGTTCTGTTCTGTTTTGTCTTAGTATCTTTTTAAAAATTTTAAAAAGAAACCAAAACAGCTGGTCCATGGATATAGCTCAGTATATAAGGACCTTCCTGGCAAATACAAGACTCTGAGTTTGGCTACAGGTAGAAAAAAAAAGAAACCACAAGAAGTTCAGGGGCCGGGGATTTAACTCAGCGGCATAAGCACCTGCCTTGCAAGCAGGCAGTCGTGAGTTTGATCCCTGGTACCGATAAAAAGGCAAAAAGGCAAAAAAATGTTCATAAACACATGGAAATTAAATGACACCAAGCTGAATACCCAGTGAGTCAAAGATGGAATTTAAAAAGAAATTAGACAGCTTCTACAATTAAATGATAATGGCAATACAACATACCAGAATTTATGAGACACAGTGAAAACAGTCCTAAGAGGAAAATTTATAGCACTGAAAACCCACATCAGGAAAACAGAGTAAGCTCACAGAGAAAACATAATGCTGAACATCTAGCTTAAGGAAAAACAAGAGCGTGTCAGATTTAAGATCACATGAAGTAAGAAACTTTCAGTCAGAACAGAAATTAATGCAATGGAGACTAAGAAAACAATGCAAAGAATCAATGAATGCAAAAATTGGCTCTTTGAAATATTAAACAGGGTGGAAAAATCCATAGCCAGAGTAATCAAAAGAAAGAAGGAAAAGTCTCAAATCCATGCAATTAGGAAGGAAAATGGTGAAGTGGCAACTGATCTCCCAGAATACATACCTCTTTCAACAGCTTACATGCCAGTAAAATGGAAAATGGAGTAGAAATACACAGATTTCTTGATATAGCAATTACCAAAGCTGAATCAACAAGATATGAATATTAAATAAATCAATTTCAGTTGATGAAATTGAAGATGTAATTAAAGACCTACAAGTAAATAAATCTGAAAGCCCATATGGTTCACACTGAATTGTATAAAAAAATTAGAGAGGACCTAATGCCACTGTTTCTCAAACTCTTTAATGTTCTTTTCAGGTAGATATTACCAGAAACTCTTCTCTTTGCAGTTTGCTGTTGGTTATCTCTAACAGCAGAAGTTTCTAGCCCAACTGATCTACAACATTTATGATAAAAACAGGAATATAGAACAAGTAACTCAATAAGATGCCTAAAAAGGATGTAACTCCTAAAAATCTATCTGGCAGTCAATAAAGTGGAGAAAGTGTCCAGGAAGCAACTCAGAAACCAAATGGTCAAATGTTTGGAGAAATCAAAGAAGAAAATGCATACCATGTTCAGTGAGCTCAAACAGGATGTAAACAAGCTGAACATTTTAATTAATAAGACATTTGGCAGCCTTCAAGAAGACACAGACAGCTGACTGAATGCCACAAGACAATTCAGAATATGAATTAATGACCTAGGAAATAATTGATGGTTGTAAAAATGAAGAAAGCACAGTTCCTGGAAATGAAAAGCACAGCTGAGCACCGTGCCAGAATACATGACCAATTAGAAGAGAAAGTACCAGAACTTCAGGACAGGAAGGGTGTAGTAGATATCTCAGGGATTCTTCTTGTAACAAAAGAAATGATGAAAAATCGATCTTAGAGTTCATCAATGACTCTAAAGACACAACCTGAGCAGTACAGAAGTCAATAAAAGACTGAAGAAACAAAGGAAAGTTCTAAACATTTTTCCCCAAAATTATTGCAGAAAATTTTCAAATCTAGACACTGAAATGAACATCCAGATAATGAGGCATTTAAAACCCCAAGGAGATACGTTCACAAAGGAATCTCTCCACAACACATTATAGAAAAAATCAAAGAAAATCAGAACAAAGAAAGAATACTAAAAACCCCTAGAGAGAAATACCAAGTAACTTCAAAAGATAAACCTATCAGAACAACAGCAGATTTCTTAAAATAAATTTTAAAGCCAGGAGAGGCTAGAGGAGTTATCAAGTTCAAAAGCATTTCAATGCACATTATAATATCCTACCAAAATATATTTCCATGTTTAGGAAAAAATACAGAAGTTCCATGACAAGGAGTCATTAAGGGAATTCATGACCAGCAAACCAGCAACACAAGAAATTAAAAATAAATCAAAAGGGAAAAAATAAATGGATTAGTGACACAAAAAGAAACAATGATGGGCAATAGTTGGCATCATTCAGTGATAACTCACAATGTAAATAGTTTATAGATAATACTTTAAGAACAAAAGACCACAAGGTCAGAAATTGTCGATATTCAAAATTTGAGCCAGGTGTTGGAGCAACTGCCTATAAAACAGCATTTGAGAGGCTGAGGCAGTAGGGTCACTGCAAGTTCTAAGTCATCCTAGACCACAAAATGAGTTCCAGGCCAACCTGAACTGCACAGCAAAATCTTATATCAACAAAGACCAAAAAATTCATAATTCAAGTATTAATGAAAACAGTAAAAAATACACATAGCAACATGCTCCAACCAGAATTGGGAGTTGGAAAAACTAATTCAAGCAATGAATTTTTAAAAATGTGTAAACAACTAGAATTTTCATTTTGAGTGCTAAAATTTTTGGATGGAGGTGGCAGTTACCATAATGTGCGCCCCCAGAAAATTCCAAAAGAAATTTGTTCTGCACAGTTTAACTTTGTAAAATAGTTTTCCGTTTTATTAAGAAAAGCAAGACAATTGTAGATAAGTCTTCTGATCTTTTTAGAGTAGAACTGCCTGACTTACTTTAAATGGCATTTAGGATGTCAGGTGTTTGTCTTTTATTACAAGAAATTCAAAATTTTTCCTTTGATCCAAATAAGTGGATGAAAATACTCAAAGTGTTATTGAGTTATCCTCAGCAAGTATACTCACTTGCTGAGTGAAGGATTTGATGACACCCATATTTCTTCACTGTGAAGCTAATAATCTGCCTACTGAGGGACCATGGTGAGAGATAAGACTTTACAAATCTTTGTTGGTCGTGGGCATGGAGTCCAGAGCCTCCAGTAAGCTTAGGTAAATGTACTCACCCTGACTGACAGCCTCAGTGTTTTCCAATATTTTTCAAAATAATCTTCTTAATTTCTCCAAGTAGCCCCAAAACCCAAATGGAATTATAGGAATGTGCCAGTCTACCCAGCTGGCTTTAGGCTTTTATATAGACAATAAAAGTTGGTGTAATTCTCAGGGTCTGCAAAGCAAAGGAATTAACACAGGACACATAATTTACAGCAATATTTTATCATATGCACCCAAAGTTTCAAATGAAAAACTATGCAGGAGATCCATCCACACACTAGACATGCATAGAACCCAGCTAAGGGCTGGGTCTCACAGCAATGCTCTCCACCTGTCCAGTTATATACCTAGAGCCCATGACAGAGTCCACTCATATCCAGCTAATGCTTAGAGGACATGACAATACATCATACAAGTCTGCATCAAGGATCTGCACTCAGTAGCCCAAAGATCAGTGGTGGAAACCAGAAAGACTTACCCAGAAGGGTGAAGGACCAATGCCAGCAGATGTGGGCCTCTGCACTGGAGCCAGGAAGCCACACTGAGGGGAAAGACCCAGTTCCCTTGAAAAGAACCACAGCTGTCCTCAGTGACAGGGAGGACAGGAGCTCCTCTAACAATGAGGACAAGTGAGTTCGTATCAGGAAATCCAGTGTGAAAACCTTCACCAGGAGAAAAACAGCATTTTCCCCTTTAGTTCTGCTTTGATGTTGTTGGTAATAATCCTCAGTTAGGTGTGCCGCACCCAGAGCCATGCAACTCAGTTCAGCTGGAAGTTTCAAGTGGTTCATTCCTGAGTCCAGCACAAGTGCACTCTCTCACATGGTGTGGACTGAGGTGCTGGGCTGTGTCTTTTCCCTATCATTGACAAGGTCACACTGATTGTATTTGGCCTTCAAACAAGGAAAAGACTATGTGCAGAAAGGCTGCACCTTCCTCATATTGAGAAAAGGCGAAGAACCATATGGGAGAGAGGATGGGAAGGGATTCCAAGTGGCCACAGGAAGGTATCACATGCTATAAATGTGTGTTCTTTATCATCACTGGAGTGATAGTTTCCAGATATTTCAAACAATTTCTGTCTTACAGTCACCACACACTATCCTCAATCTTCTCTACCATGTTATCTTGAAAATAAAAACTACACAGACACACAGACACACACACACACACACACACACACACACACACACAAACACACACACGCACACACTCAAAATCTGACTGTCCCAATCTGCCTATTGCTGCTTTGCTTGCCATAACAGAACAGCAATCAGCCAAGAGAATGGTGAGGAATCATCTTGTGCACCACACAGGTCATCGCCAAGGTAATCATCAGTGAGGGAAGGTTCCCCTTAGCTTATTCTAGGTTTGGAAATCACAGGTGTATATTTACCCCTGTATTTCAGGTACAGGACAGATCTGGCACCTCGTATATTTTGCAGGTTCCCTGAAGCACTTTTTGCTTAGGCTTACCTCATCACAAACAGATCTCAACTGCACATGCGCATGGACAAAAGATGCAGGCTAAGAAACATGAATTTTCCCCTCCCAGAGAGTGATCTGCACATATCTCTGTATCCTGGGGACCACAGTCCTGTCTGGAATGGGCACGGCCCTAAACACTGTGTCCCTTATGGAGACACAGGTTTTCCAAGAATTCCTTGTACCCACTGCTGCACACAGCATGGACTGTAGCTCTATTGTTTTCCTCCAAATACAGAAGAGATTTTATACCACTGGGCTCACATGAGAAGCCTCCCCCCATGCTCTTCACTCTTTCTGCACCACTGCACCCACCAGGGAATTTTCATTTTGCCCCAGGGAGGACATTCCCTGGCAAGTCTCACATAAAATCTGGCTCTAGCTTTGCCTTACCTGATTAGGATGCTTCAGTCCCAGTTCTCATAATGAGGCTCCCTCTTCAGCTCCTGGGGCTGCTACTGCTCTGGATCATTGGTAAGGACACCAGGAGATGAGGAGGGGCATGGAGAGAGGGGGTGAGTTTTGGGGTTCATCTGCTGCCTGGCTAAGTTCAGTACATACATGAGATGCACATCCCTGACTTGAAGCATGGGAGTGTGAGTTTAGATCAGTGAGGGAAGGAAATTCCTGAAGGACTGAGGACCAGGCCTCTCATGAAGATTGCCTCAAAGAAAGAGAGGGGTGCACAGATGAATTCTAGAGGGAACCTTGTGATTAAAAACCTTGGATACAATCTCAAATTTGAAAATTTTCCACTGCACTTTAAAATAAAGATACTAACTTCACTTGATAATGAGAAAACAGAAATCTATCAAAATGGCTCGTAATGTTCCTTCCTGATATTTCACTTCTCCTTCATCATTTTAGGATCCACAGGAGATGTTGTCATGACCCAGACCCCACTCTCTGTGTCTGTGGCCCTGGAGAGCTAACCTCCATCTCCTGCAGGTTCAATCAGAGCCTCCTACATAGTGATGGAAACACCTATTTGAATTGGGTGGTGCACAAGCCAGGCCAGGCTCCAAGGTGTATAATTTTTTTGTTTTCCAAAAAGTTATCCTGGACCCCAGACAGGTTCAGTGGCAGTGGGTCAGGAACAGATTTCACACTGAATATCAGCAGGGTGGAGGCTGAGGATGATGGGGTTTATTATTGTATGCAAGATTTATATATTCATCCCACAGTGCTAGAGCACCAAACACAAAGCTCCCTGCCTGGGGAGACCCACAGCACAGGCTGCTCTGCATGAGAGGAAGAGACTGAAGAATCAGAACAATAAGTTGCAGCTGAGGCCTCTGCCCAGGTCTGAGAGTGAGGAAAACAGCAGAGCAGCCAAAACCTGTGCTCTGCTGAGGCCTCTGACACAGAGAGAAGGCTGAAACTCTCTTCCAGGGGTTCCTTTGAGCCCTCAAATTTCTGGGTATTTTTTTTAAAGAAAATGGATAAAGCCAAACAAGACACACAATAAATTTAGCCTAAAATGACTATTAAATTGTAGTGTCTCATGATTTATAATCGATATTGCACCTTCTTTATGCCACATGATAATCCAATGGGTATATGGTGACCATGCTTCTCTCAGCCTGTCTGCAGCTCCTGGAGAGCTTCCTGCATCTCAGAATAGCAAAGTTGAGGGCTGGCAATAGTGAGCTCCTGAGACTCCATGGATCATCGAGAAGTGATGCTTCTTGAAGGGATCCTAGTCTTACTGACTCCATGGTGATTAAAGATCCTGGCTAAAAGAAACTTTAGTCCTGTGACATCTCTCTCATCAATGTAGCAAGGCAAAGGTGAGCATCTAAATTGTGACTCTGCCTCATCACATATTGGGGTTGACATGAGAGAAGTTGAATGATCCTTATTTTGTCGCCATCCTTTCCTGCTTCCTGGTATCCCCTCCGCCTGGGTAGCACTTACACTCTCCTATACACCGGGTCATCAAGCCAGGATCAAGAAAATAAGTATGTGATTTAATAGGTAGAACATTAAACACTTTGTGGAATGTTTTTAGGTCTAAGCTTGTATTGTCATATGTTATGTTTATTAATGTGCACTTGCTGTACTTCTATGTACAGTGTGGGTAGTTGGCATTATGTACATAACACATTTTAATTATTTTTAATTCCTCTTGCAACCTTTATCTTCTCTTCCCTGTCTCTCTAGTTTCCCTATCAATTTGCAGAGCATTTAGCAGCTTATTTTGTATTATCTGTCTTATTTTGCTATTTAATCTATTAATACTTTGGATTTCACATCTAAGAGAAACAATGGGATATGTACGGTTGTGTGTTGATATATTTCATCTAACATAAGGGTCTCAAGCTGCATTCATTTTCGTACAAATGACTCATTCATTTTTATGGCTCGGGAGTACTCCACTGTGTAAGTACACTTCTTTATATCCATTCATCTGTCCATAGTTATGAGCTGCATCCAATATTGAGTGCTTATAAGTTGTGCTGCTCTGAACATGGCTGTGAATGAATCATTGTAATTAGATGTCCTGAACCCTTTGTGGAAAATAACTAGAACCAGAAGAGTGGAGTCAAGCTGAATTTCTATTTTTAGGTTTTTGCAGGCTCTGCATATAGAGATCCATGCTGGTTGTACTAGTTTCCATCTCTACCAACCAAACAGAAGAGTGTATTTTTCCCCACAGCCTCACCAATATTTCGTGTTATTTGATTTCTATAGGATGGCCATTTTTCCTGTGAGAAAATGTAACCTCACTGTTGTTTTAATTTGCATTTTTCTCAGAGCTGGTAATACTGAAAATTTCTTTATATATTTACCATTTATTCTTCTTCTTCTAATAACTTATTGTTCTTCTTCTAAAAACTTATTATTCTTTTTCTAAAAACTCTCTGGCCCTTTCATTTACCCATTTTTGATTGACTCTTATTTAGGAGGTCTGTTTATTTTAGAGTTCTTTACATGTTGTCAGTATTAATCTCCTTCCTAATGAGCATGGGGCAAAGAATTCTCCTCGTTCTACATTTTGTTTTTTCACTCTTTCAGCTGCATCTTTAACTACACAGAAGCATTTTAATTTAATATAATTTAATTTGTTGTTTCTTGTTATTTCTGGTACACTGGGGTTCTGTTCAAAAAGGCTTTATTTATTCTTATGCCCTCAAAATTTTATCTATATTATTATCTACCTGAAGATTAAGTGCTTCTGTATTAAAGTCCAGGCTTTTGATTCATATTTATTATATTTTACTGTATGATGAGAAATACAGGTTTAGGCTGAATATTCTCACTGTGTAGCCAGTTTTCCTAATGCTATCTGTTAAACAGGCTGTCTTTCCACCAAGCACAGATATTTGAGGAAGCTCTGTACATTTAATCTGTCCAATTATTGAAAACAGGCTCACACAGAACAGTTTTTGTGCAAGATCCTTTCTGTTGTCTTCCTCACATGCTCTTCTAGTCATAAGAATCCAACCTCACACACAACCCTACCCCAGCCAAGTACAGAACACAAACCATTCTCCATGTTACACAAAACCCAGTGTCTAATGTGGGCTAATGATCTTGTGATATCCGCTTATACTCCTGCTCTCAACCCAGCACCTGATCACAATGGTCATGATTAAATGCTCCACTTCCAGATACCACCTTCTAAGTGAAAGAGCCACCACACTTTCATCAGGGTCAGAGTCACAATGGGGAGCCTGATGAGCAGGGGCAATGGTACCTGGCAAGGAAGTGAGGAGGAGAAGAATTCAGCAATCCATGGGTAAAAAGCAGGCCAAGGGAACAGACATTGGGAGAAAGCAGGTCTGGTAAGATGTACAGTTAGTCAGTAGAGAGCAGGCAGGGCAGACCACACAGGAACTCTTTGCAGAGCTCAGAAAAGTCCCAATTCCAAGACTGCAGGTTTAGCTCAGTGGCAGAGTGCTTCATTAGGATCCTGAGAGCCTGGCTTCACTCTTAAATATCCACAAACAGAAGAAACAGATAGAAGAAAGCTCCCATCTTCATCCATCACCAGACCAGTCTCCTCTGAATCTGTGGACATGGATCAGGACATGAGGAGTGTTCAGGGTTCTGTACCAGATTCGAAACTCAGCAGCCAAGGATGGCAACCAGGCTTGGGTCTTGGGGACCACAGCAATAAATCACTGAAAACTTTAAGAACATAGCTGATTTCATGTATTTCTTTATTTTGGGTGAATTATTTTTATTATCATTATTTTGTGTTTCATATGAGAGATGGATCATTCATACATTCAAATGAAAAATCACAGCACTGGGGACAATTCCTTGACTTACACAGGATGGCTAAGATGAACAGCTGGGGATGTCATGCTGCATCTGATGAGATCTCCTCCATACCTCCTCCATTGGGAAGAAAACCTCTGGCCAGAGAAAGATACCCTCAAGCATTCACGCATCAGGATTGTTAAGTTTTTTGCCAGCAAATGAAGACTTCAGCTCTTGAAATGCTCTAATCAGCTCTCAGACAGGTTCAGGACCTTCACATCACCCGAGGCTTAGGAAGTCCACAAATCAAGTGACATTAGGGCTCATTGTTGGGAGACCACACTCTGTCCACTGATGAGATTTTGCACATGAGCTCAGGTCCATATTCCAGTCTCACCATTTAACACTGTGTATGCACTGTCTCCAACTGTAGAGCAAAATACCATGTAGATCTTACTTTTGCATTGTCTACGAAATTATAGTTAAGACTATTACTCAACTCAGTTCTTAACACTCCCATGCAATTCCCTGAGAGAAACATGATCCTCAAAATTTTGCACTACAAAAACAATGAGCCAGATTTAAGAACAGGAATTCTTCCACAAATGAGAAATCTATAACATAATACTTTACTTTCTTTGCACTGGGGTCCAAGAAGCTCAGTGTTAGAGCATATCCACGGTCATGGGACTTTTTTTCCTTTTAGGATAGTTATGTAGTATTAAAATTTATGTTTATGAAAAGTAAACATTTCAGGACATATTTCTATTGATTTTGATACATACATACATACACACACACACACACACACACACACACACACACACACACACATCTTCAAAAACCTATTTGGTCTTTAGAGCAGGTCCAGCATCCTTAGACATTCCAGGGTGCACTCTGTTCACTCACCACAAACACACCTAAGACTCACTGCTTGCCTACCCCTGCATAAACTCTCTGGATGTTTCACATGTTCATATGCAGCTTTCCTGTAATGAGAACATCACAAACTATTTGAATTGTTGTTTTTCTCTATAGAAAAGGTTGTTTTAAGCTTTGTAGAATATATATCAATTATTCTTGTTTTCATAATTCTGTGGGTTTCTCAAGTGTAGGTGAAGCTCTCATCTTGGTGCATCCCCATTACATCTGTGCATGGCACCACCCACATCACCAGGTGCTTTACCTGATACCATTCAACATGTCTGTTATCGCAGTAAACACCTGCATACCAAGCAAGTAAAGAAAGGCCACTTCATAGAGAGACAACTTGAAGATCCAGTGCAGAACTTCAACAATTACAAGTGGTCCATGAGACTCATCTTCATCGCTTCTATGCTTCAAAGAACAGTCAGTGCTTATTTCCATTTGAAAGTGGATGCATGAATGGAATTAGTTAGCACATTGCAAGTTTTTCTTCTTCAGAAACAGACTTCTTTTAATGAACTGAATTTGAAATTAACTGACTGTGAAGTAGAATATCTGGGGAACCCTTAATTCCTGTGGACTGAGGATCTTCAGTGCTGACATCTGGAAAGCACACAAGGAGGCAGCACACACAGGAGCAGCCTAGAGAGGGGCCGGGAGATAAAATTCTGACAGATGGAAAGGTAAGGGACACAGTCTCAGGCACACCTCTAGGAGCTGAAGAATCACAGATTCCCTTCTAGATCGTCCAGAGTGAGTTCATCCTGACAGCATCCTGGCTCTATCACACTAAGGACTGAGATGTACTTATGACCTCCAGAACTGTAAAATGATGACTTTTGAATGTTCAAGACATAATTGCATACAAAGTCTTACTGTACAAATAAAAAAGTAATGTGAATGTCTTTACTGAGTTTTCCTGTAAGACTCTTCCATAATAAAGGATGTAAGGGACACCAATCATTTAATTTTCTGCTGAACGCTGTCACCTTTCTTATCAGGAGGAATGGGCAGACTCTTTATGTAGACAAAGAGAGTGCAACTCCTGTGTCACATGGTCAGCAAACAGCAAGACAGACACTAAAATGAGTTTGTCCTCCAGGGTGAGTCACATATGGAGAATCACTACAACATTCTTGACAGTCATTATGTGCCATATCTTCAAATTAGAAGTTAATGATGGCAACAGTGAAATCTCTTCCAGACCCACATTCAATGAACTGAAGAGAGACCCCAAACTCTAAGCTATCTGTGCAGCGAGCCAACAGTTTCTGATGGAAGCAGGATGAGTGGCTGACCTGCTTGATCCTAGCCTGGGCAACACAGTGAACTCAAGGCCAGCCTAAACTACAAAGTGAGAACCTGACTCAAATGCCCCAAACAAAAATAGATTTTAAAGGACTCACTTCCCTAAGAACAATTTTAATTAACTTAATAAGTGAGTATGTACACATATGCATTTATATATAGCTATGTGTACACATTTATAGGTGTGTATTCACTCATGTGTGTATATAAATACAAATTAATATATAAATACTTATATATGGATACATTTCTGCACATAAATATTTATAATACACACATAAATATGTTAACATGTATTCAGACTTACAGTTAATATCTCCATGTGGAGATAGCTAGGACAGTATATTCACCACCGCCCAGGAACTGCATACTTATTAGCTAAGGCACAATCATTTTCCCCTTCTCCACTTGTCTTCAACAGGACACCTACTTCCCTAGCTAAACTAAGCATTTTTTAAAATCTTCCTTCCAATCCTTTTGAAAGCAGTGCCCTTATGGAGATTAATCACTGGGCCAGGAAGCTTACGGGGGAACACATTTTCTAACATCAAAGTAGTTCACCTGGAAATGACAGTTGCTAGAAATGTTTCCTCGATCCACAGTGTTACTAGCAGAAAGTTGCTCTGATGAGCAGTAATTGTGATGTCGGGGTGGTTTCTCCTACTGGGGAAGAGAACTTTGCACTGTCTTCCAATAGAGACTCAGCCTGTAACAATGGAATCCTTGCTCCCGAGATGGATGCCACTTAGACATTTTCTCTATTGCTTTTCCCCCAAATACACAGGATTTGGATGAGATGAAATTATTTTCTTCTGTTTCACTTACTGCTGATTCCTGTGAGACAGATGAGGAACAGGGCCTTAAGAGTCCAGACAGGTCCAATAAGTGAACTTTTCCACCTCTTGAAGTATTCAGAAATAACACACACACTCAGAAGGTAAAATCATCCAAGACACTTGGTGCACACTTGTAACCACAACACAGTGGTGGCTGAGGCAGGAGAATAGACAGTTGGAGATGAAGCTGGGCGAGTGAACAGCACAGTGAGATGTAGTCTCAAAATCTGGGAAATGAAACAGACTGGTGTGGCTAATTGTGAATGTCCCAGGCTTAAGCCCCAATGCACAAACACACACACACACACACACACACACACACACACACACACACACACACACACAGAGAGAGAGAGAGAGAGAGAGAGAGATGATGATGATGATGATGATGATGATGATGATGATGAGCACATCTAGAGATCCTTTTATTTACAATAAAAGCACACATTACAAAATCCTTATTCGCTTATTTTCCCATAAACTCAGTTTCTCAGATATGTAAGGATACACTGCAGCTCTTGAGCTGTCATAAAGCATACCATGTACTTACAGACTGGTATCAGTATGGCTTCGTTTTCTCATGGTTTTAGGAAAAGTCTGAAAGTGACCTTCTTTCCACAGTGACCATCTTACATAAGTCCAGGAAATATCAGCCACTGATTTTAATTACACTGGCACATTAAAAATCAGATTCAATAGTGCCATTCTAATATTTAGAATGTCCCTTTAAACTATGGACCATGGCTGCTCTGTATCTGTTATAAAAGTAGAAATGAAAAAGATGATTTATGATTACTCAGAAAAGAGTAGCATAATATATTATTCCTTATTCACTTTATATAAAGTCAAGAGAAATTTTTTTCTTAAAAAAGTTTTGATTGAGGGGAAGGAGCAAAGATGGCAGATAGATAACAACTGGCTACAGATGCTCCCTGAGATAGTCAACTTAGAATTCAACATAACACAGTGTGTGGAGTCCCAAATAGAAGGAGATGAATTCTCTTGTCCCAAGAAGAAATTGAGTTGAGATGAACCAACCAAACATACAATCCCGGTGCTATTATTGGAACAGTAAAGGTTCAGTGTTCCCGCTGCAGCAGGCGACTTACCAAACCTCCAGGGTCCCACCACGACTTGCTGAGCTGTCCAAGGTCCCACTGCTTTGACTCACTGGAGGCACACTTACATTGAGTTTGGGGGTCGGTGAGCTGAACAGAGAGCTGAGTAGACAGGGTACCTACATCAACCTGTGGTGAGTGACAGGAGGGGAGCCATTGCATACAAAGGGGGCTCCAGCAGATGACATTCTGGGGCTGTGCAGGACTGGCAAGTACAAGGGGCAGCAGTGACTTCAGTCAGTTGTTCTCTTGCCAAACAGGATTGTTGGAGTGAGCTAGGCCTGGGTCACATGATCTGGCTGAGACCCAATAAGTTATCTGAAATCAAGTCCTTACAGTGGTGGTGCACACTAACCACACTAACCCAGTGGAGCCTCAGAAGTTTGACTGACCCAGAGGGGAGGCGGCGCAAAGTAATATGCAGTTCAGGCCACAGCAGCATGACTGACCTAGGCGGAGGCAGCACAGGGTAATACAGTGCAGGCTACAGCAGCTTGACTGACCTGGAGGGGAGGCAGTGCAAAGTAATACAGTGCAGGCCACAGGAGCATGAATGACCCAGAGGGGAAGGGCCAGCATACGCTGTCCCCGTGTGCAACTCACTATCACACAGCAGTGGGAAGGGTCATCTAACAAGTGCATTTCAGAAGAATTGCAACCAACAAAGAAAGAAACTGGGGCCTCCTGGAAGAAGTAAAAAATATGGGAAGAGGAAGCAACAACAAAAAGTCCCCAAGTCCCAACCCTGAGAACACTGATCCAGGAAGGGTAAATACTAAGGGAAATGAGAACATCAAACATGCAATATCACACACGGTGCCAGTAGACATAAAGAGACATATTCAGGACCTCATAGACGAGTTCAAAAGTGAAATATTTAGCCAAGTAAAGCAAGATGTAAGAAGACTAATAAAAGAGATATTAAGCACCCCTCAAGCAGACACAGATAGAAGAAGGGAAGAACACAAACAAAGGAGAGAACCATTTGATAAAGAACATAAAAAATAGAATATATGAAGCACATTGAAAGAGATTACCAGGAAATTAAAAACTCTATGGAAAGATGCAAATCAGCTTGTAAGAAACTAAGGATAGAGTATCTGAACTGGAGGACAATATTTTAATGTGGGATTATGAAAGGGAAAATTTTTTAAAAATACAAGGAAGCAAGCAATAACAATACAAAGGCTAGAACACAACAAGAGGATCTATAACTTGAGAATAAAGAATGTGAGTTATTCACAGAAATAATTCAGGAAAATTTCCCAAACATAGGAAAAGGATATGATATTCTGATATATGAGGCATACAGAACTATAGCCACATACACCCAAAAGAGAGCTACACCCAGGCATATAATAATCAAGATCCCAGAAATTCAGTATAAGAATAGAATATTAAAAGCTGTTACAGACAAGAAACAGATAACCTATAAAGGAAGGCCCATCAGAACAATGGCAGACTTCTTGACATGAAACATCAAGTTAAGAAGAGCATGGAGCAAAATATTCCAAGTCCTGAAAGAAAATAACCTCCATCCCAGATTGATACACCCTTCTAAACTGTCTCTAGAAATTAATGGAGAAACACGATGCTTCCCAGACAAAGAGAAACTTGGAAGCTCACAAGCACCAATCCAACTCTACAGAGAATACTGAAGGGCATTCTACAGAGAGAGAAAAGTACTAGGATTCCAGGAATAATGAAAGAGAGCCTTCAATGAATGGAGCAGAAAACAGAAGGAAGAAGATAAGCAGACAACTGATGGCAAAAAAAAAAGCATAACAGAAATGAGGCAGAGAAGATTTTATTCAAAACTGATATGATTGATAATATCAAGTCTGGGAGTCTAAGCAGCTACACTGAAGATGACAAGACTCTACGATACGCATTCTGGTTTGATAAATGCCACTTTTTGAAGTTCTATACTATGTACAAAGTTATGTTTTTATTAATACTGTTATGTACTGATATATACAATTATACTAGGTCTAATGATATAGCCAACTCTATTGGAGACAGCAAGAGGCAACACAGGAACCATGGTAGAACTTTTGTACAATGGTCTTATATGTTTCTTTCATTTCATGTGTTTATAGCAATATGTATGTTTTAAATTGCTTTGTTTTGTTTCTCCCTCTAATATTGAAAAGATAGGAATACATGTTAAGAATCATGCATGTTTAGAATCTATGAACAGTTTATGTGAACTTATCTTATGACACATGATGAAATGAACAGATATTTTGAAGAAAAAGAGACACAAAATTTCTCAGTACTGATCCTGGAGTGTCATAATGCGAGACTCAGGAATAATATTATTCTTTGTTCAGAGTGAAATTAGCCTGTTTGGTTTTATTAAATCTCAACATAATTGAAGGTATGGCTGACTGCATGTGAGTGTATAAGACTAATTAATCATGTTTCTAAGTTTTTGTTTGATAGTTGAACAGAAATGCTTCAATCTCACTGTTTGAATCCCCGCTTTATATGATCTACTTTAGTATCTTAAATAACTATTTGTAAGACACAATCATCAACTAGCGATTTCTTACTCTTTTATTTTTTCTATGAAATTATATATGATTTCCACCCATTTTCTGTTTTGTTTAGTCTTTCTTTAAATTATAATTAAAAAAAAAGACACTACAGTACCGTGCTGATCACGGAGTATCATAATGTGAAATCCAGCAATACTATTATTCCTTATTCAGAATGGCATTAACCTGCTTTATTTTGTTTAGTCTAAGCATAAATGAAGATATGGATAACTGCATGTATGTTTAAGTGTATAGGACTGACCACCATGTTACTAAGCTTTTGTTGGACAGTTGAACAGAACTGTTTTCAGTATCGCTATTTGAATTCCCACTTTACATGTTCCATTTTTGTATCTTGAACAACTATTTGTAACATGACAATATGTAAACATCAACAAGTGATTTCTTGCTGTTTATTTTTTCCTCTGAACGTATATATTATTTCTACCTATTTTCAGTTTTGTTTAGCCTTTCTTTAAATAAAATTTTAAAAAGAAGTTTTAATAAATTAGACAAATAGATAGATAGATAGATATCATAATATATAAACATATATATATCTACAGAGAGAGAGAGAGAGAGAAACATGACTAGATATTTACTAATTTCCAAATCTACTTATGAAGAATTTTATGTGCACTATATAAGGCATATTTTTTTCCTATTAGTCTTGCCTTCAACAGAGTTACTGGTTGCTAACTGGAAGACAGATATTTTTTCTCCATACACATTCCGTTCGATTTAGTGCTTTTATGCTATTTAATTTCTAGGTGAAGACAAAGATTGTTTTTCATCTTTTTTCGAGATGATGAGCATTTACCTGGCTAGAAGGACTTCACAGCTCTGCTACTTGATATTAATGATAGAAAAATTTAAAATGAGTCCTTTTGAAGAAAGAATTGCGTCTTTCCCTTCAAGGAGGGTAAAGAGCATGAGACTATCCTTCCCAGAGACTGATCTGTAAACCCCTCATATCCTGGGGTCTGCAGTACTGTCTGGATGGACAGAGCCCTGAGCACTGTATCCTTGCTGCAGATGTAGATTTTCCGAGGGAGCCTTGTACCCAATGCTGCACACAGCATGGACTTTAGCTCTATTGTTTCCCCCAGATACAGAGGACGATTTATACCACTGGGCTCACATGAGAAGCCTCCCACAATGCTCTTCACTCTTTCTGCACCACTGCACCCACCTGGGAATTTGCATTTTATCCCCAGGGAGGACCTACCCAGGCAAGTCTCAGATAAAAGCTGGCTCTAGCTGTGCCTTGACTGATCAGGACTCTTCAGTTCAGTTTCTCAAAATGAAGCTACCACTTCAGCTCCTGGGGCTGCTACTGCTCTGGGTCACTGGTAAGGATACCGGGAGATGTGGAAGGGCAGGGGACGAGAGGGTGAATTTCTGGATCCCACCGCTCCCTGGGTGAGTTCTGTTCATACATGAGATGTGCAACGCGGACTTGAAGCAGGGCTGTGTGAATTTCCATCAGGGAATTAAGAAGAAAATTTCTAAAGAATCAGGAATAGTCAACTGATAAATATTGTAACAAAGAAAGATATGGATAAGGAGATGAATTCTAGAGGGATTCTCGTTATTAGATATTGGAGTTATCTCAAAATTGAAATGTTCATTGTATATTAAAATACGAAAAAGTTAAGTTTGATATTTGAAAAAAAGAGAAAAGAATAAAAATGCATCATGTTTGTATGTGATGTTGCATTTCTCCTTTATACTTTTAGCATCCAAGGGAGATGTTTTGTTGTCCCAGACCCCACTCTCCCTGTCTATCACACCTGGAGAGCTGGCCTCCATCTCCTGCAAGTCCAGTCAGAGCCTCCTGGACAGTGATGGAAACACCTATTTGCATTGGGTTGTCCACAAACCAGGCCAGGCTCCACGAGGAATGATTTATTGGGTTTCCAATCGGGAATCTTGGACTCCAGGGAGATTCAGTGGCAGTGGGTCAGGGACAGATTTCACACTCAAAATCAGCAAAGTGGAACCAGAAGATTCTGGAATTTATTACTGTTATCAAGGTACACATGCTCCTCGCACTGTGCTACAGCCCTGAACACAAACCTCCCTGCCTGAGTAGGCCCAGCTGCCCTCCTGCACTGCTGTCTGGGGAGCAGCACAGCACAGCCTGCTCTGTGTGAGAGGAAGGGGTTGAAGAATCAGAACAGCAAGTTGCAGCTGATGCCTCTGGCTGGGCCTGAGACTGAGGAAAACAGCAGAGCAGCCAAGACCTGTGCTCTGCTGAGGGCTCTGACACAGAGAGAGAAAGATGGAGCTAGATTCCAGAGGATTGTAGTGGCTTAAACATTCGGTGTTTTATGAAATTGAAAAAAAAAAAAAAAAACAAAACCAAATTAACCATGAATGTAGCTAAAAATAATAACAAGGTAGAAATGGATTCTAAGGTAGATACTTTCTCTTGCACTTTCTCGTATCATGTGAAAATCCAGTGGAATACAATCCCCATGCACTGTCCGTTCAGCCAATCTGGGATTCCCAGGATGCTGTGCCCATTTCAGGAGGGCAGAATTAAAGGGATCACTTCCGTTATTGCAATGTTAGATATTGTATGACTCTGTGGATCACTGGGAAGTGATGCTCATTCATGGCTCTTGGTCTTAGGAGTCCATGGTGAGTAAAGATCCTGGCCTGAAGTAACGGCAGTCCTGTGACATCTCTCTAATCAATGTAGCATGACAAACTTGAGCAACTAAATTGTGATTCGGCCTCATCGTAACCTGGGGATGAGTGATCCTTATTTTGTGATATCCAGGAATACAGCTACCAATCAGGGGTCAAACAAATCCTCACAAAATTTCTCACAGAAATTAGTAGCAGTTTGTCTTGCATTTTATGGCAAATTTTTGCCTCTGTTCCCCATCACCTACACATACGCAATTTTAGTCTCCACAAGGATCTTTGTTTCCAAGATTTTATAGGCAAACAAAACATGCAGAACTAATACTTCCAGCATAAAAGCAGGTACCTCACACCTCCCCCTCATCCTCATGAAAACTGGTAAATCTCAATAGGCTCCACTTCTTCCTTTCTGTGACAACTGCTATCCTCAAACTTATATTTAACATGAGACAAGTGAAGACTGATAATAGGCAGTGTTGACGCCTGTTTGCTCCTCATGGTCTTCCAGACAGCTTACAAAGTAGACACTAAAAATTTCCTCTAATGCCATATTCCAAGTCATCATGTGATTTTATTTCCCCGTGCTAGATTTTTTGAAACATGGGTACATTCTGGTAATATTTTAAAGTAACAAGAAATAGAATTTCTGTCATCCTGGACATGAACTGAGACAGAAAACCAAATCAAACACTGCTTATAATTTGCTATGAAGCCTCCCTCGATGGGAAGGCAGAAAAAGCAACACTGGGAAACAAGGGGAAATAAGGGCTTGCAGTGGAACATATTTCCAATACTGAGATGGCCCCAGACCGCCACTCAACACTTGCATACGTGGGATTCTGGAGCTCTGGGAAGTGATGTGAACTGGAGATGCAAATATAGGGATAGAGGTGAGGTCACCAGGAAATGAGGGGAAGTAGATGAGGACAGACTGGTCCTTAAAAGGCAGCCCAATTCTCAGAAGTCAGGACACAAGGGGAAACGCACATTGGAGACTGTAGAGTAGGAGTCACCTGTGGGAAGGAGAGAGAGAGGGGAAAACTGACAGAGACAAGGACAGAAGCAGAGAGACAGAGTGACACTGAGACAGGGGGACACATAGGAAGGATGAGAAATTGAGACCCTAGAGTCAAGATAGTGTTTTAAGAATCTCTTTTTCTTTCACAAATGTATGATTAAAGTGTTGATTGAATTTAGAAATGTCCTTCAGCGCAGGTTGTTATAAATGGCGGAACCACTGTGTCACTTAGAAAATCACAACTCTTTCTGGAAATGGCAAGACTTCCCAAACTGTTTGTAAAACAGATGACTCTTTGCTGCCACCTGTTGGTCAGCTTTTGAAGGACAAGTTTCACGGAAAATTGCTAACATTCCCTTTGTATTCTTTTCAATTTGTTTCTACCACGCTGTTGCTATGGCAAATAGAAAAACCAAATGAACACACAAGATTCAGATGCAGATTTATTTGCACTTATTGTCAATGACAAGGAGTCAATCCCTGTAACAATGTCAGCCACAACGGCTTAGGGAGAAAGATTTTTATGGGGTTACCAAGTGTAAATACAGAGGTAAAGCACTTGGCTGTCTTTGCTTGGTTCTTGCAATACTTATCCCAGTGACCAGCTATGCATCACAGTGACCTGCCTTTTCTAAGAAACTGAAGTAACAGGAACTGTAGCAGGATCTGAGCACAAACAGAAACTCAAGGACACAGGCTTGCAGGGGGCCTGTTTCTGCTCCCCTGCACTCTGCTTTGAAAAGCGCAGATCCCTTTGCAGTATCCCAGAGCACTGAAGCTGTGAAGAGCCCGATGCCTCGCGTGTAGCGTTGTTTTTTTAGAATATAATGTGCAAGTTCACATCCTAGTTGTGCAAATATTGATGAGAAGTGATACAAATACAATGAAGCCCTCATTGACGCTTTTCTCCCCCAGAATCAGAGATTTTCCTCATGTAGTTGGAAGACTCTTAAAATAACTTTTATAAAGCAATGGTTACGTGTTATGTAAGTTTAAAAAAATCTACACAAAAGTGTATGAGGGCGGGGGACACAGCTCAGCTCAGTGGCCCCTTGCCTATGTGACAAGTTCAAAGTCTTGAGTTTAATTTCTGTACCCGCCCACCAAAGCAAACACTTGTGCAAATACTGTAGGGCACCAGTGTAAACTACTATAGAGCCCCAGCTGTTCCTCTTTCTTCCTTGGGATCAGATTTTTCCCAGGCAAGTGGAAGCTTTTTACTTTACAAAGAAATGTGCGCGTGCTGCCCCCTCCTGGTCATTCTCATGCACTGCAAATTCCTAGGAAGATCTTTTCTCAGATTTCTTCTTTCAAACATACTGAAATATTTTATTCACCATCCTGTTACCAGGTTAATGACTACAGAAGAGATTGATTATCGCACAACATTGGACCTCTGAGTCACTGGATGACTCGAGTGTACCGTTATTCCTATTTCATCTGTCGGAAACAGCCTCAGAAGGAACATAGTGTGCAAGACCATTTGTTTTCTTCCTTGCGCTGGATCCCCAGGGCTCTTCCCATCATTTGAACGGCACCTCCCATCCTCCTCATCTTCAGTCTATTAGAGCATACGCACCGAAGCTCTGCTGTCTGTGCTCTGACATTATAGGCATGGGATTCTGCTGTCACTGAATATTCTGGCCGCGGAATACAACTACTGACAAAACACACACAAGCACACACCCACAGAGAGAAACTCATACACAAACACACACAATCAGATCGTTCCTCAAATACTACATAGCCACAGTGTAAAATAGCTATAACTGTAGTTATTAAGCAAAATATACTGAAATTTAAAAAAATCAATATTTTACTTTATCTAAAACGTTGCTCTCTTGTGTGAAATCTGTTTTTTCATATTGAAGTTGTTATATTAATTTTGGTATTATTTATTCTTCAATCAAGATGCTAGTCAGATGACCCAAGGAATATTGGCATCCTTCCTTCAATTTTGCATTAAGATAAATGCTGCATGACCCACACACTAATCTGGCCCAGGAGCTCAAAGCACAGGGATGATTTTACAGAGCTCATAAAGAGGAGACTGCGAGTGATGGGCAGTGCCTTGTCACTGTGTCAGGACTCACCCTGGGGAAGGAAAACTTCTAATGTGAAAACACAGGGTGATTGATGGCAACCCCAGAGACCTTCACAGACACACAAAGTGCATTAGACTGTGGATTGCACTGCCTGGTGAGTGATACAAATTTGGTCATCTGTGTTTGGGAAGGAGACATTTTGCAGAGGAAACAACTGAGCTTCTGACTGAGAAAAACTGTGCCTCCATGTACTGGCTCCCACCTAATTTCAAGCCCACAGAAACAGGCTGAACAAGTCTGGTATCAGCCTCAAGGTCAGAAACCATCCTGAGCTTCAGGGAAAATAAAGTTGAGGCTCGCTGAGTCTATACACCACCTCAGCATAAAGTGACTGCTGGCTTGGTGAGATAAATCAACATGGATCTGGACTCTGTCTCTACATAGTCTCTACTAGTGATAGCAGAGACACAACTGGGAGTAGAGTTTTTATCTCTCTATCTACCATGACTTATTTTTTCTTTATTTTTTGATTTTTTTATATGAATGTAAACATGGTTTCCAGTTTTCTTGGGGTGGAGGTTCTGTTCTTTTCATTCTCTGATTTCTGCTCTTTCCTTGCTATCTTTTGCACCACGTTCTGAAAATTGGAGTGATTCTCCTTTGTCTACCAGCCCTGCTTCTAATCTCTTCCTTTCCATCTGTTTCTCTATTTTTTCTACTAACTGCTCTTACATTTTCTCCTCTGAAATTTACATTAATATATTTAGAGTTTATACACTGCATACATTTTTCTATTCGTTTAAGATTTTGTAATATAAGGTGCTGGGAATTTAGCTCAGCGGTGTAAGCGCCTGCCTTGCAAGCAAGCAGTCGTCAGTTTGATCCGTGGTACTGATAAAAAGGAAAAACAGACACACAGACAGACAAACACACAAAAACGGTTTTGTAATATAGCCAAAAATCAAGCTCACACAAGTAAAGGTGACAAGTTTGTGGTTACCTCAAGTTGACATTTTGCTAGGCTTTGTCTGACACTACTGTAAATTGTGAATATACCACTTTAGCCAAGGTGACATAATTGTGCTAACCAGCTGTTCTGCCTGGAAAACCAGGGCTGATATTGCATAAGGGGCACTGAAAACATTGTGGACCAGTGTCAAGGGACCAGGAAATGGGTCAAGTACGCAGAAACTACTAACCTCATTAATTGAATAGCAGGATCTTACAACACACTCACAATGCAAAAGCTGTCTACACCTAGAAGACACTTCTGAGTAGTCATTTCCTAAAGGTTCTAAATAATAGCAGTCAGGATTTCCACCATAGGTGATTTATAAGCATCAACCCAAGAATTAAGCTGAGAAAAATAAAAATAGACAGTGAGAAGACAATTCCACAAGGTGCAACTCCAGATAATCAGTGAAACAAAGGCAAGCCAAGGGGGAAATGGGGTGGGACCATGCAAAAGCCACCTCTCTTGACTGTCTGAAGTGGTAACAACAAAGCAAATCAACAAGAATCTAGATCAAATCAAATCAGAAATAAATTCACAGATAACCCACATATAGTGACCATAATGAAAAACATCCCTAGTTACCCCACAGCAGATACAGATTTAAAATGGAGGAACTTAGGAAAATGAGAGAAGCCATAAAGACCAACATAGATATATAATGGAATTCATAAAAGAGATTCAAGGAGATATTCAGGAGATTGAAACTACCATTGAAAGTGTAAGCAGCAGAATAAGCCAATCCAGATGCTGCTGTATCATGTGAAGAAGAACAAAATAAGAATGATTACAGTTAGTGGGATAAGCAGGAGATAGCATAAATAACAAAAATGACTGCTCAGAGACACCATGACAGAAAACTTTCCTGCGAAGGAAAAAGAATATGGCGTATGTATGAGTCAGCCATATAGAACTCTAGTTATGACCAACAAATCTACAGCAAGGCACAAGAGGGTCAGGATTCAAGAAATTCAGTTCAAGAATACAATCTGAAAAACTACCAGGGAAAAGGAAAAAGTACCTATACAGGAAACCCATCATAATCACAACTGACTTCTTGACACAAATCCTCAAATCTAGGGCACCTTGGAGTGAAGGACATCAAGCAGCTCACCCCCAAAATTTTCATTCCAAGCTAATAGTCTCTAAAAAACTATCTTTCAAAATTAATGGGGAAATAAGATACTTCCTTGACAAACAACAACTGATGAAATACATGATCACAGAGTTAGAACTCAGGATGTTCTGAAGGACACTCTAGAAAAGATTAAAAACGCATCATGTTTGTATGTGATGTTGCATTTCTCCTTTATACTTTTAGGATCCACAGGAGATGTTTTGTTGTCCCAGACCCCACTCTCTCTGTCTATCACACCTGGAGAGCTGGCCTCCATCTCCTGCAAGTCCAGTCAGAGCCTCCTGCAGAGTGATGGAAACACCTATTTGCATTGGGTTGTCCACAAACCAGGCCAGGCTCCAGGAGGAATGAAGCAAAAAAGGAAAGCAGGGAGAAGAGGCAGGAGAGGGGAGAGAAAAAACCAAAGACAAAAGAAAGGGAAAAATTTGGGATCCAGTTTTATTGTTTGTCACCAAGCCTGCCTGAGCTGCCGTCACTTTCATCCAGAAAGTCCTGAAGAGCACAGCTAACAGGAGCTCCAGTCCCGCCCTGGGCATGGGCCAAGCACCAGAATCCTGGGCCAGAACTCACTCTGTGCAGACTCCTGGGCCCTAAACTAAACAGGCTCACAAGGACTCTCTGTGAGTGAAGTGAACAGCAAAGGGACAGTAGAAATGACCCTTCCCACAGCAGCTGTGAAGTGAAAAGAGGGCTCTAAGTACACTGGGGAATAAGTAGATTTTTTTAAAAGACAAGATATCTTTTAAAGTCATGAGTGCAGATCAATACAGCCGAATATCTGTATTTCAACAATGTCTGCTTCAGAAGAATTGCGAATTTTTAACTTTGAAAGTGGTGGATGAGGTGCCCAAATGAAACCCTGCCTGGAGGAAGATACAGCCTTGCAAAATCCTCAAGAATGCTCACAGTTCCTAGGTAAAGAGCCATAGATTACAGTCAGACACGCTAGGTACTAAAACTCAAATAGAAAAACTAAGTATCACTGAAAATGTCAGACAACAATGGGCTCTTTCAATGCTACTGATTTGGAACTTATGAGAGGATAGTGAGGAAATAAATTATAAACATGATATCATTTAAGAAGTAAAGAAAACTAAAGGAAAAATAAAGCATTAATGAGCTGTGTAAAACTGACATCCCAATACATTTTATACACATTGTAAAATCACTCAAATCACCCTCATAATCAAGCTAAAAACATTCAGAACTCGATTTGTGGTTTATTAACTGAGTTAATCAGTGTAACTTTACCTTTAATTTTGCTTTCAGAACACTATTGCCATAACTATATTCTTAGTTATTAAATATTAAAATAAATTCTTAAAATCTGATATGAGTCTCACCTAAGATGCTGGTTCACTTCCACAGAACACGGCCAAACTGCATGTGATTTTTAAAGCTTCCTTATTTCCAAGGACAAGAATACGAAAGCTGAAACAATTGTCAAAGTCTGATGCTAACAATTCATGCTCTCCACCTCATTCGTCTTAAGCTTTAGAACTTTGTCATGTGACTGCTCCAATGAGCTGAAATTTATTTTCTTTCATTTCATTTACTACTGATTCTTGTGAGACAGATGAGGAACAGGGCCTTAGGAGCCCAGACAAGTGCAACAAGTGATGTTTTCAACTGCTCAGACTGTTTGGAAAGAGCCCACACATTCAGAAGACAAAGTCACCCAAGATAGTGAACAACAGTCAACCAAACACAGTGAGGCTGAGGCAGGAGGATGGACAGGTGGAGCTGAAACTGGGCAGCTGAACAACACAGTGAGAACAGTCACAAAATCAGAGAAATACAAAGGACTGGAGATGTAGCTCAGTGTGAATCTCCTAGCTGTAAGCTCCAACACACACACACACACACACACACACACACACACACACACATACACACAAACACACAGGTTGATAACTACATTCCTAGGGGTCTTATTACAATAAAAGCAGACAATGTAGCACCCTTATTTACTAAGTTTACCCCAAACATTATTTCCCAAATGTGTGAGAGGCACACTGCAGCTTTGGGCTGCCATAAAAAATAACACAAACTTATAGATTAAGGACAGCATGGCTTTACTCTCTCCCATCTCAGGTAAACTCCAGGACCATGGCAGCCACTGGTTCAAATTACCCTGAGGCATTAAAACCCTGGATTCAATGGTGACATTCTGATGTTGAGAATGTCTCTTTAAACTGTGGACTGCGGCTGTTCAACATCAATTAAAACAGAGTAGCTAAGAAAAGGTTGCATTATGATCATTCAGACGTGTCAATTATTTCTCACTTATTTTGTGTAAAACCAAGAAAAATCTTTGCCTAAAACATAAAACTGGAGTGGTGTGTGTGTGTTTGTGTGTGTGTGTGTGTATGTGTGTGTGTGTGTGTGTGTGTGTGTATCTGCATAATAACAAGCTTAAACAGATATTTACCAATTTGAAAATCTAGTCACAAGGAATTTCACATCCACTGTATAAGGCATAATTTTCGTCTATCTCTTGCCCTTAACAGAGTTACTGGTCCCCAACTTAAAGACAGATATTTTTCTCTGTATCATATTCTTTTGATTTCAGTGCTCCTATGACATTTAATTTCTAAGTCAAGGAAAAGATTATTTGTAATTCTTGCTTCTAAGATGATGAAAGTCCCACTGGTTACAACAAAAGGCTTCTCAACACTGCTGCATGCTTTTAATGCTAGAAAAAGCTAAAACTGAGTCCTCATGAAGTGAGACTTGCTTCTTCCTCTTCCAGGAGGCGAAGAGGCATGAGACGTCCCCTCCCAGAGACTGACCTGCACACCCCTATCCTGGGGACTGCAGTCCTATGTGGAATGGGCACAGCTCTGAGCACTGTGCCCCTCCTGCAGAATCAGATTTTCCCAGGGATCCTTGTACCCACTGCTGCTCACGGCATGGAAAGTAGCTCTATTATATTCCCCAAATGCAGAGGGTATTTTATACCACTGGGCTCACATGAAAAGCCTCCCTCTATGCTCTGCACTCTTTCTGCACAACTGCACCCAACAGGGAATTTGCATTTTGTCCCCAAGGAGGACCTTCCCAAGCTAGCCTCAGATCAAAGCTGGCTCTAAGGTGGCCTTGTCTGATCAGGACTCTTCAGTTCAGCTTCTCAAAATGAGGCTCCCTCTTCAGCTCCTTGGGCTGCTACTGATCTGTATCATGAGCACACTGGGAGATGAGGTGGGGTACAGGATGAGAGGGTGACTTTCAGGGTCCCACTACACCTGATCATTTCTGTCCATACATGAGATGTTCAGTCCTGAGTTGAAGAGGGGTTGTGTGAGGTTAGATCAGTGAGTGAAGAAAATTCGTGAGGCACTCAAGAACTGTAGGGAGCAGAGTGACAGGCATTGCTGCCTCGATGTCTCCCTCTCTCCTATGGGCACTGCGTCTGCCTACATTAACCATAATCCTCTCCTGCTTACGTCACGTATCCGGATGTGATGGTGACCCTGTTGTATTCATCTGTTTAACCTCTTCCTGTCCCAGCTCCTGCCCTTAGCCTATAAAAGGTGTGATTATTTTCTGAATAAACCGGAAGCTTGATCGGATTATTTCGTCTTGCTTTCGTCTCTCTTTTGTCTCTCCTATGTCTTTTATTTAATCCCCGTTTCCCCTCCAGGAGTTCTGAACTTGTTGATCTGCAGGCCGGATCAAAGAACAGATGTCTGATAAAGATTGCCACAAAGAAAGAATGGGGTGCAGAAATGAATTCTAGAGGGGTTCTTGTAATTAGAAACCTTAGACACAATTTCAAATTTGAAAATCTTTCAAACTTATCAAAACAGTTTATGATGTTGCTTCCTGACATTTGACTACTCCTCCATCATTTCAGGATCAAGAGGAGAAGTTGTGATGACCCAGACCCCACTCTCTCTGTCTGTCTCCCCTAGAAAGTCGGCCTCCATCTCCTGCAGGTCCAGTCACAGCCTCCTGCATAGTGATAGAAACACTTATTTGCATTGGGTGGTGCACAAGCCAGGCCAGGCTCCAAGGTGTGTGATTTATGAGGTTTCCAACTGATTTTCTGACATATCAGACAGGTTCAGTGGCAGTGGGTCAGGAACAGATTTCATACTCACAATCAGTAGGGTGGAGGCTGAGGATGCTGGGGTTTATCACTGTTGGCAGAGTTTATATAAACCACCCACAGTGCTAGCACCCTGAACAGAAGCTTCCCTGCCTGGGGAGGCCCAGCTGCCCTCCTGCACTGCTGTCTGGGGAGCAGCACAGCACAGCCTGCTCTGTGTGAGAGGAAGAGGCTAAAAAATCAGAACAACAACTTGCAGCTGAGGTTTCTGCCAGGGAGCGTGAAGAAAAGAGCAGAGCACCAAGCACTTGTGACATGGAAGAGAGAAAAGAAAACTCTCCTTCCGAGGTCTTCTTCCTGCCCTTTTCCCAGCAGACCCTATAGGAAAAGGAGGCAGATGGTGACTGTATTTTAAAGGCAAAACTAGTAAACTATGTTGTCTCTTTGGATCTGTTGTGTGAGAACAATGTGAAATTCAGGGCACCTGTTCCACTGGTTTCAATCTGAGGAATTGGAGAATTTCTCACAATTTGTTGTGAAACCAGGAGACTTTAAGGGAAGCAGCAATGAGCAGCAGGGGGGACTGG
Source organism: Cavia porcellus (assembly GCF_034190915.1). Classification (NCBI taxonomy): domain Eukaryota; kingdom Metazoa; phylum Chordata; class Mammalia; order Rodentia; family Caviidae; genus Cavia; species Cavia porcellus. The sequence continues at coordinate 33,462,475 of NW_026947508.1, forward strand.
GGACTTGGAAGTGAGCAGATTAGAATTGTGAGGAGTCCCCAGCCATCCAGCTGGTGATGTCCTAACCCAGAGGCACAGGAAGGATTCTGGTGATCAGGAAACTGCACTGACCCACGAGAAGCAAACTCAAAAGTCTCGGTGAGCATAACAGATGAAAACACACTGGGACCTGGAGGGAACACAGTGTGGAAAGGAATGATATGAAGAGAAATCCATGGGGAGGCCAGAAAGCCTGGCTATCATTAAAAAAGGAAAGAAAAAAGAAACTGAGAGAGATTCATGCCCCAGAGTCACAATAACATTAATAGAGAGAATTTTTGGTTTTCAAATGTAAACTTTACCCATATTACACGCGAAGGACATTTCCCTTGGGGATCCTTGCTATAAAACCAGCCAAATAGTTTCCCTTGTGGGATCAGAGCACCTTGAGCAAAAGGAAGAAAGTGAAGGTTTCACCCACAGAAGTGTGCATGTGCTGCCCTCTTCTGGGAAGCTTCATGCACTGCAACTGTCAAGCAACTTGGTTCAGCCTCTTTCAAACTATTTACTGCAATATTTTGCTTACAACACTGTGACCCAATTCAACGCCAGCCAAATTGTCACAGATATCTCAGGAAGCTACAGACATTTAATTTTCCCATTAATTTCATTTTATATTGAAAATGGGCTCATACAGAACACTCGTGAAACATCATTTCTGTCATCCTCTTAAGGTGATCCACTTCTCTTGAGGTCATTAGAATTAACCCTGGCACACACCCCTGCCCTAGCCAAGCACAGCATGCATAACACACAAGCCATTCTCCATGCTACAGAAATCAAGTGTTTTGGGTGCTAATGATTTTGCAGTACACACTTGTAATGCTGCTATAAACCCAGCCACTGGTCACAATTGGTGGCAGAAACACAACCAAAATCACCAACCAAATAGCTTTAGCAATATCATATTGCCACCATCCCTAGGATATTAATTGTGCACAAGGAAGATCTTGTTTTCACCTATAATTCTGATTTTTTTCCAGAAAGATGGTCTTTGCACAACTTTGGACGCATTAATCATACAAGTGACAGAGATGTGGGCACTTTCTTCAGTTTTGCACCCAAGGCAAATGCTTGGTGGGAGTAAGATAGAGATTGTGTTACCGTGACAACTGATTGTTTCATTGGTCCAATGACCAGTTGCCATGGTGACAAAATCTTTGTGTCAGTATGACATGGATCCCAAGGGAGAGGATGCTTGTGCAAAGGACCCTTTGCTCACTGGGAAAGCTTTTATATTTGCAATAATTACTGCATTGCTTGATGAAGCCTCTCTCAGGAACTTCAATCCATGTTGATGTCATGTCCCCTTCTCCCTCATTGCTCATTTATTACTAAAACTAGTCAATACTTGCAAAATACACACGTTTTCATTATTTGTGTTTTATATAGTATTTTCCTATCTGATATTTTTAATTGTCTTAGTAATTTACATTTCTCTTAAACAGATGTAATCTGTTTGTAAGCAGGGATTATTGTTACAATTTAGTTGTGTTCAAAGGACTGGGAGCTGGTAGATAATCCTTGGGAGCCAGTCATAACTACTCCTTCTGCTTCTGTCATTTGCCAATTGTGTGGAAAGACATTTATCTTACTGGTATTTATACAAAGGAGATTATAAACCTTTTACTGTAGGATTGTTATGACATATCTCTATGTATCTATCTGTCCATCCAAATTGTGGAAGTACTACACTGATCTTATCAGAGGTGTTTATTTATTTATTTTGACACAGTCTCATTATACAGTTCAGCTGGCCTTGAACTTGCTATAGCGCCAGGCTGGCCTTGAACTTGTAGCTATCCCCCTGCCTCAGCATCCCGATAATTATGATTATAAGTATGTGCCATCATGTCCAGCCTTATCTGAGTATTTGATTCAAACAAAATTTTAGGAAACTTATAAATATGACTGGGAATTTAAACACTAATATGATAGATTAAAAAAATTAACACCAAAGACTTCAAAAATCTGCATTAATTTTTTAGATAAGATAATAGCACCATGATCGTTTCATTAAAGAGTTTATATCTTTTGAAGATGTATTTTAAAATATATGTCATTGATGTAGCACAAAAACTGGAGTTTGCTTCAAAATAACCCAAAAGGACCAATGTGAGGGTAGAGATATAGAGGAAACAAACCAGCTATACTTAATCATTGGTGAAGCAGGATAATGGACATTGGGGGTTCATTATATTTCTTGTCATTGGCATATCTCTTTAAGGATTTTCAAGATAAAAAGCTGAAAAGGTTAAAGAGTCATATATGTAACCCTCTCCTCCATGAGGACCAGGAAGAGAACCAAAAAGCCGACTGCCTCCCATCAGCCAGTGGCAGCCATGTGGGCCAGGAGGAGAACCAAGAAGCCAACCCCTTCCTGTGAGCTAGCCAGTGTATGGGTTGGGAGACAAGACACACACACACACACACACACACACACACACACACACCCCGCCCCATCCCACAAGCAACCACCTGATTTGGAGGAACACAAGCTGAGATGACAGCTACTGAAGTAAAAAAAACAACTAATGCTTATATTGTTTGATCGGCCTTGCAGGCCTGAGCATCTATTTAGAGGATAACAATATGCAATAGAGCAACTATGGGGAATTTCCTTCTGTCTTGTTTTAGAAATCCAGTATTATTTTCACTGTTTCGTTTGGCTCCATTTTATTGTTTCATTTTATTCCCTTTTAAAAAAAAGGATAACCAAGGGTAAATGCACTTGGATACTTCTAATAGCTCTTGTTGAATCTCTGACATCAAACTTTGGGAGTGTTTATAAGTACATATGGTCCACATTTGATAGTTTACATACTCTCATGATAGTTTTATGAAAACTTATTTTTTCTTATTACTTTAAAAATTTTTTAGCAAAGTAATGAAATTTAACACTCCTAAGTGCAAGTATTAAGATTTCTTTTCACTTGCTGTTTCATTATTTTCCTCTTTGAGAATAAATTGTTTTTAGGGAATGGTACCAGGATCAAACTAAGGACCTCATGCTTGCCAAGGAGGCGCTGAGCCACTGAGCTAAATCCCCAACCCTGATAAATTTTTTAAAAACCTGTATTTGTTGTTATTGTTGTTGTAGGATGACAAATGACCCTTTACACACTATACCTAGCAATAACTATTTGTTTGTTCAATAAAATCCTGTAATTTTAATAAAAAAATCATATATTTAAAACATTAAGTATACTTATCCAAGACTACAGGTAAATATTTACATGTAAGGAAACACAAAATATTCCTTAGTATAGTATAGTATAGTATTCCTTAGTATAGTAGTCAACATTGTGACAGTTGAATGACTAAATATATATTTCCCTTGGCTGGTCCTCCATAGTAATTTTTTATACTGTACACATAAATGGTCTTTCTACTTCAAATTACATTTAGTATCATTTGTGATGTTTTAGGCTGAAAAATAGACTCTGAGTGGAAGTTTATGGGCAGAAGGTATGTTTCTGAAAGGTGGGGGAATTTTACAATTAATTCTAGGAGGGGAATGAACCTAGTAGGAGTGGGCAGAGGAAGGAGTTGAACGTTGACACTGTTGCTATACGGAGCTCGCCTGACCCCTTCACAATCTCCAGGGCCCTTCAGGTATGTGCAACCTTGAGAATAGATCTAGGCCTTTATACTTGGAGTCAGTCTCCTGCTTTACCTGGCCTCAATAATCTTGCCCACATTTTCAAGGCTGAGCTGTAATATTTCTGTATCTACAAATTTTCTTTAAAACACTCATCACTATGACTGATCAACTTCCTTCCTTCACCTCTAATCTCAGCACTTGAGAGACTGAGGCAGGAGGATTGTTGCAAGTTCAAGGCCATCCTGGACTACATGGAGTTCAAAGGCTAGCCTGAACTATATAGGCTCTGTCTCAGGAAAAAAAAAACTTCCACTAGGTTTATGGGACCTAATTTAACTTCCTCCATTATGCTTGAATCATACAAGAGAATAGAAAGTGTTATCATTTATAACACTTGTTTTGTGCTAATTGCTGTGTTAAGTACTCTACCCAGGCATATTTTCTGTTAACTCACAACATATTTATGCAATAGGTACCATAATAATCCCTATTTACAGATCAGAAAACTGAGATTCAGAGAAATTGAGCAATTTGTTCAATTAACCTCATTATGCTAGCAAAGGGCAGGGTGGATTTTTAACTGTAGGTTCGACCACTATTATGTTATACTGCCCCCTAGCAACTGCTTTTATATTTGTACTCTCAGCCTTTAGCACTGTAGTTGTAGTTGGCATTTAACAAATGTTTACTGAGTAAGTAGATATTCAGTTTACCAGCATTTCTAGAGTAATTTAGTTTAGAAACAGATCCAATTAAGATTCTATTTATAGATGAAAGGGTGGAATATTTCATGAAGGCAAGGAACAAGAAACATCACTAGAAGAGTAAGGCAGGAGAAAAAAAAATGAATGGGTAGACCATAAACTAACTGCTAAATGATTGAAAGGGAAATACTGTATTTAGGGACTTAAACAGAAGCATGTGTGTACATGTCTTTTGGAATCTATTGTTTCAAGCGCTATTGCAAGAAGGAACACTCTACACTCATGCAACCATGCTGAAGAGTGGGAGCAAGCCAGAGTTGGTATGAATTTGGATGAAATAAAAACAGTTTCATAAGTGTTCAAAATCACTGCCAAAAGGAGGAAATGAGAACTTTTAGGGAAAAGTAAAAAATGGGAATTACAAATAACTTTCCATTACACAACAGAGGAAAAACAACCTCCTCCACTTCTGCTAAAATATCAAAATACAAGAAAACATATTTAGCAATCATATTAATAAAAGGGAAGATTTCACAGGCATAGAATTGAGGCTCAAGTCTTTAGATTTCCATTCACCAGCAAATTCCCTGTTGGCCTATAAAACAGGGATGATGACCTCTGACTTTTAGGAACATTATGAGGAATTAGAGGTAAAATATGAATTTCTTCTCCCACTTGCTGTTCTTGAAGAAGCCATTATTTCCACCTCTGTAATTCTGCAGGCATCAACACTTTATCAGTCTTGTCATATCTACCTCACACACATACCCTTGGGGATGTTTTAAATGAAAGTCAAGACATCACATTGATTTATCTTCAATACTTCAGTTGCGAGAATATTTTTTGTTAAGAGACAGTTTCTTACTGTATTGCTCAGGCTGATCTTGAACTCTTGGGCTCAAGGAATTCTCCTAATATAGCGAGGACTGCAGTGCACAGCACCTCACCCAGCTGGATTTCTGGAGTTTTTTTCTATGACAAGAAATTCCAATATAATTTCTTGACCAAAAAAAAAATATTTCCACAGACATTAGACAATTCAACTACTGGGGTTACTCTTTTTTTTCTTTTTTGAGATAGAGTTTCATTGTACATTTCAGGCTGGCATTGAACTCCCTTCATAGCCCAGGTCAGCCTTGAACTCATGGCAATCCTTCTGCCTCAGCTTTCCGAATGGTGGAATTACAGGCTATTAGGATTACTCTTAATTCAGTGGATAACTCTTAATTTCTCGGCTTTGCCTTAGCCCAACCTAATTATGCCCAACTTTGTTATACTTTAGAATTAGATAACATTATATTTGCAGTATCTTAAATTTTTAAGGGAATAGTATAATAGGTCAAGTCTTCTTGCTTTTGAAGAGTTGACCAGAGATTTAGATAGTCCTTATTAAGTTCACAGGATTCTCTTCAAAGCTTCCATGCAAGATTCCCTCCCAAGGCACAACCTCTCACCCCTCATCCCCATGCTGGAGACAGAACCCAGGGCTTCATGCATGTAGGCAAGTAATCTACCACTGAGCTACATCCCAAGCCTATAATGAAAAGCTTTTTCAATTATTGCCCTGTACTCTTTATAGATGACTGGAAAAAGTTAAGCCTCAGAACCCTGCATTTATGTTTGTGTGAATTTAACTTTAACCATATGTTCTCTTAATCTAGTTCCATTAAAGTCTTGATCCACTGTGCACTTCAAGCTAGATTCCTCATTGCCAAATCCTCTGGACTCTTCTATGCTTTCTATACTTTGTGATTCTCTCAAAGAGGTTTGTTGTTCTTACTGAATGCCTACTATGCTTCCAACCCTGTAGATGCTGATATTCTAGATATTTATTTATGTGGCACTTCAAATAAATAGGGTGTACATAAACCATAAAGTATTATAGAAAAGTTAATAATAATAATCTTTTAACTCAATTAGGCTGTTATAGTTTCTGTCTGGATGACCTTCCCAAAGCCTCATGCAGTCATGGGGTGGGGGTGCTTTTTAGAAGCACCTGAATCTAGAGTTTGTGACTGATTCATGTTGGGATTAAAGGTGCTGGAGTTAAGGGTGGGTGATTGCTGGATCAGTCCGCTGATTAGATTGGTACTGCCCTAATCCCAGGAGATAAAAGATACAGGGGGCAGAAAGAGGCTTGTTTCCCTCTCTCATTTGTTGCTTTTACTATCTTGAACAGCCATGAAAACTGTTGCCTCTCTGCCATGTGTCACCCTGTCGTGGAGCCAGTCGATTAAGGACTGAAACCTTTCAATCTGTGAACTAAATAAACCTTTCCCCATTGAACTTTAGGGGTCAGATATTTTGTCTCAGCAACGAGAAAAAAATAACTAAGGCATAGGTAATGCATGACAAAGAAAGAGCTACTGAGAAGGGAGTTAGAAGACTTGAGTTACAGTTCTACGTAACTCCATAGCATTTTGAATTTATTCAAATAATTGAGTGCCTAGTGGGTTTCAGGTACAGTAAGGGGTGTTGGGTTTAGAAATGCAGGGTCTTTGTCTCAAGAACAGTAACCGTATCTTAATTTTATTTGTAATTTCTTCAGTTTCTGGGACATAGCCATGGTCCATTGCAGCTAGCTTATAAAGGCTTTTTTGAGCCCACAGATCTAGACTGAGTTTCAAATGCATTGAAATTTGTATATCAATGTAAAAAACTTCTGCTAAAAACACTTTAAAATACCTTCTACTAATTTAGAGGGTCTTTGAAAGAGAGCACAAGAAGAGAGTTTAAAATTAGATAATTCTAGGTTCAAACCCTGGCTCTGCTATGTTCAAACTAGTCAGCCTCTGTTTTCTCTTCTATAAAATTCTGATCACCATCTCCTACATTTGCTATAAGAATTAAATGAAAACATAAGCAAAGGGCCTATCATGTTGCTAGCCCAGGAACACTCAATAAATGCTAGCTACTCCATCACCACTGTTGCTTGTTTGTTTGTATGGTATTGGGCATTGAACATAGGACCATGTATAAAATTGCATTCTCAGGCATTTTTAATTTTGAAATGGGTTTCTCTAATTTCCTAAGTCCCCCAGGTTGGATTCAAACTTATGATCCTTCTGCTTCAGCCTTCCAGAGTCTTGGGACAATGGGTATGTGCTACCATGTGCCACGTGGGGTTTCTTGATGGTTCTTATTTATCTAATTAGGTATGAAACAAACCAGTGATGTCACAATTTGAGGTTGTTTCTCAACTATCATATTTGTACCCAGAATTTCAGGATCCTGTGTGCTGCAAACCTTGTCTGCTTTGTCCCTTCTTTCATTCTGTTACTGCAAAAGATATTAAAAACTATGTAACTGGTAAAGAGGAAATTTCTCCTGATCCCACTTCTATTTGAACATCCTCTGACTCATACTTCCTAGCGCCACCCAAGTTGCATCCACACCATTGCCTACGCATAATGTAAATACTTTTTTAATATGTGCATTTGCTAATGTTTGCTCGCCTATCTTGGTGTCTTTCATTATGTTTTTAATTAGCTTGGCTGATTCTGGGAGAGGAGGAAGTCCAGGCTTTGAGCCAGGTGGTTATAAGTAATAAGAATGGATGAACACAGCAGTAGGATAGTATAAGTATAGAGTGTAAATTTATTGTCAGATTTGCCAAAAAAATTTAGCTTTCCTCTGGGGTGATATACTAAGCTACTTTTTAAAATGGAGAATTATTAAGCAGTATAGTTTCTGTTTGGGAAAGATCACATTTTGATTCATATCATTTTGAGACAGGGTCCTGCTATGTATTTCATGCTGGCCATGAACTCACTGTGTAATCCTGATTGCCCTCAAACTCTAAGTGATCCTCCTGCCTCAGCCTCCAGAGTGCTGAGATTACAGGTATGCACCACCATTCTGGGTGGGAAGGATCACATTTGCCTCACCAATTTAATATGAAGTTAATGCCAAACTTCTAGAGGGCAGGAACTCAGTATTAAGACAGTGTATATATAGTGATGTAGTCTAGCTCTATGAATTAGTTATTTCCATCAGCCAATGGAATTTAATGCTTATTTATCAGATAATTATTTCTATATTCTTTATTTATATGCCCATCTTTTGACTTTCCATAAGCTGTTCTCCATTGCCCCCCCCCCACCATTTTTTTCCTCTACTCTCAAACTTGCTTCTGTCTCTACACATAAAATTTGTACTCATTTACTCAAACCTAGCATTTCCCTTACCTTTTAAGGGTAAATCTCCCCACCCCCATGCCTGCAAAACATTTAAGGCTTTCTTTTTTGCTGCTGTTTCCATGGCACAAGTATAAATCTCTATCAATTTGCACTGAAGTTGTTTTCATGTCTTCTTTATTCTTTTTGACTCTTGGCATTTAGCACAATAGCTGGTATGGAGCAGGTACTTGGTAAACGCCTATTGAATGCTATTTAAATATGCACAGTGACTAACACCCAAGTGTTGCCATTAAGTGCATAAGTGGTGCTGCACACAGCTTCCCAAAGGCCTGTACAGTCTTTTTTTCTTTTGCATTTAAGATATGAAATACATTAAGTATTATGTAAAGATACCTAGGGAATCTGGAAGGGTCTTCCAGGGCTGAGAATAATAGGAGAGGTATCTCATTTTTCTCTCTACCTCTTGCAGATCTCAGCTCATTTTAAATTCATTTCTCAGTTTTGCTTTCCTTGTATAACAAATACAAAGGGAGAAATGAATCAGGAAAAGTGTCATTTGCCTAAGTGGCCGTGGGTCACATGAAGTGTTGAACACTCAGCTACTGAAGTACTGCTAGTGTCAAGGTTTTTGTAGGCACTTGCAGCCCAGCTCTGGGCAGTGTTTCTCTCAGGGAATGTGTAACCCAGAGGAAGCTGGGAAAAGATTGCAAACAACACAAAACAATAAAACCTTTATCTCTTGAAGCAATCTTTGTCTCTTAAGGATTTGTCCCTTTGATATTGGTGAAGTAAGGACCAGCAGTGTTTTCCAGGTTCTTACTGGAAATTCAATGAATTAGTCAGGACAATTGGCAAATGTGACAGATCACTGTTTATTTTGGGGCAGGAATAAAAAGAAAAGGAAAAGAGAACAAAAGAAGCACCCATGGAGAAAAGAACTTTGAAGGAAAAAAGATATTTCCTGCAAGTAGAAGGACAAGAAAGGCAGTGGGTACACAGTTGATTGTTGCTTTTTTTTGGTACCAGGGATCAAACTCATGACTTCGTGCTTGCCAGACAGGCGCTTATGCCACTGAGCTAAATCCCTGGCCCACTGTTATTCGTTTGATAATCTTTTTTGATAGTTGGTCCAGGTGGTTCCACTTGATCTTGCACTAAAAGATTGGCATCAAGTGCTAGGCTTGGCTTCTTCTCATGTCAGAAGATTGGTACTAGGTACAGGGCTAGCTGGGTCTCATGTCAGGCTTGGGAGCTGCTGCCCTGTGTCCATAGTAATAAGTGTCTTCAAATGGCAGGTCAAGCCCTAGTATCCTACTTTACCCTGCATGGAATACCATGTCATCTTTGAGGTTTCTCTTGTGTCACAGCCTCTCTTCCAAGCTGTTTGCATCTCCAAGACAGTGAACTACCCTTTTCTGTGTTAACACTCAGCCCTATACATAAAAACAGTTGTTTTGGGGGCTATTGTTTTACGATAACTGGTGTATGATCTTCATGGCTAGGTAGCTTTTGTTGTATGGAAACAGAAGCTAAGAGGGACTAAACGATGTAGGCATGCAAGAATATAGTGACAGAGTGTTAGAACTGATGCTTACTCTGCCTTTCCAATTTGGGTTTTAAACTTTTCCTTTTCTCTTTCTTTCTTTCTTTCTTCTTTTTTTTTGACAAGGTCTTGTGCTGTAATTTAGGCTGGTCTTGAACTCACATCAATTCTCCTGCCTCATGAGGATTACAGGCACGCACCACCACACCTGGGAACTTTTCCTTCTCACAATGTTCCAGAATTCCTTCTGCTACTATAGCCATCACAGTCTTTTTTTGAGGGAGGATATAGTCCTTCTGTTCCTTGTGTTTAAATTTTTTAAAATAATTTTTATTGTGTATATTGAAGCCATACATGTTGCCATGTATACAGTAAACAGATTACTAGAGTATAGCAAATCAATACCCAGCGTCTCAGTTATTGTTTGTGATAAGAACAGCTAAACTCTATTCATTTCGCACAAATCCCACAGGCAGCATGTTGGGTCAGTTGCTTCTCCACCTTTTAACACTTTGTAAAAGCTAAACTCTTTCCCCCACCTCCTCCACCCCTTTCTGGCAACTAGCTATTGAGTTTTGTTCGCTCCCCAGTTCTATGTCCCTTCCCCGCCGAACACTTTAAAGAAGCATTTTGGAATCTGAGATTGAGCGGGGATGAGTCACTGACCCAAGACTTGTAAGAAGTGGTAGTGACTTTAGTTTTAGCTAACCTCCAGACTTTAGCTGCAGTCCGAAAATAACTCTTTCTTCACTTTCACTCTATCCTCTTGCTGACTCTACTCAAGCGGCTCAGCAAGATTCCTGGGTTGGGATTTTTATGACCTTGATTCTAGTGTCAGGTGAAAACCTCCAAACTGGGTCTGGTGCTGCATTTGGAAGGCTGAGGCAGGAAGACTGCCTTGAGTTCAAGGCCAGCTTGAGTCACACAGTGTGTTTAAGAAGGCAGCCTGGATACATAGCAAGACTGTCTCAAAAAACAAGCAGCCCCGTTGACTACTAGCTTTAGTTTCTTTCAATGGGGTAACATTAGTTTTGTCTATCCCCTTAAATACTTGAGCCAGACTGTTTATTAGTACCCTTCTCCCTATAGTCTCTCAGATAAAGTTAGGCTCTGGACAACAAAGACTGGGAATAAGGCCAGTGTTTACTGTTACTGAGGATCCACCCAGCAGACCAACAAAGAATCAGGAATTTCTAATTCCTTCAGCAATTTGGAGCTCTGAGAACATCTATCCACTCAGGAAAGCTGGGAAAGGTGGCCTGCTCTTTGGGATACTATTTTCCTTATCCCAGTGTATTATAATTATGTAATCCACTTGCTTCCTACTATCCTATGAGGGTTTTTTTTTTTTTTTTTTTTTTGAGACCGGGTCTCGCTATGCAGATCAGGCTGGCCTTGAGCTTACTTTGTAGCCTAGGCTGGTCTCGAACCTGCAACAATCCTCCTGCCTCAGCCTCCCGAGTGCTGGGATTACAGGCAGGAGCCAGCATGCCCCGCTACCCTATGAGTTCTTAAACTATATAATCTGTATCTTATTCTATTCATTGATACCTTCCTGGCCAGCATTCTCCTGCACATAGAAAATGAAGCCTCTGGCTTCTATCATTATCATTATCCTACTACTTCCTGCTCTTAGCAAAGCAAGCCAGAATGAATCTTAGTCAAGATTCCTTTTCTGTTCTGATCTTCCAATCTTATTTTCTAACTGTCCTGGCCTCTTCACTATTTCTAACATTTTCAGGAATGCTTTTGCCACATCTGCATGGTTCCTTCCTTCAATTCCCCCAAGTCTGGTTAAAATTGTATTATAAATGGGGTTCACCCTGATAGCTCGATTTATTGTTTCATTGTTTCTTCTTCTAGTGTTCCTTATAACCCTTAGCCTACTTTTTCCTAGAGCTCTCAACACCTATTTCACAATTCTGTCCCCTAGAATAAAAGCTCCAAGAGGTAGAGTATTTTTCTCTCTTCTCATTGACACTTCTTGAGCACTAAAATACCTTAGAAGGGCTAGAGATTTAGCAGAGTGACAGCGCCCTACCCGGCAAGTGTAAGGTCCTAGGTTCGATTCCTGGTACCCTTTCATCCAAAAGTACTGCAGAATCTGCGAACTAAGTAGTGATTGGCAAATATATGTTGGGTGGACGAGAAAATGAATGTTGAGAATCTTGTTAGAGTACTATAAAGAAAAGGTGTTATGTGACGACTTTGAATCCCCAGGGACGCAGGGCATGGAGTTGCTTGGCAAAGGGCAGGTGTTTAATATTTGCTGAAGGAATGGAGTGCTCAGATCTTAAAATACTGGAAGTCTTTATCTGATCTCTTTGACAGAAAAATAACTTTCCAAGGCCAAGTCACTCAGGTCTCTCTTATTCCTCTCATCCAATTAACCTAGCGTTTATCTAAAGAATGCCTCCGTATTCAAATATGAAACATTTATGGAGTTTAAGTGTCCTCAGTGCTGTACAGAGAGTAGGTTAATGAAGCAACAGCAAATAATGTATCGCAATGTAATTAAGCGTGCAATTACAGGGAAGATTATCAGTGCTAACAGTTCAGAGACTCAGTGAAGACTGACGCAGAAGTAAATCCCAAAGTCCAGCAGGCGTCGGAAATACCTTTCTTAATGCTCCCTCCACCTGTTGATAGCAGGACTATAACTCAGACAGTGACCCTGAGAGTCTGAAGGCCTTTCAGAGTTCCAAGTCCTTTGTTTAGTAGAGAGAAAATATGACTCCGCAAAAGAAAGGCCACCGCAGAAGCGGGCCTAGAACCCGCAGCTCGTGAGGTTTTTAAGAGCAAGTGTCCTCAGGGAAGATCCGCTTCTGCCTTCGCAGGGCCCTGTACCTCCTCGGTGTGTGAGGTCGGAAAGGGGCCAGATTTCTTGGTGAAGCTTCGGTGCCTGCCACTACGCTGAGGTGGCACAGGTTGGAAGGCAGGGAGAGAGGTCACGAGGCCACATTCCATATGGTGCACGGGACCCCTGGAAACGGTCCGGGGCCGCAGGTCCTAGCAATCATCGACTGCGGGGCAGCTTTTGCCAACTGCATTCCCCAGACGTCACTCTGAGGGACAGGGACCAAAATCGCACGGAACTGTGCGCGGCAATTGTTAACACCAGTAACGCGGCGGTGGAGCCACTGAAGTCCCAGGGCACTATTTGCCTTGGCGGAGGAATCCAGTGTAAGTCGCGAGATCGCGGAGGGCCCTGACGCTACCGCCGCTGCCGCCGCCGTCGCCGACGCCAGTACGGTGGCGCAGAGACGTCGCGGGAGGCGAGGGAGGCGGGGGCGTGGGGGGGCGTGGGTCGGTAAGTAGTTCCGGGTGCGCGGCCCCGGATGTTGGCTGCTCCCGCTGCCGCCGCCGCTCTCGGCGCTGCTTCGGGCCCTGGCGGCTCACAACAGGCGCTATTGGGACCCTTCTTAGGGGGCGGAGTCGCACGCAGCGGCCGGGGGCTCGGCCGGGCCGTCCCGGCCTGCGCAGCCTGAGGTGAGTGCCAGGCGCCCGCGCCGCCGGGCCGGGGCGACGGGCGAGGAGGCGGGGCTGGGGCATCTCCCGGGACCGAGGCAGGGGTTGCCCTCCGCGAGACGCTTTCTGCTTTCTCAGCCGCTGCGCGCTGCGTGGTGAGCGGCGGGCGGGGCGGGGGCTCTGGCCGGGCCTGGCGGGGCGCGAGGCTTGGGTGCCTCCCTCCCCCACGGCGCTTCTCAGCTGCTGCTGCCCCTCAGCTGGGGAGCGGCGGCTCCGCGCCTCCGGCCCCTCCCCCAGATGGGGCCCGGGGGAACCGGACGTAGATCGCTGAGCTCGGAGTCCGAGGGCAGCGGGCGTCTCCTCTCCGCGACTCGCGCCCTCGTCTGGGCCAGCCCCCGGGCCCCGGCGCGATGCGAGTCCTTCTCTTCAAGCCTGTGGGCGCTTTTCGGTCCGGAAGGCGGCTAGTACCTTGTGCCTTCGGGGTGCCCTTCGGCGGAGGAGGCCCTCGCGAGGGGCCTGCGTTCCCGCCCATTCTTTCGCTGTGTCCTTTGCTGGCATTGGGGCAAAGGCAGCCGTTCCTTGCGGATGTGTTGGTGTCCTGTGTGTGTTGCATCCTGCCCACGTGGTAGGGTGTCCCGTCCCCCCCATCCTCTCCATTTTTGCAGCTGGTGAAGAGGGAGGTTAACGGGATGGTTTTTCCTTTGGTGATTTCCTACGGGTGATGTGGAAAGTGCTAAGGTCAGTTTGCTTTGCAGAGCCCTACAGTTGGTTAGATAGAAGAAACCAAGAGTTTTGTACTCTCTGAAATTGAAATCAGTAAGGGACATACCAGAGCTTAGTTTCATTGACTTTTTTTCTCATCTCCCATCAGCTCTTCTTTCTCTTCTCTCGATCCTAAAATGAGAATAAGCTCCTGTTACTGGTGCTTTGATGCGTATAGTTTTCATATTTCTGTTTTATTTTTTGTGTGTATGATTGGCAGAGGTTTTCCATTTTGGTTGTTGCACTAGTTTATGGCGTTCCTAGATGTATTTATTCCTGAATGAGTAGAGTTGGGGATTGTATCATGTATTTTCTTTTTCCTAACAATTATTTTATTTTTCCTTCTACTGTATTTTGTTCCCTCGTGAAGAAGCATACATGTCATATAGGTGTGTTATATATAGTTTTTTCTTGCAAGATAGCAGTAGTTTCACTTAGTTTCCTTTTTTGTGGAAGTCCTTTTATTTCACTTTTCTTTCTGTTGACTATGTTGGACTCTAGACACCGGTTTAGAAACATGCGGTTTGTATACTTTTTTCCCTCCTATAATGTCCTTTCCAGGTTAAGTTTCCATCGTCCTGTGTTTAGCTTTTTTGAGACCACAGATTGCTCTCTTTACAGGGAAGAGACTACTGTAACAGTGAGAGAAATCTTTCATTCCTTCTAGACCTTAGCACATACTTACAGTAAAGCAGTACATCTCTTAGAGTTTTGTTTCTTCCCTAACTGGGTGGGGTATATAAATGTGGTTGACTTTTTTAGTTTCTTAAGTAAATCTGAGAAGTTGTCTTTTTCTGGTCTTGTGTTGGAGTTACCGAGAGAATCTTGTTCTTGGCTTTGTGCTGCTGAAGATCCTGGAGAGTTTCTCATTCCATTATGAGATTTTTTTGGATGAAGCCAGAACATAATTATTTTGGCCTTTTTAGTTAGTTAGTTTGGGTGAAATAAAAAATTTTACTGTTTCGAAGTCACTCAGTTCCTAAATAGCTAGCATTCTGTTGTTTTTCATATTATGTAGTCTTTTTGAGAATGAATTAAAATCATGTGTGTGTGTGTTATTGGAAATTGAACTCAGGCCTTCATATTGAATTGTATCTCAGCCCTTCTAGAAAATTTTTTTATTTCAAGACTAAGTTTTGCGAAGTTGCCCAGGCTGGGGTTGAATTTGGAGTCACCCTACCCAGCTTCCAGAGTGCTGAGATTAGAAGAGTGCACCATTATACTAGCCTTGAGTTATATTTCTAATAATTGTTTTATTTCTTTTATTGGGTATAATTGTTAGTATAGTCTTCCTTTTTCTTTCTACATAGAACAAAAACACTGAAATACAGATCGTGCCTGCTTTTACTGTGCTAAGTTATGGGTGGGGCAGTGGAAAGCAGTGATTGTCTTTTGATACAATGTGAAACATTTTTTAGTAAGTCAGTCAACATTTGTGTACTGTACTTCTGCAAAGGACCGAGCTGCCTATTTGTGAAGTAGTCTTATGAAAAAACTTGGAAACTAAAATAGGGGTCTCTTTGAAAAACTCAACAGTTGTTGAAAGAGGAACAGAAGTTTCTTTTGTTGGAGAAGCAGCGCTTGTACATCAAAATCACTGAACAACCAGGTATGGTGGTGCCTGCCTGTAATCCTAGCACTTGGGAGGCTAAGGTAAGGAAGATTGCTGTCAATTCAAGGCCAGCCTGGGCTACATAGTAAGTTTAAGGCTACCCTGAACTAGATAGCAAGACCCTGCCTCAAAAAACGAAAACAAACAGACAACCTACAAAATCACCAAATAACATCCAACTCCCGTTGGAGTTAAAAGTGCAACCAAGGTCAAAGATTTATGTGATATGTGAGAAAAATTCACAAAGTGGAAAGAGTTTTTCCAGGAAATCAAAGAGGCATGTGCAAAGGCAGAGAAATGGCAATAGACAAAAAATATGAAGGACCTTGACTGTCACAGATAATCTGTATTGGTGAATAATAAGTGAAGTTGGGATTGATGAGGGTGTTCATGGAGGGTCTTTCAAGGATAGAGTTAGTTTGATCGGGTACTCTAATTCTCTTCAGAAAGTGGGGAGACCAAGGCAAAAGGGTCGTTGCAAGTTTGAGGCCAGCCTGGGCTAGGAAAGTGAGCTCAACGCCAGGCTGAACTGCCTAGTGAGACCCTGTCTCAAAAAGCCAAAAAACAAACAAACAACAAAAAGAAGGAGTAAGATGTCCTGACATATAAGGTACTGGTTGAATAGCTAACATTAAGTACTTATGTATGCCAGACATTTTTCTGAACTATGTGTATTACCTTACTGAAACGTAAGGGACTTCAGGCAAGTTACTAAACCTTATGCATTTAATCATTATCTAGAGAAAGGAAATGCAGATTTTGTAGTGACTGGACTATAACTGGTAGTAAAATGTGAGTAGATATGTATAAGATGGGAAGTATAATGGAGAAGGCTTTGAGCTTTGGAATTTTGAGTCACATAATAGACTAATAGGTAAAACATTCTGAGAAGAATCAGGAAGTACATTAGTGGCACAGAAACCAAAGATAGGAAGATTTTTCCACCACAAAGGTTGATAGTACCAAATTCAGTCTTCCAGTTCAGACACAGTGACTATAGTGAAGACGGTTGAACTAGACCAGGAGGAGGTGATTCATAACCATAGAATTTTGAAAGGAAAGATAATAGATGCCAGATTTGTTATTAGTAGGATTTGTAGAGATATAATGGTCTCATGATAATTTTCATTATTTTTTCCTAATTCCTACCTCAGCCTGGGTCTCAGTCTAGTTCACATGTCGGAGCTCACTAATTTTTTTTTTTTAAAAAAGTGTTTGAGACAATTCTAATTTAGCAGTTCTCTTCTTAATCTTTTCAGAACAGCTTTATGTATTGAGATAAAATTTACATTCCATAGAATCTATCTATTTAAAGTATACAGTTCAGTGGTTTTTAGTGTCTTCACAGAGGACAACCATAACCACAGCAGTTTTTAGAATAACATTTCAAAAAGAAATTTGGCTGGACGTGATGGCACATGCTTATAATCCCAGCTCTCTAGGAAGCTGAGGCAGGAGGATAACAAGTTCAAACCTATTCTGGGAAACGTAGCAACTTAATGAGGCCATGTCTCAAAAAAATGTACTGGCTCAGTGCAAGGCCCTCGGTTCTCGATTCCCAGTGTCACGAAAGGGGGACTCTTGTATCCATTAGCAGTCACCTCCCCAACTCCATACACACATAGTCCAAAGCAAGTCAGTAATGTATTTAACATGTCTATTGATTTGCTGGTTCTGTACATTTCCTATAAGGGGAGTCATGCTGTTTTCATTTCAGTCTTTTGTGTCTGACCTCTTTTGCTTAGTGTGTGTTTCAGTGGTTATCCATGTTGTATGTATCAGCAGTTCCTTTTCATTGTCAAATAATATTTTATTATGTTAATGTACTACATTTTTGACTGTTCGTCAGTTGATGCACATTTAAGTTTCTTATTCATCTTCATCAGTTCTTCACATTACAGTCTTTGTAGCCTTCCTGGCAGATTATAACCTCTGTTGTACATTTTAGTAGGCCTTAGGGGTATGAAAATGAGTAATACATGGGCCCTGAGCATTTATTTAGAGCTTGAATGGATTGGGTATGTTTTCTCATGCATTATCTCATTTGATCTCACAATAACCCTATAATGTAAAATGAGCAGTTTGAAATTTGGGTCGGGAGGCTTGCACATTTAAGTCTGTGGAGCAGTAATGGAGCAAATAATTTTTGGCTTGTGTTTGTGCTGTTTCTTCTAGTATGTGCTGCTTTTCTAATTTAGAGGATCCCCACGAAAAATTCTAGAGACTTAACAGGGATTACTTACTTGAGTAGTCACTGAATTTTAATGATTAATCTTTAGCATGTCAAGACTTCAGACTTTGTCTTTCAGAACTTTAATAGGAATTAAGATGGTGATGACAATAATGATAAATAATAATGGCTAACATTTTTTGAGGCGTTACTGTTGGCACAAAAATGATGTAAATACTTTTATTATATAATCCTCCCAACTCCTAAGAGGTAGATTTTATTATCATCAAAGTGTTACAGATGAGGAAATAGGCATAGAAGGATTAAGTCGCTTGTTCAGAGGTACATAGCTAGGAATAAAGAGCCAGGATTTGAACCCTTGCTGTCTGTTTTCAGAATTTAGTAGCTCTTAATCACTGCACTGTTCTGTTTACTAGTTATAAATTAAAAGAGAGTAATATTCCAAGTAAGAGCATGACTAGGAATATGCAGATAGGATTTTACCAAAGTTAACTTGACATTGCATCCACCTTTTCTTTAAATATGGACCTAACATTGTAACATTATAGTATACAAAGATAAATGCTTAAATATTTGGGTATATTGTTTTTGTTTGTCCTTGCTAATAGTCTCTCAGCTTAGAAATCACATTGTTTTCACTGCTCTCTTGGCTTTTTAGTTGTTTTGCTTTCCATATAGTCACTATTAGGAAACCTGGGCTTGCGACAGCTAATGCTCATTTTTAACCTTTCCAAAGCCTTCTTTTAACTGTTAAATTTTTTTTCCACTTTGAACAATTAGCCTTTCAGTCATAGAGAGGGAGATAATTCTTTACCTACTCCATTCCAAATCAGAAAATACTGCATCACAGTGGCATTTTATAACAATTGTTAAAAATTTTGATGATCTTAATTGGCATAACTGGGTCTTAGTGCACAAATAATAAAAGCACAGTCTTTTGGTTTAAAGAGATTGACTTACACTGAAATTGGAAAAGGCATCTGCTGTACAGGATTTTTGATTTAATAGAATTTGTTATAACCAGATCAGCAAAGCATTATTACTGTGGACCATCTGTTGGGATATGGAAGTAGCTTTGTTACATGGAACCAGATGTTATACTTATGTTTTTAACAGCATTCTATGTATTTTAAGTACATTTTGTTCTTAGATACCTTCTACTGTTATTCTACTTGACATACATACTAACTGATAACCTGAGAATGTGATGTTTTTCAAGTGTGATGTTTTCTATAGAATTAGGATAAAATATATGAGACACAGTAATTCATGTGATATGAAACTTTAGTACTACGAGATAAAAGATAAGTATGAATATATGTTATGGGACAGTAACATAGAACCCAATTCAGTAAGAACTCTTACTTTGACACCATTGATAGGCTTAGATTCAAATAATTTCTTTCCTTTTTTCTGTTTAAAATTTTTTTGTTGATACTGAGAATTGAACTCAGAGCCTTGTATATATGAGACCTGTGTTCTGCCACTGAGCTACATCCCACTACCTCCCCTGCTTTCTTTTTTATTTAATTTGAGACAGGGTCTTGAGATACGTTACCAAGAGTTTCCTCAAACTTTTGATCTTTCTGCCTCAGCCTCCTGGGGTTATAGGTATGTGCCACCATGCCCAGCTCTAATAATTTCTAGGTTACTTTGGTTGCTTGAAGAATTTTATTATAAATCTAAAGTGATTTCATTTTGGTGTAATTAGACCTACATTAACACTGTACTGACTTATTTCCCGTCATTAAGGGGTGAAGTAGTCTGTAATGAACGCAAATTTTCAGAGTGTAATTAGACGAGCTAATGTTAGAACATAATCATAGAGACTTTTTAGAGACTCCAAACACTATGTTGTCTATTTTTTATTATTTTCAAGTCATGTGTAGAGAGAGATGGTCACAGATTCTGTTAAAAACTTAGCCCTACCTATGATGACCCTGTAGGAAACTACATAATCAGCTGACTTTAGTTTTGACCTGGGGTACAAAGTTAAAAGCATAACTAAATTTTTCCTAGATAGAGTCCTTTTTTGGGTGGGGATGTATATTAGGAATCAAACTCAACCTCTCGCTTGCCCACCAGGTGCTGTGCTGCTGAGCTATATCCCTGGCCTAGGTAGAATCCTGCTCAAGTGACATAGTGTCAGATTGATCACCTAATTGATTGAATTTTGTGCTGATGTAATTGTATTAAAAAACCTCAAAACTTGGAATCATTTTCTTCCCATGTTTGAGGCCTAACCTTTCTTTAATAACATTAATAGGACAGCTTTCTAATAACTGAGATTTACAAGAGAAATAGATGAGGGGGGTAGACAGCTAGAATTCAACTAAGAAAGTTTCAAATTTTGTTTGCTTAGAAATGAGATTGGAGTGGTATATTGGAAATAGGTTATTGTTAACATGCTAGATTTTGGCTGATGAATATACAGGTATTAAATTATTAAAAATAACTTTTAAAGGCGTTTGTGGCTTGGCTGTACACTTCTGGAAATTATTTAAAGTGACAGCAGCCAGATACCCAGCTACTGAGAGTTCTGGACCCTCTGAAAGAAGCTGGAACACAGTGTTGAGAGCTATTGTACCCTTTGAAAGAAGATGGAACAGTGTTGTAGCAGGAAGTGAATGACATGGCGTTGGTTTCTGCTGGTGTGGTTATGTCTGTGAATCTGTGACATACTTAGGAATAGACAGGTAAAATGTGTTGTAGATGAATGGTTTTGTTTTATCATGTATTCATGGAGAGCAGCCACCAGAGAAATGCTGTCTTTACCAGTCAGAGGAAACCTTATTGAATGTTGTTTATTAGAGAGCATTTGTGTTTTTGAAACATTTTCATCTTATATTTGGTTGAATTTTATTGAGTTTGTTACAGTTTGGAGCCTCACAGAAGCCCTTTGATTGATGTAGGTAGGGCAAGTAATACTCTTGATAAATGGAGAAACTGAAGCTAAGATTTACTTAGTGACACTCACTTAATAGGGGAGCAGACATTAGAGCCCAAACTCTGCATTTCTTTTCTAGACTTGTACTGTCAAATTTAGGAGTCGTAAAACTAGTGGGCAACTTCCTTAAATGTAGGTCAATTTTTCATTCTTTGGAAGCATTCTGACTAAATCTGCATTCTGTGTCTTTAGAATTCTGGAGGTGAGGATGGGAAGAACTTAGAATAGAAACTCTTAAGGATTGCCAAACAAATTAGGTCTTATTTTGTGAAAGTACGTTGAGAAATTATTTGGAACATGGTTCTACTGAGGGTGCCTGGATTACTGCCACAGCATGAAATCTGTTGTCTCTTGCATGGTGGGCTGGTTATGTAGCCTAAGCTAGTGATCTTCCTGCCTTATTCTCCTCAATTGCTGCGATTACAGGCATGTGTCACCATGCCCAACTGCATGGTGGGTTAGAAGACTGAGAGTATGTAATGTAAAGAAGATGTAACTGAATGGAAAAGACTGGGAGAAAAAGCATAGCAACGAGTAACCTGTCTTTATGTGAGCGTACTTTTATAGTTTAAAAGAAAACAAACTATTTTTTCCAGATGAAAATTTGGAAGAATATGAATGTTAGCACATTTGAAGGGCAGTTTAAAAAGCTGGTATTATCAAAGTATTTTGCTTTCTAAGCAGTTATGAAAATCAATGAGCCTGGTAACTTATTTAATTACAGTCTTGTAGGTCAAGATTCGAGTGAAGTAAGTGGTTTAAGTTTTTGTTAGGTTTTGGTCCTTTCAAGAAATTAATTTTAGTCCTCCAGAGGCAAGCAAAATTTGGTATTGTGGGTTTTGTTTGTTTTGTTTTGTTTTCTTGAGACAAGATTTCACTATGTAGTCCATGCTGGCTTTGAACTCACTATGTAGCGTAGGCTAACCTTAAACTTGTGATCCTCATACCTCACCATCCCAACTGCTGAGATTATAGGCATGTGTCACCACACCTGACTTAAAATACTATTTTTAACTCATAAACATTGGATTTATTCATTTCTCTTACTCGCTCACTTATTTGCCCTCTTGTTATGTGCTGGCATACTGGGGACACAAGTGAAAGCAGAGTTTGCTATCAGCAGAGACTGCAGCTTTTAGTTGGTGAGAGACATCACAGAGATATCTTTGGCATATAGAGGTATCCTGCCATTTCTTCTGTTTATGAATTAGAAAGGCAGAATGGGGGCTGGGGATTTAGCTCAGCGGCATAAGCACCTGCCTGCAAGCAGGCAGTGAGTTCGATCCCCAGTACTGATTAAAAAAAGGAAAAAAGACAAACAACAACAACAACAAAAAGGCAGAATGACTAGTTTGCTTATTTAAAGGATTTAATGCTTTTAGCTGTATATTTAGGTAGTTACAATAGTAGCTGATGTCTTCATGATTCTTTATAGAACATTGAAGATCATTGATCTAAATATAAAGAATTTCCTCATCTGAGGAACAGCTTACTGAAGTAGATGATGTAGGCATTCTGATTTGTATCAGGTTTGCTTTGGTAGCCTGATTAAGAAATACTGTATTGACTCTTCTGGAATGGAAACTCTTTTTAGGTTTTTATCCTCCCTATATTCGGTCGTGCTTCCCTTAACAATAAGGATGTGTTCTGAGAAGGGTGTTGTGAGGTTATTTTGACTTTGTAGGAATATCTAAGTGTGCTGTACTTATACAAACTAAAATGATAATGACTTCACTTAGGGGTGATACATTCTTATGAGACCATTGTCGGTGCAACATGTTATGTGGCTTATGGCTGTCCTTATGTTGTACATGAAATGTGGTAGGCATTGTTGTGTATTTCTTATGCTAATAACAGAAAGAATATTTCATGATTAACTTTAAGAATTTTAATATTACAGATAACTTGTATCAAAAGTTACCTTTTGTCTAGTGTAGAGAGATATACTATATAGTAGTTCTTTCTTCATTCAGTGTAGTGAGCTATCTCACTTCAGCACTTCACATAGTCATTTAGCTTTTCTTTTTGTTTCTCTCTTTCTTTTTTTTGGAGGCAGGGTCTCTGTGGTTCAGGATGGCCTTGAACTCACTATGTACCCCCAGGCTGGCATCAAACTTGTGGTGATCCTTCTGCCTCAGCCTTCCAAATGTTGGGTTTACAACTTGTGCCACTATGCTCAATAGTCATTTAGCTTTTCTTTGAATATTATTGTTGCCTGTAGTTGAAAGGTGACAGCTGTAATTGAGTTAAAATTTGCTTCTAATTTCTTTTTGCCTGTTTTTCCATGTGGAATAGCAGAGACTTTGTTTGCCTGTCACAAGATAACATGTTAAATATTTAAAGGTGAATACTCTTTCAGCAAAAAAAAATTTTTTTTTGATACCTGTGCATTCAATACACTGTTCTGGGTGCTATGAGAAACCCAGAAGTAATTAAGAGGTGTTTGTTTACAAGGAATGTGAGGAATGTTACAGAAAAAGAGCCTTGGATTTGCCAAGAAGAGAGTGCTTTTGCTTGATGATGATCAAGAAAGCTTTGTGGAAGAGATAGTGGTTGTGATAATATTAGAGATTGGGTTCTCTAATCTGAAGGCATAGTCGAAGATTTAGAAAGGATGGAGGTGAGAGGAGTAGAAAAAGAATCAGGTTGGTTGTTTGCCAGCTATACTCCAGGATATTAAAAATGCTCCTTATTGTATCCTTAGCACCTGAGGGAGTGTTTGTGAAATAATTGAGGCTCAGTAAAGTTTATTTATTGAATGAATGAATAACTTTTCACATTTTAGAAATACTGAATATCCTTTTCTTAGACATTCACAAAGGAGTCTCAGATATTGAACACTTTGATAAAAGAATGATTATCACTTATTTTCTTTTTTTGTACTGGGGATTGAATTTATGACTGCCTCCTTGTACAAGGCAGGTGCTTATGCCACTGAGCTAAATCCCTAGCCATGTCACTTTTTTTTTTTTAGTTTGTAGACATTCTTTTTTATTTTATGGAAAAAAGGTAAAACAATTTCATAACAAAATAGAATAACAGTAGTTGTACGTTACATGTTGTTATCTTTAAAGTAGTTGCTCAGGGCTGGGGATTTAGCTCAGTGGCATAAGTGCCTGTCTTGCAAGCAGGCAGTCGTGAGTTCGATCCCTGGTACCGATAAAAAGGAAAAAGACAAAAAATAAATAAATAAATAAAATAAAGTAGTTGCTCAGGGTTCAGGATATAGGTATAAAGATTTCTGCAATTGTTATTAGCACAAACCTTTTGTTGAACTGAGACACTAATAGTATAACTGCCTTGCATTTTCCCCTCTTTTCCTGCTTTTTCAAATGCCCATTAACAATTCTTGAAATAGTCTGAAAAATATTATGCTGGGTCTGCATGTAGAGATGAGATGGAAGTCTGAAGATCAGTGTTTCTACCTGAAACTAAACATGCCCACTTTCTTCAGTCGTTCTGTACTAGCCGTTTGGTTTCTAACCACTTCACTAGTCTGTATCCCTCCCTGCAAGCATTCTAGCTTGTAAGTGTTCTTAACATGAGTAGCTCAAAACAGAATACAGTACTCTGGTATGAACTAACCACAGTGAAGTGTGCATTGGACACGTTACAGTCCTCCTAGATCTGAGTACTATTCTAATAAGGTCTAAGATTGTATTTTGTTTCTTTTTAGCAGTAGCAACTGAGTCATTGCTTTGGCTCATACTCAGTTTTCATATTAATTTACAAGAGGTTCTTTGAGTAGATTTAAAGAGATTTCTTATTAGGATAGCTAACAAAATGAATACCCATTTTCTTCTGATTGACTATATGCTGTTTTCTAAGCACTAGTTCATTCTTAACTTCCTGAAATCAGAGAAAAAAAAAATTGTACAATGCCAGAGTTGAGGGAGTAACATTCAAAAGACTTTGGTACAAGTGCTTTGTTGAGTATGCTGTAAAGCATATAAAATAATAATGAATTGCCATTTAGCAATCACTGAGATTCAAATAATTAAGGTATTTTCCACGTGTCTCATTTTTTCTTTGTGCCTGAAGTACCTGAAAGAAAAATTGAGACACTTTTTAAAACCTGTTATTAGTATGTATCTCTAAACAAGACATTTTCATGCATCTGTGTTACGATTATAACAAAATCGATTGTCTTCAGTGTCATCTGATATTCAGTTCATAAATCAGATTCCTACACTTGATCTTAGCCAAAAGGCTGAGCTGTGATAAATCAAATTTCTGATTAAAGATACCTTTTTATTATTTGTTTTTAATTGAATCAATATGTAGACCAAGTCTACACATTGCGTTGGTTATGTTTCTTATTTCTTTTATTCTAACAGCAGTTTCTCCTCCTTACTTTTTGATACCATTTGACTCTTTTGGTTCTTTATGTTTTTGTACCAAAGATGCAGATACTGTTACTATCCCTTTTGAAAATGTATTACGTTTTTCTTCTTTTACATCATTTCAGCAAGCAGTTTGGAATGTAATGTCCAAAAGGAGTACTAGGCATTGAGGTAGGTATGAAGGTTAATTTGACCTAGTAGAAGCCAACATTGTAATGGTAGAGACAGCTGCCTCCTGAAATAATACCAAGTGTATTGTTTGCCCTCTTATGGGTCATGCCTTGTTTACAGTAGCCTCCTATTACTTCCCCTTGGATGCTCCCAGTGGAATCTTGTACTGATCAGGACCCATGGTTAATTATTGAGTCAATCTAAATTACGCCTATTTTGGGCCTGTCAGTGCTTATACTGTCTCTTTGGGGGAACTAAAGCAAAGTTCATGTTATAGTTACCATGTAGCATTTTAATTCTCCAACAAGGTTATAAACATCATGTCTTATTTTTCCTTGTGGTTCTGAACTTTGAAGAGACCTGATTCATGCAATAGTTCTACTTTTCCCTGAGTCATTAGGACTTTCTGCCATTTAAAAAGCAATAATTCAGATCTTATTCTACAATCTGAATCAGGGATGACAGATACACATACAGTACATGATTTGCATGTTAGCGCTTCCCCATCACATGGTCCTGGCAATCTACTAATTTCTGGTTGCTTTTAGACACGACTTTCTCAAGCATTTCGGGCATCCACTATCATTTGAACTTGATTGACAAATGATAATGAAACCTTTGTGCTATCCTTGTCCTAAATCAATATTTCCTGAATTAACTGGTAAATCAGAATCACCTGAGATAACTTTTAATTTCCTGGATTTCATTCTAGACTCCTAAAATTTCTAAAAATGGAATAGAAATGATTCATATGAAGTCAGTAATTTTTTTTTTAAAGACTAACTTTGGGGGACACGGGATAGGTAATTTTTATTTTGTTAGAAAATTCTGGTAATGGAGACTATCCTTCTATCTTTGTTACAGTATAGCATTTAGTTACTCTTGACAACCAGTAAATTCTGATGGGTTTGATTTACTCTTCAAGAGTATGGTAGGTCTTTTGCTTTGAATTACACCAGGGAAAGCACATGAATCAAATGCCCAAGATAAAGATACAGGATCCAGAGTAGTGACATGTTGATTTTCTAAATATAACTGAGGTCAGATTTAAAGCCTCAAAACCTTTCAGTCTTCTAAAAGATTATTCTCTGTTTAGTGAATACTTTTAGAAGTTGTTTAAAATGGAGCTCAATGTTTTTGGACTAAACTTGTAGATTTTTAATATTTCATGTATGTTCATTACAGGGGATTTAAACAAACAATGTGATTTAACTTCATATACTTTCATCATATTTCCCATAAAAATAAATCTATACTTTGAAAAAGTTCTTTATTTGACCACACAGTTTGTGTGGTCACTGCATCTTGTGGGTAAATTATTGAGTCTAGTAGAGAGACTGAAACTTCAGGATTATCCTGTGGGTTTTTAATGGCTGGCTCAGAAATAGAATCTTGTGTTATTTACTGAATTATGATTTGGTTTGAAGAGGGTGACCTGTGATCTGTTTATATAAATTGCAGGAAGTAAAGTTAGGAGTTTGGAAGAACTTACGAAGCTTGAATGGGTTTTTTTTTTTTCTTGTCTTCTGTTTCTTCCTGGGCCTGATCTTGATTTAGGAAGAGAAGGTATACCCATTGATTAGAGCTTTCAAAAATAACAAACAGCCAATTGTGGCACATGTGTTGTAGGTTCACCACCACTGGGGTAGCCTAAGTAGTTGATTCATAGGTAACAGTAGAATAAGTTCCTTTAGAATAATTTCAGGTGTATGAACTTTTTTGTGGACTGTATGTATATTTTTGTTAAATACGTTTTATGAATGCACGTCACGTTTGGAAATAATAGAGGCCCAGAAAACAAGGGCTACTGAATGGTTCAAGGGAGGGGACTATTGATTTGAAGGTAATTGCTTTTAGTAGAGTTGCTTTCTAGTATAGTCATTACTTTACTTTTCTAGCATTGGGATTTGGGAATGGATCTTGTACTAATGAGAAAAGTGGGAATTAGAACAAATAAGAACATTTGTATAATGCTTCTGAACACTTTTCCCCCAACAACGTTATTGAGATTTAATCATACACCATATAATTTACCTATTTGAAGTGTAGAATTCACTGTTTTTTAGTATATATTCATAGAGTTGTGTAATCATTGCTACATTCTAATTTTAGAACATTCTCCTCTCCTAAAAGAAGCTCCAT
This sequence comes from Cavia porcellus, assembly GCF_034190915.1. NCBI lineage: Eukaryota > Metazoa > Chordata > Mammalia > Rodentia > Caviidae > Cavia > Cavia porcellus. The sequence continues at coordinate 33,490,140 of NW_026947508.1, forward strand.
ACCTTCGAGCAATCTCTATTCTCCTTTTACCTCTTCTCTTCCCCCTAGCCCTAATCTGGGTAACGCAACTACTCAGGTATAACCTAATTGCTAATATCAGTTTGTCAGTTGTGGACATTTAATATAAATGGAATCATACATGTGGTTCTTATGACTAATTTCTTTCACTTAGCATGTTTTCAAAGGTTGTGACGTTTTGTCAGAGTATTCTATTGCATGGTTATAACACATTTTGTTTATTCATTAGTTGATGGACATTTGGATTTTTTTTTTTTTCTGTTAGGATTTAGTGCTACTAAGAACATTCTTGTTTAAGTTTTTCTGTGGGTGTAGATTTTATATTTTGGGATATTATATCCAAGGAGCAGAATTGCTGGTTCATATGGTAAATCTATGTTTAACTTTTTGGCAAATCACCAAACTGTTTGCCAGAGGGGCTATGCTATTTTGGATTTCTGCTGGCAACACATGACAGTTTCAGTTTCTACATATCTTTGCAACACTATTATCTTTCTTTTAAAAAAGCAATCCTGGTGGGAATGAAGTAGTATATTACTGTAGTTTGGATTTACATTTCGCTGTGACTAGTGATGATCAACATTTTTTCATGTGTTCATTGGACATTTGTGTATTTTCTTGTAAATATGGCTGGTGAGATCCTTGGATTGTCTTCTTATTGGGCTGTATGAGTTCTTTGTATATTCTGGATACCTAACTCACGGGGTTGGTCCTAAATTGCTTGGGGTAGAAAGAAGTGATTGCTACAAGGACTGTGCTAATTAAAGATTTGATGCATTTTCAGTCATACCTTATTTTAAATTTCTTTTTTCCAGCTCTGGAAGAACTTGGTTTATTCATTCATTTAACAAATGAGGGCTTGCGTGTACCCAAGGTTTTGAGGATGTACAGAGAATAAAACAGACAAAACTTCCTATTCTCATGAAGCTTACATTTGTGGAGGAGAAACTGTAAATAAAAGTTACATCAAATGATGAGAAAAGCTGTGAAGAATAAAGCAGAATAATGATGACAGAATAAAAGTTAAAAGTACTTCTTGCCTTTATTGAATTCTTAATCTATACCTCTGTGCTCTGATTGACTTTATTGCACTTTCCATTTACTTTCACTTTATACAATGGTTGGTTAACTTTCTTTTCCCTCTTGGAATTCTTAACCTCATTGCAGTCTTTTTTTTTTTGTCTTTTTCCTTTTTATCCTTTTTATTGGTACCGGGGATCGAACTCACGACTGCCTGCTTGCAAGGCAGGTGCTTATGCCGCTGAGCTAAATCCTCAGCCCCCCCTCATTGCAATCTTAAGTTTTGCTCTCTCTGTTCCACACAATCAACTCTGCAGTTATTTTATACTAACAGCCAATATCCCTCTGTTGTGTCCATCTTGATACACATTTGACACAATTGCCTTTTTCTCCCTAACATCTCTTGCTGCTATCTGTAATACTACTTTCTCAAGTTTTTATTCTTTTTGAACAGGTTCCTCTGACCTCTCTTTTAATACTTCCATGGTGCATTGAGGATCCTCATGAATTTAATCAGAGGAGAGCGGATGACAATTTTGCTCAAGCTACACCTGGGTGTGTTCAGGTTTAACTAATGGAGCTGGGGTGGACAACTGATTACTATTCACTCAGCGAGATTCTTTTCCTTGCGCTTCATCTGGCACATTTTACTCTAGCTGATTAAAATACAGATTATTTCCAACACTACTTTAATGATTACTTGTGACTGATAGTAGAGTATATAGTAGTTCATAATGTTAGGTCAAATGGCCTGAATCACAAAGGTTTTTCCTTCATGGAAATTAATGAATTGTATACTTTCTAGATTCAGAAGTAATAAAAGGAGTAGCTTTTTGACCTCTTGCTGTAGTATTTGTTTTCAAAAATTCAGTTCTTTTTGTCTTGTATTATGCTCATGCTTTTATTCAGTCTACTTTCATAGTAATTGAAACATGAAGTTAACCTTGGAGAAATTGCCAATAATAATCAGTGGTACATAGTAATTGTCAGAGGTGGAATTCCAGTGTAGGTCTTCAGAATCAAAAATCATTTGTTATGGATTAAAAACTGGTGGTCAATTTAACACCAGCTGAATTAAATCAGCATGGTGCTGAGTGTTGCTGGTCCACCTGAGGAAAGTTGCCAGCATAAAAGGAGATGTGGGGAAAAGTGGGGTGTTGTGTGTTCTCCTAAGTGTTGTTTGGAGCCATTGGTTCTGGAGGAGCTTGTCATGGCTAGCAACTCCGAAATGAATTTAGCTATTTTCATTGGAAGAGCTCAGGACCTTATCACTGAGAATGGCTGCGGTTCACTTTGGAGGAACGCTGGTCCTTACATTGAGCATCCCTTCTTGGCTCCAGAGGGCAAGATGTGTGCTGTTTAATCTCCAGCAGAAATTGGCACGGTGGCTTCCTGATATGTCACACTTGAATTCTGATCGTTGAGGAGCTCGGGACCTCATTGTCACTGAGGATGGCTGTGGTAATTTTCAGGGATGCCCTGGTTCTTATTTTGAGTCATCGCTTCTTGGTTCCACTGCAGAACCTTCAATCTACTGCACAAATCCTTCACCCTGCTGGCGTAGACTTTCTAGCTTCTACCGATGACCTTTGGGCCTTCTCTGTATATCCATAAAACAGACTTGAATGGGTCATTGTCATGGGCTCTAGGTTTTCAGCTGGACTCATGCAGAACATTGCTGTGGGATCCAGACCCTTGGCTGGATTTTCTAGATCTTTAGTGTGGTGAACAGATTTCCTGCATTTTCTCTATTTAATGCTGGGTGATTATCATAAAATAGTATAAATTCTGTATCCTGTATGTAGTTGTTTTCCTTGCAACCCCTGCCTACAACATCATCATTGTAAATTCTTTGTAAATTATAAAGCATTGTATTTCTATAAGGGTAGGAGAGGAGAGGGCTTATAGGAATTACTTGGGACCTTTTTGAAAATAACTTTCTCCACGTTCACCTCCTATTCCCAGTAATGCACCAATATACAACTATATTTGTTTTAACAGCTGCTTCCTAAATGTAAATAGTTTGTAACTGTTTAATTGCTTTTATTTAAAGGAATTCCACATTCTTCTGTTGAAAGTGGAATATAATGCAGTAACACACGTTGAAGAGTGCAAAATAGTGAGTGACTTAAAATCCGTATTCTGTGTCATTCTGTACAAACTTGTGACATACTGATTTTCAGAGAATGTGAAGAAAATGCTACTAATTGCTGTTGAAACCAAATTTAAACCATATAAATTATGAATGTAATTGAGGAATGTAATGCATGTCTAGTAGGTGCCATAGAGATACAAGTTTGTAACTTGGAGGACATCAGCAGTGAGATTTCCTGATTTGGGGGTGAATATTATTAGCTTTTTAGGAGATTTTGGTGTTGCTGATTAGTAGCCTGTTAAGTTTGATACGGGTTTTTTTAGTCTACAAGTTTGAGATTCAGGACACCATTCAGTAATCTAACTGAAAACTGGAGAAATCTGCAACTAAGGCATGGCGTTACATTAGAATAGGAAATTTAGCTGGAAACTAGAGTTGGTAGTAAAGGGTAATTGACTGAAGGTTCTAAGGATGTTGCAGTTTGGGGGACTTGATATATAATATCATTTTCCCTCTCTGAACTCTTAGCAGACTGAGAAAACAGGAATCAACAAGTAAAGAAACAAGATGCAGGAAACACCTTTTATTAAAAAATATTTTTTAACCAGGTAAAACTTAGCATGCCATACAGTTTTCTATTTTAGAGTGTACAATTCAGTTTTTAGTACATTCACAAAATTGTGTACTCATTACTATTAGAATATTTTCATTAGGTTTCATCGGGGGGGTCGTTTGTTTTTGTTTTTTGAGACAGGGTCTTGCTATGTAGTGAACTCACAGCAATCCTGCCTCAGCCTCTCGAGTGCTGGGATTATAGGCGTACACCACTATACTAGGCTTTCATTAATTCTTAAACCTCTTAGGAGCCAGTCCCCACCAATGACTCCTTGGTGTTCAAGTTTTTTGTTAAGTAAGTTATATCCACCTACCATGCAATTTTTGGAGAGGAGTAAACTACTAGTAGTATTTAGAGAAGTCATATCTCATAAAACTGAGTCCAACAGAAGTTTTCTTCTCTAACAAATGTGAAAATTAAGCTAGAAACCCAAAGGCCGTGCTTAGATGAGAAGGCCATGCCACTTTATCAAGATAGGAAGTACATTAAGTAAAGATGATGAATTCAATTTCAGACAACGCAAATTTGGAATTTCAAGGAAGGGATATTAGATATTTATGTTTGGATAGCAGATTATTCATCCCTGCTGGAGACAAAGATTTTGAGATTCATCTGTATACATGCGATTACAATAGAGGGCCAAGTAAAGCACTCATACAATAAAAACAGAGCAATATCTTTGGTTTTGATTATGCTAACTGGTGTTTCTGCTGTGTATTGCTATGAGTGGCTTGCTTCTTTCTGGGTTTTATGACTGATTGAATTAATGTATTCACATCATTAATTTTATGATCCTATTTGTGGAAGTTTTTTAAAGGCCTAAGTCAAAGAGGATTCCCTAGGGAGAATTTGCATTTGCATGTGTTGAGGTTGAAAAGGAAAACTGCCATCCTGCAGTCACTGTAAACAACTTCTAAGTATGAAGCTTTTAAAATCATAAACATGGGGGAAGGTCAGAATATGGTTGTGAACTATCAGAGGAAACACCACTGCACTGCTGTCTTACCCTTATCTCCTTGTCTACACCTGGTGCCAATGTTAAAAATGTAGTTTTCAGTCTGGTGTGATGGTGTATATTTGTAACCCCAGCCTGAGCCTGGAGCTTCTGACGTTTGAAACTAGCCTGCTTTACATTGCAAATTGCCCATCTCCAAATCCCCTCACCTGTAACCTCTCCTCTTCCAAAGCAGTCTTCCTTGTAATTCTTTTGGGTAAGACCTGAACTTCGCTACTTTTGCTGGACCTCAAGAGGCTTCAAATTAATTGAAAATTGGAATTCATATAGTTTGATAAATGTCCTAACGGTGAAGGAAAGCTAGTTTTAGTACTCTGCATATCCCCCTAATTCCCTGCTTATAGTTAGTTTTTGACTTCTGATGATACCTAATTTTTTGTCAGGTTTTTGATTCATTTGTAAAGATTTGAAAATAGATTATCTAGCATTCTAGTTATTTAACTGAACATGGTGACCAAGCCATCTATCATGTCATCCTGGCAGAAATAAAATCATGTCTGTCCAGCGTATGCAGGACACTTAGTTGTTGGTAATTTAGTTAGCTTCTGAATTAAGTTATAAACTTAGAACAGAATCCAGTGTTTTTGTTGGCTTACATAATATTTAGAAAATAAAAAATCGATTTTTAAATTAGATTTTGGATTTCTTCTTTTGAAAAACTGAAAGTTCTTACAATAATGGGCTGAGCAGGATTTGGTGACACATGTCTGTAATCTCAGTCTTCTGGATGGCCGAGAAAGGAGGATTATAAGTTTGAGCTTTCTGTCTACGGAGCTTAATAACTGAGCAAGGTTCTGTTTCAAAAAATCAGGAACTGAGGATGTAGAAAAGTGCAAGACTCTTGAGTTCAGTGCCCAGTACAAACCAAACCTCACCCTGCGCCCCCGCCCAAAAAAAACCTCTCCCACCAACAAAACAATGGGCCTAAAACACTCTTTCTTAGCAGTTGATTAGAGCTGACAGTAGAAGGCGACTCCTTCCTTTCAGACTAAACGTGGTCTCTTTAGTTGTTCAGTCTTATATCACTTGTGCAGTGTATTCACACATATACATCAATACCTGTCCTAACTTACTTCATTTATATTAATGTCTCAGTTATTTTTCTCATTGCTGAGACAAAACACCTGGCACCCTCAAGTTAAAGGAGCAGAGATTTATTTCAACTCACAGTTTGTAGGAGTTTCAGTTCATAGTTGGCTCCACGGCAGATGGGCATGGGAGAAGGGCATCAGAGGAGATGCAGTCCATGGCAAACAGGCAAGAGATTTGCAAGCCGTAGCAGCAAGTTTGCCTGCTTTCTGTTCCTTACTTGTATGTTCCATTTAGGCTACAAGTCTGTTGATTGGTGCCGCCCTTACCCATGGTGGGGTTTCTGTTATCCATCCTTTTAATCCCAGTGTCACACTCTTAATCCACATTCACATACTTTAATCCAGCCACCTTTGAAACTCTCTGTGAGCACATGGGAGTTTGGAGGGGAGGAACATCTAGATGTAAGTCATAATAACAAGAATCTTTGGTGTTTGTGAATCATCCTTTCTCTTACGAAAATATTCAACACTGGCACATCCTTGGGAGAGTAGCACTAATAGACATTTTCATATATGTTCACTTTATTACTTAATTCTAACAGCAAATCTGCAATGGTAAAGCTATAAAAGTGTTATACAGGTGTTCCATTACCAAATTTCAGATAAAGAAACTGAGGTTTGTTGAGGTTATGTGAATTCTTTAAGGTCTCAGCAGTGTTTCAAGTTAGAATTTAAATCTAGAATTCATTCAGACAGAGCTCCTTGTGTTCCAGTGTTAATCTTAACTTTTTTTTTAAACAATGGAACTATTTCTTCAGATGTTTTAGTGACGTTTAGTAAATAAAACCAATGAAGGTGGCACTGCTTTCATTGAAGAGATACATGAATGGGGGAGCAGTTAATGTTGGAACCAGAGATCTGCATGCCCAATTTGATGAAGGCTTAGGCACCTTTGTGGAATGCTTGGGATTTTCTAAATAATTTGGATACACTAAGCATTATCATTTGTCAGATTATGAAATCTCAGCTCATTTGGATGTCACAGTTGTAGTATGCTTGCTTCTTTTTTTACTCTTCCTGATGTTTCTTCTATAATACCTCTTCCTATTCAGTAGCATTTCTCATTCATGTGAGTTTGAGTTCTGATAATGGTTGTTCTTTTAGTATTCTATTTTGTTTTTCACAGTTTTAATTAGAATTGTAATGTGATTTATAATTTAATTTATTTTGGAGCATCTAATAATTAACTCTTGTTTACTTTTTAGATTCTCTTTGTGGCCAGATGGGTTTGTATGGACAGACTTGTCCATCTGTAACTTCATTAAGGTGAGTGTTCATTTCTTTTTCTCAACACTTAAAAGTAAACTCATTTGACACTGTATTTCAAGGTGAAGTTCATAATAAAACACTGCATCTTGTTTTGTCAAGTAGTGCACTTTGTATAGTGGAGAGATTTTCTGCTTACAGAGATTTTTGTAGTAATGAGATTTGGAAATATTTGTTTCCATTAGTAAGTTTAGTGAACTGAGTGAACTTAGTAAGGTTATGGTTATTTACATGAAATAACATAATTTTACACTTCCTTTGTTGTTTCTTAGCTTTGTATTTGTTTTAACCATAAAATAGTAAATTTTGATTGTTCGTAGCAAATTATTAAAAGAGACTAAAGATACTAATTTTATATTATCCTCTTTTACAATATGTAAAATACGTGAAAAAGTAAAAGTAAGTTATTGTATACATTTCAATGGTTTTAGAATTTTGAAGTCACCAGATCCTTCCTACAGGTTAACTTTTACGTGAAGTTCAATGAATAATGTAGGTAACATACTCTGCTTACTTAGACTTCCATATCTACTTTCATAGTATCTTTTGAGGGATTTTTGTGGTTCCAGTAACAATTTGAAAAATAACCTAAACCTGATTTTTAAGTTGTAACCTTTTGGAGTAGAATATAAAGTGTGATGACAGCATCTGTTAGTTACATGTGGTGTTGCAGTCAGTCCTCTCATTCATTTAGCATATCAAATACCTGGTGCGCTATTTAACACTATCCCCATAATCGTGGAATATACCTACTAGTGGAGAGAAAATTAACAAAACAAGTAGAAATATCTGTTAAGAGAGTGACAGTGATTAGGGCTAAGATAATTAAAATGGAGGACAATGTGAAGTAATGAGGATATGTGTTATTTTAGATAGGGTAGCCAGGGAAAATCACAGAGAAGGTGACAGTTGAACAAAGAACTGAAATAGTGATGGAATGAGCCTTATATTAAGTATGTGGAAGATGACCATTCTACCCCGAAGAAATCCAAGAAGTGCCCAGGCAGAAGGTTTCTCTGTGTGTTTAAAAAATATTGAGGTCTATGTGGCTGGAGCAGAGCTGGAAGAGAGTTGGAATTATCTTGTTACGGAAGACATGAGAGGAGAAAAGACAGATACAAAGTTACTAGAGCCATAAGTGTGAAGCTAAGGAATCCTTAGGATTGAGAGAGATTCTAGTTTTCTAGAATACTACAAAAAGAAAATGAACAGTGAAGCTGTTATTTCATTTTTATGTACTTCTTCCTCAGTAGAAAAACTTTGTGCTTTTATGGCATTTCTTTCTATGGGAGTGGAAATAGATGAAAAGATTGCTTTTCTATTTCCCTTGAGTTTTTTTCCCTTCCTCTGTAAATAAGAGACATCTGAATAGCTCTGAAAAGAGCTTTTTTTTTTTTAATAAAAAGACTCATAATTTCTTTAATCTTCCAAGCTGTTGTAGAACTAATTTGACTCACTGATTTCCTTTTAGTATGATGGAGATAGTCATTTTTCTCTCTCTTTCAATACTGTATTTAAAATTTGGGAATGGTTTCTTCAGGATATTTTGATCTTCCAGTTAATATTTTTCCTTAAATATGTTTTAGTGGTGGGGTTACAATGAAACAGTCATATTAAGGCTGTTCACCAAGTGGATATTAAATATGTAAGTCAAGGTAGGGAGTGGAATGGAAGTGTGTGAAAAAAAACTTTGGACACAATTAAGATAGTAAATGAATTATAGTTGTTCCCCCAGTCATCCTAAATATTTAGAGTAAGTATTGTTTTCTTAGAGATGATATTGGTTCTTTGTTTAATATAGAAATGTATTAGGATTTTGTTGTTGTTTTTTTGTTTTAGTTTTTGGAAATTAGGGTCTCACTGTGTAGCTTAGGCTGGTCTTCAGCCCACTGTGTAGTCTAGGCTGTCCTTGAACTTGTGGTAATCTTCATGTCTTCAGCCTTCCAAGTGTTGAAATTATAGGCATGCACTACCACTCCTGACTTTATTAGGATTAAGAATTCTTACTGTATTTTTAGGATTAAAAAGTAATACTTCATAGAAAGTATGGAAATAAGAAGTACCATTTAATATTTTCAATTCACATAATTTTATTTGCTTATTTACTTTTAAAATGTCTTCATTTAACATAATTTTATTCATTTATTTACATTTTTTGAGACAAGGTTTCACTTCGTAGTTCAAGCTAGCCTTGACTACTTTGTCATCCAGATTGACCTTGATCTCATGGCAGTCTTCCTGCCTCATCTTACCAAGTGCTGGGATTATAGATGTATGCTACCACCAGCTAACCTTACATTTTAATGAAAGTTACAGTAGCAATGTTATATTCTGTATGAGACAGTTTTGTTTCTTTAGTGTTCTTAGCCTAGGCAAAATCCATACTAGTAATTTAAACAGACATGCTTTATAGAGAGAATTGGTAACTAGATATAAAGTTGTTAACTAAGTAATAGAAAAGATAAAAATAAAACTTGTATGAAGATAAGACACAGTAGGGTACCAGGTACTACCTATCAGATTCAAGGACAAGGAAAAAACTTAGAAAAGAAAGCCCCTTTGAACTGAGAGTTAGACCTACTAGGAGAAACTGCAACAACACTTACGCTGGTGTCTGAGCTTGGATGATGGGACCTGTCAGATTGACAGCCAGATCTCTGTTGGGGGGATGCTAACATGAGTTCAGATTGTGATGGATGTAGTTTCTGTGAAACAGTAGAATCTTAAAAATTTAGCATAATCTATTTGATTCCTGAATTTCAATAAGCTGGATTCAAATCCCAAAGAACTTTTATTTCTGAGCAAAGTTTTAATAAGATCAAAAGCTTACTGAATAGTTTATCTAGACAAGTAAATACGATGTATATATCACATGACTTCTTTCACATAATGTAGCAACAGACTGGTTTTATAATTTGATTTTGTCAAAGCAAAATAATTTGTTTCTTTGGGCCTGTTGAGACCCTGTATTTCTCTCAATTACCTAGCATATTTTAGAGTATTGATTTTATGGTTCACATATATATATAGTTTGAGACACTGGTTTACAGTAGCACTTGAAGTAGTTTCTAATGACAATTACTAATCTTTCTGAAACTGCTTCCCCTTTTTCCATGTTTTTCTTGCCTGTTTTCTTTCTGTTAATGCTTGTCCCTTAAAGACACCTTTTATTCTTGATTTAATTTCTGTTTACGAGTAGTATATACTAGGAAACACATAGGGATATTTTAACATGAGCTTTCCCACAAAAATGTTAGTGGCTCATATACATTTCCTATTTATCTGTTTATTTCCCTCATCTTGATATTGATGACCCTGATGTTTCAAATGATCAGAGAGGTAGATTTATTTTAAGGTCTCTTGCTGCCTTGTTTCCAGTAGCAGGCTTGGTATTGACAAGCGTTCTGGTGTGTAGTCTTAAAACGAGGTAGGTGCAGGTTCAGTTCTGTCTTGAGTGCGTATTAGCCATGTAATCTTGGGCAAATTACTTTTCTGTCTTCATGAGTTTAAACATATACAAAGATGTTGGCATTTTTCTTCTCTTCCATTTCCCCTAGTTATAAAACAAGGAAGTTTGTCATTTTTAAAATGAGAGAATGAGACAGATCTTTTGCTATTATCAGCTCAAGAATATGAGCTCTTCTATTTCCTCTTCATCTTAAAATTCTTACATTCTAGAATACCCAAAAGTGTTGAGATTTACCATTGTCCTTTGAACTAAGGAAGTTGCTATCATTTAATACTATATGTTTGTTGTATTTGTAATTCAAAAATTTTTTTAAGGCAATGTCTCGCTTTGTAGCTCAGACTGGACTTAAAATCATATAGTCCAGGCTGGCCTTGAGCTCAAAGTGAGCCTAATGTTTTGACCATCTTTGTGCTGGCATTACAGGAATATGCAAATATGCCTAGTTTAAAATTTTATATTTTTCAGTTTGTTCCACACAGCAGCAGAAGTAGCCTTTGTTTACCATGTAATATATTTTTCATTGTTAAACATTTCTGGATTTTGTAAAATCTTTTTTTTTGGTACCGGGGATCGAACTCATGACCTCAGGCTTGCCAGGCAGGTGCTTATGCCACTGAGCTAAATATCTGCGATTTTGTACAGTCTTATTTATTTGCATGTTTTAAGATGGCATGTTCCATTTAAATGGTGAATAATCTGAAAAGTCTAATTTGACTACTCTAAAACAGTATTTTGGATTTTTGGGGATTATCTTTTGACATTAATTCAAAACACGTAAAATTAGTACTTAGTTAACAGTATCCACATTTTAAGTGTTCACCAGCCACATTTGGCTAATGTTGTCACATTGAACACCACAAACATTTCATTGTTGCAGTAAGTTCTGTTGGACAGTAATGGTATATGGATCCTCTTAATTATAATTTCCTCTTTGAACTGAGAACCCTAATGCTCTGGGGCCTTCATTTCTGAACAGTTATTAAAGGAGTACCATTGCTTTTATAACAATTGGTGTTGTTTTACTGGTGACTTCGGTAGCTAGTATTTATGTTGTACTTTATTACATATTACTTTACTACAAGAGGCATTATTTCCATTCTCGCCACATACCCTATTTGAGTACTTTACATATGTTAATTAAATTCTGCCAATAACTCTGTGAGGTCAGTACCATTATTTTCCTCCTTTCACAAGTGAGTAAATAGAAGCAAAGTTAAGCACTTCAAGCTGATCAGGGACAGGTCTGGGTTTCATATGTACTGGTAGGTCTTGCTTCAGTGCCCGCAGCGCTCTTAACTGTTAAACTCCACTGCCTCTTAGCTATCAATATGTATTGCATTTCAAGGGTTTAAAAAAAGAGAGAGATTTTCCAAAGAGATATGTAATTGGGGATAGTGTAAAATAATAAGCACAAAAGGGAAATACCAATGCAGGAAATTGTGGTGGGAAAGTAATAGAAAACCACTGATTTAATTTTAAAATATATTGTATATGATTGAAAAAATCTTGTTACAAAAAGCAGTAGTTCTTTTGGAAGGAGAGGTGATAGGGAAGTTTAAATTATTATGAATTAATACATGTGAGGAAAATCATTAGAAGTGATAGAGAATAAAAGTACCACTAAATACATGCACGGGGCAGGGGGAGTTAAATATAAAGTCTACTAACAGTGCAATAGCATTAATACTGGAAAATAGAAAAAATATATGTTTGCTTTAGCAAGCTGCTTTAGTCAAGCTTTGCTTGATTACAAATAAAAGAAACCAGTACTGGATTTTCAAGCAAAAAAATTATATATGCATGTTCTTTTGGCAACCCTGGGATATTTTGTAGACCCCAAGGATAGCTGAGTCTTTGAAGAGGAAGATAGATACTGATGAAAAGTTGCTAAGTAGTATACTATTTTTCCTCTGTTAATTTTCTCTGAATCTAATTTATTTCTTTACTGCTACAGAAAGCTTTCTTTGCCTTTCTGGTACATAATCCTCCTGTAGCTCTCAAGTTCATGCATTTTTCATTGAGGATACCAGTCCAAATTGTTTCAGTTCTAATTCTGATTCCCAGTGAAGAAAATAAGGTGAACAGCTTAGATCATGTTCATACCCTTTTACATTGTTGTTACCTTACTCTGGTACATAGATAGTATGGTATAGGTAGGCTCTGGGAATGGAGGCAGCTCTGAGAAAGGACATTGTTATCTAGGTGAAACACTACAGAAAGTGTCTGATACAGCACAGCATTTGTACAGTGTTGAATGAGAAGAATTCGGATTTTAAGAAGATATATTGGGGATTCAGATTCTTTCTGAATAGGCTTATGAGTAGTGAATGGGATACTTGGTTTCCATCTTTATATCAGAACATCCAAAGTATCCTTATAGATGAGGATTTGAAATTGGACTCTAGTCTTAATTTTACTTAAGGTGATAGAGTCATGCACAATATAACAGCATTTCTGTTGACTGTGGACTGCATTAATGAAGGTGTTTCCATAAGATTATGTTGCCTAATAACATCTAGCTATCTTTGGTTGTGTAGGTAAATGCACTACGTGATATTCACCCAACCAAAATTGCCTAATAGTGCATGTCTCAGAACACACACCATTGTTAAGCAATACATTGCTATATATATTGAGTATTGCTTAGTATGATGCAGAATTCTCTTAAAAAAATGGATGCAGTTGAATGCAGTGACATACAGCTGTAATCCCAGCTGTTTGGGAGTTCAAAGCAGGATTGCAAGTTCAAGGTCAGCCTGGGTAACCTAGCAAGACCCTCTATCTCAGAAAATCAAAAGAGGCAGGGTAGAAGGGAGCATGGATGAGGCCCAAGTTCAATCCCTATCACCAAAAGAGAAGATAGTGTAGAATATGTACCATAATTTGATGTCTCTCAGAATGTATACACCTCAGTCATCACCACATCTAGTGTGGCAAATTTATCCATTGTATCCAAAATCTTCCTAAGACTTCATAATTCTACCTTTCCATCCCTCTCTTAGCAAGGTACCTTTTCTGTCCATTATGTTTGTTTTTCTTTTCTTTCTCTCTCTTTTTTTTTTTTTTTTTGCCGTACTGGGTATTGAACTCACAACCTCGTGCTTCCCAGGCAGGCACTTATGCCGCTGAGCTAAATCCTCAGCCCAATGTTTGTTTCTCTAGAGTTTTTGTATACATAGAATCATTGTGGGTGTGGGGGGATATGCTGGCTTCTTTTATAAAGTATAATTATTTTATGATTTACCTATGTTGCTGAATGTGTCAGTAGTTCATTTCTTTTTATTCCATTGGGTTTGTCTATGCATTCACCCACTGATGATACGTGAATTGTTTCCAGTTTTGGCTATTACAAATAAGCATGCTATGAACATTTGTGTGCACATCTTTCTATAAATATATGGCTTATTTCAAGTAAATTCCTAGGAGTGAAATCAGTAGATCGTGTAATAGATACAGGTTTACCCTTTTAAGAAATTGCTAACCTCCTTCTAAAATAGTTACAGCAGTGTATTAGAAATTCGTATTCTCATCAACACTTGATATGGTTGGTCATTTTAATTTTAGCTGTTCTAGTAGGTGTATAGTAAAACCTCAATGTGATTTTAATTTACATTGCACTTTTGTTTATTCTTTGCCATTGTATATCTTTTTAAAAAAATTACTTAAAAATAAGTTTATTATAACTAATGAATATAAAATCTGACATGTTTTCAAACATTTTCCAAAAAAGGTAAAACCCTCCCTTGTTATCCCTCCCCACGACATACTGGATATTTAGGACAGGAAAACTGTACAGTCCTAAACATGAAATTCTCATTGATTGGTTGGCATTAAAAGTCTCCATTACATAATATTCTACGTAAAGGTCTATTAAATTAAAAAGTCATTGGGCCAGAGATTTAGCTCAGTGGCGTAAGTGCCTGCCTGCCAAGTGCAAGGTCGTGAGTTCAATCCCCGGGACCAAAAAAAAGTAAATTAAAAAATCATTGAGTCACTTAACATTTGTAGTTTGGTTTCTACTGGCATTATGATAGTCATTCAAAATGCTAAGGGACTAAAACAGGTAACACTGCACGTGACAGATACTCAAAGTGCATGGATCTATGAAACCACAAACATTCATAAGAATCCTGGATGTGGAATTAAATACAGAATTAAGAACTAATTCAAGGAAATGCATGTCTATTTTAGCCTTTGGCATTTGGTCTAACATAGTTCTTTTTTTATACAGGCATCACTTTGTTCAGTCTATCAGCCAAAAAAATTTATCTGAGTACATTTTTCATTTAACACAGATTGTCCGCAGTCCTATGAAGTAGTTGGGCTGTTTAATGACATTCTAGTAAATTCTCAGGACTCACGGGAGTCATACATTAAAAATACCATGATACTGGCTCATTTGCCTTCTACTATTGCTAACTCCTTATACACCTGCGAACAGACACATACACAGGAGTCTGTGGAGGAGATCAGCTTTGCAAGGGTTACCAATCACCCTGGGTGGTTTCTGTTTGTAAGGTACACACAAGAAAGGCTGATCACACTTTAAAATATATGAAAACATTTAAAACAAGGCCATTCATTCTTATGTTCTTTAACAACCTAGCTGAAAGCATCTTCCATCTGAAAAGAAGTGATTCATAAAGGTAACTAAAGAACTATGAAAAGTTTTGCACATACAATAGTGGTATGCTTTTTTCTTTTAATTAAGCTTATTTTAAAAACAGAAGAGAAATCAATGCATGCATGAACTGTACCAGAGAGGCACCATCAGTGACTGTCCTGTCATGCCCTAGCGTGCCTGAATGCAGCAGTGTGACAAGAAATCATGAAAATGGTCACTGTCCGCAAGACTGTTGACTGAAGCAAGATGGGAACTGGGAACATTGATAGGAAGGCCTAGTGAACTATGTTTATGAAATTGTTGAAATGACCTGTAATGGATTATATCTTAAAATACTATTAGACAGCAAGTGAATGGTTTCATGTCACAACTGTGAAACCCCTGAGTAAGCAGTTGCAGGTAACAAAGGGTCATAGAGGCAGAGAACGTATTTTTAAGGCATTCAACATACACCTTGTGGGAACAGAGGTGCATCACATGCACTGAATTGTATATATAGACTGTATGACATCATGAGGCATCTGAAGTCAGGCCCTTAAGTCCAAACATATTAGCTCATCTAACGGAACAAAGCATCATATATCTTCTTTATCCAAGTCTTTGTTCATATATTTTTCCTATGTTTAAAAATTAGATTTGTTGTTCTGTTTTTATTTTTTTAGTTTTTTGGGTATAAGTCTTCTTTAAGATGTTTGCTCTGCATTTCACAGATGAGAAGGTTTTCTTAGTTTGTGTTCTTCGTTTTCCTAACAGTGTCATTGAAGAACAGAAGTTTTAAATTTTAATTAATTTTGTTTTACTGGGGTTTTTTTGTGTTACATCTAAGAAATATTTGCCTCACCAAATGTTACAAAGATTTCCTCTTATGACTTCTATAAACTTTATAGCATTAGCTTTTACATTTAGCTCTGGTCCATTTTTCAGGTTTTGTTATGATGTGAGCTAAGGGTCATTTGCTAAAATTTTATTTTAATTGCATCTTTTGTATTCAGATTCCTGTCCCTGTACCTACCCCTTTAAATGTTTGGTTCATTATAAAAATTAAGGTGCTTTTGTGTAACAGACTGAACTTATAATCTAATTTTTTTAACCCAGTCTTGAAATTTCAAGAGATTTAACAGTAGGTGTTAGAATGTGCTTCTGATCTTCTGAGAACAAATGCTGCTTAAGTAATTACACAGTTGTATAATAATAGGAATGTCTACAATAATGAATAATAACATACAGAGACTATATGTGTTAATATTATAGATACTCTATTGTTAAACAGCTATGTGTGCTTATTTAAGACTTCTAGGTAATTGAGATGGGTGTGTGTGTGTGTGTGTGTGTGTGTGCCTTTTCAGGGTCTGTGTACCTTATGAAGAGGCTGGTGTTATTATTTGTGATCAGGGATCTCATGTGCTGTCTGTGGTTGTTTTATTTTTGTTGTTTTTTAACCCACAGTGTAGACTTAAATTCAGTTATATTTATTGCATGTTACATACTCTGGTGACCTCCACAAAGGTGAAAACAAGTAAGTATGTCTAGGAATATTCCCTCCTCCTCTTGATTCCTCCCTTTTCTTTCTTCCTTTTCTCTAGTACTGGGGATTGAGCCCAGGGATGTTCTGCCGCTGAGCCTTATCCCTGGTCTTTTTTATTTGTTTATTGAGACAGTTCTTGCTAACTTGTGTAGGTGGTATTTAAACTTCAGCTCCTCCTGCCTCAGCCACCCTCAGCTGCTGGGATTATAGGCATGTGACAGTGTGCCCAACTAATATTTAATAACATTTTAATCAGTAATAGTTTTCCTCTATTGAATACGTATTACATGCCACACATCGTGGACGAGGTGTTCTGTGTATATTTTGTCATTTGCTGCATGTCATATGGTATCTAAAAAACTGCTCTTATTATAAAAATTGTTTTGACCTTTCATACTGCCCTGAAGGATCCCTGGACCACACTTTGACAGCTGCTGAACCATAGAATTCACATGCAGCAGCATAAACTGTTTCCTTAACATATTCTATTCTGCTTAACACCAAGAGATAAACCAACATCATCTTCTCAGTTAGTCCTTTGCTACCGTTAATGTCAGATTTATTGGTATAGTATCACAAAGGTGAAATACGTGGAGATAAAACAGAATACCAGTATATATTGGATGATGAACAGAAATAGTTTCCTTTCTTCAGTAGTGATTGCAGAGTACAGGTTAAACCTTTAATGAAACAAAATGAACCAGTGGACACAAATTACTTGAAGAATTTTGTTGTTCTTAAAAGAAATACGGCAGATTCTCTTTTGTTTTAGACAGCTGTAAAGATGGTTTTGAATGTTCTCTTATAAAAGCGGCTGCTGGTATTCATCAGTCTACACTACTCAGATTTAAAAATTCCAGTAGACAGAGTGCGATTTAAATGCAGTGTGTATTTACTGCTAGAAAAACTCACTAATGCCTGCCTCAATGATGTTTTTTTCTCTAAATTTTAAAGTAAAATATTTTAAGATGAGAATTACACATATTTCATAAAAATATATTTTGATCACATATAGGATCACTAAGTTTATACTCTAAATGGAGTTTTGATGAAGTATAGGCCTTGTATGAATTCAGAGTACAATTCTATGAATTTTAAGATTAAATGTTTGTGGGGTAATTTAGAAAGTCTAGAAAATAAATATAAATACATTGTAGTATCTACAGCAGATCCTATGGGAAGAGTTGGAAAAATTCTGAACTTTTAAGTTGGAGGAGGAATCCAAACAATGCTATTATTGTAAAATATGTGAAAAGTCATTACAAAGGGGAAAATATGTAAAAAGTCATTACGAAAGGAACTCTTAACTAGTTTTCATTTTGCATGATAGAATTTTCCTATTACAACTTTTTTTGAATTATAATAAATTACCTAATTTAGAAAATGTCTACATTGTAAATTTTTCTTTTTTTGAAGATAGAATAGCATCCAAAATAGTTTACCAAGATTTAACAAAATGACCTCTTGAGGTTCTTTTTTCATTTGATTTTGTGGTACGAAGCTCTGAAATCACAATTGTGTTTATTGATGGCAGTTCTTGGTCAAATACCCCAAATTTTTATATAAACTCTATTGTAAAAATGCTGTCACTTTTAGAGGTGAAAATTGTGAAAGTCTGAGTTTTGATAAGTCACCTTCTAGTATTTATTGGGTTCCCTAATCTAACATGATTCTGGTACTTTATATTTTCACTTCAGATTAATGAAAGTTTTATTTTTTTCTCCTTTTAGGAGGGACTATGTTTGAAAAATGTTGGTTCTCATAGAAAGGTTAAAGGCTTAGTGGAAAGTAGTTCAGTGCTCTTTGTTTTTCTTCTAAATGGAGCACCAGTCAACTTCGGAAAAGGTAGAGTTTTTATTGTAGAGCAAGGAATTAATTTTGGAGTTTTTTTTTTTTTTTGTTGTTGTTGTTGTTAAAGACAAGACTTACTGTGTATTTCAGGTTGGCCTTGAACTTACTACGTGGCTTAAGCAGGTCTCAAACTTGTGGCAGTGCTCATGCCTCAGCCTCCTGAGTGCTGGGATTATAGACATTAGCCATGTTGTACTTTAAAACATCATCTTTAGGGATCAATATTGTTACCTTTGGGCAGTATGAGAAGAAAGGAGAAAGGAGTATGTAAGGAACAAGTTCTATTGAAATTTTATCAGGAGCAAGCAGGTCCTGGACCAGGCAAATGGACATACTTCTTTCTTTTCCTTGTTATACCTTTGTCTTTCTGCTACAAGAAACCAAAGTGTGAATTTTGTACTCTTGGAACTATGGATTTAGAAGTTGTTTGTGGCACAAATGGGGTTTTTATGGGTTGTTTCAGGAATAATCATAATACTTCTGTGGGAAAAGCATGTTCTCAGTTTTTATACCATATATAAAAATTTAAAACTGCTTTTTGGGTGTTTTGGCGTAAATAATTGACTGCAGGGCTTATTCTTAGCTGAAGATGCTAAGTGATGATTGTGTGATTTAGGATATGTAAGCCTAACACCACTGAGAGATAATCATTTAAAATTTAGAAAATCCGAGAGTACGGATTTGATAATATTAATAGCAAATATTTATTGAGTGCTTGTTGTGCATTAGAAACTGGTCCTAGTGCATATTTTATATGTGTTAACTTTGGAGTGGTTACTGTTTTATCCTCATTGTACAAATAAGGAATCTGAGGTATAAAGCAGCTGATTTACAGCCTGGTTCAACATGGGTACTTGGGAAGGTGAGGCAGCAGGACTGTATGTTCAACCCAGCACAGCCAATTTAGTGAGACCCTGTCTCAGAACAAAAATAAAGAGCCAGACACTCGTTCAGTGGTACAGTGCTTGTCCTGTGTGGCCCTGGATTTAATTTTCAATGCAAAACAAGCAAGGAAACAAACGGCTCCCCCCGCCCCCACACACAAATGACTAATTTACTTTTTTAAAGTCATGTAGCTAAAGTAGGAAGAATTTGGATTCCGATTTAGACAGACTTCTTCTCCCAGGATATGTTCTTAATCACAAAGCCATATGTCTTCTGGTAGAAGACATAGGTTGATATTTTGCTTAAATTGAACCAAGAATAGAAACCTTGGATATTGGTGGTGTATAACTAATTTAGAAAAAAGTATTGCCATCTGTTTTTGTTTTTAAATAGCTGAAGTTGTGGCCTTATTTACAAATCTAGGATTTTCATCTTAAGTTGCAGAGCATAGGTTGAGTGGGAATGCCTTCCGTATAAAATCTGTATTTTCTCTATCTCTGCTTGTGATTTTAATCAAAGTTTATTACTCTTTTAGGATTTGGTTTTAAGTAGCAAGGAAGAGCCAACACATTCTCAATTTTTCCTGTATTTCTCTGTTTTTGTAGTCTTGATGTATGGTTTGTCTTTCAAATTCCAAAAGTGATAATCCTTTGTCATCAATTTTCCCGTCTGCAATATCGTCATTAATTAATTTACTCTTGAAGAGAACATCTTGTTTTAAGTTCTGTTGTAGCACTCCCCTGCCACATGCTAAATTCTGTATGTGGTAGGAATTACATTTACCTGCGGATGGAGACTTTTATAATAAAAAAAATGCAAAATCTGAAAGTTAAGCAGTCTGGGCCTGGGATGGCAGCTTCACATACCTTTCACACACAAAAAAATCAAATCCAGATTTTTTCTCTTTACATTCATGTCCTCAGTGTTTGGCTTGTTTTCTCAAGATTAATCAGTGATGGAAGATAACTGGTGGAACAATAGCTATTACATTCCAAAAAGAGAGAGAGCAAAGTGCCATCCTGAGTAAAATCAGGATATAATGCTAAGGAAAAGGAAAAGAACAAATATTTAATGCCATGGCTTCTGCTTCTAGTTGCCTTGGGTGCTGAGACACTGCAGTGTAATAGAAGTGACAGTACATATTGACCTCTGAGATTCATGTGACCAGAAGTATGTAAGAATCACTGCAGGATATTACAAAGATTTCTTCTGAGTTCTCAGTTGCTCAATTTTTCATATGCTGCCAAACTTTAAGGTGAAATGCTAGGTGCCAGAAATGGAGTGGGAGGATTCAGTAATATTTGGGTCACAAGATCATTATCCTTTTCATTACCTCGTTATTCTTATTTCCCTGGTGTTTTTCCTTTTACTCCATTTAGGGAGAAAATATGTCTACCATTTCCCTATACTTTTTGGTATCTTTGGAACTTGGAAACTTTTCCAAGTAAGCCTTTGGTACTCCTTAAGAATTGAGTTACAGTGGGAGGCTCAGTGTGGTAAAGCAGTTTAAAAGCATACGTGAAATCGTATCAGTGGTAGTGTTTTAGTAGTTTCATTTTAATGCTCCTTACCCTGGAATTTTATGTAAGAGAAACTCCTCACAGACATTCTTTTAATCAGATACCATCGTAGATTGGAGAACTTCAGACATAAGTTCTCCATGCTTTTCTTTCTCCCATAGTAACACATTCTTTTACCTTTACTTCTATCTTCTCAGTTTGCTGTGTTATTCCAGTAGAACTGTCTCCATTTCAGGGTAGTCTTACCTGTCAGTCTGTGCTCTGAGTCATACTTTTTTCCAATTTAGAAAAGATTGATTCTGTGAATATCCATCTCATGTTAGTAAGTTCTCTCTTTCATCTCTTCCTTTTAGCATTTAAGAGTGTTTTTGTCTTATAACAGGTGTTATGATCTTACTGATATGGGGAGAAGTTCATCCACATCTTCATTGGGAAGTTACTATTTCATTCCTCACTTAATGGGCACATAAATTATTTCCAAAATCTAGCTGTTACCAATTGGCTGCTATAAACATGGGTGCACATATATCACTGTGATACAATGTTTTTAATTCTTTTTTTTTGTCTTTTTCGTTTTTTATTGGTACCAGGGATCAAACTCACGACTGCCTGCTTACAAGGCAGGCGCTTATGCCGCTGAGCTAAATCTCCAGCCCCTATTTTTAGTTCTTTTAGGAAGACACCCAGAACAGGAATAGCTGGGTTGAATGGGACCTCTAGACCTAGTTTTTTGAGGAATCTCCACACTAATTTCCACAGTGGTTACATCAGTCTGCATTCCCACTAACAGTGGAGAAGAGTTCCTTTTCTCCGTAGGCAGTTGCTCAGTCATGAAAGTTCTTCTTTCAAAGAGTTGAGTCTTTTTTTGGGGGGGGGGTCTTTTTCCTTTTTTATCGGTACCGGGGATCGAACTCAAGACTGCCTGTTTGCAAGGTCTTATTGATAGTAAAGAATTACACTTCTGTAGAGATACTCTGATACCCTACTATAGGAATATGATCTGATTCTGCTTAGAAGATGGAAGACAGGGAAAAGATTGAGTAGCCTTCTGTGTGGGTTTTTTTTTTTTTTTTTTTTTTTTTTTTTTTTTTTTTTGGTGCTGGGGACCAAAGTCACGACCTCCTCACACTTGCCAGGCAGGCGCTTATGCCTGCTGAGCTAAATCCCTGGCCCCATTGACCAGCCTTCTGAAAGGGGAGACATTTAGTTAGTAGCTTGAAGGACAAGGAGAAGCTACCAAGGCAGAGTGAAAGGCATATTCCAGAAAAGAATGCTTATATTCCTTAGCAAATTACTGTTATTTTTCAAGTAACTTCTACCTGGTGTGATATTAAGTAGCATTAGAAGTAGTTGTGTATGGTCTCTATCCCCAGTGGGGAGGGAATAGTTGAGAGAGAAAGGAGAGGCTGGAAAGCTTAGGCCTATGATCCAATTATGTATATGAAGCAGCATGTAAAATGCCAAATTGAGGTTAGAGAGGAATTAATAAGAGAATACAAGCTAAAGTAGTTGTAAATTATTTAGATTGAGTAAAATAGGAGGAAGGGAGACATTGAAAATAGTTGGGCATAATGATGTGAAAGCAGTGTTGACAGATTTCTTTGAAATATTTGCGTAGACCTGAGGTGATTAGCAGGGAGGGATGGTGAGGAACCAAGAGTCCAGGAGGTCAGCTAGGAAGCTTATGGAATAAGGTGAAGTAATGAGGCCTGACATTTCTTAACTAGATTTCCATAACCAGATTCCTCAGAGCTTTCCATGCTGTTTTTAAATTTACCACCATCTGTTCTCTTCTACAAGTGGGTTTCTGTCATCACCATTCCAGTAATAGGTTTCCTTCTAAAGTTACTGGTGATCTGGCCAAATCTAATGGTAGTCTTTTGTGTTTTGCTTAATGGGAAATTACTTAAACACCAGCATAAGCACTAACATTGGAAGCACTTTTTGCCTCACAAGCAAGAATATATAAAATTTAATTATTTGCATACAAAGCAAAAGTTTCATGTTTTTGGTTTGAGACATTTTATAGTGAATTTAAAATTTGCTCTAGTAGAACAGATGAACGTGAGCACAATAACATAATCCTTACATAAATGTCTTTGAAAACTAGGGACCTTTTCTTTCTGTTTACATTTTGACTTTCTTTAAGGCTTTATTGAAGTTCTTTCTTTCCTTGTTTCAAAATGGTTGTCCATATTATTATTTCCCTTTTCTGAACTTACAGCACCCAAAGCTCAGTCTTATTCTTTGATTCATTTTTTTCTTGTATTTGTGGTTCCTGATTTGGACTATAGATATTTTCCTCCTACATAGCTCTGTACACATACACTTACAGATTCCTGTTAAATGTATAGATTCCTGTTAAACGTTAAAATTTAAAAATTTTATTTTGCTAAGACTCTTAAAGGGCCTCATTATTTACACTTGTGGAAGGGAACAGAAGGTAAAGGTGGTTTTCAGTAGGGAGTATCTGCAATAAGAATTATATTCCAGTTTGAAACATGCTCCTGTATTAAGTTTAAAAACATATAAACGTGGTACTTTGCCAGTTTGGACAACATAAAGCTCTACCAGAGATTTGATTAAGGCAAATAGGTTGATAATACGGTATAGTAATAGCCAGTGTTTATTGTGAATGTTTATTCACAGGTACACACTATGAATGAAGTATAAATAATAGTATTATCACCTCCACCCCAGTACTTAATAGTCATTAAACATTGTCTGGAAGTGTTCTGAGTGCTTTATTTCTATATCTTGTAGGTACTGTTTTAATTATCTTCCTCATTTTACAGATGAAGTATGGTAGAAAAGGATTGGGAACCAAGAGATCTGATTAAAATCAGTTTTAGTTCTCCTAGGTAGTTTGAAATTGGATGAGCCTTTAACTTTAGTGTGCCTTAATTTTGCATCTTTAAATTGAGATTAGTTACAATCTCTGGAGTACTTTCCTACTCATTTGATATTGTATGATCTGTAAATATCTTGTCTGTTTATTCTCAAGTCCTTACAACTTTATGATTGGATTGGTCATTCCTGACTATTACTGTAGAATAATATGTCTTTTCTTTTTTTTTAATTTGTGAAGGTGCTATTTGGGGAAATTTAAAGTTCAGGTTTCAAAGAAATGTATATGCTAAAGAAGGAGACTTGAGAAGATTAGGAAGGCAAAACTGAATCAGAATATCAGAAAAGCAAAATAATAATGCAGCTCTTCACTGGCAATGTAGGGAGAATCCTCATAGCTGTCTCTTAATTTATAATTGCTGTTGCCTAATCTAGTTTACCTTATTGTACATTCGTTTTCCCCAAGTTACTCCTAGACCAATATTATTAATGAACACTTATTGAATATTTTCTCTGGGCATATGTCAATGCATTTAATTTTCAAAGTAATATTTTAACCGTAGGTGATATTACTGTTTTATTTTACAGGTAAAAAAAATGCAATATTGGGAGATAATGAACATTTTTACAGTTCTGCAACTAACAGCTGCTGGAGGCTATATTTGAATTTTGATCTCACTGATCCCAAAGCCTGTCTTCTTTATTGTTAATTCTATATTGCCTCCTAAAAGTTCATATTCTATTTCAAGTATTGCAGGGTAATTTTTGCTGGGAGCCATTTGGGATGAGGGGCCTATATACAATTTTCTTAGCCAAAATTTTTAGGGGGTGCATTCCTGGGGATTGAACTCAGAGCCTTGCCAAATACTTGGTGAGCCCACTCTCACAAAGCTCCATGCTCAGTCCCAAATGCTTTCTTTTGACTAAGATGCTTTACTTTCTTTTCCCCTTAATTTTGATACCACTTACAAACCTTTTTTATTCTTCTCTGCTGTTTTTCCATGGTTATGATTCCTGTTTCTTTGATCCCAGGATATAAGGGCTTACATGTCTGCTGAAACTTAACAATTTCAGTGTGAGCTGTCAGGCTTTCTTTCTGTATTCTCATCTTTAATTCTCAAAATAGTTTTTCTAGAATATATGTTAACTCTGCAGATTTTATATTATTTTCTTCGAGTGGTAACAGTCTGAATATTTTAGCCTTGAAGATAAATATATTAGTGAATCTAGATTACTGGACATTTGCCCAAGCCTGTCATTGAGCTTGAAATGCTGCTTTTCTCTCTGGCCATTTATCTGATTTAATCTCTTTTATACTCCCAGATCTTTAATTAGTTTTTATAAGCTGGTTTCTTTGCTTTTTTTTTTTAATTACTGCCTGGTACTGCCTCTCCTCCTTTTCATATGCTCACCAGTGTCCTTGACTTTGCATTCCTCTTTTCTCTTAACTCCCCCAGCTAGGTTGTCTTTTTGCTATTCTTGTCTGTGCTGGTTTACTCTTCCTACCTCCCACCTGCTCAGTATCTTTTTTTGCTCCATGCAAATTCTATTTCTCAATTACCTTTCTGACTTTATGCCTCTAGCTTACTTTTGGTACTCTTTTGTTGGTATGAGTCCCCTAAAATTTGCATAAAAGAAATTGAGGTACAGATGGATAGTCTTAAGTTTTTAAGGGCTTGTGGTAGTTTGGTGAGTAAAGAGCTGTACTGCAGACCAAGTTTTGTGTACCAAGATCTTGTTGCCCTATTAAAGTGGCAGACATTCTTTTGCAGAAAGATTACCACCAACACCACTTTGTGTATATGTATTATAAACACTTTCAAAATGTGTTTGTTATGTTTTGAAGAGAAGCAAATTAAGAAAAAAGATTGGAAATGTTGATCCTTTAAATACTTGGTTTGGTCATTAACATACTCAATCTTTTTCCTCCAGATTTAACTCAGACTTTCCCTCACTTTGGAACAACTAGATTTGTGAATATTGGATTCTTTTGAGAAGCAGGGGTTCTTTCATTGATACTGACTAAGGAGTCTATTTACCTTCAGGATGACATCTGAACTGGAGAGCAGCCTAACATCTATGGACTGGTTACCACAGCTCACCATGAGAGCAGCCATCCAAAAATCTGATGCGGCACAAAATGCACACGGAACAGGAATTTCTAAGAAGAATGCACTCCTTGACCCAAATACAACTCTAGACCAGGAAGAAGTTCAACAGCACAAAGATGGGAAACCTCCATATAGTTATGCCAGCCTCATTACATTTGCTATTAATAGCTCACCCAAAAAGAAAATGACTTTAAGTGAGATTTACCAGTGGATTTGTGATAACTTCCCATATTATAGAGAGGCTGGCAGTGGTTGGAAGGTAAGGATTTTATTTAAATTACTATTTTTGTGCATTAAGTAATGATAACAGTATTGAGTGCTGATGAAAGTAAAGCTTTGAGGAAGCTTATATAATTGAAGATGAAATTCTGATTGCTCTTCGTTTTTAGGATGTCAGAATGGAATGTTTAAATTTAGATGATTAAATATTTGGTAAACCATTATTAGAGTTTTATTGTATTATTAGACTAAGAGCAGACAATAAAAACAGTCAGAATATTATCTCCAGTAGCTCACAATGCCAACAGTTCAGATAAGTTGCTAGTGAGTCAAGGTAAAAAAAACAATATGGTGGTGTGACTAATACTGTTTCATCATTCATATATTTTTAAAAAAACTTTATTTTGAGTGAATTTTAGACTTACAGCAGTTACGTAAGTAGTACAGGAAATCTCTTGAACTGTATGCTTCATTAGTTTCCTATAATGTTAAGACTTTGCATAGCAATAGAATAATTAAAAAACCAAAAAAATAATATTGATGTATTATTGATTAGATGTTACTGTTTTTCCCTTCCCATATATAGTTTATTAGTAAAGTGGTACCTCAATTTATGAACTTAATTTTTTTTGTGATTGTGGAAAAGATGGCCATATTTGTTTGTATGGGAAAGATGGATGCGGTTGTGTTTGTCATCTGATGGAGAGTTTACAAACAACAGAATTTTACCAATGCTTCTGTTTGCAGTCAAATTGTTTGCAAACAAAAGCATTTATGAATTGGATACCAGTGTGTGTTATGTATTTTTTTTTTTTACAAAGTACTTGGTTTCATTGTGGCTTTTAAATATATACATATAACATTTTTATCATATCCATCCCTTCAGACATTAATATTAACTACTGAATAAACCATAGCTATTATTGACATTTCATCAGTTTTGCCACTTACGTTCCAGGATCCAATCCAGAATCTATATTGCATTTACTTGTCATGTCTCCTTAGACTCCTCCAATTTGTAAACGTTCTTCAGTGGCCCTTTTTTGGGGGATTCTTTTATGACCATGACACTTTTGATAAGTAATTGTTAGATATTTTGCAGTTTCTTAGATATTTTGCAGTTTCTCTCAGTGTGGATTTGTCTGATAACTTTTCATGATTAGATGGAGGTATACTGCATTTGAAGGGATGATAATATACTCTCTGCATGTCACATGGTACATAGTGTCAGTATGTCCTATTGGTAATGCTAATCATGGTTCTCTAGGTGATGTTTGCCAGGTTTCTTCACTGTATCACTGGAGAAGATACTTTCTTTGAGTGCCTGCAAATATCTTGTTTCTTCTTAAACTTTTGCCTGTTTTAGCATTCATTGGTAGGTAATAATTCAAGAAAAGTGTACTGTTTTCCAGTAATGACTTTTTTCCCATTTCTTTTATATTTATTAATATTCTTTCATAAGAGTTGTTTTGCTCTTCTTTGTTCTTTTATTTGTAATATGTTGTACTTAGGATATTTATTTTATCTTTGTGCTGTCACCGTCATTCAAATTGTAGCTTTGACCATTGTAAACTAGTACAGGTTGGTCCTATGCTTTTTTTTTAATTTGATGCCGCCTTCTTTTGTGGTACCAAGAGATGTTCTAGGATCACCTCATACCTTCTTTGTCCCAGCCCTGGAATCAACCTCTTCTTTAAGAAACTGATTAATATGGGGCTGGGGATTTAGCTCAGCAGCTAAGTGCCCGCCTTGCAAGCATGTGGTCGTGAGTTTGATCCTTGCTACCGGTCAAAAAAAAAAAAAGAAACTGATTAATATACCATTATATTAGTTAGCTTATGTTGTGCAACAAATAATACAACTTACTTTGTTTTGTCTTAGCACGTTTTATTCATTTCTTATGTAGCATTACCCAGTTGTGTGCTATGTGACATATATCTGTGCATGTGTATTCATGTGGAGAATACAGTTTGAGGTATACATTTTCCAGATGATATTGTTTATTTTCTCTTAATCCTTCCTATTTTAATGTGTTTGTCTTATCATTTGATTACATTTATGAGACATTTGCTGATTGATCATGTGCTATTTGCTGTGACAGCTAATCACACGTCTTATGGGAAGGAATTGTAGCACACTAAACTTTTTGTGTACCTCTTTGTGTTTTCCATGCCTTAGCACACAGTGCTTTCTTTATAGTAAGCTTCAGTACATATGGTTGGAACTACATTATGATGACTACTTTCAATTGACCTATCTACTTTGTTTTGTTATTTTCATCTTATGCTCATTTTTCTTGTTCTTTCCTACTTACTAGTTACCTTGAGAAATAAACACTTAGATGTTTTGCTTTTGTTGTCCTCTTATTTCTCCTTAGATATTCTTTTGCCCTTCGTTGAGTTGGCATTACCCTGTTACTTTAGCTCATATATTAAATATGTATCTCTTTTTTGTGTATCCACATACCTTATTCAAACAGTACTGTAAAACTTAGGGGTGTTTTCCCTCAGAGATCTTATTTCAATAGCTTTTGTTTCTGAAGGTGAATATCCAAGTGGTAGTTGGATTTTCAGTTTTCTGTGTATCAGGAGCTATTCTGAGGGCTTTGTATCATTGTCTTAAACCACAGAGTAGTTTGTAGATATTATTGTTCACATTTTAAAGTTAAGGAAACTGAAGGTTTGAGAAGTTAAGTAACTGTTGAAATTCTCATCTAGAAAATGGTAGAGTCAAGATTTGGTGCCAGATATGGTAGATTTGGAGATTTCATTGCCCATGTTCTTAATCAGTAGTAAAAACAAAATTTATTGAATTCAATTTGACAAAATAAACTCTTTTAATTGGCTCTCATAATATAAGAAGTGATTGTTAGCAGTATACTTTAGGTAAGTGTATTTTACACACTGTCAGTGGAGGGGAAAAAATTTTTTTTTGTTTATCTTTTTGAGACAGAGTAGCTCGCGCTAGCCTTGGATTTGTGGCACTCCTCCTGAGTGCTGGGTTTATAGGCATTCATCACCGTGCCTGGGATTAATGTTTGACCCATTAAATAAGCCATTTGTGGTGCTTTGTCAGAGCTTTGTCTTTACTCCTAAGCATTATAGCTTTCTTTGGTCAGATTTGGGATGAGAGAGATTTTGATGACCTTGTTTGGCAATGGAAGAATATGATGATAAGAGAGTAGAAATGGCTAAACTTTGAATAAGAAAGCCCACCAGAATTCATTGGTCTTTGCTTCTGTCATTTATTTATTTGTAGTGCAAGAGATAGCAACCAGGACCTTGGAGATGCAAGAAAGGGCTCCACCCCTGAGCTATATTCCGGCCCATTTCATGAGTCTTTATCAGTGGCCGTAAACATAATAGGTGTAAATGCCTGACAGGTGAAGTAATGTAAAAAAGAACCAAACTGAAGAGTGCTTATCTAGTGTGAAAGGAGTAATTTTGTTCTCATTAATTCTTACCTTTTAGGGCATATGGCACAATAATTCCAATTTTTCTCCCAACAGAAGCAAAGCATCTGGATTTTTCTGTGTAATTTCTTAATGTTGCCAATTCTAGTTTTCTTAAATACTTACTCTATAGGTACTTAAAACATAAGTCTATTGTCTGTATTCAGCCTGTAGACTACTAATTGGGAATCTCTGATCTAAATCGTGTTCTCTTTTCAGCTAATTTATAGTTTTTCACTTACTAGATTGAAAAGATTTTCTGTTTGTTCTTGTGCAGTATTGTGCTATGCTTTACCCATACTAAGAAGCTTAGCACAGGGCTTCTGTTTCAGTTAACTTTTTTCTCATTGGTGAGACAAAATACCTGACACCCAAAATTAAGGAAAGGTTTGTTTAGCTCACAATTTGTTGAGGTTTCAGTCCATAATCATCTGACCCCAAGCGTGGCAGCAGTTCAGGCAGAAAAGACTACGACAGCAAAATCAGCAAAAGTGGGGTGGGATGAGCAATCCTCTTTCCCTTTCTTATACTGTAAGCAGACTACCTGAGCTAGGGCAAGTGTAGGACTCACACCATCTTAGTGCCCTCCTTTTGTATAGGATGAGAATGTTTACAGAGTAAGAGCCTGACCCTTTACTGAGACACTTAGCTAAACTTGTAAACTTCTCAAGTTGACACAATTTATCAACCATTACAGTGCCTAAGGGAGTCCATAATCTTTATTGGGTCAAGAAGGATACATGTAAACTAATTATAATATTGTATCAAAAGCTGTTTAATAGAGTAATGTGGAAAGCTATTCTATAAATAGTTGACTGGGCACACCTGTGTGTGGGTCATAACCAGTATGTCCATTATTTAAGCAATCTAGTAAAGATGTTAACTGAGGGTACAGTCAATGAGAGGTTATAAGGGAGTATGATGAAGTTCTAAAGTGAATGGTTTCATGTACAAAAACCAAACTGCACAAGATGTTCTTCAAAGAATCAGCCAGTGGGATCTCTTATTAAAAAGTTTTTGTATACCAAAAGAAATCACTAACAGAGTGAAAAGACAACCCACAGAACAGGAAAAAATTTTAGCCTCTGTCCCTCGGACAGAGGACTTCTGTCTAGAACATATAAAGAATTGAAAAAAAATCAGGCCCCTCAAATTCAAAGACCCAGTCTAAAAATGGGCATCTGAGATGAATATACATGTCTCAAATGAAGAAATAATAAATGGCAGATAAATATATGAAAAAACATCCAACATTATTGAATGCAGATTCTGCCTCACCCCAGAGAGAATGACTGTCATCGAGGAATTAACCAGTAACAATTGCTGGTGGGGCTGTGAGAAAAAAGGAATCCTTTTCCACTGTTGGTGGGAATGTAGAGTTGTACAACCACTGTGGAAATCATTGTGGAGATTGCTCAAAAAACTAGGATTGTATGCCTCCTATGACCCAGCTATTTCTCTTCTGGGTATTTTCCTAGAAGAATTAAAAACATCATACAACAGCTATATATGTGCACCAATGTTTATAGCAGCACAATTTGAACCAGCTAAATGTTGGAAACAATCTAAACACCCACGATCCGAGGAATGGATAAAAAAGATGTATTTCTGTACAGTGAAGTACTACTCAGCTATAAAGAAGGAGAAAGGATAAACTTGAATCTTTTTATAGGTAATTGGATGCAGCTAGAGACCGCTCTTGCTCATACTCATAAATGAAATAAATCAAAACTCACATACATAAATGTCATATTGTCTTCTAGTGTAAGAAACTGAAAGAGTAAATAAGTCCCAAAATCTGCAGTAGATACTCTTAAAGGAAAAAACTGCTCAAAGAGTAAGAACAAGTGGGATGGAAAGGAGAAAAGGAATGGAAAAGAATATATATATATGTATTTATTTATTCAAGATAGCTAAGAGAATTATACTAATCTCTTTCAGTTAATTGAAAACAATTTGTGCTTATAATATGTGATCGAGTTTTCATGCCTATATTTTATAAACTGAGCAACTACTTTGAAGATAACAATACACAGTATATTAATTTCCTGTTATGTTCTGAAGTTCTGTATCATTGTTTCTATTTTTTCTCTTTTAAATAAAAAATGAAGTGAATGGTACAAAGAATAAGTACTATATTGAGAAGTTGAGTTGGATCTTTAAAAGTATATTATTAAAAGTAAATCTAGGTATTCTATAATGGAATGATTTTGGAATTTCAGAAAAGGAATTAAAATTTTATACTACTTGCCTTACTTAGGAAAATTAACCTATTAAGTTAATTTAGGAGTTTAAATTAATTTAAGGGAGGAAAAATACAAAAGTATCATGTATGGATGTATTATGCTACATTTTTGTCTGAAGAAAATTATATATTTGCTTATTGTATAAAGAAATTTAGGTGTGGGGCTTGGGGATTTAGCTCAGCGGCATAAGCACCTGCCTTGCAAGCAGGCGGTCGTGAATTCGATCCCTGGTACCGATAAAAATGAAAAAGACAAAAAAAAAAAAAAAAAAAAAAAAAGAAATTTAGGTGTGTTGTATGAACTAAAAATGTACCAAATATAATTGCCTTTATGAGATAAATTATATGGGACTGAGGCAGAAGGAATATAGAAGGAAAAAGGACTTTGAGTATACTTTTTTACATGTTTTACATATTTGAAAAAACCAAGAAATGAAGAAAGAAAATCCTAAAATTGAATACAAATAGAAACAAGCCTTACATCAAATTAATAGTGTAGTCAGACAGAAAAATTAAAGAAACTTTTGACTAGTGCACTGTAATTGTACAACTTCAAGGGACACATTTTAAAGTAAAAACACATTGAAGGAAATCATGAAGTTTACTAAGTGGATTAGTATTCGGTAGTCCCACCAGGTAGCATCTGAAGAGGTCCCTTTCAAAGAGGAGACAGTGACTTCAGCTTGCCCCACCTGTGGAGTAGGGTGTAGGTTTGCTGATTTATATTACAGAAAAGAATTGTAAGCAGAGTGTGGTGGCACTCACCTGTAATCCCAGCATTTAGGAGGTTGAGGCAGGAAGATCACTGTGAGTTCGAAACCATCCTGGGCTACCTAGTGGTTCAGGGACACCCTGAACTGCATAGACCCTGTCTCAGAAAAACCCAGAACTCAACAAAACAATAAAAAATGAATTGTCAGCGAGAGGCATAGAAAAATGAGAAGGATACACTCAGAGGGGAGAGTAGACTCATAGATGTCCTGGGTCTGGGGGTATTTTATGTGTCCTTGGGGAAGAGGGGTCCTTAAAACATCTAGTATATGTGTTCCTAGTGTCTATTAAGTTACTTATTTAGTAGGCTAGATCAGAATGCAGACTATTCATGTATGTTTGAAGTTTAGAGACATGCTAACTTCTGTAGTGCTGGTTCCTTGAGGATGGCAGTGTTTGGCATTTGCAAATCCATAATATAGGGGGAATGCATAAGACTAATTTATAGGCTTGTGATATCTCTAAGACCCTTAGGACTTTTTGGAGTAAACTTCCTGGAAGGAGAAAGAAAAGTATTGTAACGTTGGATAACTTTGTTCTAAAGCTTCAATTACCTTTGTTTGTTTGTTTCTTTCTTTCTTTGTCATTTTGAGACAGGGTCTCCCTATGCAGTTCATGTTGGCCTTGAGCTCACTTTGTAGCCCAGGTTGGTCTCTAACTGGCAATGATCTTCCTGTCTTGGCCACCCAAATGCTGAGATTACAGGTGTGCACCAGCACATCTAGCTGTTATTTTCTTTTTTTCTTTTTTTTGACTGAGACTTGAACTCATGACCAGGCAGGAGCTGTGCCACTGAGCTATATCCCCAACCCAAATTTTCTTAAAAGTACAATTGTAGTTAAAATGATTTTCCTTGTTTCTTTTCCACTTACCTTTATTTATATCTTGAGTCCCTTCCCCACCTGCCCCCTTTAAGGGATGCTGAGAGGCTTAAGGCCCAAAGATCCGTTGTCTATGGCTGCTTCAAGATATATGAGATACTGACCCTTCCTAGCTGAGGATTGGCAGTCTAGTCCTGATTTATCTACATGAGACTTAGAAGGATCGAGTTTTGTTGTGTTATCCTTCGGTATTTTGAAAAAGAAGGCAAGGTGGTTAGCAACTTAACTGAAATTTAGAGTTGTAGGGAGTATATACATAATTTTTTTTTTTTTTTTTTGGTCTTTTTCATTTTTTACCGCTACTGGGGATCGAACTCGCGACTGCCTGCTTGCAAGGCAGGCGCTTATGCCGCTGACCTAAATCCCCAGCCCCCTATACATAATGTTTTGCATTGATAATAACACAGCTTGACTTGATGCTGTTGAATTGTGAAAATAAAGACTTTATAAGCACCGGGTGTGGTGGTGCATGCCTATAATTCCAGCACTCAGGAGGCTGAGGCAGGAAGATTGCTGGGAATTCAAGGCCAGCCTGGGCTACAAAGTGAGTAGTAGACCAATCTGAACTGCATAATGAGACCTTGTCTCAAAACAAATAAGCAACTCCAACTTTATAAGCATATTAAGCAAGAGCAAAAAATTAAATGTAAAGTTACGGTGAATAGTGACCCCTTCAAGGTAGCAGAAGTCAGACAGAATTAGGCAGCTTTTGGATGAGCCTTTTATGTTTAATATTAACCTCCATTTGTCCTGAGGTGTGTATCCTGTTTTGCCAATAAAAGTATCTTCCAATTTTTAATTACAGTGATGAAGGAATAAATTAGTGAAAGGGATCTGTGCTCTTGTGTGACCATTGGGCCATTAAAATTCTTATTACAGGGCTCAGAATCTAGGAGTTGGCCCCTGGTTTGTAGATCTAAAGATCTTTGTTGTGATTGGCTCCAGCTAGCACAAACTACAAAGTGTGGAGTAGATAAGAGGAAGTTTATACCAATACAGTAATAAAGCTTAGTTACTAGAATATTTACATTGGCATTTTTGTCTTACAGGCAAACCTATACATGAAGCCCAATCTTTACCCAAGGGATATTTGAACGTACATCAAAATAACATAATGACAGTACCTAAGAAAGGGTGAGGGACACATTGGAAGAGGTAGTGGGACTGGGAATCTGGACCTCTTGTGGTGGTTTTTTATGTTTTGGTATTTTTTTCTTGAGTAGATTTTGTATCAAGTGGTGTGTTTAGAATTTCTTTTTAGCTCAATGTAGCTCTGTTTTCATATTTTTGTTAACAGTATTTACTCTTTTCAGTTATACTTTCTTACTGGATATTTAAAGATCAAGACAAAAGAAGACTTTGTCAATCAAAATTAATCTTTTTCCTTTCTATTAAGGACAATCAGGGCTCTCAGATGCTACTTTTGGGGCCTTGTGGGGAGCCTCCTGGTTCTACCAGTTGTATCATCTGCTAGGATGGGACAAGGTCTTGACCAAGTCACTTCTCTGGAAAGCAAGCAGGATATTCTCCTCTCTGGGGACCCTCCTCTTGCAGAAACCACATTGACTGGCTCCTAGTGGGGTCCTCAGGTTTCCCATTTGAGAGGTTGGTTGATTCTGTGGAGTTCCAGGATCTTTTTGTTCTGTTGGTCCCTGGCTGACTGGCTGACTATGGAAGGTGAAGACCAGAATATTGAGAGTCCTTGTATCATCTTTTTTATTTATTTATATATTTTTTTCTGGTACTGAGGATTGAACTCACAACCTTTCACTTATCAGGCATGTACTTGAGTCTCTGAACTAAATTCCTGGCCCTTTGTAGCATTTTTATAGGTTTTTTTGATTTTTTTACTTTTGGTTTCTAATTCTCAGTTGTTGAGCATCCAAGTTAGTTTACATCACTCTTAAGATGGGAATAATGAGTCCTAATCCTACCTATTGTAATTTTCCCCCCAAATAGTGGGGTATGATACATACAAATATAAAAATGAAATATAAAATGAAACTGAAGAACGATTAGCTTACTTAATGAGGGTTAGCTGTACTTGCTTCAGCAGCACATATATTAATGAAAGTTACTATTAACAGGAATTAGCATCATATCTGATCTGTCTTACGCATAATGTGTGTCATTTAAAATACTTAAGTTGTATACAGAGAAACTATACTCCTGCAAAATAATAGCAGAAAACAGCCAACAGCAAAAGCAAATCTTTATAATAGTAAAAGCAAATCTAGTACCCTGGGCAAAGAAACATTTATGGGGTCCAGGTCCTCTGATTTTGTTTCTTAGCGACCCAATTGGCATTGGGAATGTTGGATATGGTTAGACTTAATGCTAGAGTTATAGAATCTATAGGTATTAGAGTGTGGGGTACCTGATTTTGGGGCCTAGGTCCCTCTGTTTTGCCTCTTGGCCCTACCCCTGGCATTAGGATGAGATTAGAGATAGACTTAATGTTGAGATATGGGGGCCTGAATATTTGTTAGAGTCCTTTCTGTAAATTTGGCTGCATATATTTTAAAGAAAGTCAAACATAAAGATGAAAAAGAGACAGAATAGGTATCATTGAAGCTTTGAGAAATGTTTTTGCAGCTGACAGCTGCAAATGTATCATATCCAACACTTTAGAATAACAGTTGTGACTGACATTACTATTCCAGGACCATTGACTTTGAAAAATCTTTGCTCAGAAATGATGGTCATAAGACACTTAACGTTACAAAAGTTATGTTTTTGTCATTGCAAGTAATTTTAATGTGAAAGACAACAGTATGGTAAGGTATTTACCTAAACTTCATATTTTAGAAAACTTATGCCTGAGGAGCATAAATATGTTTTAACATACAAAGAAGTTAGCAATAATTATCATCATGGCTTCCTAGAAGGTTTTTTATATATACTAACTTAGCTTCTACTCATGAGGCAAAATTTAGAATCCTTTAACAGGTCTGTGTAGGATAACAACACTGACAGGAGTCAAAGGATAGCTTTAGACCTTCTGTAAGTTCAAGAAACAGTGCTTATGCCTATAGAGAGCCTTATCAAACACAAGTGGATCTCTTTTATACATTAACAAAATATTGTTTAGTTCAACTGAGTAGATATAGATTGTTTTAAATGGCAGGACTGTCCCACTGAGATTTTTTTTTTTGGCATTGTACCAAGTATAAAAAGAAATGTTAAAAAAAAAAAAGAACTGTCAAAAGTTTTGATTGTTTTTTTTAAAGTCTAGATACAGTGCAATTATACAAAAGAATATTTATTGATTACTTTGTATTCAACTTATGTACTTCAACTGTAAACTTTGCACATTTACACAAGGCTCACATACAGTCTGTTTAGTACTTAGATGTGTGTATTTGTGTATATCTCTATCTGTTGCTGTGTGTGTGTGTGTGTGTGTGTGTGTAGAAAGAACACCAAATGCAGTGTAATCTAAAAGAATTGTTTATTTGACCAGTTATAAATTGATCACTTAAGACTTTACAAAAAAGAAACACCTGAATGACATTTGACTCTCTTAAACTCAATTTCATAAAAAATTAAAATCCTAACAGCAGAAAACGTAAGAAATTATCTTGATAAAAAGTAAAACCTTTCTTTCCTGAGGTAGTTGTAAATTTTTAGCAAGAACACATTGATGAGCACATCAATATTTTTAGTAGGAAACCTTATTGCTTTAAACATAAAGAACTCTTTAAACTTTTAATTATAACCAACTTAGTAGTATGCAATAATCTTTTATGTAGTATTATACATTTAACTCGATAACCTTATGAAGAATATAATCTTAAGCCTTTCCATTTTACATTATTAATAACTCTGAAAACCCAGATATAGTATAGTGTATTTTATAGATCTCAAGAAACTAAGAGTATTCTTTTCTTTCTTTCTTTCATTTTCTTTTTCTTTTAGCGACAGTGTCTCGCTGTGTATTTCAGACTGGCCTTGAACTCACTATGCAACCCAGACTGGCCTTAAGCTTGAGGCAGTCTGCCTCTGCTTCCCAAATGCTGGGATTACAAACAGGTGCCATCACAATTGGCTGTGTTAACAGTTTTAAAGATAATATTTACTTTTATCAACCAATTTAATTTAATTTGTTTGCTAAAGATTTATTTAGGTCATGTGAATAGAAGGCATTTGGGTTAATTATCTGTAAGCCAATTTAAAGTGAATTTTTGGGATTTTAGCAGAATCTGTTTATTTTTAAATTTATTGATACATATTATGTATATGTAATGATCACATTCAACATAGGGAATTTGTACCTGTGCGTGATATATCTTGCTTCCCCCCCCCAATGCCTCTTTCCCTCTCTATTTACAAAAGCTTTGTTTCCATTCTTTCCTTTTCTCATTTTTTAAATAATTTTTTAAAGGTTAGTAAACAGAACAATCTGTACATTAACCAATATCATATGTATATAACCCTGATATTACCAAATTTTATAGATTTTATTTGCAAGTGGAATCCAATAATCCTGTAACAGTGACTAGGTTTTAAAGAGACCTCTGTTGAATTTTCTTGTTTTCTTAATCCCAAGCAGATTTGTTAGCTCTTGAATATCTGTATAATTGTTTTTGTTTTGTTTAGTAAGAAATCGAAGCATTAAGCCAGCTGTCTATAAATATTTTTAAAAGGAAAAAACCAAAATCAGTTGAGTTTTAAAACAATGTAGTAAATGGAGCAGTGTAGACACTTTAGCCAGTTATTACAAAAAACACTTAGAAGAAAGACCAAAAAAAAAAAAAAAATCAAAAAACCCAGAAACGAACTTATGTGACACATAAAACAATTGCATTAAGTCAAAGTGCACTTCTAGATGCATTGGTCATTTGGAATGTAATAGTTCATTTTTTTGTAGTTTAAATTACAAGTAAAGTAGTCAGAATGCTTCCTTGGCTGTACCAATTCATAAATCATAACAATTTTTATAGCACTCTATAGTTAGTCTAACGTTACAGAATTAAACTGATAAAAGAGTTAGAAGGGGAAAGAGAAGAGCTACAGATTGCCAGATAGAATCTTTGTTCATTTTCTCTCATTGTTTCAAACAAGTCAAATTTGAGACCATGTCTTTACACTCTTTAATGTACACTGAGGACAGGCCCTGAATTAGAAAAATCAACATTGATTAAAGAAAAAAATTTCTGTTTTGAGACAGTTCCAGTTTTGTAAAATATACGCTATGGTGACATTTTGGGGCTATACACTGAGTGATGCATGATGTCCTAAAATAATGTGCATCTCCAAGATCTCCCGTGTATATTTCTGAAAAGAGAAAAGACAGTATTCTTTTAGATGTTTTTCCTTGATCAGATAGCTTCCACTTACCCCAACTTTCTAGGATATGGTAACACTGCTTTTCCTGGGTCATACAACAATCTGACTAATTTTCCTGGGATCAAACAATTTAGCTTAACCTAGTTACCCTGGTATCTGACAACCTGGTGATTTCTAATTTTCTTAAGGTCAGGCAGTGGGCACATCCAAGTTTACCCAGAGATGGCAACAGTACTGCCCCAATTTTCTGTCTTGACTGCTGTCTGGGTGTCCCTGCTATCATGCGGAAATCTGTTTCTAAGCATATCTGGGTTTTCTTGTGTCTTTAATAAATGAGAAAGGAAGGAAAAAAGTCATGCATAAGGGCTATATTTTTCTTAGAAAGTCACTTCTAAGATCTCTAGGGAATGATAAGTTATGTGAAGACTTCGTGGAAAGTCTGCATAGTTACATAAGAAAGTCCAAAGGTTCCTTATTGTAGACTAGTTACAAAGGCTTTCATGTTTTTGTTTTGTTTTGTTTTAAAGTGGGGGAGATAAACACAAGGCTTAGATTATTGCAAGAAAATTAAAAAAAAAAAAAAAAAAAAGAACAAAGAAACGCAAGAAAACAAACTGACATGAGAGCCCGGTGCTGTGGGAAGTGGCAGAGAAAAGGGTACTAGGACCCTAGGAAACCAAGTATTCAGCTTTGGCAACATTGGAGTTGTCCTGAGCATACTGTGTCCTCACTGCGTCCACTGTGCGGTGATGTCATCTCCGGCACTATTCCATTTCCCTTCATCCCCTCTGTGATGGTGCCATCCCTGGTGCTAAGCCTTCTTGCCTTGTATGTCACTAATGGGTAATGCATCCCTGCAGCATGGCCCTACGTGTGTATTCCTTAGGCTTAGGCAGAATTTCCCCTCAGCAGAGCTTTGTCAGGGGAAATTTGGGCCTTGCTTGTATAATGTGGTACAATAAGCCAGGTAGCAGTGGCTACTGGGTGGACACCCAGCTGCTATAGAGAGGAGGAGATCAGTAGACACGCCAGCCACCATCAGGTAAAGTTCCCCCTCCCCCATTGTCACTGACAGTGTGGGGACTTTTTTGCCTCACATCTTAGACACTTCTCTTATTAGGTAGCTTCTTCTAAAAGTGGCTCCCAGTTAAATGTTACTAAGTTTTTGGGTTACTTGCTTCCCTTTCTGCAGGTGGATTCCAGGTTATTGTCTCAAACAAAAAAATAAGTGACCAAAAAGCAGTAGCAAAGTTTATTTGAAAAAATAATAGTTGAGTGTGAGAGAGACACTGGCTCTGCAAAATGAGCTTGGACCAAGTAAAAGAGGAAGAAATAAGAAGAAGGAGAAGGCAGGGTGGGCTGTTGTGAGGAAAGCCATGATAGCCAGCCAGCTCTTCTTGGCATCTGTGACCTTTAATACTGTAAAAATCTCAAGGAAACCTAGGAGAACTTCTACATATGGGTCCTGAGAGAGGGTGCTGGGATCCCATGCCTCAGGCTAGTGTCAGGTCTAGACCATGCTCCTCAGGTTCTCTCCAGAAACTCACATGCCAGGCTTTGGGAACTGTTTGGAGCATGTGTTCTGGGGTCTTGCAATTAACAAGTCATGCCTACTTTCTCAGCCAGCTTTGCCACACCCTAAATCTCCTATCTCACTTGTGCTTGGTCATTTACTGTACCACCCCTTTAGAAACACACAGTTAAATGGTTTATGTTTTCCTTTTAAAGGGCTAGAAATAAATGGCAGGCTCAGACTGGAAGAAGATGAAGGATAGTAAAAAAAAAGGAAAACTTCATTGAAGAGAAGAAAGAAAAAACTGGGCTCCTACTAGCTTAAGGTTTTTAGGTGACCCAGTCAGGCATCAAAAACCAGTCACCCAATTGCCTCTTTTATTTTCATAATATGGTAGATTCCTCCAGCCCTCCTAAAAAGTAGATTCATGATAATTTAGGGAGATCATGCTTTTCTTATTCTGTTTGGAGAGTGAAAGAAAAAGGGGAGAGATTAAAGATAAACATATCAGTTTGAAGAATTTCCTTTGATCAAGTATGGTTAGGATCCAAAAATGTGCATATTTGGAGGTTTCCCCCTCAGGTGTCACCCAGAGGTTGTTTCCTCATTCTGTGTTTTCAGGATTAGCTTTAACATTTCTGTGTGCAAAAGGTTTTCTCCAGACATTGAGTGGGGCAGTCCACGTGCTTTCCTGGAAGAGCAAGTTTTAAAACTGTCTGACCCAGGAATGGGTTAGATTGACCTAAAGGAATTTCTAATAAAATCACTGCATGTCCTGGGGCATACACCATGACACCTCTTTCCATACCTTCTTAAAGGGAGCAAAACTAAGTTCTTTTAAGTGCTTTTATATGGAAGTACTCATTTTTAGCCAAGCACTTTTTTTTTTTTTTTTTTTAATGTGTAAGCACTCATTTTTGGAAACCTTTGACCACTAAAAAGGGAAACAATTACAGTGAGAGAAAGCCATATAGAGGGCAGAGTGTTAAAAGGAAAGTGAAACATTGAGCTGAAGTTATCAAATCAGTGCTTCAGTTTACCTCTTACCTAGCTCATCAAAGGAGATATTATCAGAAGGGACCTGAGGAAAAAGAGGATGGACTCATCCATTCCATAGGGGAGGTTGTAGGTTCACTGGCTTAGATCTTTCTACAGAACAGAATTGCAGATTGTGTCAGTGAAAGACATAGAAAGATGTATTAGGTAAAAAGAGAAGAATACACTTGGGAAGCAGTGTAGATGCTCATACATAGATTAAGGTGCTTTATGGTCTGGGCTGGAATGCAAAATATCTGTCAGGTTACTTAATGTGCTAGATCAGAATGCAGACTATTCATACATGTTGGCAGTTTAGAGACATACTGACCCTCTGTAGCTGATTCCTTGAAGATGGCAGTCTTTAGCATTTGTGAATCTGTAGTATGCGGGGAAACACAGGCT
This sequence comes from Cavia porcellus, assembly GCF_034190915.1. Taxonomy (NCBI): domain Eukaryota; kingdom Metazoa; phylum Chordata; class Mammalia; order Rodentia; family Caviidae; genus Cavia; species Cavia porcellus. The sequence goes on from NW_026947508.1 coordinate 33,531,902, forward strand.
CACTTTCCAGGTAAAAAACACAGGCCTAATTTACAGTCTTATTATACTTCTAAGACCCTTAGAAATTCTTGGAGTAAGTTTCCTGAAAAAAGAGAGAAAGCATTGTAACCTTAGGTAACTTTATGTCCAGAGCTGCAGTTTTCTTAACATGTTCACAGTGGGGTCATAATTTGTATGTCTTGCTGGTAGGCCGCTCTGAACCACCAGTGGGACAGTCATTCATATACAACTAGTGGTTCAGACTGGCAGAAATGTGTTAATACAATTTTAAAATTACAATTTTTATTTTCTACTCTTCTAGTTTACCTCAGTTACTACTTTACTAGAGGCATTCTCTACTTCTCATATCTAAGAAAAGAAGTTAGGAACGAGGAAGTTGACAGCAATTCTGAAATTATGTTATGTGCCAGATAGGAAGGAACAAAATAGTATATATGGTAGATTTTGGGAATGAACCATGACACAGTGGGAGAATGATACAGGTAGGTACGTAGTGGTTAATTGTGTTGGAGATTAACTCAAGTTACAATAAAAATTAGTTAGAATGTTTTTAAAATTTAGATTCCTGGCTCACAGATACAGCGATTCTTTTTTTTTTCTTTTCTTCCATTAGTTACTTTGGTTGGATCCTAGGAGTCTGCATTAAATTACATCTGTGAAACTGCTTAGAGATTTTCAGGGCCAAGCATCATACAGCTTGACCGGAGCCATTTTTCTCCAGGTTAACCTGGATCATTCTGATCTTTATTCTGACTTATTTTCTTGGCATTGTTAGCAATAGAGATCATTCAGATTGTGAGGTTTGAAGTAACCTTGTAAATAAGTTCTTGATGTTTTTTTCAACAGATTTGTGATTACATATGAAAAACACTATTTTAGGTTCTGCATTGATAGGCAATGTCCTTGCCCCAGTGGAACCTATTTCTGCTTTGATAGGAAATACATTATGGAGGAGGAAGCAAATAATTACAGGTGTGTAAGAAATCCAGAGGATGATAAAGAAGTATGTTAGAGTACAATCAGACCTGATTATCACTATCAGAAAGGTCTTTCCAACATAAGTGATGCTTAAACTAAGAGCATATCAAAGCTGACTCAATTCGTTTAGCTAAAGGGGAAGAATAAAGTTGGCATCAGTAATCTCTGTAAGTGTAACAATTTAGGGAAACCTTAGAAGGTGAAAGAGAACATTTAAGGGAATAAATGTAGACAGTGAGGTAGAGTTAGAATTTTGGGTTTTTATTCTGAAATGCAGTAAGAAGTCATTGAAAGGTTTTAAGTGAGGTTCAGGTTTGCGTGGCAAAGACCTAACTTCCTACAGAGTAGAGAATGGTGGAAGGGGACAAAAGGATACAAAGGGACAACATTTAGAACGAAACTGTTACATTAATCATAGTAAGACTGGTTCCCTGGCTGAAATTGTAAATACAAGTATAAAATAGCTAGATCTCAGAGGTTATGAGATTTTGTGATAGATTTGTTGTAGATGCTAAGAAAGAGGGACTAGGAAAGGATGTCTCCATAGGCTTCCGATCGGAGCAATAATGTGAAGAGTATTTGTAAATGAAAAGGGAAAACTGAAGATCACTTTATAAAGGTTGAACATGTTTATGTTGAGAGATTCCTGGCCATGTGTGGTTGATAGTTGGAAATACCTATTAGGAAGTCAGGAGAAAGGTGTGGGTTAGTGATCTAGTTAGACTTAGGTGATATAGGTGGTCATTGAAGCTGTGGCTGTTGATGAGATTGACTAGACAACAAATACAGAAATGGAAAAAGGACATGGCAGGAACCTAAAATTTTCCAATATTTAACTTTTTGTAGAGGAGAAAGACCACGTGAAAATTTGTCTTCTAAGTCCACACTAAGCTTTTCACAAAATATTTCTTTCATCTGACCATCTGGATTTGTTTTTACCGCCCATCTTGAACTTCTGAGATAGGGAGGTTAATGACCGCTTACCTGATGGTTTTGCTTTTTACCTGTCTTCTTTTAGAGTTAAATTCAATATTTATGATTTTATTTCCTCTTCATGTCTATTTTAATAGTTACACTTCTTTGCAAACCTTTTAGGAATTGCTTTTTAGATTTACTGTATATGTGTCTTACTCTGTTCAGGCTACTATACCAAAAACCATAGAGTAAGTAGATTTCAAAAAATAGACATTTCTTGCTCACAGTCTTAGAGGGTAAAAACTCCAAGATCAAGACCTGGGAGATTTGCTGACTGAAAACTAATGTTGTGGTTATAGTGAAGTAAGGCCCTATTTCCTCATTCATAAATGGCTTATTGTAGTCTTACCTGATGGAAGACTCAAGTGAGCACCTAGGCTTCTTTTATAAACACTAATCCCTTTCATCAGGACAGCCATCATGACCCAGTCACCTTCCAAAGCCCCTACTTCCAAATATTGTCATGTTGGGAATTTGGTTTTAACTTGGGAATTTTGAGGGGTGCACATTCAGTCCATTGGAAGTTTTAACTTACTGCCCTCTAACTTCAAGTAGTATAAACCATTTTTGTACAGCGTAAGAACTTTATATAAATTGTTCTTCCAGTTGCTTTCACTCATCTTTTGTGGGTTACATTTTACTTTTTGTACATGGTAACCCTATAATTTATAATATTGCATGCTCATTTTCTATATATATCTTGTTCTGTGCTTTTCTCTGTGCCTGTATCTGTCTTCCTCTTTCTGGTGGTGGTAGAGATTAAAATGAAGGCCTTTGTAGTGAGCTGCATTTCCTTTTAAAAAGGATCTCTCTTAAATTGCCCAGCCTGAGCTCAGGCTTGTGAATTCCTCCTGTCTCAGCCTCTCAGTGCTGGGGTTACTGATGTAGGGATTACTACCATACTGGGTTATATTTGCCTGGATTTTATTTATTTATTTCTTAAAGCCATTACAGGCAACAAAAAATATTTTAAATTTACCTTCATGTCTGGTTTTCCTGGCACTATTTCATTTTATAGATCAAAGTTTCCGTTTGGTTTCATACTTAACAGCTGAAGAACTTACTTATATAATTATTAACCAGCTGATATTACAGGAAATTGTTTCAGCTTTGTGTGTATGTGTGTAGGACCTTAATTTGCTTTCATTTTTGAGAGATATTTTCGCTATACTGTAATTCACATTTTTTTTTTCTCTTTTGAGCATTTTAAGGTATCACTCCACTGTTTTCTGACTTGCAGTTTTGGAGGAGTTTACCGTAGTTCTTATCTTTATTCCTCTATGCATGATTTTTTTTGTCTCTAGCTACCTTTGAGATGTTTTCTTTATCTTGGGTTTTAGTATTTTATCTATAATGAATATAGGAGTGCAGTTTTTTTGTGGAGGGAGGTGGTGCTGTGGGTCAAACTCAAGGTCTCACATATGATAGGCAAGCCCTGTATCTGAGCTATACATCTTTCTGCTTAGTGTTTGGTGTTCTTTGAAAATTTTGCATGTGTGGGTTGAAATCTTGCATTCTTTTTGAAAAATTCTTGGCTGTTAACTTTTTCAGACTTTCATTCTAATTCTCTTTGCTTTCTTCTTCTGAAATGTTAATGTATTATTCCATAGTTGTCAGATGGTTTCTTGAAAACATTTTTTAAAAGTTTTATGCACGTGTATGCATTATGTTCTGATCTGTTTTCAAGTTCTCCAAGTCTTTCTTAGTTGTGTCCAGTTTACTGATGAGCATGTCTAAGGAATTCCAATATGTTTTTTAGATTTGGAGGCTGTTAGGAATTAAACCAAGATCTTGTGTATTTTAGGCAAGCACTGGCATATTGAGCTTCACCCCGAGCTGAAAATTACTAATAATCTTGCTTATATTTGTTTGTTTTTTACTAACATTGTTTTCCTTACAGTTTTCATATATCTGGAAATTCCCTTTCTCTTTGTGCAAAATACTGCCCCCACCCTTTTTCCTGCTGGATCCCTTAACATGTTAATCATATTAATGCTTTTTGTGTGATGGTCTGTAATACCTACGCCTGAGCTGTCTCTTGTTTGAATTTGTTGATTATCTCTGGACAGTGGAATTTCCTTTCTGTTCTGTGTCTTACTCTTAGAAATCAAAACCAGGGCTATGTGGGTATTAGGCAAGCACTCTGCCACTGAGCGAAATCAGCAATCATATCTGATACTTTTTGACCCAAGTAGCAGATAACATATGTAGCAAAATGATAGAGACTGAAGCTAATAACATTTGTACTTGTAAAAAGGACAAACATCTTTTTTTCTCAGTCCATTCATGTGGGAAGTTGAGTCAGTCTGTTCTTGAGCAAAATTTGGGTTTTGTTGGTGGTGACTTTGTCTTTAGTATACTACCAACTTTGTATTCCTCCAGTTATAGGTTCCTGTTACTTTGTGCTTGGTCTGAAGTCTAGGTACTGTAGAATTTTTTCATTTTTCCCTCTCTTTAGATTTAATTGTGTCTTCCCACCTTGCTGTAGATGAGAGTATCTCTCAATGCTTTTGCCCCTCTGTCAGTAACCTGCTGCTGTAAACTAGAACTAGGTTTTTGATAGGAGCAAGGGGTTTCTCTATTCTGTTGATACAGCCTCAGGCCCCTGAACTTGAGGGTCAGTCCGTGTCGTGCCCCCCCCCCCCCCAGCGTTTCTTTCCCTTAGTCCCGACTAGCCTTGTGTCTGTAGTTGCTTTTAGATGGGAGGTTCCTGTTCCATATCTGTCTGTAGCAGACCTCTGTTACAGAAAGTAAGGGGTCCTGGACTGAAGGTTGTTTTGTCTACCTCTGTGAGGGCTAAAAAAGATTTTGGTTTTGCCTTTTCTAGCACACCAACAACTCTTTACTTGTGTCCTGGGAAGGAGTTTCCTATCTTTCCCTAGAGACAGAAGTCTTTTGTTTCTATTCTTCCCCCAGAAGTAATGACTCTGCCAGAGTTTTATGGTTGAGAGATTTTGCTACCTCTACTTCAAATTTATGTAATTTTTTTTGTCTTTTTTTTTTTCCTTTGTAATAGTTTTGAAAGATTGGTGGGCTTTGTAGCTTCTTTACCCCTAGTCTCGTAGTGACAATCACCTCTTTCACTCCTATCACTAAGGGAGACTTTTTTGGTTCACTTAACATCAGTCTTTCTAACTGGTAATAAAGGCTTCATGCAGAACAATTGAGTAGAACTTCCCTTGTTCCTGGAGCTCTTGTTATCCCAAACTGATTTGGCTTTTAAAATTTGAGCTAATTTTTTTATTACCTGCTTAATGGTTGCCAATTTTTATGTTTATATTTTTGGGTTTGTTTTTTTTTTTTCCTTTTTTTCTGTGCTCTGCCCAAGGTAAGAAAGCTTGACTGTCCAGTTTCTCCTTGCATGGCCTTTTCCCTCTTAGGAATGTAGCTTGCTTGGCTGTCTTGCAACCTGAGCTCTCTGGTGTGCTCAAAAATAGGTACTCTTCCCCCTCTCTTTTTTTTTTTTTTTTTCTTTTTAAAGCTTACTCAGTATTTTCATGCTGTTTATATCTCAAGCAAAGAGACTTTCCATTTAAAAGTTTTAAATTGCTACTTTGGTAATAAGATGGTGCATTTATATTCTGTGTATAACTTTTCAAAGTTTTTAAATCCTAGAATTGCCCTTTTGAGAAAGAGATTTTACTACAGATATTCTTAGATTTCTGAATTTTATATTAAAAATAAAATTACCTCAAAGTTGCCATTGAAACAGTGGTAAATCACTTGAATCATCTTGCCACCAAATCCCCCACCCTTTGGGAACAAACAGAATTATTTGGGAGTAAACTTTGGAACCTATAATTGAGAAGATAAGGACTTTGAGTATTTTTTGTAAGAACTGAAGTTCCACGTTTTCATGAACAGATTTTCTATTTCATAGACTCTTTAGATTTCCAGAGACATTTTCCTGCCACCTGTTTATTCCTTTCTGATACATTTAGGATACTAGACCTTGCTTGTCCTCTGTTGCTAGTGTCTATCTGCCCCTACCCTCTCACCTGTCTCTATCTCCCCCCACTGCCGTGTATTTTCTTACAAATATAATAAGAACCTAACTGGCCTTTTTATTTTTTCTGGTGATGCTGGCGCTCAACCCAGGGTCTTGTGTGTGCTAGATAGATGCTCATCTACTGAATTATACCTTATCTGTTAACATTTTTAAAAACTGAAAAGGTGGTACACTTGTACCTTGTACCATTTGGACCTAGCAGGAAGTTTAAAAAAACAGCAACAAAAAAAGATAATAGTTATCACCTAAAATCCCACACAGAATAACTTCTAACATTTTGCATTCTGGTTTGTTTCTAAGAATAAATAAATTTAAAACTACAGTTAAATTCTTGGTATGTATACAATTTTGTATTTAGCATTTAATATTTAATATTACCTCACAGGCATCTCTCTGCCTTACAAAATGATCTTAAACTTTTACATTATTATGGAATCCACTAGAAATTACCTTTACTTGTTACCTTTGTAGTATTTGTAATTTGAAAGTCAGAAAAATTTAAAGCTTATTTTGAAAAGCTTATTCTATTTATAATTATATCACAAGGTATAGAAATACTTGTTTTTGATTCTGTTTTTAAAGATGGGTTTTTTGGATTCCATTGACCCAGTGGCTTTTCTCCTTTAATTTCAGAATTCCATACGTCATAATCTGTCACTCAACAAATGTTTCCTTAAAGTGCCTCGATCCAAGGATGACCCCGGAAAGGTAGGATTCATTTTCTTAAAACAAAGCAGTTGTATTTTCTATATGTCTCTGGTCATGTTTGAATCTTAAGAATTTGTCTAGTTGATCAGGAAGTTTTGTGAAATAGCACCCCTACCCTATCTCATTTAGTTGGTATGCTTCAAAGACCAACCAGTTAGGTAGAGCTTTCTTTTTAAGCATTAGGAAATTAGTTAGAGAGCTAGTGCTTTGTTATTGTTTATGCATTCTAATTCTAATGTGGTCTTTGATTGCTTTAAGTGTTGTGTATTGAATCAGTACAGTGTTTGAATTGCTTGTGAGGAACCACATAGATCTGTGTGTAATTTACAAAAGGAAAAGTATTCTAACTTTGAAATAAAGTTGTTTCTATGTTAATATTCTGTTTTCTTAGTGGCTGTGTTTTCTTCTTGATTCTGTTTATCTTCTGTCATCATCACAGTTTCAGCATTTTATCTACAGAGACATTTTTGTTTGCTTCAATAGCCATGTCAACTGTAATGTGGCCTTAAGTTTGTATAGTGGCTTAGTTTCTAAAGCTCAGAGTACTTGGTTGGACCATGTTTGGTTGATAATTTACCATGATAATTTACTAGATTACGATTTCAAGACAGGATAACTGTTGGCAAGATACCTTCTTGTTGGGGTGATTAGGCTTTTTCCTTGTCCCTGGAAGAATATTTCTAAAACAAAGATGTGTACTTTGTTATAAAATATCATCTTTTGTTTTTCTGATGTTACCATTCCAGCTGCAGTTTACTTTATTCAAGGCTCAGTGTGAGGAACATCTTGAAGTTTTTCAAACATAACTTTCATGTGGTCTTATTGCATCTTTTTCTGTATTTCTCTGGCCAAGTTCTTTTCTTTGAAAATTGGGTTACAACATTAGGTCTTTGAAGCTTTGTTTTTCCATACCTCAGTTGAGTTTGTTGTTCCCTTTTTTTGGTCTCTGTTTCTTTGTAGCCTTTTCATTGTTACAGTACCTCCTAACTTGTCTGTTTTTTTGGACTCCCTTGCTCCAATTTATAGTTACTTTCACACAGTAGTTGTCAATTTTAAGAATGTTAACTACAGTGATCATACAGTGTCTGCGTTCTCCAACTTTTAATTCTTCTTTGCCCTTAGGTTAAAGTCTAAACATATGAGGTTGTAGGGATAACATGTACTGTGCTCACTGTTTAGCCCCAGTCGCTTGCACAGTGGCTGGTAGCACTGAGGCATCCTGGTATGACTGTATTGGGGCCTCTACCAGACTGTTAACTTCCTGAGGTTATAGATGGAGAATTTTTCATTTCCGTGTTAAAGTACACTCCTGTGTAATACTTTATAGCACTTTGAGTGATCTGACCAATCAAATGGTTATCAAAACTGAGTAGATTATTAAAGTCTTATTTTTTTGCCTATATTTATAACTAAGATGTGACAGCAATTGGTGGCAAAATTCTTTTCCCTTTAATACTGACTTATTATCATGAATTAGAATTTTCTATATATCTTTCATTATAATTTTTTATAGTATATGTAAATCATATTGAAAAATATTTTATTAGAAATCTGAAGGCTAATTGGCTTTTATAAAGAATTAGTTTCAGTTTGATTTTTTAGAAAATTAAAGATAGTAGAAATGAAAAATTAATTCACATGAATCGTATTATATATTAAATTTTGTTCAATTGAAGATCCATTTTAAAAACTTATGCTGATAGGCTAATGTTCTTTAGTGAGAAGTTAAAGCTGTTCTAGTTAATGAAATAGTATGATGCAGTAATGCAGATGGGGAAAACATATTACTCTTTGAAGTTATTCTTTTGGAATAATGCTTATGCAACTGATTCTTATTGCAAGAGTAATGTGTAACTGAACAAAATACAGAAATGAATTGACCCCTCAGATTAAGCACTTGAACTTTTACCATTAGTGTCCAAAGTTAAAGTTGGACAACAACAACAACAACACATCGTTGTTCCCATTTATTTTGGTCACAAATGAATATCATTTGATCTTACGAAGAACACTTACAGAAATGGAGTCACTTTTATTTTTGGTCTCAAATGAAGTTTAAGCCATTGTTCTCATTGAATTTTGGTGAAAAGTAGATGTTACGAATATGATTTTACAAAATACATTTATCTGAGTTGAAAATCTTTTTTATGTCACAATGAGATTTTGTTCAAAAAGAAAGCAAAATTCCTTTGCTTTTAAAATGCTTTGAAAGCCTTACTTGTATCCCGTTTTATAAGAGTAAAGAAACTAATGCCAAAAGATAAGAAGTGAGTTAGATTTGTTGTGGAGTTAGAACTCAAGCGTAATAGCCAGACTGACTTGTTAGTCACAGAAACCCATTATAGATTGACTTATGGGGTATTTCAGGAGAAAATGAAGCTAGGTTCTTAAATTATATCATCACAAGTGTTTCTTTCCATTCTTGAGTTTTGCTGCCTTTTCTGATGGCTTTCTTATTAGCCTAGTTAATGGAACAGATGGCTATTTGCAGTTTCTGGTTTATGTTCTGTCAGTTTAAGTAACTGTAGGAAGAGTATATCTTTTGGTTTTCTTTTAGTGCCCCAGCTCATTTGGAATTACAGCAGAAGTCTTAGAATAAATGCCAAGAAAAAAATCTTGGTTTGTAGACTAATACTTTTTTCCAGTATACCAATCTTCTTTGAGAGAGAGGCCAAAATGTTAGTTAAGTTTTGGTACTTATGAATTGTTTTTTCTTTTTGTATTACAGTGTTTCCTGGCAGTTGAGGAGCTTTTCCAAAACCACCCTCACCACAGTGGGAGAAAACCATTGAGCCAAGGTGGGGTGGGAGTAGATTTTTGGTATGATTCTTGGGTATGGGGTGGACTTTAACTCCTTAGGATTTTGCTAGCTGTGATCCTGACCCCAATAGGTCCAAGAAAGTAGAACTAACTCATATAGCATCTTCTTCTATATATATTTTCATAGTATAGCTTCCTGTTCTTTGTATTACCAGAAAGGTACAAAGACTAGCATAGACTTGAAGTGTGTTGTTGAATTATAAAGGTTTTATATGACTACTTTTTTTCTTGCTCAATTCTTCATGTAAGAAATCCACGTCATAAAAGCCATTCAGGTGCCCTCTCATGTACATTGATGGTCTGAAAGCCATTCACCTCTGTTTCTTGAAATTTGCTTCAAATAACTACATTATTGTTGCCTTTAAAAAGAAATACAACCAGGTATAGTGGCACCCACCTGTAATCCCAGCATTTTGGAGGTTGAGGCAGAAGAGGACTGCTATGAATTTGAGGCCAGTGTCTGCGTAGTGAGTTCAGAGTTAGCCTGAACTATTAGTGAGACTCTGTCTTAAGAAACCAAACAATAAAATAAAATACATACATACATACAAGGAAAAAAAGTACAAAATAAAATTATATTTTTTCATTCATGATTTTTCTGCTTTTGTGGAGGTGTAGATTTCTTTATCCTCAGTTGTAACCCTTTTTTCCCTGCCTATCCTCCCATTTGTCTTCATTTTTAAAATTCTGTCTCTTACTATTTCTGTTTTCTTCATTTTTGCTGACATTTTGATCTAAACCTTTTTTGTCTTTTTATTGTGTAATGTATAATACTTCTTAATTATTTTGAAGATCAACATTTTGCTCACATTATGCAAGAGAATCAGTTAAACTTAAAGAAAAAACAGTTCTCTTTCTTTGCTTTCTAGCTTAATGTTTTTCAGCCTTCTTTTTCTTACTCCAGTTAGTGGAAATGATACTTTGACTTGTAAGGAACTAAAGGATCATAGGAAATAATTTCAACAATTGCATAAACAATTAATGACATACAGCTTCTAACAGAACTGAGAAAATTAGCTAAGAAGTTTAAGGCCAGCTATTAACTACAGTTAATTCAGGGTAAACAGAAGAGCTTTTTGTTTTGCTGGTGTTGGGAGAAAGGTCTTTATTACCTGGACAGGAGAAATTATAAAAGTTCAGTGACTGTAAAGATTGGGGTTTCTTGGTTTGTGGGGAAACAAATATTGTTAGAGAAATACCTTTCAAAATTTCCTACATATGGATGAAATTGTCAGCTTTCGTAGTTTTAATTTATGGTAAGAAACCAGTTTGAGCGCTGGGAAGAGAACATGACCAAGCTTGGCTGAGGGACCAATCAGAACAAAATTTGGATAGAATTAGGAATTAGAAAAATTAATATAACTTGGGGACCAAGAGTAAAGAAATGGATTTGGGCCAATGAGTGAATGTCAAGGCAAAGATGGGTTATGAGAATAAGATAAGTCATTAGACAAACCAGGGTTAAAAAGCCAAGAGTGAGCATAGATACTCACAAGATTTGAAAGATTGAATTAGGTAGAAATGGGGACTAGATCAGTGAGATAACTTTGCAGAAACAAAAGTGCTGTACCTGTACTAGAGCCCTGATGTTGTACTGCTGGCCAGAGCAGTTTAGTTGCAGCTGCTTTATATTTACATATGCAGCATTTTCTGTTCTAAGGCTGGAAAAGAACATTTTGTTGTTGTTGGCCTTTGTAGTTTCCTTTTAAAGATCTAAACTACTTTTAAAAAGTAATATTTAACTCAAATTAATTTTTAAAAATTACATATAATAAAACACTATATAATTTTAGTGTATAATTCTGACAGTTTTGGCAAACACACAGTACAACCATTACTGTGATCAAGGTTAGAATAGAACTCTTCATTGTCCTTTGGTAGTCATCCCTTACTGAAATTTCCCCAGACCCTGCAACTAGTGATGTTTTCTGATCTTATAATTTTACCTTTTGTAGAATGTCTGAAAATAGCACTCATGTAATAGGTGTTCTTTTGAGTCTGCCTTCTTTCTTTTAGTGTAATGCATTTGAGATTCAAATGCATGTTGTAGACATCAGTTAATTCCATTTTATGGTATATATTCCATTGTATAATTTACCATAGTTTAATCCCTATTTGAAGACCATATAGTTTGTTTCTAGTCGTAAGTTCATTTGACTGTCAAGTTCTTTTCTTTTAGGGTAAGATTCAATAATCAGTTTAACAAATATTAAAGCATAATACAAGTAATGTCATATTAAGTGGGATTGTGAGCAGATTATGATAAACATAGGTAAGGATCTGTGTCTTAGAAGTTCATTGTGATACAGCAAAACCTTATCTCCAATTTAAAAATTGTGAAAGGATTAGGTTAAGGTACTGTGATTTAAAAGCAAAATATGGCTGGTTATTAATTATTTAATAGGGCATATTTAACATTTAGAGAAGCCATTTATAGTCAGTATGCTATTTATATTTTAAAATCCATTAAGAGTAAATTCCCTAACTCTTTCTCTTAGGCAGTACTTAGCTACACTTGGTAATCAGTGTATTTATAAGTGATTAAAAATCTAGATTTGTTCAAAAAGGATTTTCTAGGAAGCTGAGTTGGCACTGGAATAGTTGTTCAGACACTCATGCAGCCAGTTAGCCAGAGTATCCTGTCTTTGACAGAGTACTTTGTTTGATCATTAATAGTCTGTTTTTGTGATTTGAATAGTGTGTGTTTAATCTCCTGCCCAAAGTAGAAGCCTGTCAGAATGAAAGACAGGTAACAGATATAACAAATACACATGAAGATTGAAGCTGAGATGTATAGTTATTTTATATATAGTACATGCAAATAAAAATAGCACTACAAATAGCTTTCTAAAATGTTGAGAAAAAAACAAGACAAACAAACCTTTGAAAATGGATTGCCAAATATAAACTTGGAGAAGGAGAGAAAAGATTAAGATGTAGCATGAATCCTTTTAAGTCACGGACAAAAATTCTGGTACCATGCCTGAAGCTCTTGAAATAGGTGTGCCTTAAGAGCTTAGAAACAGCGGAGGATATTCTATGCTTTTAATTTACTAGTGGAGGGTTAATTGAAGTATAACATTCATAGATTTAGTCTTTTAGGATGGTTAGCTACTTATGATAGAAATAGCTCTCCTCAGGAGTCAGAAGTTAGTGTTTGCCTCTTGGATTTATTGCAGATACGTTGTTTAAGCCTACTTTCAACCTGAGGTTTATTAAAAAGAAGCCATACATTATGTGATAAAGCTAAGGTACTTTGTATAGTCATAAAATTTCAACTAGAAGTAAAGTATCAGAAAAATGTCATGCATTTTATTTGAAGTAATAAATATTTTATAAGATAAAGCCATTTAAGTTTTTTATGTCTTCATTTTTTAATACATTTCCTATATTTAGATTACTTTAGGTTTCCTGACCGTAATGGACTTAGCTGTATTTGTTTGATATTTTCTAAATCAAAAACGTTGTCTAGTTTTCTGTGCCACTCTTATTCCCTTTAAAATTAATCTTGTAGGACTTTTTCCCTCATTACTGGGGATTGGACCCAGAGCCTTCATACTAGGCTACATCTCATATCTTTTTAAAATTTTATTTATTTTTATATCTTTAATTTTTTTTTCTTTTTTGTCTTTTTCCTTTTTATCGGTACCAGGGATCAAACTCACGACTGCCTGCTTGCAAGGCAGGTGCTTATGCCACTGAGCTAAATCCCCAGCCCCTTCTTTAATTTTTTTATGCATGCAAGTCTGATTTATTTTACTCATGGGTATAGTCTTTCATTGCATCCATTTACCTATAAAATGCTCAAGTTTATTATTTTTATAGCTGAGTAGTACTCCATTTTATAGAAATACCACATCTTTTTATCCATTCTTCTGTTGATGGGCCTTTGGATTGTTTCCAAGATCTAGCTATTAAAAAGTGAGCTACTATAAACATGGGTGCACATATATTGCTGAGGTATGATGTTTTCAATTCTTTTGGGAAGATATCTGGAAGGGGAATAGCTGGGTCAAATGGGACTGCCAATCCTAGTTTTTTGAGGAGCCTATATACTGATATTCAGAGTGGTTGCACCAGTCTGCATTCCTACCAACAGTGGAGAGGGGCTCTTTTTTCCTCACAGCCCCTCCAGCATTTGTTATTGATTGATTTCTTCATAATGACCATTCTTTTTTGGTTCTGGGAATCGAACTCGACCTTGTGGTTGTGAGGCAGGCACTTATGCTGCTGAGCTATGTCCGCAGCCCAGTAATAACTGTTCTTTCCAGTATGAGGTGGAATCTCAGCATTGTTTCAGTTGGCATCTCTCAAATGACCAGTGATGCTGAATATTTTCCATAAATTTATTTACTGTTTGTATGTCTTCATCTGAGAAGGGTGTATTGATTTCAGGTGCCCATTTCTGAATTGGGTCTTTAAATTTGGGAGGTCTGATTTTTTTTTTTTTTTTTTTTTTTTGGAGTTCTTTATATGTTCTCAGTAGTAATCCTTTGAGGAACAGCTAGCAAACTACTTCTTTTTTTTTTTTTTTTTTTTTTTTTTGCCACAGTGTGAGATGTCTGTTCACTCTGGTGATAGTTTCTCTTGCGGGGCAAAAGCTTTTTAGTAAGATAAGATCCCAGTTGTTGATTCTTTGTAATAGTTTCTTGTGCAATCGGTGTTTTATTTGTAAAGTCTTCACCTACACTAGTGTCTTCAAGAGTTTGCCTATTTTATCTCCCAGCAGACTTAATTTCCCGTTTTAATATTTAGATTTTGGTCCATTTTGAATTTAGTGCATAATGAAAGATATGGGTACAATTTTAATTTTTGGCATATGTAGAGCTAGTTTTTCCAGTACCATTTATAAAGAGGTTATCTTTCATCCAGTGAATGTGTTTGACATGTTTGTCAAAGATAAGGTGGCTGAGTATGTCTGGAGTTGTTTCTGCATCTTCTAATCTGTTCCATTGATCTTCAAGTCTGTTTTTTTTTTTTTTTTTTTTGCCAATACCAAGCTGTTTTTATCACAGTAGCTTTATAGTATAATTTCAAGTCAGTGATTGTGATGCTTCTTTTCTTTGTTGCCAAGAATTGCCTTTGCTATTCTAGATCTCTTCTGGTTCCAGATGAATTTTAGAGTTGTTTTCTCTAATTTTGTGAGATATGTTATTGGAATTTTGATTGGAATTGCATTAAATCTGTATAACAGTTTTGAAAGTATCCTTTTTTCAGAGTACTGTAGTTTTTGATGTAGAGCTTTTTTTTTTTTTCCCGTCCTTTGTTAGATTGATTCCCAGCTGTTTCATTTTTTTGGGTCCAGACTAAACAATTTAACAGCTTAGTGAGATCTTGTAGCTGAAAAGAGATCTCTGTTCATTTCTCCTTTCGCCATCCAGCACTCTTTCTTTGTTCCAATAAAGAAATGACATCTGGCTTAGAAATGGAAAGACTCAGTGCAATTAGATGGTCATAGTTCTCCAGCATTACACATATAGCATTACACGTGAGCAGGCTGGAGCCATTTCCCCTCCTCCTAGGAGAAGTCTGTGGCCACATCTCTGTAGGTCACTGATCTCTGAGCCATGGCAGGAAAAAGAATTTTTATTTTTAGTGAGACAGAGTCTCACTATAATGTATACTAAATTGCCCATACTGCACCTGGACTTGTAGTCCTTCTGCCTCAGGCTTCTGGACTTCTGGGATTTACAGGTATTTGCCACCATGCCCAACTTGTTTTACGATATATTAAAGTTTACAGCTCATTCATTTTTGGACAATATAGTCAAAGTTGTAGAATTCTGAATATATGATCTTAAAGATTTTATAAAGGAAGTATTACTCTCTCTCAGGTTTTTAGCACTGTACCAGAGTTGTTAAGAATTAATAATGCTTACATTATTGTATGTTGCTTTATTAATAATGTATACATTTATATACTGCTTCATAGATTTCAGAGCCCTTTTACATGCATTATTATGATCTTCAAATGAAGCCTGTGGTCAAACTCTGATTTTAAATAATAATCCTTGAGTTCATAGTAGATTTTCAGTAATTCATATAAACTTGATACAATGGAATTTTCAGAAATAGAATCTCTTAGAATATACTTAAGTATGTGTTCTTTTTCCGCTCTGCACAATGTCTGTGATGCTGTTTTGTAGATCAGTTGTTTTTTTAGTGTTCTGTTGTATGAATATATCACAGTTTTGTTTATCTGTTGTTAGACATTTGGGATAGGGAGAGACTAGCAGAAAATTCTTGTGCACATATTCTGTGGACATACGCTTTCAGTTCTCTTGAATAATAGAATTGCTTAGCCAGAAGGTGTGTGGAAGATTCAGTTTATAAGAAACCACATATCCTTTTTGCAAAATGGTTGCATTATTTTACATTCTTAACAGCAGTGTATTTAAAGAATGTCTGTTATAAACAGTAGTTGCTATTTATTTAGCTACTAGGAATCGAAGTCATGACCTCGTGCTTGCCAGGCAGGTACTTATGCCACTGAGCTATATCTCCAGCCCTGGGTCTTGCTTTTTCAGTTGCCTAATATTCTGTCTCAGTTATTAGAGTGCTTAGACTCTATGGTTAACATAATTATTATTATAGTAGGTGTTTGTTTTTCTTTTGTTCCTGTGTTGTTTCATTTCTGAAACTTTTGGGGCTAATCAAATAGTTTATAATATTCTTTATTTCTTTTGTTGACTTTTTGACTGTGTTCTCTTTATTTTTTAATAGCCACTATAGAGCTTAACAGTATGTACCATTTACTTAGTGCAGTCTATTTGGAGATGATATGCTGCCTTCTGTTACACCACGTCTATCATTTTTTACTTGCTGTTCATTTATACTAACTATAGTAACCGCACAACAGTATATTTCCATTTATTCTTTTTCTTTCTGATGTTCTTATGTGCTTATTTCATAAATCTTATCTTAGGTAGTTATTTAAAAATTTATTTGCTCCTATGTTTTCCCCTCCTTTTCTTTTAAGGTATCCAATATGATAACACGTTTGACATTGTTTCACAAGTTCCTGACACTTTATCTTCATTTTTTTCATTCTTTTATTCCTCAGATTAGCTAATTTCTGTTGATCTGTCTTTAAGATTTCTGATACTTTGATGCTATCCAATGTATTGGTAAGCAAATCCAGTGAACTTCTAAATTTCAGTTCCTAGATA
Source organism: Cavia porcellus (assembly GCF_034190915.1). NCBI lineage: Eukaryota > Metazoa > Chordata > Mammalia > Rodentia > Caviidae > Cavia > Cavia porcellus. The sequence continues at coordinate 33,548,561 of NW_026947508.1, forward strand.
TTTTAATTCTAGAATATCTAGTTACTATTTTCTGTGTGTATGATCATTGATAAATAGTGAAATATATTCAACCAGTTGTTTTGATACTATAGCATTAGAATTTCTGTGTTGTCCTTGACTAGTTTAGACATAAGACAGACCCAGAAGACTCAGCTTTGCCATAGGTTTTTATTATAAGAAGATACTAAATACTGTCCTTGTGATGAGTAAGGAGGTATGTCAGCTTTAGTGGCTTTGCAGTCCATCTGTGAGGTTTGTGGAGCACACATCTAGCATGTCACAGTGCATCACAGAGGCACGTCCTAGGGGTTCATGTCTGGTCCCTCACTTTTTCCCTAGCACTGTTCCCCTGCTTTGCTTTCTGGTCACCATGAGCCAAGCAGCTTTGTTCTACTATACCACTCTGCCATAATGTTTCTGCCTTGGAGCCAGCTGGCCATCCACAGAATGCAATTCAACAGCCAAGTTGAACATCTCCTCCTTTAAGTTGTGGATGTTGACTATTGTGTCCAGCAACATGAAAGTTAATACAGTCATGATGTATGTAGTGCAGTGAAGGCAAACCTGTCAGAGCTTTTGATGATAAAACAGCTCTCTGCAGCAGTAATGCCACCACTGATGCAGTGTTTGGGACTCTCGTGATCCTAATTCAGTCTTTCATCTGGACTTATATCCTCAATATTTGATACCCTGGATTTTTATATGGAAACAGTAATAAAAGAGATGAGTTTCTTGGGTTTTGTTGTTGTTTAGTTTGATAAGTAACCTCAGATCACTATCTCACTTCCAACTGGTCCCTTTCCTTGAGTCTCTCTATACTTTTTCTTCTTTTACGTTAGTGCCTTAAAGTATGGCTTACAAATGAAAACACATGTCTTTTCTTGCACATTTTCAGTACCATCCTCCAGCTTTATGCCCCTAAACTTCATAATATCCTTTACTAGATATTTTATATTTGTGAACACTTTATATCTTCGTATTTGTCCATATTCTTCATTGTATGTGGAAATAGTCTTCCTTTCTGTGCTGCTAATTCTTTTATGCTCAGTTCAAATAGCAGTGTCATCCTAAAAAGAGGTAACTTCCTCTTTCCCTTCCTACCTTTTTAAAAGAAATTGCTCTGTTCTTTTTTACTTCCATGGTTCTTTGAGCATTTTGGTATTATAGCCACTGAATGCTGTAGTTTGTGTATGTTGATGTATTTCACTCAGGTGTGAGATTTTTGTTGACCAGGATTGAGTTTGGTGCACAGCAGTCTCATACATACCTGCTTAATCAATGTTTATTACAGCATATTTATCTTTTCCTAATAGAATATTTAGTTTTAAAATTTCTTAAACTTTTTTAGTTTATTTTCTTGTTATTGTAAATAAGGGCTAGTTCTTTACATACGCTTTGCTTCTTTTTCACTCAGAACTTTCAGGACCGCTTATTTACATTTTGACATTGGTTCACATTTACTTTGAATTTGGGAAGAATTCTTATTCTTCAAGTGAGTGAATTTTGTCTTTTACTGACATTATTAACTATTTTAGAACTATTCCAAGGACTTACAGGGTCCAGAGGAAAACCAGGAATCAGCCAGAAATGAGACTTTAATTTGTTCTTGGTATCACTGACTTTGTGGAGGTGACTTGCTTGCATTGTGTATAACCTGCATTAGATTAGAAGTCCTTGATTCCTTTCATCCTTAATTAAAAAGGTACTTTTTACTGAAATATAACTTGTAAACCATAAACTTTACTTTTTTTATTTAAAAGTATGTAGTTTAGTAGCTTTAATGTATTTGTAAAGTTTACAGCCATTACCACTGCCTAATTCAAAGATGTTTTTACTTCACCTTCCCTCTTTCTCCCTCAAACACCAAACAACTATTAATTTTTTTTGTTGTTATAAAATTCCCTATTTTGGATATTTCACATAAAATAATTATACAATATGTGGCCTTTTGTGGGTGACTTCTTTCACCTAGCATGAAGTTTTCCAACTGAGGTCTATTTTAGCATATAATGGTGCTTCACAGTTGCTGGCTGTTTACTTTGTTTCCACTTTTGGCTGTCATGCAAAATGCTGCTTCAAGCATTTGTGTATAGTGTGGGCATGTTTTTCAGAGTATATTTTCATTTGGAGTTGCTGGGTCATTTAATCTTTGGGTGAGTTTTCAGTTTCCTTTTGGTTGCTTATGCTTTTAATATCTTATTTAAGAAAACATTTCTTAATCTAAGACCACAAACATTTCCATTTATTCTAAAAGCTTTTACAGCTTTGATTCATTTTTAATTAACTTTTATATATGATGTTAGTTAGGGAATCTAGTTTCATTATTTTGCATATGGATATTTAGTTTTAGTTTTCCTTGTCTTCTACTGTTTCCCCATTGCATGTCTTGGTAGTCCGTGGAAAATCAGTTGATCATAAATGTATAGCTTTGGTGCTAGATTCATGGGTCAGATCAGTTCCATTGACTGTATGTCTATTGCTGTGCCAATATCTCATTGTCTTGGCTATAACTATATATTAAGTTTTGAAGTTGGGAAGTATGATTTTTCAACTTGGTCCCTCTCTTTCAAGCTTGTTTTGTCTATTCTGACCCCCTTGCTCTTAGATATGTTGTCAATATTTGCAGAACAGCCACCTGGAGTTTTGATAGGGATTGCGTTAAGTCTGTAAATCAGTTTGGGAAGTGTTCTCGTTTTAAGATTAATTTTAAAAGACAGTGAACCTAGATAGGATGGAGTGGGCTGTCTTTCACTCTGTTTCAAGTGAAGAATTAAAAATCTGAATATCTATAAAAAAAGACTTCCGGTATATATAAATTCATGTAGCACTGCCAGGCATGGTGACACACGCCTTTAATCCCAGAAGTCAGGAGGCTGAGGCGGAAGGATCATTGCGAGTTTGAGACAAGTCTGGGCTACAAAGTAAGCTCAAGGCCAGTCTGAACTGCACAGTGAGACCCTGTCTCAAAAAATGAAAGAAAGAAAGTAGTACTATATACTGTGAATATTTTAGATAAGCCATTTATTGGAATTAAATTTAGACATTTATTGTTACAGCTTTACACTAGGTACAGTATTGCACTTAGCTCTGGGAGTAATAAGGTAAATAAGATGTCACAGCCATTAAAATTTTTGGTCTAATGGAAGAATCAGATTTACAAATTGAAAAGTTCAGTGTAGTATAGTAGGTTCAAAGATCCAGATTTCTTATAAGTCCTTAGCCTGTTCTTCATTGTGTGAAAACTTTGCTGTATTAAAAATGATTATTAAGTGTTTATTAGTACTACCTGTTTCAATGTTTAATTGTAATGGCTTATAGAGTTAAAAATAAAGGCTTTAAAACTTTAAACTGAATTGTTGAGTATCAGTGATAAAATTTTAATGTATTTTTAGGATTTGTGATATAATGAATTTTAAAAACTTAGAAACAGTATGTGACCTAAAATATTACAGGGAATAAATAGCATTAAAATAAAAAGCAAAAAAATTTTGTTACTCTTTAGTTCTCTGAACTCACCTCTTAACGTTTCCTTTTTTGCCCAAATGAACAATTTCCTTAATGTCTTGCTTGCTCTCTGATGTTTATGACTTCAGCACCATAGTTCTTTAACCCTTAGGGTGTGCTTGGTTCCATTTGGCAGGTATGGTTAACATGTAAGTAGCTTTTCAGAATAAAAATTTTAAAGGCACATACCAGAACATTTCAGGATTAAAGGGATATGTAATCTGTGATATAGTAAATTCATATATTTCCATGATAGTATTAGAAAATTTAAGTAAAAAGAGGTATAAATGACTTTGAGATATTTGCAAAAACCTATTACTGTGTTAGGCAATAAACTGATTTTCAGATATTGATACTGCTACTGTAGTTTATTCTTTACATTCCTAAGAGAAGGAGCTGAGTTTAAGCATTTTTTCCTTTTATCTAAGTTAATGGAGCTACTGAGTGTTCAGCTATTTTATCATCCAAATATAAGATCTTCATTAACACAGTATTTTCTGACTGCAGCCTGTGTTATTCCATTAGTAGAAATTTACGAAATGATGTTTTTTATCTTTGATGTTTATACACCAAAATATATTTGATGTGATGCATAAATGGACAAACGTTGAAATAATGGCATATATACAAAAGTGCTTGCAAGACACTGTACAGAAATGAAAAGGTAGTTAGGTTCATCATTCTACTTGGTATTTATAAATCTAAATATAACTTTTTTTTCAGTTTTGGAGCCAAAGACAGCTTCTCAAAATTGAACCATCAAAAATTTTAGAAGTATTACATTTTGAAAATTTAAATATAAGAAGAAACAGAACAGTAGTCTAGATTATTATTAGAAATGTATTTGAAATCTGGTTTCAAGTATTGCCTTTTTTTTCCCCTGTGGTACCAGGGATCAAACTCATTAGCTCGCACTTGCCAGGCAGGCACTTATGCCACTGAGCTAAATCCCTAGACCCTTTTGATAGTAAAATATAAGAAAAAGAACCAGAGGTAATAGTAAAGTGGAATATTTTGAAATTTGGAATCACTATTACAAAATAGGCAAGTTTGTTTTAGTTTCGTGCATAACAGTTGATAAGCAGTTAATTACATTAAAAATGTATACTATTTATATATTCAGGAAAATTTAAATATATAAAGTATAATATATAGAGCTGAGTGAGGCAGTGCATACTTGTAATCCCCACTGTTTGAAATGTTGAGACAAGAGGGAATGCAAGTTTGAGGCATTCACTAAGTGGGCCACTTAGTGAAACCATGTTTGTAAAGAAAAATGTGAAAAACTGGTATTTAGTTCAGTGACAGGCCCTGGATCAACTCTTGAGCAATTCCAAATACATGTATGTACACATACAAATAAAAAGAGTCTGTGGAAACAGATGCTAAATAGTGATAAGTAGTTTTTCTGGGACATACTTAAGAATTAATGCTCATGAAAATTATATAAAATAAGTAGATCAAAGATTTGATAATTCATCTAAGATCATCTGACCAGATCTTGGATTTGGATCTAGTCTGTGTTTAACAGAGGACCTCTTTATTATGCTAAATGACTGTCTAAATATTGAAATATATTTTTGGAATTCAAAACAATGCATTACTCAGGGACCACTTCATGGAACACTTGGCTTAGGAAGGGTAAGAAGAGGATTTCAGTATAACTCAGGTAAAAGTTGAAATTATCCAAGCTCCTAAATCATGTGGAATAAGTGGTCTTAACTTAGGACACAGACATTTAAATACAGCATTATAAATATTTTAAATGGTTCAGGAGTACATATGTGAGGCCCTGAGTTCAGTCCCCAGTACTCCCTCCCAAATTCATTGTTAAAATATATTCAGGTAATTAATAACAGATAATTTCAGTAGACAGATGCAAAAAGAGAGCTGAGAAGTATAGTAATTACATGAAAAATTCAGTAAATGGCATAGTGGAGAGCAGAAAAAACAGGAATATAAAAGGTTTTATAATGGGTATGTGTTCAAAAGCAGAGGAGAGCTTCAAACATGCATGAGATATCATTCAAAAACTCAGAACTAAAAAGAGAAATGAGCACTTAATGAGTACCTAAAATTGTAATCTATCTCTTGGCAAATAATAGAATAGTTAGAGTAAAAAGAAAGACCTAAACACTGTAACTATCAAGTGCATTCTTTTTAGTGCACAGAATATGTTCAACAAGGTAGACAATACACCAAACAAGATTTAGAACGCTTTTAAGTTGTGCAGCCTTAAAGTTTTCCATCAGAATTAAATTAAAAATCAGTAGCAAAAAGAAATTTAGAAACCTCTATATATCTGGATCTAAGGAGAAATTATAAAAGACACTCTGAAGTATTTTGTACTGGATGATGAGAGCAGAGCATATGAAAATTTACGAGCCACACTAAAGTAGTGTTTTAGAAGGAAGTGTATAGCTTTATGTACTTTTACGAGAACAATAAGGATCTGAAGTTAGTACTTAAGCATATAACGTAAGAAGTTAGAAAAAGTAAGAACAAATTAAGTCCATAGTGAGTAGACTGAAGGAAATAATAAAACTTAAGTGATGGCTTAGTGAAGTAGAAAATGAACAACAAAAAAGGCAGTAAAATGGGAAGCTGAAATTTTAAAGGAAAAAACAGTCTCAATCCTACTCATACACGTGTAGAGAAGGAGCAATTTCCATTCATTTCATAAAGTTTAAGCATTATCTGTAATACTGAAATCAGGTAAAGAAGTGACAAGAAAGCCATAGTTCAGTATTTTTCATCAATACAGACTCCTAAATTCTTAACAAAAAAACTAGCCAATTAAATAAGTACTGTGAAAACAATGAGGATAAAATTAATCAGCAAGTGGGGTGTCTCAGTATTGCAGTGCAGGTTAAAAATTTTAAAACTAGTTGATACAACTTACCATGTGAGTAAATAAAAAGCAGTCTACAATCTCAACTATAGAAAGAAATACTAAACAAAATTTAATGAGTAGCAAACTTAGAATAAAAGTTTTCTCAAAGGCATCTGTGAAAAATGTAGTTTATATCATACTTAGTGATAGTTTAATGTTTTCTCTCCGAGGTTAACAGCAAAGCAAGAAAGTTTACATCAAGCACTTTTATTAACATTCTATTAATGGTCCTATCCAATGGAGTAATGCAAGAAAAAGAAGTAAAATGCATTCAAGTTTCAAAAAGTGAAATTCTTATTTGCAAATAACATTATTGCATATATAGAAAGTCCCAGACAATCTTTGGAAAAGACACTAATAAGTGAGCTTAGCAAGGTCACAAAATATAATGTCAATGCAAGTTTTTTCATATTAGTAAGGAACAACTGGAAAATGAGCAAAAGCACTTATTTCAGAGGGATCCAAAATAATGGAACACTTCAGGGATACATTGTAGTAAAATAAATCTAGACTTGATCACTGAAAACTAAAGTATCAACAAGGAAATAAAGAAGAGCTAAACAAATAGAGATAAAATGTTTGTAGCACAAAAGACTCACTGTTGATAGATGTCAGTCCTCCCTAAATTGATTTAAACAGTTAATGTTCATCACATTTAAAAAGTTATAACAGGCTTATTTTTTTGGACTTACTCAAAATATATAAAAAATTCTTACAACACGAATAACCAAAAGTCCTTTTAAAACACGACAAAAGATACTTTCTGAAAAGTTGATATATGATTGGCAAGTACATGCAAATTGTTATTCGTTAGGGAAATAACATGAACGCCACTGAGACATAACTAAAGATCCCTAGGATGGCTGTAATTCAAAAGACAAAATAGTGCTGGCAAGGATGGGGCAGCTGAACCTCTCATACATTGCCAATGAGGACAAGAAACAGTCTTCGGTCTTACGAAATTTCAGAGAGAGTAGATCACCAGTTGTGTGGAATCAAGGTAAGAGGCAATAAAGGAGAAATTACTTGCTGAGCCATGTAAAGGAGCTTTTTAGAGTGATGTAGGACACTACGTATTTTGATTTGGGTAAGGACTTGTTCAGTTATATGCTTAAAATAGGTGTATTGCAAGGTTTTGTGAGTATGTCAGGAATAGTAATAGTCTTGTGAACAGCTTTTTTTTCCTGTCAGTGCTCTTTCTGACAAGACCCAGCCAATAATATTTTGTGTAGAAAAACAGACATGGTTTTTTTTTGTAGTTTCATTGAAGTGTTTAATAACAAGTGTAACATGTGGACAGTGAATAGTTTTCCCATATTTATACATAGCACCAACCAAAACTAAACAGTGGAATTTATCATTTCCACAAACAATGTTGAGTGTTTTGGTATTTTTTTATTGTCAATTTTTATAACAATTGAGCCTAAGAATTTTTTGTACTTTGTAGAAACTAGTTTATATGTCATGAATGTAATTATCACATTCGTTTAAGAAGTAGCATATATTAAAAGTGTTTTCTCTTGTAATGATTTCTATCGCATCTACATTTTTATGTGGTTCTTAACAAATTTGTATCATATACAGTAGCTTCATCAATTGAAACGTAGTGACCATTTGAAAAGTACCATACAGGAATACACCAGCAGTGACCAGGAGATGAAATCAGTCACTACCAACATGAAAGACCTGAGAAGGCCTGGCATTATAGCTTGTACGTTGATATTCTTGCAGTTCATTAAACATTTTTCCTTCTTATTATACTTGTTTTGTGTCCTACATTATGCCTGACACTGTGAATACAAAAATGAATATAGTAATTCCTACCCTTTAGGAACTCAGCCCAAAAAGGGCAGACTAACATACAAACAAAATTGTAACTACAATCAGTGATATAAACGTATAAAAAGTAGGAAATGTTGTTAGAAAGAGTGAGACAGACCCATAAAACTCTTAAATGCAGGATAATAGAAGTAGGAGCTAAGAATCAAGACTTTCAAATGTGTGAAAAGTTTGGAAATGTTGCAGAGGGAAAGAATGATGAATTCTTAAATATGGCAGAAAGATCAGTGAAAGATTCCTTTAAACAATAACTGAAGATAAATTATTAAGGTAGGATATGCAGTTATCAGTGGTAGAGTGGATTTTACAGTGAGATTAGTATGTAGCAGGCTCAGATACATGAAACATGGTATGTTCAAGAAACTATAAGCCTATTTATGTTAGGCTAAAGTTTGAGGCTTGAGAGATGAGCGCTATATTTCCCTTCATTGTTACATGTATGAAAAAATAGTCTAGTAAGATAAATGGAATAATAGAGTTAAAGATTATATTTGAGTACTATCACTGCAATAAATTGTAAATATAGGGTATACGCTTTATTCATATTTCAGAAATGTGTATCTCTTCCGCTTTTCTTTCCTTTACTACATATGCGCATGCGTGCATGTGTATGTGTGTGTGTGTGTGTGTGTGTGTGTGTGTGTGTGTACATGTATCCTATGTGTATGTTTATATAGAAAGACAGGATAATTGAAGTAGGAGCTAAGAATCAAGACCTTGTTTCTGGTGCTGGCTCTCATCTTTCTTGAGCCAAGTACTTCATTTTTCTGAGCTTTGTTTTCCCTGTTTGTATACTGTATGCAAACTCTATGATCCATGTTTTTTAAAAAATATTTTTGGAGGGAGTCATAGTAGCTAAGTACCTGGAATACAATAGGTGCTCAATGCATACTTTTGGGAAAAAAAAAGGTAAGTTGTATCAAAGAGAGACTATCTAGTTAAAATAAGTTGTGACAAAGTATAAGCAATAGAACATTTATGTATAGATTCTTGCTTCTCGGGATGTCCTTAGTATTTACAATATGTTCAGGCAGTTTGCCTTTATAAATTATTTCACCTACCATTTAGATTTGTGAGGTCTGATGGTGTAGAAACTACAGTGTACACTGTACATAAAATACTTGTAGATTTGAAAATGGAAATAAATTTTCCTCCTTAAAAAGAATGTCATATGACAAAAACATATGTATTCAATTGACAGTGTTTATTAAAATGTATTCAGTTGATTTCTTTTAATCTGGCTATGGCAGAAGTGCTTGGAGTTCAGGTTTTTGGCTCATGATTTTTAAAATTAGTACATATTATACAGAATAATAGGTTTTATTTTGGCATATTTTATATGCATATAACATACTTTAAATCATTTTCACATCCCAGTCACCATTTTTCTTTCCTCCTTCCTCTTCTCTAATTCCCTTCCCTTCCTGCCTCCTACTTGTTTGTCTCTTTTTCTGTGTCTGTCTATCTGTCTCTCTCTCTTTTTCACACACACACACACGCTCCATATATGAGAGAAAGCATAAGATAGTTGAGGTTGGCTTATTTCCCTTAAATAGATGTTCTCTAATTCTGTTCATTTTCTTGCAGAAAGCATTATTTCATCCTTTGTGGTGGAATAATACTCTATATTATGTGCATATATATAACACATTTTCTTTATTGTTTCTTCAATTGATGGGCAACTAGAGTATTTCCATGGGTTAGCCATTATGAATTGTACCATAATGTCTTGTTACTTTTCCCTCATTGTTGGGACAAAACACCCAACACCCAAAATGAAGGAAGGAAGGAAGGAAGGAAGGAAGGAAGGAAGGAAGGAAAGGTTTATTTAGCTGTTGTGGAGTTTTCAGTCCATTATCAACTGACTCCAAGACAGGGTGACTTGGCACTGGGGCAGCACTTCAAGGCAGCAGCCAGAGCAAAAGGGGAGAATCAAGCCTCTTTCTTTATATTGTACACAGGCCACCCCCCTGCACACACTCCACTGGGACTGTAGCCCACTCACAAAATCTCTGTGCCCTCCTTTTGCACAGGATGAGGATATTTACAAAGTAAGGATCCTGGCTTCCTGCTGAGTCCCTTACTTAAACTTCTCAAATTAACACTGGGTATCAACCATAACACACAATAAACAAGGGTATGCAGATAGCTCTGTGGTATGTTGATTTTACTTCCAGAAGTGATATAGTTGGATAAAATGGTAGCTTTATTTTTATTCCATAATGATTTCCATAATGGCTTAACCAGTGTATAATCACACTAACAAGTACACGACAGTTCCTTTTTCTCTTGCATTCTTGCTAGCATTCATTCATTGCCGAATTGGGAATTGAGCTCAGGGCATTTGCACTGAGCTGTAGCCCTATCCCTTTTTGATTTTGAGACAAGATCTTGTAAGATACTCAGGCTGTTCTTGAACTTGAAATTCCCCTGCTTTAATTTCCCACTGTGCTGAAATTATAGCCATGCACACCACACTTGGCTGCTTTTGTTTTGTTTTGTTTTGTGTTTTTCTTTTTCCAATCTTGATGATCACCTCCTTCTGAGTAGGGTAATACAGAATATCAACAAAATTTTGATATGCATTTCCTTGATGGCTAAAGATGTGTTGGACATTTTCTGACATACTTTCTGCCTATGTGTACTTCTTTTGAGGAGTGTCTTGTTCATTTACCCATTTATCGATTAGGTTATTTGTTACGGTGTTAAATTTTTTCAGTTATTTTTGTAGCCTTTGTATTAATCCTTGTTGGATGAGTAACTAGCAAAAATGGTCTCCCATATAGCAGGCTGTTGCTTCACTCTGTTGTTTTCTTTGCTGTGTAGCTTTTTAATTTGATGCAATCCTCATAGTTGATTCTTGCTGTTATTTCCTGTTTTTTTCTTCTTAATAATTTAATTATAAAATAGACCTTTTTTCTTACATAAACTTTACCTTTTTCCATTCAAAACAAGCACTTCTTTCCATGGTACTGTTAACATTGTTTGCTGCTTTTCCATTGTTCTGCTTGCAAAATGTATCTTTTTGGAGCAGGAGATAATTTAAAAAAACAAACTCGTTACTATATTGGACTGTTAATACAATTTATTTTTTTATCTCTAGGGATCCTATTGGGCAATAGACACCAATCCGAAGGAAGATACGCTGCCTACTCGGCCAAAGAAGAGGGCACGCTCTGTAGAACGGGTAAAAACTTCTTTATCATAAATCATATGCAACAGGTTGAATAGTCAGAAATGTAGGTTTTATAAATTCATTTCAGTTTAGCAAACATAATCACAAAAAGGGTAAAAGAATATTTGGATAGCATTTTACGTATCTTCAAGGACCTTTCAGACCTGTTTTTTTATTTGACATTAACTCTGCAATGGAAATTAGGTAAAAGGTTTGGTCATAATTGGAATACAGCTATTGTCAGAATTTGCATGTAGCTCTCGAGTTTTAATTTGATACTCTTGTTCTCTATAGCTACAATTTTGAGGATTCATTTTATGTAACACAACTGTTTCCCACCAGTGCACATGATCTTTTTTGGTTGCTTTGAATGTTCCCCATTGTCCTCAAAATTCTTTTCTCTAGGTTTAGCCATATAATAGTCATTTTGTATACAGAATGGGGGTGGTATGTTTAAGATAATTCTAACTCATAAATTCATGGTTAAAATAAATTTGCAAGCATGAAAGAAAAAGGATCTGTTGATATCCTCAGTTATATTTTAAGCTGCCACTTCAGCTGTCATCAGACATTAACTTTATTCTTCGGCTTTCTCTACCTTTTCTGTCATTCTACCATTTCAGCTGAAACACATACATCCTGCCTTGTTGTTCAACACCTGTCTACTGCTTTGTGAAGTCTTTACTCATCTTTTTGTGTTCTTGTAGAATTCTTAGAAATTTTTTAAAATAGAATTTTTCATACTTTATAGAAGTATTTGTCTTCTGTATTGGTTTGATCTCTTCTTAAAGGTAGAAAAAATGTGTTTTTATCTCCACTGTTAGTGTTTTTCACAGTTTATGATAGATACCAGAAAATCTTTTTTACAGAAAAAATCAGGGCAAAGAGAATAGAATAAGAAGGAAACAATAAATATTTAGTCAAGTAAATTTGATCTATGCTTGTTGCTGCTAAAGAAATAAAATTTATGAGCCTCAAAGATAAGAACCTCAGATTGGATATAAATTGGGATTATGTGAGCCAGGGTAGTGTATCAGCACTTGGGGCTTAGTGAGGTAGCTTTATTAGAGCCAGCAGAGGGAATTTTGTAAGCTAGTTATCAGGGTATATAAAATAAAAGGATAAGTTAGGCCAGAATAATTTTTGACTTTACATAAGCAGAGTTTAAGAAGTTAAATTGTAGGGTTAATGACATAATCTTCTGATAATAGATGTAGACAGTTTTAAGAGGGAGATGTTGACATGCTTAGTACTTGGCAAGTTGAAAGACAGAGTACATCTCAGTGTCTCTTATCTTGCCTCTGTCTTTTAAAAGACCTAGCACTTGGACTTTGTGTGGAAATGTGGAATCCACAGCATTTAACCTATTGCCAGAATTTGAAGGAAAAGGAGAAAAATCCACATTGTTAACTCATAGCATTGTCAAGCAACTTGGATATGTAGGTTAAGGCCTAGGTAATTGTGTTCTCTTGTACTATTTATCTCTTCTTTTGATGTTTCTGGAACTTGAATTATTTTTGGAAGTTGGAGTTGATAGCTGGATTGACAACTGCATTCCTTTTTGATATTAAGCCTATATTTAGTCCCTTATACTTGTTTCAGAGACTGTACAGTAATCTGTATTTCTGAGAGTTCTTCCTTTTCTTTTTGATACTGTGGTCAGTTTTATAGAAGTCTACAGAAATACATGACTCAGATTACAGAAAGATGTATTTTTAATATATGTCTTGTAGTATACTTGATATATTCCTTTTTTGCTGCTTACCCTTTTAAGTTTAAAATGTAAAAGTTTCACAAAATTAACTGTGGCATGGTTCCACTAAATATACATACAATACCTAAAACTTTCATTTAGTAGTGATATTTTTATTGGCCCAAGCTGTGGTGTTGGTTGCTATTATAGGAGAAAAACCTGAAGATAGAGATCAGTTGTGAGCAAAGTGCTCATTATCAGTGAGATAGATAATACTTAGTAAATATTCTGGAAAATAGTTTTCTTACAAAAAGTCATTTCCTATCCTTATAAACCAGTGTGTCTTTGTCATCTAGAGATGGAAAGGGAGAGAAGTTATGTAGAATTTTTTTGTTAGGACAGATCTTATATTTTACGTGACTGGGGTCTTACCTGAGAAAACACCTAGTGTAGTTGTGATAGTTCTAAACATGATCTTTAAACATTTAGTTTTCTCCAAAACTAAACAGGACTAATAAGTTGAAAACTTTTAAAGGCTAAAAGGACTTTTAAATGTAGATGATAAATACATTGACATCCTGAAAGTTCTTTACTGAGTATCTGTAAGTTAAGATTCTTTCATCAGTGTATAATTACGATTCTGTGTAAAAAATCTAGTATCTCACACACACATTTTTTGTTTTGGAGATAAGCTTTATATGACACGGAAAAAACTTTCTGAATTGCTAGAGGAATTATTTTTTAAAATGTAAGCAAGAAAATCTTCATGTCCTTACTAGAAAATGAAGTCTATAATACCTGATAATCACATCTACTTTTGGTTTGTTTGTGGTACCGGGGCTTGACTCCAGGGGATTCTACCACTAAACTACAGTAGCCCTTTTTTATTTTGAGCCTGAGTCTCATCTAGTTGTACTGGCAGGACACAAACTTCATCCTGTGTTAGCCTCCCAAAGTGCTCAGCTAGTCTGACATTAACATGAACTGCTTCCCTGACTTTCCTCTCATTTGTATGATCATGAGCCCATGTACTCTAATCTGCTATATTATTCTTCTTTTCTTAATTCTTGAATATATCAATGTCTTTCTTTAATTCATCTCATCTCCCCAATCATAAATGACCTGAAGACCTTTTAAAAACCAAATAAAATTTTAGTATTTTTCAAAATACTGAATAAAATGGTCAGATGATAGATTGTTCTGTTAGAAAGCTTGCATTTCTTTTCTGGCTTTATAACTTAGTAGTTCTTTTTTGGCAATTATTAAAAATTTTGAGCTTCAGTATCCTCAGATAAAGTTAGAGGATAGAAGTTGTAACAGCTTAATAATAGTTATATTGAGTTATGATGTCAGGTGCTTTTTATTTATTTTACTATAGAGATTTTTTATTGTCACACATCATTATCTTACGGATTTTTTTCTGAAGAGGAAAAAACACAAAAATCAAGAAGCAAACAGGAAAAACAAAATTGTTTAATCAATGTTACATGCCAGTATCTGGTAACCTGAGCAGGTATTTTGAAGATAACAATATACAATATAACAACCATTGTTAAATTCCTATCATCTTCATTTGAAATCCTATATCACTATTGTTATTGTCGTAGTCTTCTCAGGTGCTTTTTTTAATGCATATGAATTCATTTGAGTTTTCACGTAACTCATTGATGAAGCTAATGGACATGGATGTTAAATAAGTTGTCTCAGAGTACGTACCAAAGGCAGGATTAAAACTCAGGTAGTTTGCCTTTCAAAGTCTGCTGTTTATAACTATACTGTTGTTAATAGTGTTTGCTGTGTTGAAAACCACAACAGTTAATCAGGTTCCCTTTATATGTGCGCATCTTGTGTAAATGAGAATTCCCTGAATATAATGTAAACAAATCAAGTAACAGAAATGTACTATAAGTGACAGAGCAAGTACAAAATAACTATTATACCAAGTAGTGATAAAATTAAACTGACTCAAAATAGATATGCTACCAGTTTACACCTGTAGGAAGAGATGTGAGACTTCAGATTTTGTTGTAGAAGTGTAATGATTTTTTACATATAAAAGAAATGAGCCTGGAGTGGTAGCACACACCTATAATCCCAGCACTCTGAAGACTGGGGCAGGAGGATCTTCGCAAGCTCAAGGCCAGCCTGAACTGCATAGCGTGACCCTGTCTCAAATAAAGGAAAAAAACCAGGATATTCCATGTGGAGAAAACAGCATGCATGAGTGACTTGTAAGGAACAAGTGCAGAGAGGTATAATTAAGAATGCTTGTAACTATAATGAAAAGTTTAGGCCAGGGCACAGCTATTTAGGATTAGAAAGATTTGGGTCACAAGTATAAAAGTACAAGATCAAGGATATTGCTTTGATGGACTGTAGTGTTGAGAAAGGAATCAAAAATAGTTTTCTTTCTTGTTTTTTTTTTTTTTCTTCCCTACCCCCCCACCTATAGTTTTCAAAAGATACTTACTCTTTAGAACACTCATTCTAAGAAGTGATATTGAACAGATGGAATTGTGCTGCTAATAGCCTGAATGTATATTTGAGAGTTTTCCTAAAAATTAGCATGGTATCAGGTTTCCACATGTATACCTATAATTATACATACAATGGTATTTTATCAAATTTAATCTGGCAGTTCACTGTTGTGTAGATATCATATGCCAGCTGTTATGCTGGGACATCATAATCATCCATCCTATTGGCGTGCTTGGGCCATATGGAACAAAGAGGAATTATATTGGACCACATGTAAATAATAATATAGTTAATGTGTATAAGTGGCAAAACCTCTTCTACATTTTAATATTTTAAGGAGATACATAAAAGAGATGGACAGTGGTTTGGACATGCCTAGAAGAAGAATGAAACATAAAATGCATTAATTTTAGCAAAAAAAATTAGTAGGTATTAGAAGAAAAGGTATAAAATATTGTGTGTTGAGGAAAGAGAGATTGCTTCGGTTTTTTGAGACAAAATCTTGCTATATAGTTTCTGCTGGCCTTGAACTTACTATGTAGCCCAGGCTTCCTTCAAATTTGTAGTAATCGTCAGGCTTTTGAGGGCTGGGATATAGGTAAGCAGAGAAATGTATGCAGTAGTACTTTTAGTTATGAACTGAATAAATATTTCTGCACATAAGTATATTCAAGTGTACAGTATGTCAGTGACATTGCATATTACCTCCAGTTTATGTACGTAAATAGAATTTCCTAGGGATTTTGAGAAATGAAGAAATCCTATCCAGTTAAAGATGTAAATAAGAAAAGTTTTGTGAGGCCTTATTTTGATTAAAAAGTGTTTTGGTTTTTTATAACATTATAAAAGTATGTATACAAGTAACAATGTATTTAAATCTACAAGCCGAGGAATTTTGACATCTGTGAAACTGTGAAATGATCACCAGTGCCAAATGAACATTTAACGTAACTCTCCAAAAGTGTCTTCCATGCCATTTCTTAGGCTACCACTGATCTGGGGGAAATAAACATCTTAATATTTCTTCAAATTCATGAAAATGTTATTTCGCCATTCATTCTTGCTTGCTTAATTTTCTTTGGGACTGATTTTTAGTTTTCAGTGTAGAAGACTTACTTGTTTCCAATTAGATTATTTTTTCTTGAGACAAGAAATCATGTAACCCAGGCTGACCTTGAACCCACAGCAGTCTTTTTGTGTCAGCCTCATAAATGCTGGAATTACAGGTTTGCACCATCATGCCTGGAAGATATAATTGTTAACATTTTCATCTCTGACATTATTATAGATTAAAACACATTTTTCAGTTGCTTGCCCCAATGTATAATAATTTAACTAATTTTGCAAATTAATATTATATCCTATAATCTTAAATGTAATAGTTTGCAGATGGCCTGGATAGTGTAGGACAGTGGTGGTGAACCTTTTAAAACTTTAATGATAGAAATAGCTTGCTGCAGTATGTGTGCTATAAGTTTCCCACCACTGGTCTAGGTAAATAATTATGTCATCTGAAATCAGAGACAGTTTCCTTTCCAAGCTTTCTCCTTCTAGCTATACTCTATAGTTGAAATTGTGCTTGTAGGCCACAGTCAGCTGAGTCTTGCTCTATTTTTATTTTTTTTGCTTCGTTTTGTTTCTAATTTTATTTTAAAGAGGGTAAAATTAAACAAAACAAAACATAAGAAAGCAATATAAGAGACATAGATTTCAAAAAAAGACAACCAGAATCTTCACTCTTTCATATTGTCTCTTGTTTTCTTCCAAATAGTTGTCTATATCTTCACATACAGTGAATTCATACAAAACAACATAGTATAAAATTGATCCGAACAGGATGATGAAGGCATTTTAGGTCTTCAAAACCAGACAATAAGGAAGTCAACAATGGCTGTGTCACTCATTCTCTTCAAAATAGCTGCCTTCATGTATGTTGAAATTAAACAAAATAAAACAGGCTAAAATCACTCTGAACAAAGAATAATAGTATTGCTGGATTTCACATCATGGCACTATGGAATCAGCACTCAGGTACTGTAATGTCTCTTTTTCTTCAAAGTAGTTGTTCATTTCATCATGCATTATATAATCAGTTCTCATAAACTGTTTAAAAGTTCTATGCATGCATGAGTCTTTACATGTATATCTATCCTTTCTGTATTAGAGGGAAAAAACAAAACAAAGCAAGGAAAAACAAAACAAATTCTAGAAAAACATGAAACAAAAAAGTCATATAAAACAGTACAAGGTGATCTACAATGGTTACTATAATATATTTTGTTAACTTCAATAGAATTTTCTATATCATCAGGCATAGTATAATTGAACATAGCAGTACATAACAGTATTAATAAAAAGAAAACATTGGAGACATCATAAGACTTTAAAAGCAGGTAATAGTCAAACCAGAGTGGGTATCCTAGTGAATCTTGTCATCTTCAGTGTAGTTGCCTATACTCTCAGACTTGATACTATCAATCATAACAGATTCGAATAAAAATCAGTCAAGACAAAACAGTGATCTAACAAACCAGATTCATATAGGATCAGTCATAAGAAGACAGTGTAAGTTATACAGGGCTTCAGATTAAGTTATTAGGAAATTAAGGATGATTAACGTAATATATCCTAGTATTTTGGGGAGAGCTGTCTGTGCCCTTAATTCTAGTACAAGTAGACAAACTGGAACAGAATATAATCCATCTAAACAGAGTTTGAGAATAACGTGGATTTTAAATCCTGATACACTATTAACAATATCCTCTGCCTTCATTTTTTAGACAATTCTTCCTCTTTCATTCCCACAGGGTGCACTGCACATTTTGGGTCCCACCAACTCCCTCTGTTTTTTAGATTGGGAGGGCAACGTGCTATTTACCTAAGTGGTTCCGAACCTTCTCACTCCTGGGTTTGACCTCAAGTTATATTCCTTTACCTACAAAAGCCTCAAGGTTTTCCTTCCTTATAGCTGAGTAGTTCTTTACTACACAAAAGTATTATGTCTTTCCAACCTATGTGCAGGTGCTGGATGAGTTGCTTCTATTTCTCTCTGGTTCCCTATCACATAGAAGATTGTTTTCTCATATTTGACTTTCAGTCCATAAGCCCTCTTTTAGGTTAATTATATTTACTATAAAGAGCATCTCGATGATCTACTCTGCCTGTGTTTCTTTTTATTAATATATCAAGGCCATCTATGTTAGAGATTATAGCCAACCTTCTCTGCCTCATTTCTGCTATGCTATTTTTCTGTCATTGGTTGTCTACTTTTCTCCTTCATTCCACTGTCTAACCCATTCATTGAGATCCTCTCTGCCACTGTTCCTGAAATCCTGGTTTTTGTTTTTTTTTTTTTCTCTCTCTCTCTCTAGAATGTCCTTCGGTGTTTTTTGTAGGGTTGGATTGGTGGTCAGGAGTTACCCCAGTTGCTCTCTGTCATGGAAGCATCTTATTTCTCCATTAATTTTGAGAGACAGTTTTGCAGGTTATATCAATATGGGTTGGAGGTTAATTACAGCTTGGAATACTTCACTTCAAGCTCTTCTTGATTTGATGGTTTGTGTCAAGAAGTCTGTTGTGATTTTGATGGGTTTTCCTAGGTGATCTGTTTCTTTTCTCTGACAGCTTTTAATATTCTGTTCTTGTGATGAATTTCTGGAATCTTATTTATTATATGTATGGGTATAGCTCTGTTTTGGTTGTAGGTGGCTGGAGTTCTATAGCCTCATACATCTGAATATAATTTCCTTTTCCTATGTTTGGGAAGTTTTCCTTAATTATTTCTGTGACTAGCCTTTGTATTTCCTTTGTGTTTACCCCTGCTTCTTCACTCCCATTTTTTATTCTTAAGTTATAGATCCTCTTGTCGTCTTCTAGCCTTTGTGTTGTTACTGCTTGTTCCTTTGGTATTTTTAAGAGGTCTTTCCTCTCACGATCACACATTGCAAACCTGTCTTCAAGTTTTGTTAATCTATCTCTAGTTTCTTTCAGGCAATTTTTTTAGCTTTCAATTAAATTTTTAATTTCCTGGTAATCTCTTTGGAATCTGTTTCAGGTATTTTAGGTTTTCTTTATATTCTTCACCGAACATTTCTCATTTTTTGTGTTGCTCCATTCTTCTGGGGTTTTTTTTTTTGTCTTTTTCCTTTTTATCGGTACCGAGGATTGAACTCATGACTGCCTGCTTGCAAGACAGGCGCTTCTGCTGCTGAGCTAAATCTTGAGCGGTGCTTAGCATTTCTTTTATTAATCTTCTTATATCTTGCTTTACTTGTATTAATATTTCAGTTTTGAGCTTGTCTATAATGTCACGAAGATATCTCTTTATGTCAGCTGATGCCATGTCCGATATTGCATGTTTGCTGCCCTCAATCTCTTCTGAATTTACCTCTCCTGGACCAATATTCCCAGGATTGGGGCTGGAGGCTTTTTCTTACTTCTTTCTCTTGTTGTGTTTCTGGTTTCTTCCATACAGGTGTATGGTGGAGGTCCAAGCCCCTTTCCTTGTTGGTTGTGGTTCTTCTGAAGCTGCTAGCTAGGGATTTCTGCCCTCTCCAGTTTGCTGTTGGTCGCTGAGGTGCAAGCAGGAGCCTGTCCCCTCTGAGCCAGTCAATCAAGAGGAGCCTTCACCACGTTAGTGTGTACCACGCAGGCAAAACTGGTTCGGGACAACTTTGGGGACAGTTTAATCTCTGGATTTTGGGTCCTGGCCAGGGGCGAGGCCCAGCTCTGGCAGATCCCACCAATTTGCTCTGGGCAGGGAGCAATCAACTGAAGTCACTGCTGTTCCTTGTCCAGGCCCATCCTGCCTGATTCCTATAAGTCGTCCAGTTGGTAGCCCCTTTCCCATAGAGGGTCAAATTCTGAGCAGTCACCACAGGTTAGTGCAGGTCTCCATGTCGGCTCTGTTCTCTGTTGGGCTCACCGACCCCCAACTCATCACAACTGCAGCTTAGGTGTGTGACCAGGAATCTGAATGGCTCTGATGGTAGCAGCGCCACCACGAGTTTGACCTGTTCCTTTCCCTTTAGTTTCTTCCTGGGTCAAGAGGATCCATCTCCCTCCGTCTGGTCTTCTCCAGGATGTTTTATTCTAGCATCTGAGCTGTTTTTCTAAGGGAGGCTCTGTATTTTGCTGCTTACTAATCCACCATCTTTAGCTCCCCTCTTTTGTTTGTGTTTTTGAGACAGGGTCTCATTATGCAGCTCAGACTGACCTTGAACCTACAGCAAGCATCCTGCCTCAGCTTCCCACATGCTGGGGTCACAGGCTTGTTATGCCCTCAACCTTGTGTCTTGTTCTTTTCGTCTTTTCTGGTGATAGTTTTTTTTTTTCATTGAAGCATTTACGTTAACATTTAATGTAATTGGTACTATTACAGGTTTACATTGTTTTCTCTTTGACTTATGTTTTAATTCATGTCTTCTCTTTCTTATCTTTTAGGTTATTTCAGTGTATTTTAGTATTCCATTTAATGTGTTAACTTTTTAGCTGTACCTGTTTATTTAAGGTGTTTTTAATGTTAAAGAGGAAAAAAACAAAACAAAAAAAAAACCCAAAACAAACAAACATACAACAAAAGAAAACCGCAAAACAATAGTGATACAGGATTTCAAGAGAGGATGATAGGAATTTAACAATGGTTGTTTTATTATTGTTACCTTCAGAAGAGTTGCTTAGATTATGAGATTATAGGCATGCAAGCTTTATCAAACAATATGAACACTGAAGGTTTTTTTGGGGGGAGGGGTTTGAGAGTTCATACTTAAGACCTCATGCTTGCCAGAGAGGCATTGTGCGGCTGAGCTATATCCCCAGCCCAAAGGTTATTTTTTTAAAGACACTGTAATCTAGGCTGGCCTTGAATTTATGGTAATGATACTCCTACCTCAGCCTTCAGGCTGCTGGGATTATAGGCATGCCCCACCATGCTGGCAAATGGATTTTAATATATAGTGCTTTCCTAACTTTTTGCCATATACTCAGTTAATATTCTGCCACTTCATAGAAATTGTCCAGTTATTTAGCTTCTCTTTGCATTTGCCTTCACTATTCCCCACAGTCGTAATATGAAGTACATCTGCATACATTATAAAAACTTTTGCCTTAGTAATAGGTAATTTTTAAAATTTAAGGAGGTAATATTTGATATTTACCTGGATATCTCTCTTTCTCAAGTTTTACCTCTGTTGTATTTACTTTTGACCTAAATAACTTTCTTATAGTGCAGCTCTATTTGCCACTAAATTCAGTTTGACTAGCTGTGGTGGTCCACTCTGTAGTCTCAGCACTTGGGAGGCTGAAGCAGAAGGATTGTCGCCAGTTGAAGGTTAGCATGGACTACGTACTGAGCTAACGATCAACAAGACACTGCCTCAAAAGGCTAGATAAATGTTTTCATTTCCTTGAAACTGTCCTTATTTTGATTTTTTTCTTTTCTTTTTAATTGATATTTTTCTTTCTTGAGAATGTTTTCATTAGATGTACAGTAGGGTTGACTTACTTTTGCTGTTAGCGTTTTTTAAGCTGTTCACTTATCTTAATGACTTGCACCATTTGTGATGAGAACTCTGTGGTCATCGCCCAGTTGATGTTTCTCTGCATATGATAACACTGTTTTTCTCTGATTGGCTTTTGTCTTTACTTTCCAGTCAGTTAGAATACATCCCAGTGTGATTTGTCTTTGATTTTATTGTTATTGTGGTTCAGTGAACTTTTTAGATTTACACATTCATCTTCTATTAAATTTCTAAAATTATTAATCATCATTTCTTCCATGTATTTATCTTTTTCTCTTTTGGAAATCATAGGTGCTCATCAGACCTTTGGAGATTGTCTACAGCTTTGTGAGACTTTGTTCTTTTCTCCTGTCTTTTTCATTCCTCCTTTTCTGCGTTTTTTTCATCAGATTACATACTTGGTCTTATTGATCTTTGAGTTTATCAAGTCTTTCAACTCTTTTTATTCTAATTTTAAAATAAAGCCCACCCACGGATTTTTTTTCCAGAAGATGTACTTTTCATTTTAAATTTTTGATTTTGTTATCTCTTCACTATCTTCTTTCATTGAATTTTCATTCAAGTATTTATTTCATTGAGCATAATTATAATACCTACTTTAAAATCTTTGTCTCAGCTGGGCATCGTGTTGCACACTTATAATCCCAGCACTGGATAGGCTGAGGTAGGAGGATCTAGTTTCAACTGCATAGTGAGACCCTGTCTTAAAAAACAAAAACAAGGGCTGGGGATTTAGCTCAGCGGCATAAGTGCCTGCCTTGGAAGCAGGCAGTCTGAGTTCGATCCCTGGTACCAATCAAAAGACAAAAACAAAACAAAAAAAAAAACAAAACCAAAAAATCTTTATCTGATAATTCCAGCATCTTTTGGCATGGACATTTGTAGATTAGGTTTTCTCTTAAAAATGAGCTCCATTTTCCTGTTTCTTATGTTAGTAATGTTGAATTGTTTCTGGATGTTGTGGATGTTATGTTTTATATACTCTAGATTCTGTTAAAATCTTCTGTAGAATATTGATATTTTTATTTTAGCTGGAATTGACTTACGTTAGACTCAAACTGTAAATTCTTCCTCTTGTCTTCTCAAGGCAGTGGCTCCAATTTGAACTGAAATCCTTTTTTCTTCTAATTTGTACTTGTGTATTTTAGGAATCAGCCTAAAACTTTTCTGGTGTTTAATACACAAAATTATGGAATCTCTTTTGACTTTCTTCCAGTATGGAATTCTCTTTTCTATCTGTTGTGGTTATTTTAACCTGAGCTCTTTCCCTTGTTCCCCTTGACAGAAAGATAGTTTTAGGTCTTCATACCTCACAGCTTCTATCCAACCATGGGGCAGAGCTGCAGCGAAATAGGAAATTCATCCAGTTGCTGATCTCCCCAAGTTTTGACTTTTTGCCACAATATATCTGTTTTATTTATTCTTTAGAAACTTAAGGTAGCTGAGCCACTATCACTGCTACCATAGTTTGTAGTTGTTAATAGCAGAAGATTGGTTTGTAACAGTGTTACACTGCCTTATTTCAAGTGGAACTTGAATGAATAAGAACTCCAGAATGGACCTTTCACAGACTGACTGATACTATCCACATTAGGTTCATTGATACTACCTTTGTCTACCATTTGAATTTATGGTTGTAGTAATAACAGTTTATCATTTTGCCTAGACCCACTAGCTTTACTAATCAAAGTACTTGCCTATTAATAATATAGAATCAATGTACCTGCATAAAAATATCTACTATTAAGAACATCTATGCTTGTAGAGGTAGTGCCCTTTACTGACTATTGAAATATAAAAGTATCCATGATTTTCAAAATTTACTAAGGAATCATAACTGACTGAATCTGACTTCAGGGAATTCAGTGCATCATTAAAAGTGTTTCCTTTCTCATCAATTAGTACAGGGTGTTCCTTTGCATATTCTGGCATCAATGGCAGATAGATTCTAGTGTTTAGCACAATATCTATGATTTCTTATGTATTTCAGGTTCAGTGCTAAGTGTTTTACATGAATTACTTGATTAATGGTCTTAAATGTCTAAAGGCAGTGGCACAATCCTCTTTTTATATAGGAGGAAGCCAGCAAAAAGTTTGAGTGATTTGCATGAAATCTTAGCACAGGTTTCCCTTTTCATACCAGTAAAGAGCAAGAATTAATGACCCAGAAGTCTGACTGAGATGACTAAGTTGAGTTAGAGGAACAGTTTTCCAAAGGAGTCCTCTGTATTAACTCACATATAGCTCAGTTGGCTGGCACTAAAATCAAACCGTAGACAGAACTTTTTTTTTTTTTTTTTGTCTTTTTCGGTACCAGGGATCGAACTCACGACTGCCTGCTTGCAAGGCAGGCACTTATGCCACTGAGCTAAATCCCCAGCCCCCGACAGAACTATTTTTATGGTTCTTTCAACTTCTTTTCTGGATCCCTTTTCTCTTTCATCTCATTCTCAGTGCTTATGTTTTCCTTCTTCTAAACAACCCTTAGGTTGTTTAGATTACCTGATGAAAGGAATCCATACTAAGGAATTTAGTGATAAGAGATTGACCTCTGCAATGTGTCTCAATTAAATTGTTCTTTTGCTATTTTGGTATCTTTGGGTTTTTTGCTCTTGTTTTCTTTTTTCTTTTTTATTTCACAGTGCCAGATATGTAACTCATGGCCTTGTGTATGCTAGGCAAGTATTTTAGCACTGAGCTATATCCAAGCCATAAGTATTACCTTTTAAAACTGTGTTAAGTTGGTGTCAAGTGTGGGTCCAGTGTTTTCCAAAGAGAAATGTGCATGGCACTGACCTCCTTGCCATTCGGTACTCATCTTTACCTTTCTTGACTTCATCACTGAGGCTAACTCCTGGGTGCTCATGGAAGGGAGCAAGGGGAGAGGGTATTCAAAATAATAAATGCAGAAAGTCACCCTTTTTTAAAATTAGTACATGTTTGTGGGTAATAATCACATTCCTTCTGAGGAGTTGGTATGTGTACATAATATATCTTAATTTTTTAAATCCCCTTCCTCTCCTCTAGCCTTCAGTGGTTTTTTTTTTTTTTTTTTTTGGACACTTATGTTATCTCTACGAACAGCACATATAAAACTGTGTGTGTGTGTGTGTGTATTTAGAATATTGTTCACAATATTCTCTTAAACACAAAAGAATAATAAAAAATGGTAACTGAGTGGCTTAAACAAGAGGAATTTCTTTTTCTCTCGGGTGAAAGTCTGAGCTGACAGATTGGATCAGGAGATAAATTCTGCTCAGGATCATTCAGATTCTTACCAATCTTGTTTATTCAGCATTTTCCAGAGTATTAATACTTAAGTTTTATGGTTAAGCATAATGACCACTGTGTCTCTGTGCCAGCCCACAACAAGAGAGAATGAGATTTCAGGACAAGTCCTTTCAGAGACATGTTGCAAAATTTACAAACATAGTTGAGTATGGTGGTACATGCCTATAGTTCCAGCACTCTGAGATGAGAGACTAAGGCAAGAAGATCCCAAATTCAGGCTCATCCTGGGTAATTGAAAGACTCCGTGTCAAATAATTTTTTTAAAGGATAGACTGGGGATGTAATTTAGTGTATCAATCCCCAGTACTGTAAATTGTTGGAGAGATATTGTACACATTGTTCCTGGTTACATCTCATTAGCCAACTTTAGTCACGTGGCCACAACAAATGAGTTTGGAAAAGGTAGTCTGTAGCTATAGGGAATGGTATAGGGTTCTGTTACTAAAAGGGAGAAGAAAAGAATGAATATTAGAGGACTACTAGCTGTCTCCCCTATAGATGTTTGTTGACAGTTTTTGCCAGCCTAGCCTGTAACACATTAAAAGAGTTGTTAGGGAATAGCTATACCAGTGACTTTTGTGGTATCAGATCAGTAGCATCCTAAAATAAAGGTATTTCAGTAGCTATGTATTTTCAGAAACAATGGACAAAACTGGATGTTAGAGAACTTAATAAAATCCCTTGAAACTGTGTTAAAATCTTAGATAAATAAGCTAATAATTATTTGTTTTGTTCTTGTATTTTAGGCCTCAACTCCATATAGCATAGATTCAGATTCTTTGGGAATGGAGTGTATTATTTCGGGAAGTGCCTCTCCAACTCTGGCAATCAACACTGTGACTAACAAAGTAATTTCATTATTATTTAACATTTTTGAAATGTCCTTGAGTAATATATTTAATTTGCCTTTATAGTGACAGAGATCTATATAGATGATACAAATTTGTTTACTTTATTCATGGCCATTTACGTTAATTCTGTAATGTTTTAAGGTATGTACAAATTAGAAGAAAATGTTTCTCAGGAGAAATTAGAAGCTGTTTACTGGGAAACTGTATTAATTTAAAATCTTGACTATGCCTGTTCACATGGATAGAATTTCTGAGCCAGCATCTTATTGAATCAATTTATTTCAGAACTTTGATTACCCCTTCATATATATGGTTAAAAAAATTGTCAGATTTCAGGGAGCCAGAATAATCTAGTAAAACAAATAATTTGGACAACCTAGTAGAGTTCATTGAAGTGATAGTCAACCTGTTTTTATGATATTTAAGTCTAAGAACACATCCAGAAGCAGTGTGTGATAATTGAGGTATCTTGTGATATGAGTCAAAACTTTATGTTCAATGATTAGATATCTAGAGAGATACAAATGTTTTTTCATTATCATTTCTTAAGTCTCATATCTCACAACTCTGAAAAGGTTTGAGAGTTTCGTAAATTAAGTTTTATGTGTTGGTTTCCTCTTATGTGCAACCCTATATTTCCCCTGAAGCCATATACCTTTCATCCTCCTACTCATCTTCTCTTTCAGTCTTGTTTGTGTCTTCTCCCTTTAGCTTTTACCTTCTCTTCTTCACCTCTCCTTTCTGGCTCTCACTAGTGCTGTTGCATTGTTTTTATCTTTTATTCTTCTTATGCACACCTTACAAACTCACAGTTAAATAAATTATTGGATTAATGTAGTAGTCAAAGGCTCTTTTTGTTTAGTGACAGTCAGATACCAATGTAGAAAGAGAATCGGCAGCTAATATGTATAGAGTAATGCTTTTTTTCCACAAGGCAGGCTATGGAATTATCAGGCCACTATCACTTTGGGAGAATGGGCTGTTTATCTTTGTTTGTTGGTGGGTAATGGTAATCCTAGGATTTCAGTGCAGTCCTGCCAAATTAGTTTCTCTACCCTTGTGAATAGTGGCAAGAAATCTGTACTCCTAGAAATCATCTCTAATGATGACCAGCTAGCTGGAACAATATCTAATGAAATACATAGGTTAGGATACTGCTCTTTGCAGTATAACTCATGCTAGGATTTTCTGACCAAGTAACATGGTGTCAAAGGAGCACAAGTTTTCTAGCTTCTTTCATATGTAATGGAATAGCTAACATCAAACAAGTCCTCAAGTCTATAAAATCCCCCTCCAAGACTCATGAGAAAAGGCAAACAAATTGAGATAAGCTTTGCAAATTTTCCTGGGAACATTTTACAGATTAGACAAAACAGCGTACAGCAGTCTTCCAGTCAGAGAGACAACATTGGAGTTTAGGGCTATAAGACAACTGGATCTTGAGGAGCCAAGGCCCTGAGGAATTTCAGAAGGGACTTCAACTTTTTGTACTATGTACTTTAGACATTTACTAACTACTAGTTTTGAGTGCTTGACCTCAATCACAAAGTACATTTTCCACTAGCCAGAATTTAGCAGTCTTACCAAACAAAGGAGATAAAAATTGTAGTTCAGACCTTCAACAAAGAGAATAATGACAAGTACCCTAGGTTTCCAAGTTGTTACCTGAAAAATACTTTATTCTGTTTGAGCAAACCAAAATTGATGAACCTCTCCACATGCCAAAGATTAAAATTGGACCCGTATCTTTCACCATGTTCACTAAGCTAAAATCAGAATGGATCAAAGATCTTAATATTTTTTTTTTTTTGTCTTTTTCATTTTTATCGGTACCAGGGATTGAACTCACGACCGCCTGCTTGCAAGGCAGGTGCTTATGCCCCTGAGCTAAATCCCCAGCCCCAAAGATCTTAATATTAAAACAGAAACATTACATCTTCTAGAAGATAGAGTAGGTAAAACTCTTGAAGACATTGGTGTAAGCAAAGACTTTATGAACAAACCCCTGACTACACAGGAACTATCACAAAGAATCAACTGGGATCTCATCCTATTGAAAAGCTTTTGCACAGCAAAAAAACCCAAAAAACAAAAAACACCAACAGAGTGAGGAGACAACCCACAATGTGTGAGAAAATATTTGCCAACTGTACCTCAGACAAAGGATTACAGTTGAACATAAAGAACTCAAAAAAATCAGTCCTGCCAGATAAAGACCGCATCTGAGATTGTTATGGGAAAATTCCCAAGTCATACCAAGCCAAGCATAAAGGAAGACTTACTCTACACTGAAGAGATAAGAAGGCAGCATTTAACGTTCACACCAGAGGACTGTTAGATTTTCACATCCATGGACTATTGAGGGGGTAATTCCTCAAAAGCAACAGCCCTGAATTTAGGAAAAATTTAGTTCATACAGAATTTAAAAGTGATAGGTGTTAGACTATTCTGGCACAATAGAGAAACAAAAATACAAAATGAACAAGTTTATTAAGTTGACATGGGAAAGAGCACACAACCCTTGGCAGCTGGGCTGTCACCTTCGACTGGAATATGGGGTGTGGAACATATGTAACCTTTGACCAGAGTGGTGCTTAGTGCGGTCATTGATGATGCGTGAGGAGCTGATTGGAACTGTTTTTGCCGGCACTGGAAAAAGAAAAAGGAAGTTGTAATAGGGGAAGGAGGAAGTGACCTCAAGGTAAACATCCTCTGATTCAGCCTCCCACTGCCAATTTTGTAACTTATTCTGGGGCAAAACTCTTTCAATAGATACAAGGCAAGTAGCAAAACTTTATATAATTGGTTACATACATTGAGTCATATATAGACAAGCAGGCTAGTTCTAAAACAATAGAAATGTTCTAGGAACAAGGGGAGGGGTCCTTACAGGCTGAGCACAGATAAGGGCATTACCATAATATGAAAACATTCTGGGGAAGGGCCCTTGAATTACCCCTGAGTGCCTTAATTATTGTGACTTAGTTCTCATCTGAGATATGCAGCTGGGCTGTAGACACCATCAAGGTCAGTTGAATTCAGCAGAAAAAGCAGAAACAGAAACTTGGTCAAAGATCTCCAATTGATCATGAAATATCTAAAAGTTTGCCATCTCATAAATGTATTTTTATATTATAAATGTGCCCCAACAAGATAAGTATACTTTCCTAAGATGAAATACAAACAACAAATAAATATATGACAAAATGTTCAACATCACTGGTCATTCAAGAGATGCAAATTAAAACGACACTGAAATTCTACCTCACCCAAGAAAGAATGGCTGTTATCAAGAAATCAACTGATAACAAATGCTGGAGAGGCTGTGGGGAGAAAGAAATTCTCTGCTAGGAGTGTAGACTGGTGCAACCACTGAGGAAATCATTGTGGAGATTTCTCAAAAAAATTGGATTGTATTTGACCTAGCTATTACCTTTTTGGATATCTTCCCAGAAAAATTAAAAGCATCATATTACAGCAATACATATATATATATATATATATATATATACCCATGTTCATAGCAGCACTATTTGTAATAGTTTTTGAAGCAACCTAAATGCTCTTCAACTGAGGAATGGATAAGAAAGATGTGGTATTTTTATACAGTGGAGTACTATTCAGCCACAAAGAGAGATAAACTGGAGACATTTATAGATAAATGGATGTAACTTGAGACCATACTCATAAGTGAAATAAATCAGACTCACACGTGTTGTAAATATGTTGTCTCATTAGTGTGAGAAACCAAAAGAAACGTGTGTGTGTGTGTGTGTGTGTGTGTGTGTGTGTGTGTGTGATAGTTAAGATAGTTATACTACTGATTTCTCTGAGGTCATTGAAGAGAAAGATTTGTGCTAGTAACGTTCAGACAATTGAGTGCATATGTCTTCGATATAGTCTGCTAGCCTGCAATTTAGCGACATCTTCCCAACTTGGTACCGGACCCAGAGATAAACCTCCCTTTCCCTTTTTTGTGCATGTGCCAAGCTCTCTTCAGTCCCAACCTCCACTAAGCCTCCCTAAGCCTCCATCTCCAGCCCCCAGTAAATCTTTCTGTCTCCTGTTTTAACACAGGCAGATGTTCCTTCAAATCAGCAGTTTGTATGTCACTGTGCCCACCTCCCAAACTGCTTCCCCAGCCCCTTCCTTGTTCTCATTTGAGAGCCTCTGTACCCCCTGCCCCGTGAAGCTCTCCTGTGCTCACATTAAAGGCCTCCTCCTTTTTCTTATCTGTCTCATTTTCTCTGTGCTGCTGCAGATTGCATTCCCAGAACACTCAATCTTGTGCTCTGGATGAATGATTTAGGGATAGCAGTGCACAGTGTATGTGCCATTGTTGCCCCCTGATTGACATGTTTTGAAATACTATTTTTTTGGCTTTGAAATAAAATGGATTTTTAAAAAGTGATGAGTCTATAAACTTTTTAGAGTAATATACAGAATTTTATTCTAGCAAGAAGGAAACTAAATGCTGTTTGGAAGAAGGTAATATCATCCAGAACTTCTAAAATTTTTCGTAAATTGTTGATCAAGGTTCCATACCTCATGAACCACTGCTCTTGGCTCCTAAAAAGTAGTAAAAGAATATGCAAGTGGTATCGAAAAATGATGACTCTTTGACTAATTAAAAAGTAAGCAAGAAGAGAGAAGAAAACGAACAAAGAGTAGACGTATTAGTAGAGATGTTTTATTAAGAAAGGCAGATAACAGCCAGATTTGTAATCCCAGCACTCAAGGTAGGCTGAGGCAGGAGGTTTGCTATGTTTGCGGATAGCCTGAACTGCACAGTGAAATCCTGTCTCAGACCAGAACAAAACAAAACAGAAAGAAAGAAAAGCAGATAACAAAGCCTAATGCTAAATTTTGTATCTAATTACATAGTCTCAAAAGGTGATGTGGTTGAAAAAAGAAATGGACAAATCCTGTAGCACAGTGGTAGAATTGGACATTTCTCTCTGTATACTGTTGGAACAAGTAGGCTAAATTTAAGACAGCAAACAAAACTTCCATTAAAGGTGGAGGTTGGAACCACAAAAAGGAAATTTGATCCACCTGACTTACATTATAATGTTGCATCCAACAGTTGCACAATGTAATATTTTATTGACATACTGGAGATTGAACCCAGGACCTTGAGTGCGCTAGGCAGGCACTCCACCTCTGAGCTTCATTCCCAGCACCCCACCCCAAAACACGGTTTGGTTTGGTTTTTGGAGACAGGGTCTTACTATGTAGTTCAGGCTGGCATTGAACTCATTATATAGCCCAGGATAGCCTCGAACTCAAGGTGATCCTCCTGCCTTGGCCTCCTGAGTGCTGAGATTACAGGCATGCACCACTACACCCAGCTCCAAAGTACATATTTTTAAAAGTATACATTGAACAGTTACATAACCATATATTGATCTATGTTTGGTCCTAAAGGGAATCTCATCAGTTTTCAGAAGACTGACATGATACACTTTATTTTCCATTACAGTGGAATTAAGGTAGCAGTAATAAAAGTACCAGGAAAGTACTCCAAAATTTGCAGGTTAAGCGTTACAGTTTTAAATAATCATAGATTGAAGAAATAGTAGAAAATAGAACACTTTGATGAAAAATACAAATAGGACATATCAAGGCCTATGAGATCTAGTTAAAATCATAGCCTTAATTATATATACAACAAGACTAAACAAAGGTTGAATAGTAAAAATGTAAGCATCTAGAAGCAGAACAACAACATAATTATAAGGAAGGCAAAAGTTAGTAAGTGAAGTCACTGAGCATATAGCAGAACACCACATGCCTTGCAAGCATGTGATCCTAAGTTTAATTCCTGGTACCAAAAAAAAAAAATCAGTGAAGTAGCAAATACTTACGTAAAATAGCAATAATCAACAAATGAGAAACTCAACATTTATGGGAATACAAAATGCGTCATGAACAAAGTAAAAATCACAATGTCTAGTACCTAATTAAAATTTACTTGACATAAAAAATCTCAGTGTGGAGAAAACAAGCAGTCAAAACTGACCCAGAAATGACATGCATGATGGAGTTAATGTAGAAAAGAGCAACAGTTACAGCTATTTTGTGGAGAAGCTGAAAGACACATTGAACATGCATAAATACATGGATGATAAAAGCCAGACCCTATAATCATTGTTCACTGGTGACGTGGTTGTCTATATAGAAAACTCAAAATGACTGTACAGGTAAAAACTTTAGAGCCTTTTAAAGCTTCTTTATATAAAATCTCTTTAATAAGATCTCTTGATGCAAGATCAGTGTTAATCAGTTACATTTTTATTATACTAGCCACAATCAGAAAATTTATTTTTTTTTTTTTTTTTTTTTTTTTTGTCTTTTTCATTTTTATCGGTACCAGGGATCGAACTCACGACCGCCTGCTTGCAAGGCAGGTGCTTATGCCGCTGAGCTAAATCCCCAGCCCCACAATCAGAAAATTTAAAAGATAATATTTGTATTAGCATTCAAAAACATCAGATAGCCGAGGGCTTAGCTCAGTGGCATAAGCGCCTGCCTGGCAAGCATGAGGTGAGTTCGATCCCCGGTACAAAAAAAAAAAAAAAAAAAATACTGACCAAAAACATCAAATACTCAGGCAGACATGGTAGCACATGCCTGTAATCCCAGCACTCTAGGAAGCTGAGGCAGAAGGATCTCAAATTTGAACCCTGCCCAGGTGATATTTAGTAAGACTTTTTCTCAATAAATAAATAAAAATAATCCAAAATGCTAATATAAATGAAAGATAAACTGTATACTGAAAACTAGGAGAATTACTGAGAGAAAACAAAAAAGAGATACCATTTTCTTGTAGAAGACTATTACAAAGAAGTTAGCAGTTCCCAAATTGGTTTTCAGATTTAATACAATAAAACTTTTAAAGATGTTTGTTGGAGGAAGAGAGGGGTCTAGAAAGCTACAAGCTGATCCTAAAATATGAATGGGAATCCAAATGTTCAACAATAATTGAAGAAAAATACGAAAATTAGAGGATTTACATTTCCAAATGTTAAAAGTAAAACTGTAATGGAAAGTGTGGCACAGTGCTGGCATAAGGATAGACAGACTCACTCATCCAACAGAATTAAGTGCTATCTTTCAGTGGATCTAAGACCTGAATATAAATGATAAAACAGTGAAGTTTAGTGGGACAAAAGAATATATTTTTCTAAAAATGGAAAGAAAGAAGTAATACTAACAGATATAATGTAGAAAACAAGGAAACCATATATTGTGTGGATCTCTTTATAATTGGCTAGAAGTGGAAATGCCAAGCAGCAATGCAAAAGTTCACATGGTGTTCCAGGAGTAGGGGGCCAGCAGCCATCTGTGAGTGCTGACTGGGGGGTACACGAGTGCTGGTGACGTGGGTATCAGCAGGGCGCAAAGCACCCTCAGTCTGTGGATACCCGGGTGGAGTGTGAGTCAGAACTTTTCATAATAGCATATATTATTTGTCTTTTTCTTTATATTTGCATTTCACAGCTGTGGCAAGAACAAAGTTAGTGTGTATACCTCTAGCATCTTAGCACCAATCAAGGCAGGACCATCTGACTGTACACATGGTCACTGTATTCTTCACTGCCACATACTTTAATTTAAAAATAGTTTTACTTACCTTTGGTAAAGCAGGAAAAATATTGTGCATACATCTTTTTAGTATTTTGTGGGAGGTTATGGGGAAGATGCATAAAAAACAGTTCTACAGACTGAATTGCACTTGTTACTTCAAGGGTTTGCATGATTGAATTGGAAGCTGAACCTGACTTCTCTGTGTTTATGTGAAAAAATAGCTGACAGTGATTATTTAACTTGAGAATTTGGTAGATGTTTTCTTGAAAATGAACCAAGTGAGCCTGTCACTTCAAGGAAAACCACTGATATTCTCTTTCTGTGGTAAAATTTGAGTTGTTAATAACAAAAAAATGCATAATTTTGGGAAACATATCCATTACTATTTTTAACACAGAGTGATGGTCAGTTGTTTGCTAAATTCACCAAATACTCATTAATCATATACTATATATAGAAAATACTATGTTATTCATGATTATTGATTGGGAACTCAAGGTTAATGTAATAGTGGTTAAAATTTTGCTGCACATTAGTTAGACTCTAAAGTCAAGTGTATTAACCACTTGCTGGTCCAATTATTTAAATGCAGCATGACCAAACTCACATTTTTTTCTGTTAATTTTTGTAAGATAACAAGAAATAATTTATTTAGTACAAGAATCAACTGGCTGATACGACACCGGCCTGAACAATGCCAGATGCTCAGGATAGTACATAAAGTGTTGCCCAGGTGATGCTTAGGGGAACCTGTTAAATGGTTAACTGTCCTCACGAAAGTATGAATGTTGAAAAGTTAGTGATAGTATCTGAACAGAACCATGAAAGATAATTTGCTTTCTGTTTTAAAAATACCTTTTTGGTTTCTAATTAAAATTTATAATGTTTGTTATAGACAAACTAAACCATGGTATAAAGAAAATACACTCTGTCAGTGGTGTAAGTCCATAGGAGTACTAGCCTCTGCCAGTTAACCATGTTCAACAGTTTCACATAGTAGCTCTTATGTCTAATGTGTATATTAAGCATATTATTTCTAAAAATTAGAATACTCATGTATGGTTTTGTATGTTGGACAGTTATAGTTCCATTTACAAATACAACACAAATACTTACCTTAATTTTTTTGTTTTGTATTTTTTTTTTTGTGATGCCTAAGGTTTTGATAGTAGTTTTGCTCAAAGGTTGGAAATAAAAATAAACGTTGTAGAAATATTTAATAGTAAAACTCTATAGTCTCTAATTACTGACTGTTCCTGATGAATAAATGTATTTCTATACAGATATGTCCTTTAGTTTTCAAAATATTGAGAAAATTATTTCATGTTGAACATGAAGTAGGCATTGAGGATATGAATTTGGAGTAAATGACAAAGGAAACACCACTGATCAGTTCTTTTTTTTTCCTGTGCAACTTCCTTCCCTGGTTTTAGAAATAGTTTGTTCCTTTTCAGTAAGGATCATCTCAGTGTGGCAGGGGGAGCTCATGTATGGGTTAGTCTGGCTGTGAGTTCTGTAAGTATGGTGGCACATCTTAGGTGTTTGTTTACCTGTGTATGTTCAGTGACTATAGATCTTAGAATGTGCATCTAAACCCTTGCATTTTTAAGCATGAGGTCATTGATGTTTTTGTCTTCCTGCTATATGCTCAGTTTTGTTTTCATATAGTTGTCTCTGTTTTTAATTTTATTTTAAAAAGGTAAAACAATTTCATAACAAAATAATAAAATAACAATAGTTAATAGAGTATATATTGTCATCTTCAAAGAGGTTGCTCAGGGCACGGGTATAGGGGCTAAATATATAGTTCAGTAGCACAGTGCTTGCCTGGAAGGTCATAAATTCAATTCCCAGTACAAAAAAAAAAAAGATATGGGCATAAAAATTCTCCAATTGATATTAGCACAAACCCTTTTCAGTGAACTAAGAAACACTAACAGTGTGGCTACCTTGCATTTTTCTCCCTTCCTTTCCTCTTTCCCCCGCTCCTACTTCTTTTTTCCTTTTAAACAATTACTATTTGTTTAACTATTTCACAGTTATACATTCTAGACCTTATTTGTGCTTTCAATTTCTCACACCACTGAGACAATACAATGTTTACACATGTGAGTCTGATTTTTTTCACTTGTAAATATGATCTCAAATTGCATCCATTAACTTATAAAAGTCTCAAGTTTATCCTTGACTGAGTAGTTATATAGTTGTTTTAAAAGTACTTGTTATTGTATGAACTATGTGTTTAGTTATTCTTTTTCATTCTAGGTAACATTGTACAATACGGATCAGGATGGTAGTGATAGCCCACGCAGTAGCCTTAACAACAGTCTCTCAGACCAGAGTTTGGCATCTGTTAATTTGAACAGTGTTGGAAGTGTGCATAGTTACACACCGGTAAGTCTTAGTAAAGTTAGCTTTTTTTGTTAGGTATTCATGTACTGCTTAAAACTGAAGCAAATATAACTGAAATCCATATTTTAAAATGAAGATACGTATTTTTCACTAGTCAGTTTTTAAGTAGGCCAGACTTCTACCTTGACAGTGTTTTTAACTTGATATTTACATTTTACATTAGTATAAATACACATTTATGCTATGTCACATACTTTGATGTACTTTATTCTGCATCTAAAATCATTTATAGCAGGAAAAATGGGCTTTATTCTGGTGGAACTATAGTTGATGATACTCTATACTTCTCGAGAAAAAAGCTTAGGAGATATATGTACTAATTTGTCCTCCACCTGTCAGTCTGAGAAAGGGATTCAAAGCCAAGCCAAAGAGTGACCTGTGTAAGTGTTCTTGTTTCTAATTTGTTACCTATTACAAGAACACAATCCTTGAATTATCTGATAATTTCTTTCCAAACCATCTGGCTTCTGTTTTATCATTGGGCAGTGGACAGAGTCTAAGAGCTCCACAATACAGTGCTGTTCATCACTACAAACTCAATTTTGCCAGATCACTTCCTGTTCCACAATGAGTAAATTGGGAGGAAAATCAGACAAACAAAAACCAGAAACACCCCATAGGACAGAAAGACAAAGGGAGGAACATATGATAAGAAAATAACACACAGGAAACAAAAATTCAGGCAGCAAAATTAAAGTTTACATTGAATATAGAAAACAAAATTGACTGGCAAAACTGCTGTCAGTGCTCTGAAAAAAAATACTCTCAAGAATTCAGAGGAAACAAAATTATATAAAAGAGCACAGTAAATAGGGAGAACCGAGAATTACAGGTGGTCCTGCGGAAGAAAATAAAAAGTTTGTAGACATGCAGCTTTCAAAAGAAACAAGTTAACAGGATTTTTGAAACCTAGGAAAAAGTAATGAGAAAAAAACTATATTAAGATATATTTAAAATTTCCGTAATAATTTCACATATAATACCTGGCAGAAGAAATGTTAAATATAAAAAACACAGATCAGGCTTCTCTTTAGTCAGAAGATATAAGTTCTAGGTTTGGAATAACAGTATTATACCCAGGTGTATTTTCATTTATAGCTGAAGGCTTTGATATGCAGAAGTACATTACCCTTGTTTTCATGTGTTTCTCCTGAAAATTACAGTAATCCCGCTTCAGTGAGGTGCGGGTGGGGTGGCTTTAGGACTCCTAATAAATAAGAAAATTAAAGAATACTCCAGTCTCTTATACAAAATGGCACAGTGTTTGTATATATCCTATTCCCACCCTTCCATGTACTTTTGGCTTGGTTTGGTTTGGTTTGGCTTGGTTTGAATTTGTTTGGCTTGGTTTAGTTTGGTTTGGTTTTTGGTACCAGGAATCAAACTCAGGACCTTGTGCTTGCCCAGCAGGCAGTGTCTCTGAGCTACATCCCTAGGCCCCTTCCCTTTAAATCATCTCCAGATTACTTATAATACCTAAGGAAGTATAGATGTGATAAGACAGTTGTTACACTGACAATACTGTTTAGGGACTAATGACATGGGGAAAGGTTGGTACCTGTTCAGGGCAGATGCAGCCCTCTGCCCCCCAAATATTTTCTGTTTGTGGTTGGTATTCATTGATGTGGAACCCATGGATGCAGGGGGCCTATTATATTTAGTTGGTCAAGAAGCAAATTAAATATGCACTGAAATAAAATAAGCAAAGGTTTAATCATTTAAGTTGATTTTTAAAAAATAATTTTAAGTGTAAAATCATCTTGAGGTCAGTGTAAATCAGGACACTGAGTTCAGTATCACAAAATATAATAAAAGTTAAAGAAGCATTTATAGAACTAAGTTATGCCAGTCATTAAAGCAGATCACATTTCCCTATTGACAACTAGACACTACAAACTGCTATTTCATTTTAATAAGATGTCAGCTAGTCCTTAAGCAATGGTGGAGTAGCTGCTGCTGGTTTGTCATGTGCACTATAGATTGAGCCTGCTGAATCCATGTGTAATACGACAGTTTTATTACTCATGTAGACTAAATGTAAAATCTGTGTAAGACTTTTAGCATATAAAATATTTAAGTCTATGTAAATGATACACAGGTGCAGGATAAGCCAGATTAACATGGTGTCTATTCCCTGAATCCCACACAACAGTACCAAACCACAAGATCCAGATGACAGATTACACAAGTAGTAAGTCACTCTGTAGTGGAGGAACAGATTCCATACTGCGGTTAAGTAGTAGTGTGACTAGCTATGCCTTTCCTAGGAGCAAGGCACTGAGAGTTCCATGCCTCACTGAGCCTGAGGCAGATGAGAAAGGTAGAAAAGCTTCCTCATAGCTGCCTTTCACAAGATAGGACAGGTGAGACTTTGTTCTTCAGAAGACCACTTGTCATCTTATGTTAATGTTCACACCTTAATCTTTCAGGCTTTAATTTTCAAAATACTAACCAAATGGTAACTTCCAACTTTTTGGTATAATCTTTAAGAAATACAGCCGAGAGTGTCTTTTGCTAATTTTATTTCTAGTTGTACTGCCTCCAAAGGTAATTCTTACTTTCTTCGGTATTTATGGTGTTCCCTTTCCTCCTGAGTAGCTCAAGGCCCCGATCTCTTCTTTTTCTTGAGGATCTTCTTTAGGTGTTTCATGGTTACTGGTTTTTTTTATTTAGAGGTAAGATTTGTCAAGTCATTTAGTTTCTTTGAACTCTTTCTCTCTATGAATATAGATGTTAAATTAGATTCTGTGGTTCTTTAAGATCCATGTTAATCATTTTGCTTTCTGTACTTATAAAGGTGTACCCATCTAGCAAATGTCCAAAAACAGTTCCTTTTGGATTTCAGTGTTGGCACTAATTGATTCCAGTTACATGCATCATGTAGCAAACCACTTATAGTACAGAGCTACTGAGTTACCTGTATTTTCTTTTCTCAGGTGACAAACCATCCAGAACCAGTCTCTCAGTCATTAACTCCTCAGCAGCAGCCACAGTATAACCTTCCAGACAAGCAACTACTTTTCTCAGAATATAATTTTGAAGATCTTAGTGCCTCATTTCGGAGCCTTTACAAGTCAGTTTTTGAGCAGTCACTTAGTCAACAAGGTGAGTTTAAGTCTTTTTTGTAACAAATTTTTATTGAAAAATATTCAATTAATTATTTTCATACAGAAATTACTTCCTTAGTTTTAGGACGTTATCATCCTGATCACAGTTGAATAATAACATGTTTTATGGCTTTACTATGCACTGTATATGTGTATATCATAACATAGGAATGGCAGGTTTTACATGCTTACTTTATGTGATTACTAGCATTCTGGGAGCAGTGTTGAGGAATTCTGCTGTGCCACATAAAAAGACTGCCATAATTAGTGATACGTGTAATGTAAACTGAGTGGTGTGGTCCTGTTCTTTTTGATTTGTATTATGCAGAGAGAGTTATAGTAGCACTAAGTTTGTGATTTCGTGTATGGCACATGTTATGTACACGTACTGATAAGCTCTGGTTATTTTACAGAACACACATAAATTACATTTTAATCCTACAAATGTTTAATTGAAATGCAGTATTATTTCTCAACTAAATGCTAGATTATTGCTGTAATGTGTTTTTGTGTCATTAGCTACTGTTTAATTTTAGTTAGACATCTGATAGGATCAAAATGTCACATTACTTTTCTTCCACAGAATAAAAGTCAGAAATTATTGAAAATTCTACCATTGAAGCATTTCATAGTTAATTGTTTATCATATTAACTATTTATACTCAATGTCGCATTCCTTTCCTGTTGTTACAGCAAAATAACCTGAGACTGGGTAGTTTGTAAACAACAGAAATGTATTTCTAGGCTGGGAAGTCCAAGATCATGGCAGCAGCTGCACACTGTATCTTTATAAGGCAGTTGAGCCAGAAGGACAAAGAACTAGCTAACTCCCTTGAGTCCTTTTAAAAGGATATTAATTTCTAATCATATCCTAAAGCATTCTCCTACCTCCCCCTTTTCATACCAGAGATTGAATCTGGGGCCTCATTTATTTTAGGCAAACACTTTAGTACTGGTCTGTGTCACCAGCCTTTTTCTTTTCATTTTGAAACAAGATCTTGCTAAATTTTCCCTGCTAGCCTCACATTTGCAATCCTCATGCGTCAGCCTCCTAAGTAGCTAGGATTACAGGTGTACCCTGCCATGTCTGCCAAGGCCCCGTCCCTTACTACCATCTGTCACATTGGAGTTAATTTCTAACATACAGATTTTAAGGGAAGCTTGCATTCAGCACACAGCATCACAATTCAGTTTGCCTGTGTAGAGCAGTGAACAATAGAGAAAAAAATTCATGTCCTTATATGGTTTATATTTCAGTGCTTATCACTGTCATGAAAATGAATATTATGTACCAATGTTTATATATATCTGAATATTGATAGCTTGTATATGAAGTGACTTTTTCTGGTTAATACTTTTGAAATAGGAGTCATATTTTCTGATTTTGTCTTAAACATTTTACCTATGAACATGTAAAAAGAATTAACGGGAGTGGGGATGTAGTTAAGTGGTACGTACAGTGCTTGCTTAGTGTGAGCAGGCCCCTGGGTTGACATCCTCACAACTGCCAAACTTTAAAAAAAAAGAAAAAGACTTTTCTAAGCGATTCCAACTTTATGACCATGAAAAAAATTACTAGCTTTTGAAAAACAATGGTGACAGTTTCTGAATCCCAGAATTAATTTGTCACACATATGAATATGTGGTACGTCTAAAATGTGCCAGTAAACTTCAAAAATAATAAAGTAGATGTTTGTAATTTATACTTTTTTTTTAAAAAAAAGGAAGAACATTGGTAAGAACTTGGTCCTGGTCTAAGTTCTGTAACTTTGCCTCTCTGGATTTAAGTAACCCTATTTGTAAAATGAATAACATTGGACTAGGTCATTGGTTTTCAAATTGTTCCTTTGAGAGCCCTTCACTTTTGTAAGGGTTCAGAGGCTGATGGAGGAAAAATATGCAGATGAGGAAGAAAATATAGCAGCCTCCCTTTCCTCATTT
This sequence comes from Cavia porcellus, assembly GCF_034190915.1. Lineage (NCBI taxonomy): Eukaryota > Metazoa > Chordata > Mammalia > Rodentia > Caviidae > Cavia > Cavia porcellus. The sequence goes on from NW_026947508.1 coordinate 33,589,853, forward strand.
GAAAACAGTACTTTTATCCTTTTTATGTAGTTTAGAAAGATATTTTGTTTTGTCTGGTGTTATTTAAAAATAATTTAGCATCAAATTTCAATTTCAGATTAAAAAAATGTTGCTGTAGATTACTCATCATTTCACTTCCCTCATAAAATGGTAGGGTTTGGGTTTGGTTTGCTTTAGTTTGTGAGATAGGATCTCATATGTAGTACAGGCTGACACCGAACTTGTAATCTTTCTGCCTTGGCAAGCCAAGATGTGTGCTGTGATGCCTGGCTCATAGTTAGAATTTCATAGGAAAGAGGTAATGAAAACATGGCTTTCTTTTATCCTACTGTAATAGCCCTGTCTGTTCCCTGTGAATGGGTTTTCCAAACCAGTACAAGAACCGTTTTTAAATTTCCTTTCTTTGTGTGTGGTGTAGGTGTAGCACTATGGATAAAACCTACAGTTTCATGCATGCTAGGACATTACTTTCTACACTGAGCTGCACCTCAACTCAGGCATGAACTCTTCTTATCTCTATAAAACTTAAGCTATCTTTCAGAGTACTCAAGTTCAGTTTTACTGTTAGGGATAAACATGAGAACTGTTTGGTACACCAAAATACTGTATGGACCATCTTTAGGATATGAAAGTAGTTATGTACCAGATATTATAAAAAGACTTATTAACTACCTGCACACCAAACATACATTATTTTAACATTAGGTACTTCTGGACTAAACTAACCTTTACTGAGCTCTTTGCACTTGCCCTATGGCATTTAGCGTTCACAGCAGCTCTGTGAAGCAGTGTGCTGTCCTTGTACCCATTTACAAGTGAGGCAGTTGTGGCTCAGAGAAATTAACCTTACATTAGTGGCAATGAGACGCTTTAATCCTCTTTGTGGTACTATAAACTATGTATTTTTAACTTCTAAACTCCACATATTTCAAAAATGTTCCATAAATCACCTTCCTGTAATCTGGGCACTTTGGGAGGCTGAGGCAGGAGGAAAAACAAGTTAAAGCCAAGACTAGGTAACTTAATGATATAGCAAGACCTTGTGTCAAAATAAAAACTAAAAGGGAGTTGGGGTTATAATTCAATGTAGAGAGTAGATTCAATTCCCAGTACAACATCAAAAAAAAAAAAAGTTCCATGAGAGTAATGAAGAATACTGGAAATGGCCATTTTGTTTTGTTTTGCTTAGTTTTAAGGATTCAAGCCACTTTGAGATTAATGGATTTAATGTTTTGGGGATGATAAGAGGTAAGAGATTAGGAATAGATGGGTTTTGTTTTTAGTCAAAAACTTGGGTTTACTATCTATCTGTAAATATCAGGGAACCATTGTGAGTGTAACCCAACACCTTTCATACTGTTTTTCTAATGTTTATTCAACTTTTAAGTCAAGAAAGGCTTCTTTGGGGCTGGGGATTTAGCTCAGCAGCATGAGCGCCTGCTTTGCAAGCAGGTGGTCGTGAGTTCTATCCCCGGTACCGATAAAAAGAAAAAAGGGAAAAAAAATGCGTAAAAAAAAAAAAAGAAAGGCTTCTTTGTATCTCCAGCTCCTCCACCCTCTTCCTAGCTAAACAGCAAGGAACAAGATCGCTATAATCCTTTGTATACTTTTTTGTTAGTTCTTAGATTGTTGGACATAATCTTAAGTGTCTGTCTCTTCCATTAGGCTATGCACTGCTCTGTAAACAATTTTGGCAAATGTTTGTTGTAAAATACAACAGAAATTTGACTACAGATGATCTTGCTCTCTGTTTTTAGGTTTGATGAACATCCCTTCTGAATCTTCCCAGCAGTCCCACAGTTCATGTTCCTACCAGCACTCTCCTAGCAGCACAGTGAGCTCTCATCCGCACAGCAACCAAAGTACCCTGTCCAACAGTCACGGTAGTGGCCTCAACACTACAGGCAGTAATTCGGTCACACAAGTCTCTCTGTCCCATACTCAGATGCACACACAGCCGTCTCCACACACACCCCACCGACCGCATGGTTTACCACCACATCCACAGCGTCCTCAGCACCCAGCCCCTCACCCACAGCAACACAGCCAGCTCCAGTCACCTCCCCCTCAACACCCCTCTCCACATCAGCACATACAGCACCATCCGAACCATCAGCATCAGACGCTGACACACCAGGCACCTCCACAACAGGTATCCTGTAATTCTGGTAAGTTTCCATCTCCTGGTTTATGTGTGGCTAAATGTGAACTAAATCTGTTCTTTTGTTACTTTGTGATATTTATTAGCAATATTCTTTTCACCTATCTTCTTTTGTGTTTTCTTGCTGTAATCCTATAACTGTAACTCACCTAATCCATAGGTTCATCTAGAGATTTTCTTGACTAAATTTATTGTGGCAGCATAGGTAAACTCAGCAACCCTTGTAGGTTTTGATTTTAACTTTTTTTACCATTTTGTCCAGTGAACATTGGAAAGAAGAATGGAATGCATAGTCTGTCTACAATGTCTTGTAATGCCTCCAGATTATAAGGAAAGAGTAGATTTATGCCAGAAAGCTTGTATTTGAAACTTCATTGTGGCTCTTGTGACCTTGGACAAATTACTTTTAAACTTGTTATTTTCTCATCTGTAAAAGCAGAATGCTATGCAGTATTGTTATGAAGATGATACTGAGAATACAGATATGAACTGTCTCGATCAATGTGCTTTCATCTAAGTATTCATAATGTTGTCTCTCTTTTCTACCATTGCTGCCAATTATCTAATAGAATAATGGATTGCAAGGGAAGAAATATTCTTTATATCTTACTTTTTAAAAGTATATATTACTCGTAAGATATATTCTCATGGTTTCTGGCACTTCTCACAGGCCAGGCAGTCTTTGTGCTATGCATATGGACTGCAGGGTGAGTGAAGTTATGCAGAGTACCATCCTTTCCTAAGCTTGCCTAGATGACTACTTATAAATCATACCACTCATAGATTTTTATCCTGGAAGAAAGATTTCTAAATGCTAGACAGTGCTATATCTCAGTCTTCGTTTAAAAATTAATCATTGTTGGGGGCTGGGGGTTTAGCTCAGCAGCATAAGCACCTGCCTTGCAAGCAGGCAGTCGTGAGTTCAATCCTCAGTACCGATAAAAATGAAAAAGACCAAAAAAAAAAAAAAAATTAATCATTGTTTTGGGCACTTTGATTAAGGTCAAGAAAATGAACTTAGGTGGTTTGTGTTGTATTTCTATTTTGACTATTATACAAAGCTTAAATTTTTCTGAAACTTTCTATATTTACAAAATGAAAACGTAATATATTTTTGGAGGAGGATTAAATGAAGTAAGATGCAAAAATGCTTAACAGTGTACCTTTAACTTAGTCAACAGTTCAAACTCTTTTAAAGTCAATTACTATTGTCTGCCTTTAAACATTAAAATATTCTTCAGAAATTTAAGACTATTACTACTACTATTTGGGGGATAGACTAAAAAGTAGAGACCAGGGTATTGGTAGAAGCTTATGGAAATCTGGTCATACCTACCTTGTCATTGAGGTCTGCAGTGGTGATAATAATTTATACCTGTGAATTATATACGTCACATTGGTAAGATCAAACTGAGTAGGTTGTTAAAAACAGAAAAAGTATGGAAGTTGAGGATCCATTTCTCCTTATCTATGAAGTTCTGATGGCCTAGAGGATCTGAGTCTGATAGACTTTAAATGTTTATGGCTCATTTGGGACATTAGTCTCTTTCCCCAACAAAGTTTTCCCTGAATTGCTAGTTCTTGAGATCAGGGTCACATTATTTCTGACTCTGGTTCATTGTTTATTTTTAAAAATCTATAATTGGCAAAATTTTATAAGTCAGATAGCTATTAGTGGATATTTATTAATAAAAAAATGTTGCAGCAAAAAAAAGTGATCTTAACATTACCAGAATAACTTAGCAAGTCACTAAAAGAATGAGTTTCTTTCTCTGTTTACTACCGTCTCATCAAAGGCAACGCTTGCTTTACATCAAGAGTTGGACTGATGACCACTTGGTTATACAGACTATGGAGTCTTAAATTCTAGTGACATCACATTAGGAGATACCATTCCTGTCTAGAAGTGTCCTGACCAAGATTCACTGGCATTTCTCACAGAATTCTCAGTCTTCTCTTTTACTACCTTGTCAAAAGTACTTATGTTAAGGCATTTCGCTTTTCTAAGGTTGCCTCATAAGAAGGATCCACTCTTTCAATAAGATCTGATCTATCTCCCTTAAGTCAGTGTATTACATTTTATTGTCTATTACTTCTAAATGTGAACCTTCCTTTGTAAGTAATGGCAAGCTTATCTTTTAAGATCATAAGAAGAAAGAAAAATGAAACTTTAAATAGGGGGAAATATTATTTGCATGAATTTTCCTGCCTGGTCTTTTATTTGTATTGTACAAATGAAAAGAATGACTTCAAGTTTTACATTATAAGGTGATATGGCAGTTTGCAAGCTGCATACCACAGGTTAAAAGACTTCTGTTAAGTCTTAAATTCATTGTGGGATCCTTATTAAATTATGCCACCTCTGGGTTCAGTTCTTTTATTTGTCAAACAGGGAGAAATAATATCCATTTTGCTGGTCTCAAAGAGCAGATCATCCCACATCTAATGTAAAGGGTACAAGTTCCTTTCTAAGATGACAAGGATCAGCCAATGTAAGGAATAAGATCATTATTGTCGCCCTTTAACAAGTTCCTTAAACTTTCTTAGAATTATTGTTAATATTATCTTACAGGTGTTTCAAATGATTGGTATGCCACACTTGATATGCTAAAAGAAAGCTGTAGAATTGCCAGCAGTGTTAATTGGTCAGATGTAGACCTTTCCCAGTTCCAAGGTGAGTGCTGGTTCTTTTTGACTTACAATAAAACACACAATCCTGTTTTCTTTAGGAGATTGTAAGTTTCTTTGTAGTAGAACAAACATTTCTTTATACAAAAGCCATTTCTGCTGCAATTGGTAGTAAGCTTTAAAAAGAACACTGTAAAATTCCTAATAAAATATTTTGGCTAGTTGATATAGCCGAGGATCGCAGACAAGAGTTCTGAAACAAATTTGGACATACTTTTTAATATTGGGCTTTGGATAATCTTAAAGTGTCATTTTTGTTGTGTGGACAAGTCATTACTGTAATGTGAAATGGGCCAGTGGAAAATGTGATGGCTGAAAAAACCATATCTTGCTATTTTTCTTGCAGTGTTTGCAGAACTATTCTAACTGTGTATCAAATGTTTTCCTCATAGGTCTGATGGAGAGTATGAGACAGGCAGATCTCAAGAACTGGTCTTTAGATCAGGTTCAGTTTGCTGATCTCTGTTCTTCCCTTAATCAGTTCTTTACACAAACTGGCCTTATCCACTCACAGAGTAATGTTCAGCAAAATGTTTGTCATGGTGCCATGCATCCAGCAAAGCCTTCCCAACACATTGGAACAGGTAAGAGCCTGGTACCTTGTTTTTATGTCTCATAAAAAATTCACTGACTGTTTTATGTAGTTTCATATGTTGATCACTGACAGTGATCCATTTATATCTTTCAATTTGAAAGAAATGAATGGTAGCAAATTTATATGTATCTTTAAAAAATTGAGGTAAAAAGGCTGTCTTTTTCTGTTGGCGCCTTATGTGATTTATTATAATAATTAACTTTCCTCTGTGATCTTTAACCTTGTATTGTCATCAGCATGTGTGTTAAAGATATGTAGAAGAACACAGTTATAAAGTTACATCAATTTAAAGTATAAATTTGGTGAAAATCAAAATGCATTATGTTTTCTAAGAATGTTAAAGTTCAAAGTTCTCTTGAAGAGTAGATAGAATGGCAAGTTCTTATTGTTTGGGCTCTATAATGAGAATACAGAAAAAATGAGAAGTCATGGCAATTTTATGTGAAAATAAAAGTGTTAGGAATGTGGCAGAATTTCAGAAAATTAAGTATCTTTTAAGTAGATGTCCTTTTATTCCTATAACTCTTCTCTAATTTCTACCCTTCCACCTTTAAAGTCAGAATTACTAAACCAATAAAAAAAGAAATGAAACAAAATTGAAAATCAGTTTTGTCTTTTGGTTGTGATTTGAACTCTTAAGGATACATAGAAAGAGCTAAGACTTTTTAAGGACATAGGAAGTATAGGAAATGACCATATTCTGAGCTTTAAGTAATCTTACAATGTCAGTTTTTGTCACATGGCCAAATCATTACCATGATACAAAATGGGCCAATGGAAAGTTTAATGACTGAAAAAAAAAATCATGTCTTGCTATCATAAATGAGTGACCATATTATTCAGAGTGCTATGATCTGGTGTAGTTTTTGGAAAGTGTGCTAGGCATGCATATGATGACTGATCTGCACTTGGGGAAAGGGGACCCCACCTTCCCTAGAATGTTAGATCTATAGCTTAACTTTTCTCCTGAGTCAACTATGATCAGTCAGAGAACTTAGTTCTCACAGAACTATGTTAAATAAAGGCATGTTGCTTGGGAGGTGGTGACAGGGGTCAGAATTTTGGGATTCTGTTCCTGGTTGTCTCATTTCTTCTTTTGCCCTGTTTCTGCAGCTACATGAAGAGATGTTGGGTTAGGTGAGGTTGTCTTGGAGTCCATCTTAAGCCTGAATACAGATCTAGCTTTCCAGTGATAGATGAAAATGTGTGAGAAGTGAAATTCAGTGTGCCTTGCAAAATTTTTTATGGGAAATATTTGAGTTTTTGTTTGTTTCACTACAGAATTCCTATAATTCAAATTTACATATTTGTGTGAAATACTAGAAACTCTTAGAGAAGGATCCTTCCAAAATTCTAAATGTTCCTTACAATATGTACCAGTTTTATGAGCCTTCTTTCTATCAGTTATTTGAGGAGGGCTTATATGATTTGTTCCCCTCCCTATTTGATTTATGGTTCCACATAATTCATATCTCAGAGCTATTACACTTGATGGCTTCTGTCAACAAAAATACATTAAAACCTTATGAAATACCATTTGAATGAGATCTATGTTTTCACATCTACATACTCCATAAATAATACAATATTAATCACTTTTGCTTGGTGTGACGCTTTTACCTTATCTTTACTGTTACTTTGTGTCTGCCATTCACTTTGTTAATTAACTAACTCGCATACAATTGGGCTACTTCCGCGTTAAGAAAATTAGAGTAACAGAGAAACAGGGAGTAGTAGAAAGAGCTCATGAATTATGGCAGTAATAGTGAACCTTTTAAAACTTACAATGATACAAACAGCCTACTGTGGCACATGTGCCATATGTTCACCATCACTGGGTTAAGATTCTAGTCCTAGCCCGTCAAATCCATGTACTTTTGGGCAAGTTGGGTCAGCCATTCTCATCTTCAGTTGCCTCATCTGAAGAACGGGGGTAACAATCCTGTCTTCTCCCTTTGGGCCTAATGGGAAGGTCAGATGAAGTAATGGATACAGAAATACTTTTGAACTGTATTGCAGTGAGGTATGTGACAACAGCAGTGGATATAACTTACAGAGTTAGGACAGCACTGGAATTAGTAGCAGTATACTCACACCCATCCTGGCACCCTGTTCAAAAGGTGAACTTTACTTTTTTGGGAGAGATTTAGCATCTGAAAGGAATCATTTGTCCTTCTCCCTCCTCACTTTATTCCTGTAATTTAGTTTTAGTCAATAATTGCATTAAGATTTTAATGCTTGGTTTATTTTATTTATGGTAACATATTTCCCCTCATTCTGCTTTTTAATCTGATTAGGAAATTTGTACATAGACTCCAGGCAAAATCTCCCTCCTTCTGTGATGCCACCCCCTGGTTATCCTCATATCCCACAGGCACTTAGCACTCCAGGAACAGCTATGGCAGGTAATATGTGTGTGCATGTGTTTGGGGCGGTGCTAAGGTTTGATACTGAAAACGAGGGGTCCCAACAATGAGACTGGTTTGGGAAGGAGTGAACTTTGTTTAGAGAAGCTGGAGTGCATAGTATCTTTGAGAATATTTGACTGACAGAACTTTAGCAGGCTGCAAAGAGCACAGTTTAATTAACTTGTGTGGATTCTGTTCCTTTCATTCCAATGGAGTTTCCCCAGCTGTAATTTCCCAGAAAGTTTGTTAAAAAGGAGGTAAATTTTAGGAGTTACCAATACTAGTTTAAACTTTCCCCTCAGGGTTCCTTAATTGCAGGATAAGCTACATTTTAAACTACATTTAGCCAGAGGACCCTGGGGTGTATTGTAGGGAGGGAGCTTAAGGATCACCTAGAAAATGAAATGGGCTCTCAGAAGGAGTGTGCTCGTCCGGGCCATCCAGTTTGATGAATGACCAAATCCAGACTCAGAAGCTGATGTATATCTGGCATCTTGGCACATGCCTGTAATTTAGCTCTTGGGAATCTGAAACAGGAGGATCACTGCAAGTTTGATACCAACCTGGGCTACGTACTAAATTCAAGGTCAACCTGAACTAAGTACTAACAACCTGACTCAAAAAGAAAGACTTGATGTCTAGAGTGAGAGTGTCATTTTTCTCGTTTACCACACTACCCTTTACCTAAGCTGTCTGAGGAATAGACAAAAGGTGATTGGAATGTGTGTGAGGAATGTTAAAACCTTGAAATAGTTGTGTGCTAGGCAATAGTGAAGAAAGAATTGGAACCTAGCGACACGTCCTTTGAGAAGGAAGGAATGTTGCCTGTTGTGAGTACTTGCTTGTCTAACAATTTGTGAGTGGGATGATCTGGTAGTTCAGGCTCTGGAGCCAGATTGCCAGGATTTGAATCCTGATGTTCACTGCTTAATAGCTGTGAGAGGTCAGACAAGTTACCTAACTCTCTTGCCCCAGCTTTTTTTGCCCATAAAAGGAGGGCTAAGGGTGCCGCCAGCTTCTGGGGTTGTTACAAGTAAATGATGGTTTTGTGGAAATCATGTAAATTAGTACCTGACAACACAGTGAGGAATTTTTAAGCTTTTGTTAAATAAATAAAAGACATAGACAATTCTATTATTACTTTGATATACTGAAACTCTTAGTGTTTTGTAAAATTGGACATTATAGGACTTATGAAAAAAGTAAGATCAAGACTGCTTGAAATTTTGTAATTGGATTACTAACAAATAATCAGTAAGAACTCCACAACAGTTAAAAAGATTCGCTTAATTTTTAATAAAAGAATGAATTCTGAGGGCCGTAGCTCAGTGGCTCAAGCACGACTGGTAAGCTCAAAGTCATGAGTTTGATCCCTGGTACAAAAAAAAAAAGAATTCTGTATGTGTCAATCTACTTTAAAACTAATGACTTTGGTTTAGAAGGGGCTCGGTCAGGATGTGATACAGGGCAGCACGCGCTGCAGTTGGGGAAAAGCAAACAGACGAGTGATGCAAGAACTGGAGTGGTTGTTTCCCACCATGTGCTGCTGTCCTGTGAATTGAGACTCTCTGTGTTCACTTGCTCACTTGGTGGCCCAAAAATTAATTAAGTTGCTGTTAAAAGTTAGTCTGGTATAATCTGACTTCAGTGGCATGTTGACATTATTCTCCTGTTTACCACTCTTGTGTGTACCAATTTGTGTTACCAGAACATTTGTGTTAGACCAGAACCAATAAGAGAAATGCCTGCATCAGCTCTTTCTCGTGCTTCCTCACCTTGTATCATGGAGAGAGCACGGCATTTGGAGTCAAGTGAACTGTTACGTCTGGTCTCAGTTCCTTTTTATCTGACTTGGGATAACAAGCTTATTTTCTTAAAGCATATCCCACTTTTACCTATGGAATAAAGATGGTAAAGGTGCTTTGTTAAGCGTGTCTAGGTGGGCCGGTGATGATGAGTGCCGTGCCCGTGGCACATAGGAGGTGCTCACTAAGTTCGCTTGCTTCTTCCTTTCTTTTCTACCCAGTCCTCTACTGACCTTGCCTTCTCCCTTCCAGGCCATCACGGAACTATGAACCAGCAGCACATGATGCCTTCCCAAGCCTTCCAGATGCGGCGCTCTCTGCCCCCAGATGACATCCAGGATGACTTTGATTGGGATTCAATTGTGTAGGGTTTGTTTCTGCAAAGCTTGGACCCCAGCATCACTTCTCTGCAGTGAAGGGAAAGGTTTAAGAGAATCCAGTTGAGAAAACAAGGTTTCCAATCGCTTACCAATGTTATCAAAAATTCTTTTGAAGACAATCAAAATGATTTTAGCTGGATAACTTAATTGCTTTTATCTGACCCAAACAAGTACTACATGTTTGTCTCCCTGCAAACTGCCCTATGTAGCTCCTAACTGTTGTGTGATTTGGACAGCTTTTTGCATATTTGTGTCAGTTTGATGTTAACCACAAGTGCCAGACTGATTTTTTTCAGGCAGAGCCTATTTTGCTGCAAGCAGTTTATAGATACACATGTGTAAATATATGTACAAAAATTACTGAAAAGCTTCAGTTTTTCTAATTGGATTATTATGTATTGAGAGTAAAGTTACTGTCAGTTTTTATTCCTTGTTGGGCTATTTTCTGCAGGATGGTTTTCACTAAGGTAGGGAACTAAAAGGGAATAGATTTCTCCAAAGCCCAGTTTCTCTTATTTAATCTTTTTCAGAAATGTGGGTAATAACAAATTCTATTCAGTAATTCAAGAAACCAAGAGCTTGATGCTCTCCAAATAATCCAGAGGAGCATGTTGCTCTTGAGCAACATGAAGAACTGACCAAAATTGTTTTAATGTTGGGGGCGGGGTATAGAGTATATGTTGTATCTTGTTGATGTCTGTTTCCTAAGTCTGCATTGTAACAGCTCTGAAATTTGATTAGAGGCTAGGCGTTGCTTGGGTCTTTAAGCAAATCAGTGCCTCTACATTCACTTACATATTTATTTTTCAACAGTGTTTTTTAATATTTATTGCCACCTTTGTGAATGCTCAGCTTTTATTGGGTTTGCTAACACGAAATATGGTGTCTGAAAGCACAGAATTATTTTTCTTGGTAAGAGTTTACAGATGAGACAATCAGAGGGACAGTCATCATTCTCTAACACCACTCCTTTACGTTTCTTTATCTTAGCATTCCTGCTGGTTGAGACTTAATAGCTAAGTTAGACTTTTCTGGAATTTGAATCAGAGTCCATTTGGGTAAGAGAATGGCAGGGCAGGGTTTATGCAGCAATATTCACCACTCATTTTCTTTCCATTTAGGAAGCACTGACAGCAGGTAGGGCTACAAACAGAGTTTATTTGCCTCAGTATTTAGTACAGTTATAAAGTGGTTACTGCTGTTACTGTGTCCCGTGTGCACCTGAAATTGTATCACTTTCTTTGAAAGGAAGCTCTTCTTTTAGAGATTTTTAATTGTTCTGTTTCATATCTTATCACAGTTCCTTTTTATAGATTATCTGAGTTTTACAATGGAGCTAGAAGAAATAAGATTTTTTTTCCCCTAATGAATAGGTTTTGAATTGATTCTTTAGCATGCCCCCCCCCCCACACACACACACACCGTCCTTTCAGTTTAAATGGGGGAAAGGGTTCCATCAAATTGAGGAATAACTGCTCACTGGTTGCTGTTTTAGCATCTCTGATCTCTATCAACCATGCTGTCACTTTAATTAGCCTTAGTGTTGTTTGAGTGATCTCTACTTGAAATAAAGTTTTGTTTCTCTCTATATGTATGTTTGGGGAGGGGAGAGTGTTGAGTGTGTGTGAACATATGTTTGTTGGTTGGTTGGTGGTGTTTTTTTGTTTGTTGTTTTTTGTTTTTTTTATTGGAGTGTTGCCTTCAATGAATTACTGGGAAGCCAGCCATTCTAAGGGATGGTGAGGTTGGAGAAGAAGAGCTCTGTGTTTCTCTGTTGTTTGGACCCTATTTGGCATGAAAAAGGAAACTCAGTTCCAGGCCCTTGGATCAGTGAATATCAGAGGATTCTGGAAAGGCAACCAACGGGCCCCTCTTAGAAGGATCAAGGCAAGAGGAGATTGCAGCCTGCAGAGTAAAAGCTTGGAAAAAGGAGATGATTTTCAGTAGTCTACTAGAGTCACTGTTTTCTAGACACCAAAATAGCTGTTTTGAAACTGTATGAATTGCTTGGATAGCAATGTGCACTTTAAACAATTTGGGTATTGGAATGCAGCCTCTTAAACTGAATGGTTTAGGTAGAACCACTGACTGTGATTTTACAAATTATGTGAAGCTGTTTTCCCATTTGGCAATCATTTAATGATTTTCAGTGGTCAATATGAGTATTTAAACTTACAAGAATGACCCGGGAGGCAAAGTCTCCACCCATACGTGTCCCACTCTGCTGTGTGTGATACAAGAGACCCAGGGGCCCAGGACAGGTCTTTTCTAGGAGCTGTGGCCCAACAGGGCTACCTGGTGAGGTGTAGAATGCCCCTAGCGGCCATTCCTGTTGGTAATTGTTAATGCAGAGTTCTGTCTTGGATTTAAATTAAAGACTTGGGGGAAACAATAATAAATGCCTGTAATCAAACAGGGACACTCTGTCCAGGAGAATAATCCGACTGGCATTTGTGGCAGTTTTTGAAATGTAAATGTATTCACGTGTGTTCTTGTAAATATGTGTCTCTCAAATGTCCTTTGAAGTGGGAGGGAATCAATCTGGGGATAATTTCAAATGGAATAGAGTATTTTGATATTGTTCATTCAGAGGGTGATGTGTACATATCTATATTGTATATATGTGATGAAAATGCATTGGCTTTTTGTGCAAACACAACCTGCTTTCTGTACTGATGTTGGACAGTCAGTGTTTTAATGTTTCTACAGTTTTGCTATTGCACGATTTCATATTCTGCCTCTATGATGACCGATACCCATTCTTTGTAACTGTTTAGTGCTGTAAAGAAATATTCCAAGTGTCATTAGGATTGTTGCTGCCAGACCTAATATGCATGAATGGCACTTAAAATAAATATGTTAACTCTATTTACAATACTGACTGTTCTTTGTCATTCATGCAGGTGAGCTAGTACGGCTGGAGCTGGTCCAAATGCCGAAACCCCGTGGCCAGGCCACACCCCGGGCCAGGCTCTAGGGGTGTTTGAAATTATGTCCCAATGCATTCCTGCCACAAAACAATGCTTGCTGTCATTCACTGAACTTCTCAATAGTTGTATGAACTTGGAAAAGTTATTTAATCTCTCTGAGCCTCATTTCCTCATTTATAATGCCATCATAAGGATAATACCTGCCTCCTGGAGTTGGGGTGTGGTTACACCAGACAGTATATTTGAACATTTAGAACAGCACCTAGAGCGCAGAACCTGCTGGTGATGTTTGTGTTAGAGCTACAGGAACAGCTCAGGTCAAAGTGTAGATTCCTCGGTGAGAGGTGTAGATTCTTTAGTTGAGAAATGACAGAGCTGAGATGTGAGTCCAAGTATCATGTTCTTTTAGAGTTTGGTCATCCTAACTGAATTCTTCATCTTGTCTAAACCTTTGTTCCCTGTCTTATCCCTCCACTGCCTTCCCAGAGATCTGTTTCCAGAAGGTGACAATGGAGTTTTGTTTCTTTCTTTCTTTTTTTTTTTCTGGTACCTGGGATCGAACTCATGACCACGTGCTTGCAAGGCAGGTGCTTGCCCCAGAGCATTGTTTTTTTGGGGGGTTGTTTTGTTTTTGTTTTCCTGAGCAGACAGTGTCAGCCTTCCCATAACAAACCAGAGATGAGGAACCCACAGTTCTGTCTGCCCAGGGTAGAGAGCAAATGCCAGCCCAGGGAAACTGGCTTGGGAGACTACTATGGAAGTATTTGCTGGCAAGGCAGGATTCTGGGGGTGAGAGTTAAATCATGAATGAAGGAGGAAGGAAGTTATTTACCTGGTAGCCATTTAGAATCCTTGTACACAGTTGTATTTATAATAAGCTGATAATGCCCTGTTGCCCCATTTTACAGAAAAGGAAACAGCTTTGGAGAGGTTTCACAATGAAGTTGCACCATGAGTATATTTAATCAGAGCACGCAGATTCAGTTTCATATGTAGTACTTCATCAAAAAGAAAGGGAGATTTTAATGTTATAGTAGAGTGTCCTCTTAGGATGGATATGTGGCCCTCGTGTGACGTGGTAGATTCACTGCCTCCGTGCAGTTCCCTGTGTGAGCATGTCATCACCGAGCATGATCCGTGGCTGAAGATACCTTGACAGATTGCCCTTGGGTGCAAACCAGCTGCTGTACGTGGCACTTAGCGATAAATTACAACAAGAAAAACTGGCTATGCAGGGCTAAGATGCAGTTTTCCACATTAGTGAATGTTCAGGAGTGATTTTGAATACCACTGCCTCAGCGTAGTGTGACAAGTCAACAAACACGAAGTCACAGACTGCCAAATTAGATTTCACCCCTGTGTGAGGGGAGTGTGCAACTCCCACCTTTCAATCGGTACTGTAAGCAACATGGAACTCGGATAGGATGCATGTTGTTTGATATTTTTTATCCCATGTATTTGATGCAAATAATATTCACACTTCACAATCGCATACTGATACTATGGCTGGTAGTTTTACTGCCGACCTCATCTTACAAAAGAAGATAAACTCATTCATCCACGCTCATCTGGCTGGTGATAGCAGCTGTAGCAGTGGAGTTGGAATTTCAAGTCTAGGCCATACAGCTGTAGTATCTGTATCTTTCACCAGCATAGTGCTCTGTCAGGTGCTTGGCCCCACTGTGCTACCAGCAGAAAGAGAATGCGACTCAAACCAAAGTGAGGCTGCTGTGAGTGCCTGTGGCCGCCAGAGGGCAGATCTGCCGGCTGTGTGCCCCTCCTGTTCTGGAAGCTTCTTTTATGTCAGGATTTGTCCTCCCTTTCCCTACAGCCCTTAGGGTGGAGTGCCCCTAAACAAAACTAGAGACTCCAGGAACCAGCAGCCTTCAGCACACGCGTGCGCGCGCACGCATGCGCACCTCCTCCTTTCCAGGGTTTCTGCTAGTTAGAGGGGCCGAGGAGCCTTATAGTTGTGAGTGCTGAATGGTGAGCCCAGCCATGCTGATGCTTACTGCTCCAACTCCCAAGGTTAAGGTCAGCAGAGGTCATCCCACCATCAGTCCCCAACTCTGAGCCTCCTGAAGTTCTGTTCCTCTTGTGGCACTGGCTGACACAGGCTCATACTGTCTGTGTAGTGTGGTGTGGGCCAGCCACATACCTGTCCTCCACATCCCTGAGCTGAGCCTGAGTAGTAGGCCATAGTGCAATGGTGGCAAACCTACAGCATGCATGCTGCAGCGGGCTGTCTATCACTAACAGCTCTAAAAGGTTTGCCATCACTGCCTTAATGTCGCCACACACACACACACCAACTCCTGTGGCTGTCACAGATATAATGATTATTGCCACCATTTGCCAGGTTCCTGCCCGGTACTTGACAGCCATTATCAGTCAGCACTCCCAGCTGTCTTGTGAGGTTGGTTGTTATCTGCCTTTTACTGCAGGGGATTGCCACCCGCAGAGGTGAGGTACTTTGCCCGAAGGTCATTGCCGAATGAGGGGAGAGGCTAGGAGCCCAGATCCGCCTTGCTCTGGTCTGCTCTTCCCACAGAGGCAGATAGATTGCCTCTGCACGACACACTCTAGGTGCCCTTGACTTCCCTCATCTCCCCACCCTGGCATACTCTACCCCAGACCCAGCTGAGGTGGCATCACTAGATAGATGGCACCTGTCTTGATTGGAGTCCCCAAAAGATCAGAGACAACTTCCTGTTTCAGATATGGCAATAAGGCTGTCAAAGGACACTTCCGCCCTTCTCTGTGATGTCAGCAGGCAGAGGCAAGAGTAACCCCCTAGTTCAGAGAGAGCATGCGCTTCCACAAGCCTTGTGGCTTCGAAGCTGTGTGAGGGAGACGGTGTGGGTACTCGTGACTGTGCCGTCCAGCTTCTGAGCTATTATGTGATAGTGCAGACTGTGTAATTGTGGCTGGCACTTCGTCAGTATGTGCTTATAAGCTCCAGACAGGAGGCAGCTGGGTTCTCAAATTTAGTGGCATATTAGCCTCCTCCACTTCCAGGCTACCCTATCTATAAGACTGGGATCCTGCTGGGTTCCCAGGCACTGAGCACTGCTGGCTAGCATGGATTCTTTTTTCTTACCACGTGCCTGGTTTGTCCTTGCTGCTGCTGTTCCTTTGAACTGGATGGCAGACCCATACCTGTTGCTGCCTGCAGGCAGCCCCTACCCTGACCCAACCCACCACAGAAGCTGCTCTGTTATGCCACGCAGCCTGAGCATATTCCCTGCACACCCAGGTTAACACAGTACTTTAGACAATGCGAAGAATGCAGATTTCAGGTCAGAAAGACCTAGACTCCTTCATCCCCCACCCTCGCCCTCTCCCGCCCTCTCCCGCCCTCTCCCGCCCTCTCCCGCCCTCTCCCGCCCTCTGCTGTCTGCTGCCAACTTGCCAAGACCAGTTGACTGTCTTGCCCCGTGGTCTTTGCCCCTCCCCTGGGCTCACCAGGCCTTCTGCTCTCAGTGTCACTACCATGTGGTCTTTCTGTGCCAAGCCCTGTTACAGCCTCACACTGCTCAACCCCTGAAGGCTTCCAACTGTCACCAGGTTAGAATCAAAGTCAGGGTTTAAAGCCTCCCTCTCGCCTTCAGCCCATGCCTGCCTCTGCCCTCTGTGCCGCCTAGCTCCAGATCTCCACTGACCAACACTTCCTCAAGCCCTGCCTCCACTAGCCAGCATTCTCTTCACCTGGGCCCAGGGACTTGTAACCCCAGGCTTGTCTTTTTGTGGCCTCTAATGTGTTCCCCAAGAGCCACAAGCCCCTGCCATATCCTAGCCTCTCTGACCAGCTTTGGGCTCCTGGAGGGTCTCCTGTGGGGCACATGGTGGGCACTCCCACTGTCTCCTGTCACCCTCCAGTGTGGGCAGGACTGATACCTCAGAAGTGGGCAGGAGGTGGCAGCTGCCCATGGGGAGTCGGAACAGATGGTGAATAACTACGCCATCGCCTCATCCTGTTTAGGCCACCAGGGGATGACACTAGTGAGCAAACAACCAGTCACATCCTGGTCCACTTCCCAGCTGCCCCCTGAGCCATCAAGGGAAAGGGCCACCCCATCTGGGGTTGAACAGAAGGAGAGGGCTCAGGCCAACAGGCTTGGAATCCCGCCCCACATCCACTCTGTGGCACTGAGCACTCTGAGAGAGCCTCAGCTTCCTCCTCTCAGAGGGACAGGGTCCTTTCTTTTCCTTCCCTAGAAGGAAAAGACAGTTTGGCATCAGGAAGACAGCAGGAGGAATTATGTTGGGCTGGATACAAGTTTAGATTTTTCTTTGGCATTTGAGACAAATGGATTCTGCTCTAGAATTTATAGCTGTGTAACTGCAGCTGCCATCAAGTCCACCCAGCAATGAACCTGAAAGTTGTACTTTCTCTTGAGGTAGCCTGCCTTGTCCCTATACTTAACGCTTTTGGCCAGGTACCTTTGTATAATGCAGAACCAGCACAGTTAGTTATACCCAGCAGCCATGTATGCACTCTGAGGAAAGCAGTGGTTTCTCTCTTTACCTGTGAGGGTTAGCTTACACAACTATAAAATGGAATTATGCTGTAGTTTCTTACATATTCCCAGAGTTGTTAGGAGGTTCACATCCATTATAACGTCTACCTCAAGCAGTTCTGGATTCCAGTAAGAACTAGAGGTTGTTTACGCCCTCTAAAACATTTACAGGCTTTAAAGGTGGGGCTATGAAATGTGAACCACACCCTTTTCAAGGTCACATAGAGTCTCCAAGCACTAGAGTCTCCAAGTTCCCAGTGTTGGTTGGAAAGTTCTAAAAAATCTAAAATTTGCAGCGGGACTGGCTTTGTCTCCAATTACCAGATGGGGAAACCAACCTGTCTCTAAGGCTGGACAGCTGTTAAAAAGTGGTATCGGATTCCAGTCCAGGACTGCCTGGCCCTGGAGCCTCAACTCTGGCCTCCACTGGTCCCTATTTCCTGATCACCTGCTAAAGAGTCCTTTGGGATCCTGGTTAAATGGTGAGCTCAGTAGAGGCCTGATCAGAATGACCTTGAGTGCCAAGCAAGGCAGTGTGATTTTCCTCTGCAGTTTGGGGCAGCTCCTGATGGTTTTCTGGGTGGAGGAAGTAAATGGTAGAGATGTCATGGCCTGGAGAGCCAGAGAGGGGCAAGAGTTTGTCAGGAGAGGCTGTCTTTGGGATGAGGAACCTAACAACCTCAGATTTATCTCCCACCCATGCAGGAAGGATGTAGTGTGTGAGGTTTTGGGGACTCGGCGTAGGCCTGAGGGTTAGGAGGCTTGTAGTTCTGAGCGGGCCCATAATCCAGCAGTTACTATTCAGGTTTCTGAGATACAGTGTCCTGTGTAGTAGAAGAGGGCGCTTGAACTCAGCCAGGGACAGACTGGGCAGAGAAGCTGGGGACCGTGGAAGAAGGGCTGGTCCCCATTTCCCAGGACACATGTCAGAATGGGGTTCAGTAGCTATGTTCCAAAGGACCAAGACCTGGGAGCCACTTCCTCTTTCCCACAGGGTTAAGTGCTGTCACTCGCACGGTTCCACCCGTCCTCCCTTACACTAGGCAAGCCCTGGCAGGAGGCTGTGGCAGAAAGAAGCATTAGGAATCAAAACCCCCAACACTGCTACCCCTCAGGAGTGGAAAGACTGAAGAGCCACAGTAGGTCAGGGAAAACGGCTCCTCCAGCGCGCCCCCCATCCCCAGCTGAGCCCCAACATGAAGGCCAAATCAAGTCCCAGTGCAGATGTGGCCTCAGATGTCATCCTGGATGCAGTCATAAACCCAACTCCAGCCACACCTCTAACCTAAACTGCGTAATCAACTTCAATCTCAGCCCTACAGAGAGCACTGACCTAACTGACTTCCAAATCTACTATGGTCCCTACCTCGGACCAATCCTAACTGTTCCTCAACTGCAAACCTACCCTAACAGCCTCTCCCAACCTCAGGTCTTTTCTAACCCTGACCCTGGTCCAAGCCCTGATTTCAAACCCTAACTTAACTCCTACGTTAACAGCTGCATCTTTCTCAAACTCAGCCACAGTCCCAATACCCCACCTAATGCTGCCTTTCATATTCATGTTCACTCTACTCAGCCTTTGCAGCCCTGTGCAATCCCAGCACCACCTCGAAGCCTCCTGAGTGTTCCAGTGCTGGCCCCATCCCAGGCTCTATCGCCCTTTCCTGGGTCTCTGGACACACACACACACACACACACACACACACACACACACACACACCCCTACCTCAACATATGCACAAAAGTGCTCAGCACACACCTTGACAGATGTGCTTACACCTGGGTGTCCACACACACACACTAGCCAGGGAAGGAAGGCCAGGCTGGCCTCTAGTCCCTCCTCACCAAGCTCCACTTCGTTCAGTCCCTTCTTCAATATTGACTCTGGCATGCAGGCATTCCTGCCCCACCAGCCAGCTGTCCAGGCATCCAGCCAGGTTGGTGGAGCAGATAGAGCGGCCAGGGCTATCCTTCCTCCTGGGCCCCACTCACCATAGGTTATACAGTGGCCTATGCTGCAGGGTACAGCCAGTCTCCAGGACTGAGCAGGGGGGCAAGGCAGAGTCCACCTACACAACAGGGGCTGCAAAGGGGACTGAGATCCCACCAGAGGACACCGCAGGGAAAGGACTGGCAGGATGGAGAAGCCACGCAGAGTGAGGATGGGCTGTGACTCAGCACCAGGAGGCTGGTGGAGGCCAGGAGCTGCTGCTGCTAAGAATATAACTGAATGGCCCTTTGCTGAGCATTTCCTGCAGGTCGGGCACTGGGCCTCACTCCTAAACCTCATTTTACCCTCCAAAGAGTAACCCGCCCTACTAGGTAGGTATTAGTATTGGTCCCCCCAGGGAACACAGGGTTATTACCGAGTCTCAGTGAGGAAAGGACTCCTGCCCACATCACACATCAAAATGGGGCAGTAGGTGGAAGTTGAATGCAGTCTGGGAGTGGGAGAGCCGAGTCCTTCCCTAAAATCATAGCTGCCCAGCCTAGGAATATCCTTGGCCTGCAGCCTTAGCTGTCATTCGAAGTCCTGTGTCCTGACCTCCTCCTTCCCAGGCTGACTTACATTTCTCTGAATATCCCAGACCCATCTCACCCCCTGGCTATTCCAAATGCAAGGCCCTCTGCACAAAATGACCTTCTTCCTGTCCCTCCTCATTCTCTAAGCATAGGCACTGGCACAGCCCCCTTGGGGAAGCCTTCCTGAGCTGACCTATCCACCCCTGCTGCCACATTGTCCTGCTATGCCCCACATGCTGGTACAGCCCAGTGACCCTCACCCTAATTGTCCTGTGGCATAGTCTGCTCTGGTTCTCTCTCGTTAAGGGCATGGCTGGTACCCCAGAGGCTGTGGTGCAGAAGGAACACAGGTCTCAGCCTCACTGTGGGTCAGAGTGGTGCCCAGGGAGGAGCCTGGGCTCTGCCAGACTGGGGCTGGTCTCTTATCTGGAAGGGCTGCCCTGACCCTTATCTGATGTGGTCCGAGGCAGCAGATGGGATGCTGACAAGGGCAGGAGGTTACTCAATAACCCTGACCTTGTTAAAAGGCCTGTTCTTTCCTGGCAGCAGAACCAGCATCTTCTCTCCTGGTTTCTGCTGCCATGAACACCTTCCTGCTCTCTGCGCTGTGCCTTGGTGCCTGGGCTGCCCTGGTCGGAGCAGTCACTGTGCAGGTAAGCCCCCTACCTGCCAGGTCTGGGGGTGCCAGGGCTTATCTCGGGCCAGAATGGAAGTACACTGCTTCTGGGACTTCTCAGTCCTGCCAGGCACACTCTTCCCCTGTCAGCCCTGGAGAAGAAAAGACCTAGGGAGAGGATGGCTCACCTGCCAGAAAGGGTTTCTCCCCAGTGCCCCACTGTGACCCCTGGGAGGAGGGGGTTACAGCCTCAGAGAGGCTCTGAAAGGACCAGGAGCATCCTGCTGGGAAATGAAGGAGCTGGAGTCAAACCCCGGGACTTCTTCCTCATCCTGGGATCCTAGGGCTGTGGAATCCAGTGGATCCTAGAGATTCTGAGGAACGCCTGTGCCTGCGTGAGCAACACCAGCCACAGGCCCGGCTGGTACCCAGAAGGGCTTCCACTCACCAGAATAGGCTCATGGAAACTGTTTTTGGGTTTTTTTTTTTTTTTTTTTAAAGACAGATTCTCAGTGTGTAGCCCGTGTTGGCCTCAAACTTGGGATCCTCTGCCTCAGTCTCCTGAGTGCTGGGATTACAGGCATGCACCACCACACCTTGCTCTGCAGAGTTTATTGCTTCTTAAACAGAAACCAGGCAAAAGCTGGAGGCAGAGGGTCAGCCACAGTGCTCTTAGGAGGGGGAAAGACTGCCAGGCCAGCCATGTGGAAGGAGGTGTTCTGGTCCTGGCTTCAGGGTCCCTGGAGTGCCATATCCATTTTCTCCATTCCTGTTAAGACAGCGTGCAGAACCTGAGGCCCCCAGTGTGCCCAAGGTTATGTGGCGAGGCCAGGAAGGCAGGCAGCAGCTCTGGACACCCCTCCCCCGCTGCACACACACTGTCCCCAGGGGGTGTCCGATCCTCGGGCTGGGACCGGGCTGGGACAGGGCTGGGACCGCAGTGCTGGGACGTGCCAGGCTTCACGCTCAGCTGTTTCTCTCAGGATGGAGATTTCTCCTTTTCTCTGGAGTCAGTGAAAAAGCTTAAAGACCTCCAGGAGGCCCCGGAGTCCAAGGTCCAAGGCCGCAGAAAGTTTGTGGCTCCACCGCTCTGCAGCTTCTCAGGGTTTCCGGAAGAGCTCCGGCCTGTCTGCAAGGAGCCCAACTCCCAGGACATTCTGAACCGGCTTGGTGAGCGGGCGGGCATCTTCTGGCAACTCTTGGGGAAGAGATGCACTCTGATTGGTGGGGTTTGGAGGGGCTCGATTCTGATTGGTGGGTATGTAGAGCACAGTTTAGATGAATCCTAAGTGGTTAGAGATGATTGGTAGGTGGCTCTGCATGCTGTATCTGGTCCCAACTATACTTCCTTTCTGGGCAGAGCTCCCCTCCGAGAGGCTGGCTGGAGTGGTCTGTAGACACTCAACCTTCAGAGAGGACACCCCTGGGGGCTGGGGTAGAAAGTGCCCAAGATTTGGCTGAAGGGGAGCAGGCGAATTCGGGGACGGGGAAGCTGGCATCACCAGGGGATCTCTCTCGTCCAGCGGTCATCGCTCAGGACCCGAGCACCTGTGAGATCTGTGCCTACGCCGCCTGTGCTGGATGCTAGGGTGGCCTTGCTCGCTGCCTTCCTCCCAGAGAAATTCTTTCTTCTGCTGGAAGGGCTACCAATGAGCCTTCCACTCCTAGCAACTCAACCTATACTGCCCCAGAAGGGAGCCCAGAGAGGGGCTGCAGGACTGGGGGCTCCAGGCCCAAGACCAAGCTTTCCAAGATCCATGCCAACCCTCAGCTAATAAACCAGATTCCAGAGTACTGCTGTTGTTTTTGTTCTGTCCTTCAACCATCACTCTGGCCACGGTGCAGCTCATGGCTGCTATCCTGGCCTGGAAAGGTCGGGATTAGTGTGCAGGCTTCCTGCCACACTCCCCACTCCCCACCCCCGGGGCTGCTACCACACACAGGTTCGGAGGAAACCTGAACCTCTAGGCCGCACCTGGTGAGGGCTCTCCACTTTTCCTTTACATCTTTAAGGTCACCAAAGTGAGCACAGCAGCCTGTCTGAACTGGTTCTCTATGACATCAGTGTCCAAGTCTCGATATCATCCCTGCACCCCCATCCCCAGGGTCTGGCTCCCTCTCACCATGCCAGGTTGCCTCTCACCCTCCCCTACAATTCCATCCAGGCCATACCTTTGATCCCCCTCATGTCTATGACCCTCTTCCCGTGCTCCTGGCTGGGAAAACTACTCAGGTCCACGGCATTTTCTGAAGACACCATTCCTGATTCCCCACACAGGAAAACATGTGTGTTCCCACCCCGTCCTTAGTGCTATCAGGGTACTTTGATTGCCCACATCCTTTGCACAGCTCTGCCCACCTGGCTGTGTAAAGGCTTCTGTGCCTGTGGAAGATTGCCTTACCCCAGACACAATGATTTCTACCCACACGATGCTTGCATGAGGGTGTAAGACGGCAGGACAAAGCTGGTACTGCTTGGTTGCTGGCCTGAGCTCCAACCCAAGATTTTTAGCAAAATCACTTTCACTCCCTGTGCCTCAACCTCCTTCTCTGTAAAACTGGACATTGATGGTACTTGTCTCCAGGTTGGGTGACATAATGCATTTAAAGTTCCCAAGTCAGTCCTGAGAAAAACAGAAGAGGAACTCAGCAGTAAAAACAAATCAAAGACTAGGGTTAGGCTGAGAATGATTCGGACAGGCATGGGGAGGACAGGTGGGGAGTAAGACCAGTTAGTAAAGATCCAGAGGACAAAGGAAGAGAACCCGACAAGGCCCTCAGGAGCACCACCAGGGGTCCAAGCAGGACTTCCAGGGGCTGTGGGACTGATTCAGCGGGTGATTCTCTTCCAGCTGAGATCAGGAAGGGCTTTATGAAGGAGGAGAAGGATCATGTTTTCAATAGCTCTTGGAATTTGGGATTTGCAAATCAACATGGAGGTAGGAAGAGAAACTTCCAGAACAGGAGGCCAGTGGAACTGGGAGGAACTAGGATAGTTCAGTATGGACAGGCTGAAGCCTGAAAAGCAAAAAGAACGGGCTCAAGCTGACATGTCATTCACGAGCTGTGTGTCCCTCTCTGAGTCTTGGTTTTGTCTTCTGGAAACGGGGTGATGACAGATCCCACCTCTTCAGTCTGCCGGGGGATTTGTGGAGATGAGTGGCGGGTAGAAATCCTTCAGTGCCTGAACTCTGGAGCCAACGCTGGCAGTGAATCCTGGCTCTGCCTGTTCCAGCCGCGTGACTTTGGCAGAGAATTCGTTTCCTGTTCAGCAAAGTGCGAGGAGGATGCCGACTCTGCGAAGATTAAATGAGTGGACCCTGGGACAGTTCTTAAAGCTTCGCCAGTTAAACAAATTAAAAGGAAAATTGAAAGATAGCTTTAGACCTATGAAAATGAAAATAGCATCCCAAGACTTAGGGGGTGTGGCAAGAGCAGTTCAGAGAGGTAAGTGTGTAGCAATAAATACCTACAAGGAAAAGAGGAACGATCTGAAATAAACAACATTAAACCTCAAGGAATGAGGAAAAGAATAAGCTCAGAGCAGAAATAAATAAAACAGAGACTAGAAAACAGTAGGGAAGATCAGTAAAACTGAGGTTTTTTTTAAAAAAAGATAAAAGTGACAAATCTTTAGACTAAGAAAAGAGAAAACTCAAAATTTTCTTTTTAAGTTGGGAACAAGACAAGGATGACCATTCTTGTTACTTCTATTCAACATATTTTCTGAAAGTCCTAGCCAGAATAATTAGACAAGAAAGTAAATTTAAAAAGGATCCAACTCAAAAGAGAAGAAACTGAAATGCCTCTTTTTGCAGGTAACATGATCTTACATATAGAAACCCTCAAGGCCCTGCCAAACAACTTGTTAGAACAAATAAATTCAGTAAAGTTGCGGGATACAAAAATTAACACACAAAAATCAGTAATATTTCTATACATTAACAATGAACTAACCAAAAAAAAAACCCAAATCAAATAAATTTGATTTACAACAATAAAAGGAAGAAGAGCAGGAGAGGAGAGGAGGAGGAGGAGGGCAGGAGGGGGAGGGGAGGGGGAGGAGCACCACTGGCCCGCAGCTGTGTGCAGCTTCCAGCCCTGTGAGGCTGCTGTCACCAGCCTCACCTGCACTAGACAGGTGCTCTGCTCTGCTTGTCCCTTCGCATTCTCCACCAGACAGATGGGAACCCGACGAACCCAACGGGTAGCGATGAGTCCAGGTGGTGCCTGGGCACAAGCTAAACTTGGGAGGTGACCCTGGAGAGCCGCAGCAGGGCTGGAGCACTGCTGCTGTTCCTCTGGGTGAGGTGCTCACAGGATGCGAGCTCATGAGGAAAGCTCAGGCTGGCCTGAGTGGTGGCAGAGGCAGGACTAGAGGTCTGGAGAGCTGCAGCGGGACTTGCACAGGGCCCTGGCCACGGAGGAGGGAGAGGAAGAGGCGGGAGCTCTGGGAGACAGCAGGACTGCAGTTGGGTCAGGCAGCAGTCAGGATTCCCCTGTGGTCTTGGAGGCTTTGGGATAAACCGGCCCTTTTGCAGCTGTCCTCCGCCCTGGCTCTCAGGGCGAGGGCAGAGGAGGTGCTCACTCTGGGCAAAGGCCCTGCTCCCAGAATTGCTAACACAGCTCCTGGCTTGAGTTCAGGCCATGAAGGCTGCCGTGAAGATGCTACAGTTGCCAGCCTCTGTGGGCCGCTGACATGGAAAGACAGGAGCAAGGGGGTCAGAGAACCAGCCCTAGTCCAGATGTGCTGGGAGGAACCTGCGGTACCATTTTGCAAGTGCGTGACCCCAGGCTAGAGATTTCTTTCTGTGTGCATGACTCTGTATTTAAAGGAGATGGAAGGACTCTGAGTTGCATGTGCCAAGTTTTTAAGGTGCCTGGGATTTAGCTTGTGCTCAGTAAATCTTGACTATTGCTCCAGCGGGAGCTCAGGGAGACAGGACAAAGGTAAAGGGTGGGGACAGAGTTTGACCTTGATAGACTGGAGGGGCCTGGTGATCTTCCCTCCCATGCACCTTCTCCCACCTCTGCCTGTCCCATCAGGAGCACAGGAACTCTGACTGCAAAACTGGGGGGCTGTGGGTTCAGCCTGAGGGTCCCAGAGTCTGGGTTACTCTCTGAGCTTGGACTCCTTATTTATGAAACCAGGTTTTGTGAGTCAGCTCCTCAGACCTTGAAACCTCAGGGAGATTCCTGCCTGTTATCTTCTGCCCAACCTTTCTCCTCTGCCCATCCATCTCCCCAGCGCCTCCACCCATCACTCTCTGGGATGGACAAACAGACACTTGGCCCTTTGTGGACAGAATCTTTATTCAGAAACAGGGCGCTAAATTCTCCTGGGATCCAATGGATTGCGTCCTGGGAAGGCAGTGATGGTCATGGCTTCTCCACGGAGCACAGGAAGGAGTGAGGAGCTGGGGGAGGGGATGCCCGAGATCGTCTCAGCAGCCGGTACAGGCGATGTTCACACACAGCTCACACTCGTCGTTGTCCATGGTCCCTGGGTGGAAAGATCAGTGAGCTAACCTGAACCTGACCTGGGAGGCCTGTGTTTTCCTGAGAGCTGCTGGCCAGACTGCGAGAAAGTGGCCACCTGGGAGAGGTCCTGGACCATCCTCCCAGCAGGAAGCTTTGGCTGCAGAGTGAGGAGCACTGGTTCTATTCCCACTATGCCTGAGCAAGGTACTTGCGCTCTGGGCCTGAGTTCAGATTCTTGTCTGCTACAGGGGCAGATCATCCTGATCAGGAACCAGAGAGGGAATGCAGGCAAAGGGCCCAGCACACAGGAGGGGTCAGCAAACCATGAGTTACGCTGTCCAGCTCTGCCATGCCCTGTAATTTCTGCTTAACTGTCTCCACGTTGGAAGCCTTTCAGCTCCTCACCCCATCAGGTGCCAGCTATGAGCATCTCCAGGCTCCCACGCTCCCTGCCGTGGTGGGAGAGGGCTGCCCTCTGGGCTCCCTCCCTTTCCATCTGTGGAGTCTTGGAGGGGCTCCCAAGGGTTAAAGGAGTTCTCCACAAGTCTGACTTTCTGTGTCCAAACCAGGCCATTCCTGAGGAGGGCAGGGGTTGGGATTCTGGATCCTCCCTTCCTGCAGCCCTGGTGAGGAGGTTGAGTAGGGCAGGGCAGGAGGAGCAGGAGGATCTTCGAGCTGGGAGTGGGGCACTTACTCAAGGCCTGCAGGATGCTGGCAGCCTCCTGGGAGGTGCAGATAGGCTGGAGGTCCAGGGGAAGGGCTGGGTGGTGGCACACAGCAGGCTGGGGGTCCTGGGCCTGCAGGCGGGGGCTGGACACCCACTGTTCCTCCAGGGCCTTCAGCTTCTTCACTGATTCCAGCTGGACCTGGTAGCCTTGGTACTGTGGGAGGGCAGCTGGGAGGGGTCATTCTTGGGACGGAGCAGGGTCGCCATGAGACCTGGGAGTCCTTGAACCCTACAGATCCTCTGGACCCTCTGCTGTCCTCAAGGAAAGTCCAGGCCATGCCGGAAAGAGCGGTAGTGTCTGATCTGAGTCCTCTGCACACACCCTGCCCCAGACTACTGGGAGCTGGGTAGGAGTCCACACAAGTTGCGTGACACTGTGACCAAGACTTGGGTGTTAGAAACGTGTGGACTGTGGTTCGAGTCTCACCTCTGCCATGACCGGCTGCTGCTCTTCCCACCTGAGTCTCAGCTCCTTCATCATCTGATGTCCCCCTGTGGGGGTCTGTGATCCTGACACACTTGTACCCTGGTGCCCTTCTGGAGCTGACCTGGTGACGCGACGGCGACCCCAGGCTGGCTGGGCTGGCTCTCTCAAACCCCTCCCGGGACCTCTTCATCCTTCTGAGGAGACTTTGCCCTGATCAGGCAGTGATGCCAGGGTCAGAGCCCCCCATTGATGGAGTCCAGTGGCATCCCACTGTACAGGAGCCAGACTCTGCTTCCACATCTTTCTCCCACCTCACAGCCCCTGGAGGACCCCAGCTGCCCTGCCGCCTATTCTCTGGGCTTTGAATATGCTATACCTCTGCCTGCAGCAGGTCCTCTGGACCTTGCACCTCAGCTTGTCCTGCATAGCCTCAAGGGGGACTGCTTTTCGGCTACTCCTCCCCCAGTAAGAATGAACTTGGAAGTGGAAGCATAAAAGGGGGAGGGGCCTCTTTCCTCTTGGGCTCCTCTTCCGCCCGCTTGAGCCCTGGTCCAGCTCCAGCCTTAGAGGAAAGCAGTGCGAGATAAACAACCACGTGCTCTTATCTCCTCACGGCCACCACTGTGATCACTGTGAACACTCCGCCTGCACCTCGCACAAGCTGTCTGCATCCTGGACTGTGACTGAGTGTCAGACTGAGGCCGAGGGACTCACCTTGATGTCGACTGACTGTGTGCCCTGCAGCAGCAGCAGCAGGACCACAGCCAACACGGACAGGTGTCCCAACAGGGTCCTGCTGCCCATCTTGCTTCCTCCGTGTCCCTGCACCGCTGTGCACCTGGCTCCCACCTGCTTCCCGGCTGGCGGCTCCTTATAGACCAGGCTTCACAGGCCTGGTCACTCATTAACTGGCCAGCTCGGGTGGGGTTGACAGCAGTTTGGCTCTCTGACAAACTCAGAGCTGGTTCCCAGGAAGGGGCCTGGGGGTGATGGGGACAGGAAGCCCAGAGCACGTGAGCTGGGGGAAGTATCTGCCCTGTGCAGGGCTCTCTGTGAAGGTCTTGGTCAGTACTTTCCTTTGCTGTTTCATGCTTATGGGTGTGGAAAGTGGGGGACCATTTTACAGACAGGTAAAATGAGGCCCACGAGGTAAAGTAACCTGCCCGATCACAGAGCTCATCGATGGCAGGGCAGGGACTTCAGACAGGTGTGACTGGCGCAGGTCAGCCCTCGATTCTTTCTCTGGGTTGAAGATGCACAAATTCAGAGGGGTGAGGGCAAGGTGACAGACACGGGACTGATGTCAGGGCTCCTCAGGGCCAATCTCCTTAAGACAGCCCTCTCCATTTGCATCCTAGCCCTGCAGAGGGTCTGCCCTTCCAACCAGCTCTCTACCGGCTCTGCCTGCCATCTCCCGCCTGGGCCTGTCTGTCCTTTGCGGTGTGTGACCCATGTCCCCTGTCTGTGCCTTCCAGGAGCCAACAGCCTAATTCAGGGTAGAGAACAGAGCACCCCTGTCTGCTGTGTGTGTGTGTGCGTGTGTGTGTGATCTCAGACAAGTCACCGTGAGTGAGACTGAGCCTTTGTTTGCTCCTCCACCTGTACAGGCACACGGCGCTCGAGGTGCATGGTTGCTGTGGGGGTGATGCAGCTGTACCCCACTGGAGCTCCCCACTACCTCCTGGGCATCATCTGAACAGGTCCATTAACCTCACAGCTGCCTCTGAGGTCACGCACAATCCCACTGCCGCAGTGGATGCAGGGCTGGTCAGAGAGATGAGGGCAAAGTTTCTACAGGCGATGTCACCGTGGCCAGAGCAAGCAGCTGTACACAGTGCCTGGCCAGGCACGCTCTGGCCTATGGTGGGCACCCCATGCACAGCACCGAGCGGAGGCCCCCACGGTGCGTCTTGGTATCTAAGGTGCCACTCTAACTCAGTGGTCAAAACCGAAGTCACCATGTCCCATCATAAGGGCCCTATGTACACATGCCCAATCCCATCTCTGGTTTTCCTGATGCCTGAAATGTTCATCTATCTCCTTTTTTATCTTTGATTGAGAAGGGAAAAAAAAAAAAGACTCCAGTGACCTTTGGAGTTTACTGTGTTTTCAGTGACACATGTGCATGCATGTTTAGAGCAGCATGGTTTATAATAGCCAGATCTTGGAAACAACATAAATGCCCATCGACTGAGGAATGGATAAAAAAGATGTGGTATTTCTATATAGTGGAGTACTACTCAGCCATAAAGAAGGATAAGCTGGAGACTTTTATAGGTACATGAATGCATTTTGAGAACATAGTTATTAGTAAAATAAATAACATGCATATGTGTAAACACTGTATTGTTTCATTAGTGTGACAAGCTGAAAGAAAAAACATATGTATATGTGTATAAAAACAATTAAGGTAGCTATACTACTGATTTCTCTGGGTTTGCTGAAGAGACAGATTTGTGCCAGTATTGTTCAGACAATTGAATGCAGATGTCTTGTGCTCTGGGTGAATGATTTGGGGATGACAATGTGCAATGCATGTACCATTGCTGCTCTTGATTGACACGCTTTGAATTTTTGTTGTAGTTTTTTCCTTTCTTTTTCCTTTGTTCTCTTTCTTTTTATCTTTGGATAAAATGGATTTGAAACAAACTGGAGTTTACTGTGTCTTGCTTTGAATGGGGACGTTAGCCCTCGCTCTTTGGAGGAGGAAGACCGCTAGCGGCAGGCTCTAGAATGACGGCCCGTCTCCTGAGCACTGTGAGCCGGGCGCATTGCTGTGGCTCGGGTATAATGCCGTGCAAGCCCGCACCGCAGGTGTGGCGATGGTCCCTATTTTATGATGCCTGCTCTGAGTCTCAGGAATGTACCCTGCCTGTTGCTCTTGTGGGAGTAGACGGGATAAGCAGGTTTTCTATTTAGAAAATTCTCACCGTTTCTCAGAAAAAGCAACCGGCCTTGGAAGCAGGGCCGGCTGTCCTCTCACTCAGGTTCCAGCAGTCGTCAGCTCAGTGGCGGACACGTTACTTAGCTTCTCTGATCTGTTTCTTCACCAGTGAAGTGAGGAACACAACGGACAACCTTACGGAGCAACAAGCAGCCCTCTCTTTCCAGGAAGCACGCGCCTCTCCAGCCCGCACTGTCCATCTCCCTAGGTTGTGCCTTGGCCGGGAGACCTGTGGGTTTCCCTGCCTGGCTTCCCCCAGGAGCCCCCTCAGACCAACCCCAGCTCTGCGACTGCAGCTGAAAGCTTTTGACCTCTGCGCCGCTCAGGCTGGATTTGAAGTTATCCTGTCAGCACAGAGCATGACCCATGATTGCGACCTTGGCATGTGATACAACCTCTGTGACTCAGTTTCTCCTTCGAAAACAAGGTGACCAGCCTCCAGCGTTGGAAGTTGTCACCAGGCCACTTGAGCCCAAATCTGTGCTCTTTCCTCCAGCTTCAAGGGGTTCTGGGAGTCACCCCTCCCCAGCGCAGGGAGGGGTGAGGTGCAAGCCTGCGGGGTGTGGTGGGCCCTGGGCTGTGGCCCCTCTCGTCTTCACCCTCTGACCCCTCCTCCAGGGCCAGTCTCAAGTCAGTCTTTCCCTGGGAACAAGGTGCAACTTCCTTATCTGTGTGACAGGACTCGGATTCCTGGTTCAAGCCCATCTCCTAATCTCATCACGAATGACCCCACATTCATCAAGGCGCACAGACAGACTCCAGCCTGGCCGCCACGCCCACCAGCCCACGCACGATGACGCGTGTGCCTGGTACTTCCTTCTCCATGGCCGTGGGAATCCAGGGCTGTGCTGGCCTGTGAAATTCTCGCAGGCACACAGCGGGTGACAGTTTGTCCCTGTGCCTGTGAGTTGCTCCTCATGCACACCGTGGGCCCCACCGGCCCCTCGCTCACCGCTGCAGGGAGCCCGAGACCCTGGTCCCCATTCCCTTCTCCTCCCTCTGTTCTCTGGGGCTCACACTCTCCAGGCTGACTGTGCCTCTAACTGGCCGTGTAGCCCCAGTTTTACAATTTTTCTTTTATTTTAAAGAGATTAAGACAAAATAGGACATAACCAGCAGATCAGATCAGAACAATGTAAGCGACACAGTGTTTCACTACAAGACAACCAGTAATTAACAGTAACTACCACAATGCCTCTTTCTTTGAAATAGTTGAGCATAACTTCATATACAGTAACATCAAACATAACAAAATAGTATAAAACCACTCAAGAGAATGACAGTATTACAGGGCATTCAGAACTAAATAACAGAAAACGAACAATGGCTAGTATGTTATCTCATTTTCCATAGAAAATTTGTTTATACTATCACATGTAATACAATCCAATAAGGTACAACATGATAGAGCCAATGGAAACAGAGGTGCAAAAAGCATAGTAGGATTTCAGAGTAAGATGATATTAAATCAGCACTGGCTATTATTAATGACTTGTTTTCTTCAAAATAGCTGTTCAAACCATCACAGATAAAAAAAAATCAAACATACCAGGATAAAACCATTCCAACTAATGAACGCGATCATTATAAGGCTTCAAAGCAAAGTAATGGTGAATCATGATTTCCATAAACTTTTATGTATTCTTACCATTTCTTATACTAGGGAGACTATACGATATTTGAGTTTGATTTCACTTATGAGTATGGTCTCAAGTTGCGCCCATTTATTAGTAACTATCTCAATGTGATCATTCTTTATAGCTGAGTAATACTCCATTGTATAAAAATAATACAACTTTTTTTATCCATTCCTCAGCTGGTGGACACTTAGGTTGTTTCCAAGATCTGGCTATTACAAATTGTGCTGCTATAAACATGAGTGCACATATATCACTGTGTATCATGTTTTCAGTTCTGGGAATATGCCTAGAAGTGGAATAGCTGGATCAAATGGGACTTCCAATCCCAGCTTTTTGAGGAATATCCAGACTGACCTCCACAGTAGCTGCACCAGTCTACACTCCCACCAACAGTGCAGGAGGGTTCCTTTTTCCCCACAGCCTCTCCAGCATTTGTTGTTGGTAGTTTTCTTGATCCTGGCCATTCTTTCTGGAGTGAGATGGAACCTCAGTGTGGTTTCAATTTGCATTTCTCTAATGATTAATGATAATGAACTTTTTTTATGTATTTATTTGTCAATTGTATTTCTTCATTTGAGAACTGTGTATTCATCTCAGATACCCATTTTTGGTATCCCCAGTTTTGCAGGCTGGTTTACCCCTCTCTTCTAGTGTTCTAGATGTTAGAATACCTCGAGGGCACCCAGGTTCATTCCTTTGACCTCTGATCATGTTTTGCCTTCTCCTTCAAGGTCATAGCATCGCCGATGGCCTCATGGATTACTGAGACCTCTTGTAATAGGCAGAGTTCGGCAGAGAAACTGTATCAGTAGAAGCTGTCCATTTATCCACATGGTTTGATCAAACAGTACAATCAATACTTGAATTTTTACAAGTTTATTACAGTAAAAGGCACAACATCATGCACCTCCCTCGTGATCCTCCTCCTCCAGGCTTAAAACACACTTACCCCATTGCTCCTGGCACTTGCCAGAACAACCGGAAGTCCTCCTCCTGAGTGTCTTTCGTGACCCTGTCATGGCTGCCTCGGTGTTCTGAGTTGGTTCAAACCGCTTACCTTTCATGGTCATTTTGACCTTGGGAAAAAGCTGGAACCTGTGAACAAGGTGGATGAGGAGACTCTAAAACCTTCTGTGAACCTGCCTTTCTGTTGAATGGCACTGAGCAGCAGTATTCACCACATTTTTGATCTTACCTCATAAAGATACTTACAAGATGCTTTGGAAAATAACAAGAAAGATTGGATATGTGTGTTTGAAAAGGGTGGGGGTTTTAGAGGGAATTAATAGCAATATGTGTTTTTAAACTGCTATATAGTTCAAAAAAGTTAAGCTCACCGTATGTTTTGGTCACACCCCATCCTTCCCTTCATCCATTCAGCTACCTGTCAGTCTGCTCTCTGGATTTGCCTGAAGAAACTGGCTTTGTGATTGCCAAGGCGGGCCGGCTAGAAATTCGGGTCAGAGTTGAGATTGATCTGCTGTGAATTCTTATAATTTTATTATGCTTCAGCCCTTCTTTTAAATATCCGTTGAACTTCCCCACATCAGAAGCAGGGCTTGGTCACCCTCGACAGTTTCCTGTTTTGTTGTTCTTCCCCACCAGTTCCTCACAGAGCTCGATCCAGGTTCCTGCCTTACACAACTGCTCCCTTCCTGGTGACCCTGTCCCCAGGGGGCAGCTGGACACTGGACACAGCCTGCCTGAGTGACGCCCCCTCGTGTCCACAGGGACTGTGCAGATAAGTCACAGTGCAACGTCTCCGCTGCAGTGTGACCACCTGGAACTCGTGCCTGCTTGCTTTCAACCCACCAGTGGCTGTAATCCCAGCATTCTGGGAGGCTGAGACAGGAGAATCACAAGCTCAAGGTCAATCTGGGCAAAATAGAAAAGATCTGGGGAACTCAGTATGAAAGCTTTAGGTTCAATCCCCAAAAAGAAAAGAGAAGAAAACCAGAACAGAAAAAACAAAAACAAACACACAAAAAAACCAAACCCAAAACAAACAGAAGCACAACTAACCCTAAACCATCAACTATAACTAAGTGCACAGAGGGAAACCTGTTTGGAGAACAACCTAGTTCAGTGATGGCAAACGTTTAGAGCAGAGCTCTCAGTGATACAAACAGCCTGCCTCAGCCTGGGTGCCGCAGCTGTGGAGCACTTGCTGCTCCGCAAACCTGTCAAGATAATTTATCTTGGGGTCTTTGCTCTTCATGCATGTATTGGCATGAGCCACCCTCAAAGTTCTCATGCTGCTTCCTCGAGACATCCTTCCTGATCAGCCTACGTCACGAGCTTCCCGCTTTACTGCTAATCTCTTTAACTTGCTTTCTTTCTGCGTGTGAGCTACATAGTACGTACACATGTTCCATTTCTTGTCTTTTCACTCCGATGCAAGCTCTATCAGACTTAGAACTTTGCCTGTTTTCTTCTCCCAAAGCAATATCTGGCACATAAATGGTGCTTAACAAATAGTTGATGAATTGACTAAACGGTATGATTCAAATATCTATCCCACCAACCATTAGATGTTTAATCTTGGACAATCTCCTTCTTTTCTGAGCTATAATCACCTCATCCAGCAATTTCTTGGCATGCGGTGTGTGTTCAGAAAGCATTTGCTCTTATTATTTTGGTAGCTGGAAATCATTTCTGGAAATTAATCCTTTGTGTATCTCTCATGCATAGAAGCCCCTGCGGCATTCAATAATTTAATCAGATATTCGCCGATGGCTTATTGTGTGCTAAACAGCAGTCTAAGCGAGAGAGATACAGCAACTAACGAAACAGATGAAGTCACTACCCATGGGACGGCGCGGGGACTTAGCAGGGATGGAGGTGAGGGGTGAGGGCGGAGCGGAGAGAACAGAGGTGAGGAGAAGAGGCTGGGTTCTAGAGGAACTCTGAAGGCAGACCCACAGGATTTTCCGTGGACTTGGCTGTAAAGGCTGTGGGAAAAACAGGAGCCCAGAATGATGCTAAGATTGTCCGTGTCAAATGCTGCTGCGATTTACCGAGATGGGAAACAGAAAGGAAGTCAGGCATGGGTAACGGGAGCTTGGCCTGGACATGCTAAGTCTGAGACACACGTCTGGCATCTGAATAGAGATGTGGGCCACAGACATAACGGTGGTCATCAGGGTGGACCTGCTACTCTGAGTCCTGAGCCTGGGCTGAGGGCATAACGGATGGAGAAGAGAAAGGCCAAGCCTGAGCGCATTTGGAGGGGAGGAGGAGACAGAGCAGCAGGGAGAGACGGACGTGAGGCCCGTGTAGCTGCTTGTCAAAGGAAGAAGCATTTCAGGAATGAGACCACGCTCCCCTGGGGCCAGTGTCTTGGTTGGTTCTTGCAGAAAGAAGCCTGAGGATTGTTCCTGGGTTCTGTAACGTGGGAGTTACTGGAGACCATGATGAGATAGTTCCAGGTGTGGGGGTGAAAATCTGAGCACCACGTGTTCAAGAAAAGGTGGGGATCCCCCCACCCCCGTTAGCAAACAGGAGCCAGAGGTCTGAGCATCTCTTGGGAGGTTGACCACACGCAATATAGCAAATAAGGGGGATTTCCTTCTACCATCTCTTTGAAGGCAAATATTTTTACCACTGTTTTGCTTTGTTCTGATTAATGATACTGTTCTATTCAATATTCTGTTTTGATAAATTCTCTAATGTTCTGTATTTTGTTTGATTTTGCTATACCTGATTGAAAGAACAACTATTGTGAAGATAACGAGATATACTATGGGGCCTATTGCTGTTATCCTGGTAACCTTCTGTGGCATTCTGTATCAATTTCACTGTACTGTCTCGATTGGCTTGGTTCTGTTGTATTTCACTACCTTCAAAATAATTTTAAAAATTTTTAAAAAAGAAAATGTGGGGTTTTGGGATGCAGCTCAGGGGTGGAGTGGGGGCACCAGTACTGCAAAAAAAAAAAAAAAAAGATAAAAAAATGAAGGAAAGAAACGTTGGAAGAGGAGAGAGGAGGAAGAGAGGCAGGAGGAGAAACGGAGGAAAAAGGGAAGTGCTCTGGCTTCACTTTCTGTCCTCCCATTACCTTTGATTTAAATCAAAGCACAAATAAAATCAAAATACAGAGATGACAAATTTAAAGAAGGGTCCTACACATGAGCAGAGTTGATCTGGAAAATCCACCAGGGTTGTATAAACCAGAGTGTGGCAGGTTTCGCAGAGGTCACTCAGATGACATTCTGGCCTGTCCTTGGAAAGATGAGTGAATAGTTCTCTTTTTGCTGTGACCACCAGGGAACTCAGAACAAAACTGTTGCCCCCTAAAATTAATAATCACAACTGAACCTCATTTAATCTGTGACTTCCCTTTGACTCGTTTTCCAAGGGTAGATATCCATATTGTATAGATCTATTTTACACACACACACACACGCACGCACGCACGCACGCACGCACGCACACACACACACCTTTTATGTTTGTTTCCTATTTTCCCTAGTTTGAACGCGTTTGTACACAGTTTGAGTAACGGGGAAACACAAACACTGTGAGTGTGTCAAGGCTGCCCCCTGGTGGCAGATACGGAACAGTGCAGGCAGGAAGTGACATTTTGGGAAGCACTACCTGGAGGTAACTGGATGAGCAGTTTCCTGGATTCGAGGGGAGATGGAAATCTCAGTGCTCACGCCTGTGCTTGGACATCGGCTAACGTGCCCTCGGAAGCCTCGTTAGTGGATGCTCCCCGGAGGTAGCAGGAGGGGAATGCGGGAGTCACTGTGGAAAGTCCCCTGCGGTCCCCGGGGTGGACGCTGGGGTGAAGGAGGAGGGGAAGTTGGGGTCACACGGGGCCTGCGCTGCCTTCGCGGCTCGCCTTACCACGTGTCCTTCTGCAGCAGGGAGCTCGGCACAGAGCACTGTGTCCTGTGTGGGGAGCAGTCTCAAGTCCACAGTGCTGCACCCCACTGCCTGCCTGGGCAGCCCTCCCCCACACCAGCACACTGTCTCCTCTGATGCTGATGCTGAAGTCTAGGGGTTCTTTGTTTGTCGCCTCCGGGCTGAACCACGGAGGAAACCCTAAGTGCTGAGTCAGGGGCCCGGATGCACCAAGCAGGATTGGGTTTCATTAAGTGGAGCTGAAATACAAATTCCTGCAGCATCCTCGGCATGGATGTCCAAGGAACAGCTGCCATTTGTGTCTGAAAATTTGCAGTTGGGGGTCATTATGCAACTTGATTGCTCTGTCTTGGGGACTTCTTAGAGTCCAACTCCACAATGAAGCCAATCAAATGTCAAATAGGAGCTAATGAAGCATTCACAGGCTTGGGAGAGAAATCAGGCAATCTCTTATTTCAGGATTATCCCTTCCAAATATTGAATCTGAGCTGTAAGCAGAATTTTTGGTAATTGCATCCCCTCCTCCTGGGGTGACGGACCATTGGTATTCATTTCATGTTTCAGATTTCTGGAGAGAGGCTTGACAAGGCGCTTGCTCCTGGGTGAGAGGCAGGGCGGAGCATGCTGGGTCCCTCTCTGCCCCATTTGGCCCAGTCCTTGAGCTAGACGTGGGCCGGGTGTGCCGAGAGCTGTCTGGAGCTGCCGTGGGGGTGCGGAGAGGGGATCCCTCCCACAGGTCTTGTCGGGTACCTAGACGTGGCTTCGGGAGGGCACCTGGAGCCCAGGGGCAATGCAACACAACCGGTCTGCTTCTCTACTGCATGTTAGAATCTGTAAAGATGAATATCTGGCCTCTGCTGCTCCTTCCACTGTCAGGCTGGAGATGGGAGTTACTGGAAAAGAGGTGGCCATTCAGTTGCCTGGGACACTGCAGAAGCTTTCACTGAGATCCTCACCCCCTTAGGGACTCAGGAAGGCACAATGCTGAGTCACTTCCTGTGACAGAGATGACTGAGTGGCCTCAAAGTGACACTGCCTGGGTGGCGAGCTGCTGCGGGCTGGCTGGGGGCTGTCAGTAGGGGGTCCTGTGCTCAGGTTTCATCAAGGGAACAAGAGGGAATGTAACAGGTGCCGCTTGAGTAAAAGGCTCCTAAGAGGCACTGTGCCTCTGCCATCTACCGATTGGTGTATTCTCCCCTCCATTGATTGTTTTTGGCTGGTGACAAGCCTCTGAGAGGTGGCACAGTTGCAAGATGGGAGGCTCCAGAGCTCCCAGATCAATGTGTTTTGGGGTGGGGTATGTGGTAGACATAAGTGGTCTGCCTCTCCTGCCTCCCCACTGCTGTTTTTTGGCAGGTGATCTCTGAACTGTTCCTATCAAACTGGAGTGGCCAGAGCAGTAGTTTGTCTCCCCTGGGATACAGTGAGGCTGGAGTGATGGTGTGACTGTCAGCTCCAAGATTGTCTCAACAACTCCTGCACGTCGCTGTCTGTGGCATCAGCCGTTTCCATATGAACATTCCAGACAGCTCTGCTGGAGAAGCAAAGGCACAGGGGTAGGGCCAAGTCACCCCAGTCAGGAAGCCCAGGGAGTGTGAGCAAACCCAGCCAGACCAGCTGCACTATTCAGTGGAGCCCCACAGGGTCCTGATGCCTGAGCCTCACACTTTTCATGCCACTGACATTTTATGCTATTTGTTACACAGCACCAGGACAATAGATAACTGATACAGCAGCCACCAACTGGAAGTGAATCCACACCTTGCACTGTTGGGTGAGTGGTGTTTCATTACGAGGGAACAGTTTCACATTTCGGAGTCGACATGTAACAGCAGTCTAACTTACACCAAGTGTAATTCCCCAGTAATTCGACTGCCTCCTCTTTATTTCAGGAGAAAGACCTAGAAACATCGGACTCTGAAATGCCTTTAGCCGCATCCAGCTCACCTCTGCCCTTTTTTTCCTGCACCTGAGTTGCACTGGATTTTCCTGCTGTCCTTGAATGTGCTGGGAAGCCTGCAACGTTATCATCCCACACTTTCCCTCTGGCCACAGGCACAGATGCCTCTCTCCTGCGCTGCCCTCCCCTCCAGCAAGCCTGCCCTGACTCTCGGAGGAGGGTAGTCCCCACACAGCATGGCCAAGTCCCTCTGTACTCCCATGTTACACTCTGTGCCTTTGGGTCCTCCACCGCCGTGGCTCTGCTGTTGAGCACAGCCTGGCACATGGTACGTGCTTAACCAGTGTTTGTTAAAGTTGTTAAATAAAGATGTCACCTGGAGTCGGGTTACTCAGTCCTCACAACAGGACACCTTTGAGTGTTTGAGGACACATCAGGGACCTGCCTGTCCACTTGCACGTTCACTCCCTCCATGTCCCCCAAGCCCTGGCTGTCCACTCACGCTGAGTGATTGCAGCCAGTCAGCTTGGAGCCAGCTTCCTCTCCTTACAGTGGCACCTTGGAAAAGGTCTGAATGCTCTTTGCTTCAGTTTCCTTGATAAAATGGAGTTGACGGGGTCTCTGTTTCCTGGGATTGCTCTGAGGAAGGAATGAGTTAATACAAATGGCCATCTGTGTTCACAGATTTAACCAACTGCAGAGCAAAAATACTCAGAGAAAAGATCACATCTCCACTGAGCATGTGTAGGCTTTTTTTTTCCTTGTTACTATTCCCTAAACAAC
The DNA here is from genome assembly GCF_034190915.1 of Cavia porcellus. NCBI lineage: Eukaryota > Metazoa > Chordata > Mammalia > Rodentia > Caviidae > Cavia > Cavia porcellus. Next base: position 33,629,247 of record NW_026947508.1, read on the forward strand.
ACAGTACAACTATTTACATAGCATTTACACCAAGTTGGTGGGATAAGCAGTTTAGAGATGATTGGAAATTCGTGGGAGGATGTGTGCTGTACACAAATTCTAGGACATTTTGTACAAGGGGCTTAAGCATCCAGGAGGTCCTGGGGGAAGGTACCCTGGAACAGTCCTCTACAGACTGCCTATGGGCAGCACAGAGGCTCGCGTGTGGTGAAAACCATCAAAGCTTCGCACACCTGTGATGCCAGGACTTGGAGAGGCCGAGTCAGAAGGACTGCAAGTTTGAGCCCAGCCCGGGCCACTTGGTGACTCAGCAAGACCTTGTCTCAAAATAAAAAACAAAAAAGAGCTGGAGGTGGGTGTAGTTTAGTTCATAAGCTCTGAGTTCAATCCCCACTACTGAAGAAAGAAGTCTTATTATTATTATTATTCAAGATCACACACACACACACACACACACACACACACACACACACACGCGTGAGGCAAGGGCACACTATGTAGTGCAGGCCGGTCTTGAATTCATTTATATAGCCCAGGCTGGCCCAGGCTGGCTTCAAACACACAGAGACTCTCTTGCCTCAGCCTCCCACCTGCTGGGATTACAGGTGCCCACCACTGCCCCCAGCCTAGGGGCTACATCTTATTCATTTTGCATCCTCCAACTGACTAACCCAGTGCTGGAAGAAGAATGTGCTCAGTATATGTTTTATTTTTTTTTTTTTAATCTTTTTGGGCAAGTTAGAGGGTTTTTTTTAATTCATCATGATATGAGTTGGTAGGGTGGGGGCTCCTTTCTGTAGGGTCTCACTAAGTGAGCTTCTCTGGGCAGAACCTCCCTTCTTTCCTGGTCATTTTCTTCCATGGAGTTTAGGAAACAGCCTCAGCTCTTTGAGTACTTAACCTGTTTGTTAACGGCAATGCGTGCCAGGGGCCAGTGGACTCGGCCAGGCTGGTTAGGTAACACGTGTGGGGTGTTTCTCTCCTCTTGAACAGCATCTAATCTTTGCAAGTCTATATCACTTTCTCTGCAGATTCATGTGTGTGGCCAAAGGACAATCTCAAGACTGTTTAAAGCCTCGCAGTGTACAGCTGGGGGGTCTCTTCTCTCTGCCTTTGCACAAGTCTGCAGTCCAGACCTGGACACGTGGACAAGACAGGCCTGGAGCCAGGAGGCCAACATGAGTTAAGGATCCGTAAACCTCTCCTACTCGGCGGGCAGTCCTGGTGGACCGGGGTCTAACGGCGTGGGTTTGAGGCCAGATAGACCCACGCTGAGTTCCAGTTTAGCCACTAGGCTGGGTCTCAATTTCCTCATATATAAAACGAGGACGATGCTGGTGCCTTCCTCTTTGGATTGTTTCACTGGGTTAAAGAGGTAGAGAATTCAGCCAGGATTGACACAGAGATAAATGTTTATCAGAAACAAACGCAGCAGAACCGTCTAGGTATATTTTTGCCCCGAGGTGGTGTGTTTGCTCTGCACAGAAATCCTCACTGGGAAGAGTAACCCTAGGGTAAGACAACGTAGAACTAAGTGCTAGAACCCAGGGAAGAGCTTTAAATATGAACTAGCTCAATTCCTTCCTTCTTGAGCTGTGTAGCACACCAACATTAGCTTCATTCCACAGATGAATAAACTGAGAAGTCTGTTTTGGAAATCTCTTGGGAGGCTCCAGATGGTTTCAGGCTGCTTAGCAGGGGGCGGTTTGGGTTGGGATGAGAGAACCCTTTCTTAGAATCCAGCAGAGAGTCCTAATGTATGAGGAACCACTTACAATAAAATGACTTTCTATTCTTTAATTAAAACTTGGAAACTCTGATCCTTCAAAATATATTGTTAATAGAATGAAAGCACAGGCAACAGATTGAGAAAATATTTGCTAATCACATATCTAATGTAGGGTATGTGTCCTGGGTATATCTATAACTCTTAAAAGGCAGTCATAATTTTTTTAAATGGGCAGAAGTTTTGAGAAGTCATTTTAACAAAAAAGATAGATGGATGGCAAATACGCACTTGGAAAGTACAGTGACCAGGTTGGAAACAGCCTTAATCCCAGCCCTCACGAGGCCGAGGTAGGAAGATGGTCAGTGTGATGCTGGCCTGGGATACAGGCCAGCTTGACCACATGCTGAGACCCTGCCTAAAAACAGCCCATTCATCACCACGGCCCTAGGCAAGCACACACCTACCAGAATAGCTAAAATAAAAAGACTGCGTGGGTGCTGCAAGCGATGTGGAGCAGCTGGAATTCTTGCACACTGCTGATGAGAACATAAAATGGCATACTTTGGAAAACAAGTTGGCAATTTCTTAAAAAAGTTACATTTGCACCTATCTTTATAATCTCTGTGTCACTGCTATCTATCCAAGAGAAAAGGACGCGCATGTACACACAAAGGTTTGTACGTGGATGTCCATAACAATTTTATTTGCTTATTCATCAAGTGAACAGATAAACACATAGTCATAATCTATTTAGTGGACTATTACTCAGCAATAAAAAGGAACACTTGATAATATATGCAAATCTCAAAATAGTTATGCTGGATGCGAGAAGCCAGGGAAGAAGGGAGATCTTTATGACTCCGCTGATTCAACATCATGTAGACTGCAGACCCTTTGATACTGACAGAAGCAGATGGGCAGAGTGTGTGTGAGGGGTGACAGGAAGGGCTTCCCAGGGGCTGGCACAGAGCTGCAGAGCCATAAATGGCATCTTGATATTGCTGTAAGCACCAAGAGTCACATGCGAGGAGCTTGGGCACTCTCAGTGACCCCCGGGGACTTTAGCTCAGCCTCCCTCTAGGTTACTGCCTATGAAACAATTATTTTTAAAAGTGAAGCTTCCAGGGGAGGCCAGACGCTGAACTGTGTGCTTTCACTTCGTTTTCTTAGGACTCTGTGTAAGAGAGCAGACAGAGCTCAGGGAGGCAAATGGGTGCAGGGCGGCTGCTCAGAAGGCAAAGTCCATCCCACCTCAGTGCTGAGTTCACCTTCACAGATAATTGCTCGTGCTCATTTGGAGTGGGTGCTGGGTTCCTGCGATCTCCTCACGTAAGGAGGGTGTTAAGGGACGGATGGGTTTCACTGATGCCCTCCTCTGGCTATGCCAGGAGTGTTTAAAGGCGGGCGGGTGTGTGGTGCAGATCCGTGGCATCTCTGCATACTCCAGCTCGCCTCCCGTAGCGTGGAGCTGCCTGCTGGCCAGGCTGACTGTGGGCTTGTTCACGGTCTGGTGCACACGCGCGAGGGAAGATTTTTAATGATGCTCAGAGATGGTCTGCAATGGGAATTACTATTGTACCCTAGCCTCCGGCCTCTTGGCATGTAGGGGTGGGGTGGAGTGGAGATGGGGGGGCGAGCCCAGACACTGCTGCTTGGCTCCTGGCCCCCTCCAGGAGGCCAACACAGAGTTCTGATTCCGACTTGACAGCCCACCCCGGAAGACCCGCTGCCAGACCACTGTACACATGGAGGTTCAGCACTAAGCGGGCACTACACAGGGGGCAGTGTGGATGACACAAAGCATCAGCAAAAGGAAGCAGATGAGTGAGTGGGCAAGTGAATGCTCGAGTCTGATTCCGCATCGTGAGAGATGTCGTAGGCACCGCAGGGTGTCCATCGGCATCCCTGAGCTCTACCCAGCAGATACCAACAACATTCACCCCAACTTTGTGATTGTGACACTCAAAACTGTCTCTGGATGCTGCCGAATGCCCCCTGGAGGAGGCTACAGGATGAACCACTGCAGACTTTAAAGATGTGCCGTGTCAATGGGCTGGGGACACAGCTCAGCGGTGCAGTGCAAGCGCAAGGCCCTGAGTCTGATTCCTGATACCAAAAAAAAAAAAAAAAAAAAACCTTTTGGGGCTGGAGATGTAGCTCAGGGGCACAGCACCTGCCTGGCAAGCACAAAGTCCTGAGTTTGATTCCCCCCAGTTTAAAAAAAAAAAAAAGATGTGCCATGTCAAAATACACCAAACTGATCTATCAATGACTTCAAGCCGAAATCACTTGGGGAATTGAGCGCAGGAGAGGCAGCTGGCCCATGTTTTCCTAGTGCAATGGAGGGGTGTTCTGCCCACATCAGTGCTGCAAAATAGCCCTGATCACCAGAAACTGGGACGTGGACTGCAGTGGACCCGAGTAACCTTGATCTTCCACTGGCTTCTACGCTGTCCCCCACAGATCTTAGTGACACCCTAGAATCCACCACCCTGTCCAGATAGCATTTGTCTCGTCCTTCTCTGTTTAGAAGGTGTATAAGCAGCATGTTTGTGTTATTTCTTTGGTCTTTTGCTCTTTCATGACAATCCCTGTATATATGTAAAATAACCAAACTTCTACCCTTTTTTTCTGTTTAATCAGCTCTTATATTTATTGGGTTTCTAGATCCAGCCAAAAGCCCCACCTGAGAACTAGGTGGGCAGGAGGCTCTCTTCCCGCTATGCCACTTTGGATCTCAGTTGGATCACCTGCCACCCAGTTTCTCTCTGAGGGCCAAAGCCAGGACCCGACTGGCACTGTGCAATCCAGCAGCCACAGCCCCGCTTGAAAGCAGTTGTCTGAACGGACACTAAATTCCGCTGGCTTGATATGATAAAGACAATGCAAAAGTGCTCATTAATAATTTTCTCATTGATTGTATGTTGAAATGATAATATTTTGAATATATTGGATTAAATAAAATGCACTCTTAAAATTAATCTCACCTGTTCATTTTTATTTTTTAAATTATGTCTACTGGGTGATGTAAAGCTGTCTGTGTAATTTACTGTACTTCTGCTGGACAGTGGTTGGGTAGAGACGGGACAAAACATTAAACCGGTGTTCACTAAGTCCACGTGGCAATATGCTCACAAGGAAAGGGGCACAGCCTGAGACCCTGATGGCCAGGGGCCAGAGGAGGGAGCCTGAGGCCGCAGTGTGGACGGAGGACCTCTAGAAGGTGGGGGCGGGGTGTAGCCTTTGTTACCATAACAAATCTCTGTTAAAATCAATTTAAAAAGAGGAAACTTGGCTCACAGTTTTGGAGTCTTCAGTTGGTGGTCAGGAGCTGTGTTGCTCTGAGCCTGTGGACAGGCAGCACACCATGCTGGAGCGTGTGAGGGAGGAAGCCAGTTCACGTCACAGCAGGAACTGAAGTGACCTGAAGCCTTGTCCCATGCTCCCTGCTTTTTAAGGTCTCACCACCTCCCAAGAGCAGCCTGGGCTTGGAGGATGCTTCCCTAAGCCAGAGCAGAAAGGGGAGAGGGGAAGTGATGTTTGTGTGGAAGGAATAGCTAGTGCCAAAGAGCTGTGGTGGAAGGATCTGATCAACTTTCTAAAACACTCCCTGTCCTTGATGTCTCATCCCCTCTCCTGAGACACCATACACGGTAGAGGGCTGTGGAATCAGACTGCTAGGAGCAGAGTTCTGTCACTAATTGTGTAGCCGGGATAAGGAACTCAAACTCTCACTGCCTCAGTTTTCACATCTGTAAAGTGGGAAGGAGACTAATAATAATGTCCCCTGCAGGGTTGTTGTGATGACTGAATGAATTCCTACGTGGATGGGACTGGCTATGTAGTGACTGTTAGGGTTTGGGGTCAGTTCCTGAGCTGGCCTGTCTGTCTTAGAAGTCCTAACTTTCCTCTTTCTGGGTGCACATATCAACATGAGCTGATGAGATTTGCTCTTCTGTGTGTTTCTCTTGCCACTCAACTTCTTCTGGTTCTCCAGCCTGGCTAGAGCTCCTGTCCTCTCTGCTGTAGGGGTCTGAATATCCTAAAGAAAGGAGCTTGGGGACAGTTGGGCAAGACAAGGAGGGGACTCCATGCAGACCTTGATTCCAAATTCTCTCCAACTGCTGGATTCCTCACAGTTTCTCGAATGCTTTTTCCTGACTAAAGCAATCTGGATAAGGAGGTCCAGGAAAACAGTGAGAGATGGGCTGCTCTTGGTTCCTGCCTGTGGAGTGCCACCCCACACTGCTAAGATGGGGCAGGAGAAAGCTCAGCTTTCATGACTTGATGCACATATTTGGAGAAGGCTGTGATTAAGTCCTTGGATGACTTTCCAAGGACCCAGCAGTGCCTCCATCCAGGGTGACCTCTGGGAGGCGAGGCTACTCTGGGATGTGCTGAAAATTGCCCAAGAGCTTCTAGCAACATTGGTAGTGTAACATCTTGAAAATCCATCTGGGTGCCTAGTTGGGTAAATAACAGCCATGTTAATAAGGCCAGAAGTTTCATGACTCATGGGCCTGACTCGCCATGAGTGGGCAGGTTTTGGTGGCTGTCCATCAAACTCATCTCCTGGAGGACAATATTTAGGCTGTGAGCTCCAGCATAGGGAAGCGAGGCTCTTGTCAGCTATGAGTTGGGAGAGATGAGCTCATCCATTTATGCTCCTGCTCCCCACACAATCAAGGTGTGAGTTTGATCCAGAATTTCTTGCTAATTTTGCTCACTCTCTGATAAACTGTGGGTACCTGAAGGGGTCCTAGGGATTCTGGATCAGCTTCATCCCTTCTGAATAAGAGCTTAGGACTGGTATGATCCTGTGTGCTGTACAACTCCTGGCATCTCATCCTTAGAAACAGAGGCTGTGAATAAGCCTTCTTGCAGGCTCTCATTCAGCAATGGACTTTTCCACAAGTCCCCAGAAGACTTCTGCTGTGTCTTACTGGCCAGAACTGTGTCGAGGAGCCCACCTACCTGATCAGTTGCTGGCGTTGGATTGTCACGATTGGTTTCAATCAGTCATGATTCATCTCCTGGCACCTTGGGAATTAGTGACAAGGAAAAAGTGTGGCAGGAACCATATTTTCCAGCAGAACCTTTTTTCAACCGCAGTGATTAGCCATTGCAGGACTTCAAGCAAGGCAGTGGCATGTCTAAATTTGTGTGTCTAAGACATCTTGGCAAAAGAACAGAAAATGGGTTACGAGGATGCCTGAGTGGAGGCAGACAGCTTTCATCACTCTGAGTGAGTCAGATAGGATTTCATTTGTACAGCAGAAATACTGCTCCCAGACCCCAGGTTTTGACACATTGCAGGAGAATGTTTTTAAAAACTTCCTGGTCCATTTTCCTTCTTAGTAGTTTGCTTATTTCTCCCTTGCAGGCCTTAATGCTGGACTGCGCCACGCTGTGCCCCAGGAAAGGGAGAGAAGACCTGCTAAAATAGAGCACAGGTGCCCAGCTTCACACCACATTTCTTCACTCTCTGGAAAGATAATAGCCTGAAACAGGGGTTGGCCAACACTTCTGGGTGTGCCAAACATGGCGGTGGCTTCCAAGGCTTCATTGGGACCCGCCATATTTATTTGCTTAAGTGTCACTTGTGCTGATTTGTGATTATATAAGCATAGTTGAGAGGCTGTGATAGGGACTTTATGGCTTGCAAAGCCTAAAATATTTATTACTTGTCCCAATACAGAAAAAAAAGATGGCTCCTGGTGTAGAAAGGCTGACTCTGGGGAGAGGAGGTATTTTCTTGAAATACCTGAGCTGTATTATTGCATATAAGAAGCCAAAGGCTGGAAGAGCTGCCCCGGAATAGGAAGAGAAAGAGCACAGGGAAGGTTCTGCCATACAGAGTTGGGGAAAATCCCGCCAGGATCAAAGCAGGCCGGACAGGGCGGCACTGCATGTGACCTGAGAGCAGCCTCTGAAGGTCCCCACCCTCCAGTCTCTGCTTGGACTACTTTGACACTCTCAGAAGGCCTGGCTGGCCCCTCTCACCCCACCAAGTTATCCCTGCTTTTACGGTACAGAGCCTCCAGTCTTCACTTTCCAGATATTCACTCTATATGTAACTCTTCACTTAGTACTTGCTTAGCTCACTAGAGAGCTGCCTGTCGGCAGCAAGGACTATAACTCATCTATGAGTCTGTGTAACTCAGAGATAACACTCAGCAAGCGTGCAGCGGAGGAACAAATGAGTAAGAAAGGCCACACCTCAAGTCACAGTCTTCTGTATTTCATCGTCTAATAGCTCTTGCGCTGGGCTTATAAAGGCAGGCAGGAAATGAGAACGCCATTAGCTTCTGTGGCCCTGTTTGCAGGCAGCATTCAGAAACCGCAGAAGGCCCTGAGTGTTTGACATAGAAAGTGTCTACCCCGCCACTCATCCATTACCCACCTCTCCAGGAGATTTTGCATGGGAAAAAGACTTTCTCACACCGGTTTCTAAGCTGGAGAAGGGAAGCTGCTTGGTCACTATTTAACTGGATCATTTAGCTGCAAGCATGGCCGGGACCCTTGTGCTACAGAAGGAGGATGTGGTTGACGTGTCCTCGGACAAAGACGTGGGGTGAGGTGGGGCCAAGGTACTGAAATCATTTTGTGCTTTTATGCATGTACCTTACACGTCAGTGACATGTTAAAAAATAACAAAGGAAAGCAAAAAAGTCTTGGCATACATTTCTACCACCGTCAAATCGTTGTTACGATAAAACACAACATTTATTTCCTGTTCGGTAAGAGCCAGGTGTTCTGCTAAGCACCCGGCATGCATTTTCTTGTTTAATCCTGACAGTGACACCACCCACTGAAAAATGATTTCCTGAGCACCTACCTGCACCAGGTGTCTTGCAGATCCCCAGATGCAGACAGTGATCAAGACAGGGTGAGTCCCTGTCTCGTAGAGCTTGCTTCCAGTGGAGAGTTACTTTTTATTAGTTTCAATTTATCACAAGGATTTCCCAGTGTGCTCTGGTTTCCTGGTGCTGGGCAGAAGCCCTCATGGCTGTACTGGTCTCACAGGTCCTGCAGTGCCCCTAGCACTGATCTTATGCTGTCTGCTCCTCCCCCAAGCTTGGCAAACACCGGGACAGAGTTCCAGTCCAGAGAGTGTCCTCCTCCCTGAACTGCTCACAGAGTTATTTGTATAACTTTATTTATTCTTTAGATATGAGACGTATAGACCAATCTACCTACAAGGCACAGAATTCACGAAATTTAAAAGAAAATGAGAAAAAAACAATGCCCCTATCCCTCTGTCCTTCAGCCCTCCATTTCTGTTCCTGGGGCCCTTTGGATCTGCAGGTGGAAAATATTCCAGAAGGAAGGGCCAGAGGACCTCAGGTGTCTCTGGTTACAGAAGAAGGACGATGAGGAGCTCCTGCCTGTGCTCCTGAGGCTCTGGGCCTTGCTGCTGTGGGGAAGGGATGCTGGGACAGTCTCCATGTTCAGGTTGATGGTGCTTCTATTGAGTCATGGTCTTCTTTCAGAAACTCTTTGAAGGCAGGCCACCAACTGGAAAAAACAGTTCGCACCAGACACAGGTACACTGGTATTCCAGGTCCTGCTCTGGCTGTTGTGATTTGGTTTATAAAGGCCACCTTTCTGAGGAGTGGGTGGGATATTGGACATTACAGGAGCTCGCTGATGGAGGTTGCTTTAGCACTGAGGCCATGTGATAGGGCAAAGACATGAATATTTTAAAAATGTCTGCTCTACTCATCTCTTTCCCCAGCCTCAGTAGGAATGGATACCCTTTCAGATCATACGTAGCATTTTAACTCTAATGCATAATGAAAGAGATTGTCAAGGTCATGAAGTTTGCATACTGTTTTACCATTTATTTAAGTGGATGTTTTCCTCTGCAGCTGAAGACCGTCTGGCTCTGTTCCTGTGCCCCCATCAAATGATCAGGACCATATAAGGGTTGCATGGGAACGGGGGTCAGAAGAAAAATTGCCCATCTTCTCCTTGTGTCAACCCTCCAAACCTTCTCTTAATTACCTGCCCTGGGCCACGAGCTATTGACAAAGCAGCATCAGGGCTGGCACACAGCAAGACTGGGCGACAGGTCAAACACTGACGTATTCTGACTTTCACCAGGCAAGAATCTGCCGAAGATCAGGTTTATTTACAGACTGACTGAAGACCCAAGCCTTCCACAGGGCTGGATGAAGTGGGGAGAAGGTGAAATGTGACATCTGCGGATCAGCAAGGTGACTGAGACAAGTCCCATTTTGGGTAGCCTGTCACCTAGAGTGGGAGGCAGGCATTCAACGCAGTGATATTAATTGCACATCTACTATGTGCCAAGCATGGGGAATCATAAACAGGAGGTAAGTGTCCTGTTTGTAGCCTGTAGCTGGATGAGAGACAAACCTGAACAGAGGACTGTGATCTTGTGGGAGAAGTGGATGAAAGATCAGAAATAACTTTGTGGAAGAGGTGATAGAAATCTTGAGAGATCAATAGGAATTTTTCAGGAACCTGAGATGGGAAGGTCATTGGGGTGAGGGTACCTGGGAGAGAGAAGAATAGAGTGGCAGTAACCAGAGATGTGTAGGGAATACCAGTAATGACGATAATCCCAACAAACACTATGAACAGCACTGTCAGGCACTGTTCATAGGTTATAGATACATAGGCTCACTTAATTCTTAAAACACTCTTAAGTGCCAATAATATTGTACCAGTTGCCCATGACCAGGAGTGCTTGTTGGTTAAGAGCAGGGCTGGGTTCAAACTCTGGCAGGCTGGCTCCGGGGTTAGGTGTTATCACCATGTTCTACGACTGTGCATCAGGAATTTATGTCACAGTGGGGAAGGAGGCTGTGCTGGGTAAGATCCGACCTGCTTGCTAGAGCTGGATGGTAAGATTTGTCTGTGTCTGCCTAAGCCGAGCCTTGACCTCATAAGATTAGAAGAATTCTGAAGAGGAGACCTTGTAAGCAGATCTGTGTTTTGAAATAACAACTACAAAAAATCATGTTGGCAGCTATGACACGAAGGAGAAAGAGAGGAATGTGCACCCTTTGGTTAAGGGTACTGCAATTGCCAGGCCAGACCTGGGGACACCTGAAGGCGGGGGCCGTTGGGTGGAGAGGAGGGGGAAAGTTAAAGAACTATTTTTGTATTAAAGCACTTGGGAACATGGGAGCAACTGAATACAGGGGCAACACAGGAGTGATTAGTGTCTGACTCTTATAGCTTGGGTGCTGTTTGTGGCTGCCAGCTCTGAACAGCTGGTCTAGAATGCTGGACTGTGGGGACTGTCTCCTTCCACTGAGACGCTGCTGTGTCCCCTGCTGGCCCCAGAGGCAGGGACAGGATGAAGAAGGTTACCTTCCCCTGACACGGCTGAGCTAGGGCTGACAGGTCCTCATTGCCTCCAGTGCCGCTGACACTAGGCGGTAGCTAACAAAAGCACAGTGGTTTGAATGTCACAGAGAAATCTTAATCCCAGAGCTGCCATGCCTTTCACCTGGGTCTGGAGCGCCTTCCTGTTGCAGAGCTGCTAAACCAACTTCCTCTTTGCTCGAGTCACAAATTTTCAGTTGTGCGCACCTGAGAAAGCAAAAATTAGTTTGCACGATTAAACTCTCTGCCCGTAGGAAGGCAAACTTTTCACATTTTCTAGCAAAGCTGTTCTCTCTTCATGTCCACCTTTCCCTCTAGGTTCATAGCTCAGCTGCACCTTTGCATACTCAAGAGGCTCATTAAAGCATTTTCCCAAACAAAAGAACAATCTTCTCCCAAAGACGAATTTTGCTGCCACCCCTAGAATGCAGAAACAGCTGCAGGCATCTTTGAAAACTGCAACGTTTTCATTCCTCCAGTAATATTAAATATTGCAAAAAAGACCCAAAATGGAGACCATTAGCTTTAGCTAGTGTCTCATTAAACAAATATTTATTGAGAGAGAATGAGAGGATCAACTCTTTCAGTAATCACAAGGAAATCTAAGAGTATTAAGAAAAGTTCTATTGTATTAGAGATATCAGTCAGCTCTTAGCTACACTGCAGCTCATCTTGGTGACCCAGAAAAATTCAGTCTCTTCCACTGGATTAACATAGCGCTGGATAGCAAGTCTGCCCCCTTTCCCAAATGCAACACCTGACAAAAGCAAGCATAAATCTTCCCTAGAATGTATCATCCAAGGCCTCATGGTATGCCTAGGAAGAGTTTCTCTAGTATAACATCTGACATCAAATTAGAGTAGATGAGGTACTACAGTTTGGATTTTGCATTAAAGTCTTGGGCACCAGCCCGTGGTGCTATTTGGGAGGCCATGGAATCTTGAGGGGGTGGAGCCTCGTGGGAGGGAGTTAGGTTACAGTCAGTCTGTCCTTGAAGGGGGCATTGTGACCCTGGCTCCTCCTCTAACCATGAGGTGGACAGATGTTATTCACCAGGTGTTCCCTGCCATGATCTTTTGCCTCACCTCAGGTCCCAAAACATTGAAACTAACCAACCATGAACTGAAACCTCTGAAATTGTCATTCAAAATAGGCTTTCCTTTTTATAAGATGTTTATCTCAGGTAGTTTGTCACAGTAACAAAGATGACCGACACACTGGGTATATGAATAAACAGGTTAATTTGTAAATATCCATCAGAAAGAACAGATAATAGCAATAGAGATTCTTAGATATTACAACAATCAGACACAGATTTAAAATAGTTACTGGGAAGCTATCATATGCCAGACACTTGTGTTATTGAGGGTAAGATAGTGAAAAAATGAAGCATGAATCCTGTCCATACTGTTTTATAGTATTCTAAAGGAGACAAGATTAATCAAATGCATTGACATGTGGCAGGTCTATTGGGACATCAGCCCAGTTCTTATCCTTTTCTGTATCTGTACCCTCTGTATCTGTGATGTGACTTTGCAGCTATTCTGAGAACTGGTGAAACTGGATTTCCACTCCTTGAAAGTGGATCAGCCTTGTACTTCTTTGGTCAAAAGAATGTGTAAAAGTAATGGAGACTGATTCTGAACCCAGATCTCCAGTGGCCTTCTGATCCTGAGAGCCATATGGGCTGTGTCCTTTTGGAGAAAGGGAGATTGTCTTGGTCAAGGCTCCAAGATTGAAAGAAAGAGTCCAATATCCATGACTCTACCTAACCAATGTGCAGCTGTGTATGCATGTGAGTCCCACCAAGCCCTGCTCATATCAGCAGGACTACCCAGTAGTCCCAGAGACTCTGAGAAGAGATATTTATTGTGTTATGTCATTTAGGTTTGGTAGTAATTGTTACGTAGCATTAATGTGCAAAGATGACTGATAAACACACAGACAAGTACCTGACTAGATCAATGAACAAGATGATGCAGTGGTCTCTGAGTGTTTACCAGGAGAATCTGATGGGTCTGGGGATTATGGGAAGGCTTCTGTGGGCACTGAGGCTCATGATAAGCAAGAGAATGGGGCATTCCAGACAAAGAAACAGCCTGCACAAGTACCTTGAGCAAGGAAGTGGTGTGAACTTTATTCATTCATTCTTGTAAAAAAAAAAAAGATAAGGTGGGCTGAGTGCGTTTGAAGTTGTGTCTGTCTCTAATCTGTTCCTTTGATCCTCAGGTCTGTTCTGGGTGTGTCTGAATGATGAACTTCCTTAAGTGGGAAGGCCCATTCTGGGTGTAGGTGGCACCAGCCAATAGTCTTGCATCTTGGGTGGAAAAAAAAGGGAAAGAAAAAGGAAGCCTTCTCTGACTTCTTCAGAGAAGCAGAAATCCTCCCCGTCACCTTTGCACATCCATTTCCAGGTTCCAGCATAGACTTCAGCTTTCCAGGGGAGACCCTTTGGCCTCCTGAAGTGGACTTTTGAGGGACTCTGCCATGGGCCCCTCTGCTGGACCCTCTGGCTCCCCGGGGACCTCTTTTGTTCTCTTCCACCCCTGACTTTTCAGGTGGGTACTGTAAGCCTTGCTAATCATATGCATTGAGTCCGCTGGTGAACCCTAACCGGTGCATAAGCACATACAGTTTATTGTTTCTCCTCTTCTGCCTTTTTCTCCTCCTGCTCTTCCTTGTTTTTCTTCTTGTAACAACACTTTACACATATTAAAATTATTTTTAGCTTGTGGGTCTTACAAAAGCAGGATATGGGCTGGATTTGGCCTGAGGGCCATACTTTGCTGACCTCTGGTTTAGGTTATCTGTCTCCAAAGAGATTTTTGTTTCTTTTTAGATTCTTAATCTGGGACTATTTTAATTTGTGTGTGTGTGTGTTTAAAATTCTATTGGACCACTGAAGTGATGGGAATTAGGGCTTCCATTACATAAGCATGGTTTGTTTTGTTTTACTTTACCTTGAAGAAGCAGCCTGCAGGAGTCCTGCCAGGTACGGGAAAGGTCACCTGTCAGCCACCCTATTTTACACACGCTTTGATTTCAGAGTTCTGACCCTCAAAGCTGTCAAAGCAAAGTTCAAATTGCCAGGGTGTGAAAATGCCCTTGGGCAACAATAATTTTAGTACTTTACTTCCTGCCCCAGGATATTGCCTTTTCTTCAATTTTGTTCTGATAATTTCTTACTTTTCTTGGTAGCTTTTCTATATTTTAAAGCATTTCTTTTTTTCTTTTTTTTAGAAATAATTTACTCATTACCTGGTCTGAATAATCTCACCTGCTGCAATGAAAAGCAGAAAGAATTGTATTTTATTCTAAAAATTACATCAAATTGGCCTTTATGGGTAAAAAATGACTTTTTAGGAGACTATTGAGATTTTCTTTGTTCATTACCACTAAAGTCATTTGCTAGAGTGGTAATGAAACACCGTATTATGAGGAAAGCAGAATATAGCAAATGAATGTTCCTTTGAAAAAAATAAGTGTGTGAACTCACTACCTTAAGAAGGAAAACCTCTTCAGGCCCTGTTGATAAATGTGCCCCACCAGGAGTGGAAACATTGTTAGTCATCAAAAAATCAAACTGACGGCCAGGGTTTGTCACTCAGTTTTACTTTCCACTTAAGGAACTAAGAAAAACCAGAGTGATTCTAGAAATGCTTGTTTTCCAGAATCAAGAATAATTTCAGATATATTTAGATGAAAGGATTTAAAGAAAATCCCATTCTACAACCTGTTGACAATTTGACCATAAAGAGTGCTCAAATTATTATGCTTGTAATTATTGTGATTGTATTTGAATAAGATATGGAAATCCATATGGACACTCAGAAGATAGAAGTTAATAGCAAATATGCCAAAGATAGTTGTAGTACAAAAGAAAAGATGGATATGACAGACTATGCCTACTTTTCATTAAGGAGCAGAAGAATCTCAATATTTAGAGTCACAGACTCAGTATTTTAAAATATTGAGGTATTTTAAAATACAGATGATAAAACAAATACATTTAATGCTTAACAAGTATAAGCAAGAAATCTTAACACAAATCCTCTCATACCCACTCTCACTTACCCTCCTCAATAATCTATTGTCTATTTCACAATAGCCAGAAGAGTTTCTTCTTATGACAAAGAAGAAAAATGGTAAATGTTTAAGGCAATGGATATGCTAATTAGCCTGATTTAATTATCATACAATGCATACATGTAACAAAGCAGCAGATTGTACCCTATAAGTATGAACAGTTACTATGTCAATCAAGAATAAACTGAAGCTTTTAAAAAGAGAAAGAACAAATACAAACATATGCAAATGAGCCAAGAATTCTGGAAAAAGTAAGAGTGTTACCAAGAATGAGTACTTGAAACCACAGGTCAATCAAAATAGCTTGGTAGAGAGGGATTAGTAATTATTCTGCAACCATGGCCATCTGCTGCAGGACCAAGGCGAATTCTAAGATGGAAAATTAGCTGAAGAGGAGAAACAGCAGCATAGACACTATATCCCATCTAGCTATTCTTGCTAATGACAATGACCAGGCTCACTTAAAATTTTAATATTACTAACATTTAGTTGGCAGATCTCAAGGGCAGTCAATTAGGTGATTGTATGTTTGTGAAACTTAAAGAATGAATCAGATCTAGAAAAGAGATTCAAAATGTCAAAAATCTAGATTTTTTTTACATGAAATAAGACCTGCTGAGTGAAATTATCAATTTAAAAGTAGCTGAGGCCAGTGAGTGGGGACTCAAATTTGAATCTCCTTGGGCTTTGCTTCAGGCTCCATGTCTCAAAAGAGCCACCAGTTGGTACATTGGTCTTTTAGGTTGTCTGAGATGGTGTTGGTTTCTTCTTCTGAGTTGAGTCAGATGACTACATCCCAATGACAGTATAGACTGGTTCTGTCCACAAGAACCATCAGCAGCGGGAATGTTCTATATCCGTGTTGGCCATCTGGCAGCCACCTGCCATGTGCAGCTATTGAGCACTTGAAGCATGGCTGGTGGGACTGGATTTTAAATCAAATCTAGTTAATTTAAATTTAGATGACCATATGTGGCTACTGGCTACTGTATTGGGCAGAGTAGGTACATATTACTTTCTAGTAGAATACAAGCTCAGAAAAAATGAAAAATGAGAATAACTAAATAAAAGATATGAATAGATAGTTGTCTGATCAGTGTCTGAGGTGATAGATATGCCAGTTACCCTGATCTGATCACTATCTATGCCATACCTGTGTCATACCCCTCCAATATGCACAATTACCATGTGTCAATTATAATAAAAACATTTCAAGAGGAATATAGATACTTAAGAAATAAATTTAAGTCAATGACATTAGTATTTTTGTCTGTGGTTTTAATATGACATTAAAAATCTCACATTAAACCAAGACTCAGCCTTTGGAGCTTTGTTTCCTTCCTTCAAGACAGGGTTTTGTTATATACTTCAGCTTGGTTTAGAACTCACTATGTAGCCGGAGCTGGCCTTGAACTCACTGTGATTCTCCTGCCTCAGCCTCTCAAGGGCTGAGATTATAGATGTGCGCCACCACGTGCAGCTTCTTTTTTGCTGATGATCTCACCCAGGGGAGTTTTCAGGGCCATTCGTGTGCCAACAACACTTACATCTCTTCTCTCACTTGAACCTCTCTTTCTCATGGGCTCAGCTTCCTTCTAGACAATTTCCACTGAGACATATGTTAATCATCTCAAATATAAAATGTCTCAGGTAAACTTGGTCTTTCCTTGAACACCTGCTTGTTCTCATCTCAGCAAATGCTTGCTCCAAGCCAAAGCTTAGAAACACCCTGTTCCTTTGTCTTCTCTCTCATCTTCCATCTGATCCCTTTGTAAAGCTGTTGCTTTGACCTGCAAAGTATACCCAGAATCTGCACGTGTCTGGCCATCTGCAGCTCCTGCATTGAGCCAAGTTCCACTTTGTCTCTGTTCTTGCAAGAGACTCCTACCTGGGCCCCCAGTTCCACCCTTGCTTCCTAACACAGAAGTCAGGGCCACTGAGTTAAAACTGATCTCTGGTCCCATCATTCAAACATCCCAAGGCTCCTGCCTCACTCAGGGCAAAAGCCAAATCCTACAGGACCGCTGCACAGGGTGTTCCTGTTACTCTCTGGTCTCATCTCTTGTTTCCCCTCACCACTTTGCTCCAATATCCCAGGCTCCTGCTGTCCTTTGAATAGGCCAGATGTGTGCTCTCCTGGGGCTCAATGCCCCAGATGTCCTCTTGTCCTGCAGCTTGGGCACTGTTATGGTTTGTGTCCAATGTCCCTTCAAAACTTCATGCAGTCATGGGGAGGGATGGTTTGCTTTCTGGAGGTGGCTGAATCTAGAGTTTGTGACTGACTTATTGTCTAATGCCAGGGTTATGAGTGTGAGTGCTGCACCTAGGGTGGGCAGCCTACATACAATATAAGGGACAGTCTTGTCTCCTGTGCTCCTCCCTTTTGCTGTCTTCTGCCACCATGAACTATTGCTTCTCTGCCATGCCACCCTGCCTCGGAGCCAGCTGATTATGGACTGAAACCTCCACAGACTGAGCTACTTAAACATTTTCTCAGTTAATTTTGGGCATTAGGTATTTTGTCTCAACAATGAGACAAAAGTAACCAAGACAAACGTGTCTTTACATTGTCAGGCTCGTTCACCTCAGAGCCTTTGCACTTACTCTTCTCACATGGCTTCCTTGACATTTCCAGACTTTGCTCTCAGTGAGGCTTTAGTTGGGATGCCTTTGTTACAATTGAAACTCCCTTCCCCTGATCCTCAGTTTTCCTTTCCTGCGTTATTTACCTCTATTTTCCCCATCCTCCCACCTCTCTTAGAAGGTAAGCTCTATGAGGCTCTAGGTTTGTAAATCCCTGTACATTTAATAATGATCCTTAGTACTTTTGCAACCCAAATTCAATTACTTGATGAATAGCTGAATGACTAAATGAGTAATGAGGCTTGATTAACATTTGTAAAGTGTAAGAATTCTTTGAAATGTATTTCAATTAGTTTGCTAAATTCAGGGTTCAAATGATATTTTTAGTGTTTGATAATTAATATTTCTTTTTTTGATAAAGTATGATTTCTGTGAGAAGGGCTGAGAAGAAACATCTTTTTAATTTTTAGCTGATAAGAAAGAGCTCTTCCTCCCTTAGCAGGTCCTGCATTAGACTATACATTGTCTCGTGGGAAGAACAGTGGAATTAACTTTTGTCTTGTGTGAACCTGGATGCATAATAGCACAGAAGTTTTTTGTAGCCTGAGTATATTTTGACAAATGAATGCATTTCTGCAGCAAGACAGTGGCTTAATGGAGAGCCCACTTTCTGGCTGGGCCACTCAGGGGTTTGAAGTTAGTAAACCTAGAGGTGGAGAAACTGCGGAGGTCACCAGGGGCCATGAAATCAAGCATGTGACAGCACACATCCCACTCTCGGCGGGCAAGGCTCTGTGGGTCTTTGTGGCCACCTTAAGTGAGGGTGGTAGTTCCCTTCCACATATGGAAAGCCAGTGGTCAGTGCGTGAGTTACCGACCTGAAATCATTTACCCACAAAATGGAGACTCAGGAGTTGTACACAAGTCCAAGCTTTTCCTGGGAGACTGTGTTGCCTCCAGCCTTTGGCAGACACAGCAACTAAAACCCAGAAAGGAGGAAGAACTTGTTGAGTCTGACGAGACAGGAAACCCAGTGGTTCTGGCCCTACCATTACCCTCTGGGGTAGCCTCTGCCATTCATCAGGGCTATTTTTCCCTCCAATTTCTAAACTGCCTTGTTTATTGCTTGTCATGGCTCATGACATAACTCATTACAGTTTACAGAAATGCTTTCTGTAAAGGTGAAGTTCCCAGTAATTTTTCTTGAAGAGAAAGCCATCAGCAGCAGCCTGAAATACTCTTCCAGATATTTTTACACACACACACACACACACACACACACACACACACACACACTTACGTGCGTGCACACACATTACATTTTTCTGAACCTGATATTTTCTCTTCACAGTCTCTTCATTTAGAAATCTTTTCATGTCAATAAATTTTATGTTGTATGATATTTCTATGGCTGTTCCATGTACCATATCATATTAACAGGCTTTTGTTTTTGGGGGACACATTTCTATGAGTTGCCCTCAAAATATGGCACTGTTGGGTATTTTGACCTACATGTAGATAGGGCTCATTTTCTCACAAATTTTCCCAGCCTGAATGCAAAGAGACAAGGGGCCTGTGTCACTCAAGAGGATCCTGGCACATCACAGGGAAGGTATCTCTGACAGAAGGTATGAGGACCATGGATATCTTCAGCCCGGTCTGAGCAGAAAGATCTCCAAATCCAGATTCTTTTCTCAAAGCAATGCATGTTACTCCCCTACTCAAAACCCTCCAATAGCCTGGTGCTTTTGTCTAGGGACACGTTGCTTAGCAGAGTCTGTAGTCTCTACGGTGTGCTTTCCATCCTTAACTAGCATACAGCCCACCGCAGCTGCAGGGTCCACCTCTGTCTCATGAATTGTGCCCCAGAGCAGCTTCCCCAGGTTCCAGCTCCATCCCAGCTCAGGGCTCTTTGTTCCCTCTGTCTTATTGTCCCTCTGGGCTCTAGGAGCACTACTCTGAGAGTTTGTGAGCACTGTAGGTGTTGAGTAAGGGGCAGTTCTAGTGACACTCAGCATAGCTTTTAGGTCCAAAGAGTGTTGCTTTTCTGGTTCCCTCATGGGTGACCAGCAGGTAGCTGTCAATGAAAGTTCCTCACCAGAGAATGGTGGTGATACTGCTTCCATGGCCCCTCCAAAAGGAAGACTCCTAGGACTCCTGTGATGCTGATCTGTGGGAACTGGCTTGGCATCACTCCTTATCCAACTCCTCTTCAACCCTGGTGGCCCCACCTGACACCCAGGGAGGGTGCAGGTGGCCTTTTCCACCCTCTTTGCATTACACAGGGGAGGTTTTACTTCTATGTGCTTTCTCTTCGAGGCCTCAACAGACATATTTTTCCTCCTGAGAAAATCCAACTGTCCCAAATTCAAAACTTTGACTTTCATAATTTTTTTGATGTGATAATTCAACCCAAAAGTTTATCTCAGAAGCTGAAAAATAGAGTTTTAACTATTTCTGTCTTTGTGCTCTTAGTATAAAGTCTCTGTTTGCAGCAACTGCAATGCTTCTGATTTTTCTAACCTGTGTAGGCAAGGAAATACTGAAGAGACAGATAAGAATGGTCATGTCTAGATACTACGTTGTGACAGACCACACTTTCCCCGTACTGATGGACCTTTGCACCTTCTCTGACTTCTGATTCAATCACTTCTCTTCCCCTCTACACTGATACAGCTCCAAAGGGTCCCTCAGAGCTCAGCTCAGGGCTCACTCTCTCCTTCTAAAAAGCTGGTATCGTCTGTCCTCCAGTTACATGACTTATTTTTCCAGTATTGGGAACTGAACCCAGCCCTGTCTCCTTGGCTGTATCCCCAGCCCATTTTTATTATTTTGAGACAGGGTCTTGCATAGTTGCTGAATGCCCAGCCCATGCTTACACTTGTGGTCCTCCTGCCTCCGCCTTCCTGAGTACTGGTATACCAGGCACCCCTTTAACACACTTCCCTCCTTGTTATCGCAGTTACAATTTTATATTTTGGGGGGCTTTTATGATTTAATGTCGACCCTCCCAGTAGGCTGTCAGCTCCAAATCTCCTTTCCCTTCCTATTCATCTCCAGCCGCCTGCACAATGCGAGGCCCAGTCTGCACTCGGTATAAGAGAGAGAAAATCAGTGATAAGACAGCACAGACTTTGTGCTATGTCCGGGGTTGTACCAGAGCTGATTCAGACCTACTTGTGAGAAAGACGGTGCGCATCTTCCATATCTGAACTCAGTGATGGCACAAGAGCTTTTAGAAGCCACAGGCAGTGTTCATATCATGAAAATGGGCAAACATGTCGTGACAGTCCCCCACCTGGTAGTTTACCAGGTCAGCACCGGTGCATCAACTTCCAAGAGGATTCTCTCCTTACCCTCTGCATGTCCACTCCCACCCCTTGGATGCAATGTTGTACAATCTTAATGCATCTATGGTCAGGTCTTTGTCGAATTTTCTAACTCTCCTAATTCTGTTCTTTGTGGGCCTGTGTCATGAAGCCAACAAGTATTGAAATGTACAATATTGAAACAACTGCCACAGTGAAACCCAAGGACCCTGCCACCCATTTCACTAGAAGGTGTTAGGATTTCAGGAATCGTGGAGGCAGAAGGCAGTCTTTACAGTTTATGGAGAAACTACAGATGCCTTGGAGAAAATGAATTTGTTTGGCATCAGCATGATACAAAAGAGTCAGGGAAAGCGACACAAGAGGTCTCCACTTTGCAACTCCTTCAACCATGCAAAGATCGGGTACCTCTGCAGGATCACCTGGCACCTCTGGTTCTGCTGCCTCCAGTGAACAGTGGGAGTGGAGTTTGCTGATTCACTGAGCTCCTGGAGAAGTCATGGATGAGGTTAACCAGGTGGCCAGCAAGTGGAGAAGGAGCACTGATGGATGGCGGATACCACACTTCAGATCGGTAGACTGTTGTTTATGTCTGCTTTTCTCGACTGACTTTCTGCCCTGGGAAGTGTATCTTGCCTCTGTCTTTGGGGTGTGTGTTTGCTTTTTATGACTTAGTGACGTTTTAGTAAACCCAACTTTCAGGTTAAAGTATTACTTTGAGAAAAGGTTTTGGGGCACAGGGGTGAAGGGTGAAGAAGATGCTAAACGAAACCTTACTACCGTTTTCTCTGGAAGAGCTCTCTCCACGGCAGTCATGATCACTCACGTGCAGTCAGTGTGATGCAATCGTCCCTTTCCTGCAGCGCTTACCTTTGCATTAGATTGTATGTGGGGCATTCTGACACTGTAAGCTTTAAAGCAATGCAATTTGTGACTGCCTCTTGGTGGTCATGGGAGATTCTGAAAAGCTGGCCAAGTGTTTGGCTTTTACATTCAGAGATGATTCTAAAGTGCTTGGGGATAGAAATCCAAGAAGCACCACTGATATTTTTAATTGTGCCTCTTTTACATTCATGATCTTTAAAAGACCTGTCCTGTAGCCAATTTCCACTGAACAGTGGGTGTGAGCTCAAAGAAGCCCCAGGAGGCCTGAGGTTATTTTAGAGAGGAATACAAATGACACATAAAGTTCTTTCTCATGACCTCCAAATGTCTCGGTCAAAAGTAAATGTCATTAGGGCAATGCAGGGGGACGTGGACATTTATCATTGTAAAAGGCCAAGTTACATGGCTTCTTTATTTGCATGTGGGGCAAGCCTCTTTTGCAACCTTCCTGAAGATGATGTCCTTGTGGTACCCTTCATATTTCCAGTAAACCTTATAAGGTAACCACAAATTATCTCGTTAAAGCTGATAATTATAAGGTAGCCACAAATTATCAGAAAATATCTGAGACAGCTGATATCCACCTCCCAATAATGGTACCCACTTTGTAACAGCCACTATTTACCCATCCCTGAATTTCCTCTTTGGACTTTAGTAAAAACTTCTTTTCCAGTTTTCCCTGGTGCTAACTCCACCTCAACTCTGTCCTGCCATTTGCCACCAAAAGTTGTGACGTGGACCTGTTTGGGTGTCAGAAGATTCCGAGCTACTTTCTCCAGATTCCATGGATTCTTCTATCATAGCTGATGTGTCTGACAGCTCAGCTGACTTACAGTGTAAGAATCATCTCACAAGTCACTTCCTATGTTAACAAATGGGGTTGTTGTTGTCAGGACCCCATCTCCCTATGTACCTCATTTAGAAAACTTACACATGTCCAAAATTTAGATAGCAAGAAAGTTGTATGGGTGCTCATGACCTCTTGGATTCCTAGTTTTAACTCTATGAAATCATACTCAAAAAAATTCTTCATGAATGTTTGAGAGAGCATAAAGCATGGTGATTACCATGCTGCAAATTTTAGGCACAGATTTCTACTTCTTTTCTGGTCTTGGTGTGGTGTTAGACATAATTGGGGACCAAGTTCCTCCAGGGAATGCTTCAAGGGTACACAAGTACTGATATAGGGGAATGAAACTCCTGACCAGTATACTATATGTCTGGTACAAGTTTGTGTTCTCTAAAATTGAAGAATGAATTTTGGGAACAACAGAGGTTAAGAGCAGAATATATTTATTGAGAGAAAGAAAGCTTCTGTCTGAGGCACAGAAGGGGTCCCAAGGGAGCTGCCAAAGACTCTGTCTTTTTTAGGGACTTTTATAGAGTAAAATCATGGGGTGAGACGGGTTCAAGGTGGGGAAAACTGGGAACTCGCAAGGCAGATGGGCATAAGGTGGGGCAGAATGATGGTTAACTAATAAGATTAATTGTTCATGTAAAATGTATTAAATCAGGAACAAATGGAGGAGTGAATCATGTAGAAAGCAAGTATGCTTACAGAATAGTGACTCTTCCCATAGGGGGTTGGGATGGTGACCCCAGACTTCCTCAGGGTGATAGAGAACTATTTAGGATATGGGTGCATTTGTTTGATCTTTTATCTTAAGCCTGGCCCACAGCAGGAGGTGTCTGTATCCCGTACGCGCATGTTAGTAGTGTTTCTCTCTGTGAGATATATTTTTAAATTTTTTGATTTGTATTTGTCAGTGTTTATAAGTGTTCTTGGCAGATGCTCTGCATTTTATTTTGTAAATAGTAAAAAGAAAGGATAGGAGATATTTATGCAGGTAAGGAAGAAGAAATAGACGTCTCAGGGTGGGGCAGGGAGATGGACAGGCAGGGGAGACTCTACGTGCATCCCAAGAAGAGGTCAAGAAGATGCTGTGTCTCCATCATTCCCCCAAATCCGCAGAGGCTGAGGGTGTTAAAGGGATAAGGAGGTATCAGGTACCCACTGGGTGTCAAACCTTGAGCTAGGTGATATGCCTCTTGGAACCCTCTGAGGGATCTTGTCCCCAAGAGCTATGATGCTCCTCAGGCTGGATGTAGAGGGTACGGGAAGGCGTTTCCCAGCTTGATGTAGGGCGGCAGCCCACTGAATTGGATGTTTCAAGTGATGCACTGGAACAGAGTTCACAGAGAGAGGTCAACTAGAGGGTTTATCGTCAAAGGTGATATTAAAATCTGCTGTAAATCCAAATGCCCCACTCCCACCAACGGTACCAAAAGAGCGGCCTGTGTACATTGGGGGAGAAGACTTTTTTTTTATTTAAAAGGAAAAAGAGAAAAAAAGCAGAGCAAAACAAAACAGTGTAAGGGTACAAGTAATACAGAACTACATAAAAAAAAAAAACAGTAAGCTATCACCAGTTAATAGATTACACGCTATCATCTTAGAAATGGTGTTTCAGGTCACAGGATCAAAGCATACAAAGTGAACATTCAAACAGTGAGACTGCAAATAGTTGTGTTCAGTAATCCAATCAAAAATATTAATATGGTCATCTATTTAACACACCTAAACACCCTTGTTGTTGTATCCTTTAGGGCACTTTTTTTCCCTCTCTTTATTACAACAAAATTTACACACTTTGGGTTTTATTACTCCCTTAGATCTTATTACTTTTTTTTTTGTAAGAGAATAAAATCAAGCATGATAAAACAAAGCTGTCAGTCAAAACCAAGGATAGATGTAGCACACGATGTAAAAACAGAGTACAAGGTTATCAACAATGGTTACCATAATGCCTCTTGCTTCCTTAAGAATTGTTTATCTCATTAGGTATTATAAAGTTGAACAAAACAGTAGAGAACAAGACCAATAAAACCTAAACATTGTAAATCTTACAGAACCTCAAAAGAGGATAATAGTCAAACCAGAATGGGCATCATGGTGAATCTTATTGCCTTATCAAAGTAGTTGCCTATACTCTGATACTTGATACTTTCATACAGAGCAGAATAGAGTCTAATCAGTCAAAACAAGATAATGGGGGTATTACAGGACTTCAAGTTAATAGGAAATCAAAAAAGTTACTATAATATATCCTGCTAGTTTTTTTTTTATTTTTTCCCTTAGTTTAAAAAAGAAATTTAAAAAATTAAATAAGGGGGAGAAGACTTTTAAGGAGAACTGCGATGTGTTCTGAGAACCCACCGCCTACTCCTACCACCAAGGGGAGAGGGTGAGGGTGGTGCTGGATGCGGCATGTCCTGGGGAGATTTTATCACAGACATTGTTCAGGATTGCCAGGGAGTGTTGATGGAAATCAGGCCAACATTCAGCTGGTTGTGTTATGATTTTTAGAGTCTCTACAGTGCACCTCCTTACCACTTACATCCAGGGCAGAATGCTCCTTCACCCCTCCACCTTAGGATGCTGATGTAAGGGATAGCTCTCCAGTTTCCTTAAATCAAGAGAGACTTCTGTTCTCTCTACTATAAAAGAAACACTTTTCAATCTTCAGCTTTGAGAAGGAGGTGCAGGAGATTGGGGTCTGATTCCCATCTGAGAAATCTGAATGACAGAGGCCAGGCTGACCAGCTGCCCCTTGCTGAGGGGAGAGTGGGGGGGAATGGGCTGGCAAGTTAAAATATTTCCTATCTTGCCTTTATAAAATTTTAAACTTTGATGTTATGGGGTAATCCAGCTACTGAAATGGTCCTAGAAACAATTATTTAATGATAAATGAAAATATTCACAATTAAGTGAAAAATTAGGCTCTAAAATATTACTGTAATAATCTCAACACTGAAGAGGCTGAGGCAGGAGGATTGCCACTAAGTTCAAAGCCAGCCTGGACTACACAGTGAGACCCTCTCTCTCAAAAAAAAAAAAAAAAATGGGCAGAGTTCTCAGGGTCAGTTACTTAGCTTCTCCAGAACAAAGTGCTAAGAGTGTGGAAGCAGCCTGGAGAGAGATCACAGGGATTCCAACCTACACAAGATCCATAGGCAAACTGACAGGGGAGAAGAAGAAAACAGGATTCACTGCTACAGGAGAAACAGCTCACCCCTGCAGACACGAGACCGCGCAGTGTGGCTGGAGCAGCTGTGTAGCTGACCTGATGGATGGGGAGTCAGGGAAAGCAACTCTGCTCCTCACAAGACTGAGACCTGACCTGGACCAGGAGAGACTCGTGCTGTGGGGCGCGGCAGTGAGAACACGAGACACTGTCCTGAGTGGCTGCCCTACAGTCATCAGTTGGTGAGTGAACCAGAGGAATGGCAGGAGTTACAGCTGGTGTGGGTGCAACCAGCAGGGCTTGAGCTCCAGCAGCAGATCCCGGGATCGCTTCAGTGCTGACCTCCAGGAGTGAAAGAGCGCAGGGCTGTTCAGTCACTGTAGATAGCTGACAGCCGGACAGCAGACTAGGAGGAACTTGACTGGGAAGTAGGAGCTCAGACCCAGACTCCACTCCCGCAAACACCAAAGCCAGTCTTAGCCCTCGCTACAAAAGACCAGATGCAGCCTCTGTTCCGTGACTGGCTGAGCCAGCAGACGTGGCCTCGGCCTGCACAGGCCAAAGGCACTACCCCTGCCCTTGGTCCAGAGGCACAAACTGCCAAGAGGCCTTGGCTGGTGATGGGAAGAGGGCACCCCAACCCCTTGCCCTGTGATCTGCAGTGCAAGCATGGAAGCAGCCTGTGCTGGACAGGGCACTGCCACCTGCCCTTCGACCAGCAGACAGGCACGTCGCTTGTCCTACACCAGCTCCTGTAAGAGGAGTCAGCGGTGGGGCCAAAATCAGCCCTGCACTCAGCGGTAACCCTACTGCAGACTTGGAGGAGTCATTCAGCACAGATTACAGCTCTGACTAGGGAACTAATACAGAATAGGGGCAGCCAGTGGAACTTTTTAAAATAATGATTTTTCTTTTAAAAACTTTTGAATAGGTTGTATAGCTTTTGGCTTTTATTTTTTGTTTTGTTTTCTCTGTCCTGCCTCTGTCCTTCCTCACGGGTCTTTCTGTATTCTCTGATAGTTACAGGTGAGTGAATACCACCTCTAGTCATTGTTTTGCCTCAAAATTCTTTTGCTTCCTCCTTCATTCTTTCTCTCCTATCTTCTCCTACTTCCCAGAGTCTGAGTGACCATCCTTAGCTTTTCAGTCTTGCTTCCACTGTATTTCTCTTCAGTTATCGCTCTGTTTTGTTCCTTATCCCTCTTAAATTTCCCTCCCCTACTGGATAAAATCTCCCTACCAAAAGGAAATGCACTGCCTACAAATTCCTAGTCTATGTGGGAGGTCGTTATATAACTATAGATTTTGCTCCTGTGGTTAGTGATTCCAAATTAGCAGTTACTACAACTTATCAGTTTGTAGGCTCTGCTTGATGATATTGTTATTGCTAATTGTACTGCTTTAGCCAACTTACCATACTTCTTGTAATCAGTCATCCCCATTGTATAGGAGCAGCAATAATCTGCAGTCACAATCATCCCCATGACCCAGTACCAAAGGAACATTCCTGAAGTTTATCTGGAACTAGAAGAGACCTAGAATAGCAAAAAACAGTTCTAGTCAGCAAAGGCAAATTGAGGGGGAGCTTACAATCTCTGACTTGAAATTATGATACAGAGCTACTGTGATAAAAACAGCATAATACTGGCAGAAAAACAAACCTGAAGATCAATGGAACAGATTAGAAGAGGCAGCAACAACTTAAAACATAGCCCTCTTATCATTGACAAAGGAGCCAAACATGTTTACTGGAAGAAAGAAAGCCTCTTTACTAAATGGTGCTGCAAAAAACAAACAAACAAACAAACAAACACACACACACACAACACTGGCTTTACACATGCTAAGTAGACACTTCTCTGAAGAAGTGCAAGTGGCAAATAAATACATGAAAATACGTTTAACATCGCTGATCATTCAAGAAATGCACATTAAAACAATGCTGAGATTCCATCTCACTCCAGAAAGAATGGCTATCATCAAGAAATCAACCAAGAAGAAATACTGGCGGGGCTGTGGGGGAAAAGGAATGAATACTCTTCCACTGTTGGTGGGAGTATAGACTGATGCATGCACTGTGGAAATAAGTATGGAGAGGTTCCTTGGAAAACTAAGACTAGAGGTTCCATTTGACCCAGCTATTCCGTTCTTGATATCCTCCCAAAAGAATTAAAAGCATCATAGAATGATGCTCTGTTTATAGTAGCACAGTTTGTAATACCAAATCTTGGAAACAACCCAAATGTCCATCAACTGAAGAATGGGTAAAAAAGATATTTTATGCAATGGGATACTACTCAGTCATAAAGGAGGACTGAGGCATTTATTGCTAAATGAATGCACCTTGAGACCATATTCTCAAATGAAATAAATTGGACACGGTGTAAATATCACATTGTCTGTCTGGTGTGAAAAACAGAAAGCATGAATAAGAATCAAAATGTATAATAGGTATTGTGACATAGAAAGAATTTGTTCAAAAGGAAAGAGAAATGGGTGGTAGAAGGGGAAAGAAAAACATCAGGAAAAAGATAAAATGGAATCAAAGCTTTGTAAATAAGGAGGGGAAGAGAGGTTGAAGAAAGGAGAGTGGAATGAAAAAAAAATGAACTTTATGTACAGGTACAAATTTCCTTTGGCGAATGTAATGATTATGTATTTGTAAATTGTACCAATAAACTTAACTTTAAAAAAGAGAGACTATTACTACATTACAACTCTATTTCACAGTAATCGAATATTATATATCTATATATCCTTAGAAAAATAGCCCCAAAGAACTGTCAATAGGGATTGGCATTGGTGATGGGATTATGGATAATTTTTTCATTCAGGGTGTGTTTTATAATTTTTTTAGCCTTTCTATCTACTGTATTTTTTCCAATATAGGTGATTTTTTAAAAATTTTATTTAAGGAGAAAAAGAAAAAAAGCAGAGAAAGGGTACAAGTAATATAGATTTACAGAAAAAAAACAGTAGGAAATCACTAGTTAATAGATTACATATTGTCATCTTAGAAATAATTGTTCAAGTTACAAAATTAAAGCTTATAAAGTGGACATTCCAACAGTGAGACTGCAAACAGTTCTGTTCAATGATCCAACAAAACTCAGTAATATCATTATCTATCTTATACACTTAAATATACATGCAGTTATATCATATAGAGCACTTTCTTTTCCTCTCTTTTGTACAATGACAATTACACATTTTGGGGTTTTGTTGCTCCCACAGTTCTTATTACTTTTTTGGAAGAAAGTAAAACTAAATGTGACATAACAGAACAGAGTCAGTCAAATCAAAAGGATGGACATAATAGATAATGTAAAATCATAATACAAGGTGATCAACAATGGTTACCATAATGCCCCCCGCTATCTCTAATAGAATTGCCTGTATCATCAGTTATAATAAAATTGAACAAAACAGTAAAGAAAAAGCCAGCAAAACCAAAACATTGGAGACATTATAGGTCTTCAAAAGTAGATAATAGTCAACCAGAATGGGTGTCATAATGAATCCCACTATCTTCACAGCTGTTGCCTAAACTTTCGAACCTGGTACTATCAAGCAAAACAGAATAGAGGGACATCAGTCAAAACAAGATGGTGAGAACAATACAGGGCTTTAAATCAAGATAATGGAAAGTCAAAGTGGGTTACTATAATATATCCTGCTATTTTTTTATTTACTTAAAAGGATATCCTTAATTAAAAGGATAAAAATCAAAAGTAAATAATAAAATGGAGATTGAGATAAAAGAAGGCATAACAGCAAAACAGAGCAGATCAAAACATACCCATTTAAGCAAAATAGTGTTTCACCACAAGATAATCCCGACATAAAAGTAGTTACCATATTGTCTCTTTCCTTGAAATCTTTGAGTATAACTTCGTGTACTGTAGCATCAAATATATCAAAACAATGTAAAACCGTTTAAGAGACTGACAGTATTACAGGGTATTTAGAATCAACTAACAGAAAATGAACAATGGTTTCTGTATAATCTCCTTGTCTATAAAAGTTTTTGCTTATACTGTCATACAAAATAAAATCCAATAAGATATAACCTGTTTAGACCAACTGAGACAGAAGAACAAAAGCTTGATGAGACTTAAAACAAGATGATACTAAATCAGTATTACCTACTAAGACATCATTTTCTCTAAAATAGCTGTCCCTGTCATCCAATCTTCTCTGCCTCATTTCTGTTGAGCTCTTTTTCTCTCAGTAGCTGTCAGTTTGTTTTCTGCTCCATTCATTGTGGCCTCTCTGCCACTATTTCTGGATTCTTCATATTTTTCTTTTTTAGAATATCCTGCAGTATTCTCTGTAGAGTTGAATTGGTGGTTCCATATTCCCCTAGTTCCTCTTTATCCTGGAAGCACCTTGTTTTTCCATCAATTTCCAGGGATAGTTGTGCAGGATATATCAATCTTGGCTGGAGATTATTATCTTTCAAAGCTTGCATTATTTCCCCCCACGCTCTTCGTGATTTGATGGTTTGTGCAGAGAAATCTGCTGTAATTCTGATGGGTGTTCCCTTGTAAGTGGTCTGTTTCTTGTCTCTGATGGCTTTTAATATTCTGTTCTTGTATTGGATTTCTGGAATTTTAATTATTATATGCCTGGGTTTTGCTCTGTTTGGGTTGTAGGTGGCTGGGGTCCTATATGCTTCATACAACTGAGTATCTTTACCTTTTGCTAAATTAGGAAAATTCTCCTGGATTATTTCTATGAGTAGCTTTTGTAGTTCATTTGTTTGAGTCCCTACTTCTTCTTTTATGTTCTTAATTCTTAAGTTATAGATCCTCTTATCATCTTCTAGTCTTTGTATTATTGCTGTTTGTTTCTTTGTTATTTTTAAGAAGTTTTTCATTTCATTCTCCCATATTACAAGTCTGCCCTCCAGTTCAGATAATCTGTCCTTAGTTTCTTTCAAGCTGTTATGCCAGTTTTCAATAGAGTTTTTAGTTTCCTGGTAATCTCTTTGAACCTGCTTCACGTATTCTATGCTTTCTCTATTTTCTTCATCAAACAATTCTCCCCTCTTTTTCTGTTCTTCCATTCCACCATCTGTTTTTTCTTGGGTGGTGCTTAGCATTTCTCTAACTATTCTGCTTATGTCTAGCTTCAGGTCATTAATAACTTCATTCCTGAACTTGTCTATGAGGCTCTGGAGATAGTGCTTTATATCTATTGGTGCTGTGTCTGCTATTGCCTCTTTCTCAGGATTGGTGGCCGACGAGCCTTTCTTGTTGCTGCCTCTTCCCATATTCTTTGTTCCTTATATATGCAAGTGTATATAGGAGGCCCAGCTTCCTTCCCTGTCGGCCACAGTCTGATTGACTTGTGCTGGCTAGGTGTTCCCACCCACCGCAGCACACCAGGAAGTTGCCGACCAGGCAGCTTATGCGGGGCCCACCCCTCCAGGTCACCTTCAGGCGCTGGGACCTGGGTTGTGCTAGCCTACTGGGTCTCAGCCAGTAGCATCATGTAGGCTAGGCACTGTTCAATCCCGCTTGAGAGGGGGATATGTGACTGAAGTCACTACAGCGCTCTGTTCCCACAAGTTTGCCTGGTCCTAGAATGTCCTCTGTTGGAGTCTCCTAGACCATGGAAGAGTCCCAGTTTCTCTCACTCACTGCAGGTCAATGCACAGCTCCCCACCAGTCCTGCTTTCAACTCTGTCCATTCACCGATTCCAGTTCTCAGAGCTTTCGCTCATCTCTCTCCCTGCCGAACCGGATGTAGACGCAGCAGTGGCAGCAGGAAACCCAAATCATGGCTTCCAATGGCGCAGGCTCCAGCTTTCACACTGAGGCTTTTCTGTTCCTGTTATAGCACCAGGATTGTATTCCCAGTTGTATTCCCAGTTCTCTCAGCCCAGTTCGTTCTTGGGTCAGCAGGGCATATCTCCACTTGCTTATGATTCCTTACTCCGCACCATTCCTGAATTCTAAGCTGGGTCTTTCAGAGAGCCTCCGTAGCTGCTGCTATCTGTCCGCCATGTTGTCCCAGAAGCCATAGGTGATTTTTGTAATATAAAATAAGCAATAAATGTTTTATTTATTTTTCTCTGATTCAGTAAAGAGTCGGCATTTGAGTTAAGATTCTGTGTCTTCCCTGTAGCCCATCCGCCACCTGGTTTCTAGACTGTAACATCTTAGAAGAGCATGAAAGTACCAGGAAACCAGTTGTCACCTTGGGAAGATGGGAGTGGCCCAACATGACCCTAGGAGAGTTACAGTGAAGGTTTGCTTCATTGAGAAGTAGGAAAATCAGAGCTGTGACTGTAGAGAGCGCTGAGCTCCACTCTAGTAGGTCTGAAAAGTCCGGTAACAGGACCAAGAAGCAGAGTGGAGCTGGTGGGAGGGGTGGAGGAAGGACATTATCATTTCATTTAGGGCCAGGCCTGATCATCAATGCATCCAGAAATGTGGGGTTTTGGGTATATATAATTTCAAATGTAGGATACCTCTTTAAGAAAGACCACATAAAATTACAAATCCAAAATATTTCAAGTTCAAAATATTGGGTTAGAAGGAAAAAGGAATAAAAAAATTACTGGGTCAATGAGCTGTAGAGTCCTTTCTTTTGCAATACTTTTAGGCAACTCACTGGAAACACCTGTAAATTGTTCCTGATCACTCTCTGGGTTCCCATCTCTCTGGGATCCTCTACTTCCCTCCAATATCCCCCAGTTCTCACAGTGGTTTACATAAGTGAGGGGCCCTGAAATCAAGTCTTATTAGCATCATGGTAATTTCTGCTTAACACATTTCTCATATCAAGTCCTTTCAAGCTTCTCCTTGTTACTTTTTAGACTCATAGGTCATGAAACCACAGGACAGCACTTTTTCTATAAATTATTATAGGTCTGTCTTGCTTGAGGGTTGCTGTTCCGTTCTTTTAAAGTGGAGGCTTTGGCCCCTTTCCTGTGTTCCCTGGAAGATCAAGGGAAACTGAAGCTAGCATTTTCCAGAGAGGAAGCTGATAGTTCTGCCTGAAGCAGTCTCTGGAAAAATTGTAAATTTCATTAGTTCATTTTTTCCCTTGCCAATATTATTGTGAGTAACCCAGAAGTTCTTGCAGGTATCAAATCTTGGCTTTGCAAGTGGGGGAAATAGTTGGTCAAAAGGTCACACAGACAGTCTCAGTTTTTAGTTTATATTTAGTAAAAATATGTAGCTGAGCATTCCAAGTTCTAGGAATGTCCAAAGAAAATATATTTCTCTGAGTGGTAAATTTTCACATACTATTGACTATTATTTGTCTTTTTTGGGGGGGAAAGGTCTCACTATGTAGTACAGGCTGGCTTTATGTTTCCTCATATAGCCTAGGTTGGCCTTGAACTCATCATGATCCTCTTGCCTCAGCCTCCTGAGTTCTAGGATTATAAGTATATGCCACTATCCTGGCTATTTGTCATTTTTTTGATCCAAGAAATTCGACATGCATAGCAAACATTATTACTTATGCCTTACATCACTCATGAAGTTTCAGTAAACATTATCTTTGCAACACAGTTGAAAAAATTATGGAGTAATGAGGTTTCAGAGATATGTGTAAAGTTTATACAGCAAAGCTAAGAAATCAGGGAGAGTCCTGGCTGTCCATTCTTTTTTCATTGTTGAATTTCTGAGAGGAGAAAGCCTGAGAATGGTGTGTAATCAGGACCTTTGCCTTGTGAACTCAGGACTTCTAAAGAATTCCTGCTTTACTGTACTGGTGAAATCAGTGAGACTCTTGTTTATCAAGAACACAAATCCAGTTGAGTAAGCATAGCTAGGAAAGGGGAACTATTACGCTAACAAATATCAGGTTGTCTCAAAGGACGCTGAAGTGTGTATGCAGACACATAAGGAAAAACTGAAAGTAGGATCTGATAAGAGCTCAGGCTTTCTTGACTGCTTCAACCTTCAACTCTGTCTTAGTCTTTATCACTGGAGACAGACTTTCTCCTTTTCCTTTTCCTTTTCCTTTCCCACTCATGAGAGAGAAAAGGCCTTGCAACTTACAGCTGCACGCAGAGGCTAATCAGCTGGGTTTCTCAACACCAATCAGAGGTAATCTCATTGTCCCAGGACAGATGGACACCCTGTTCCAGCTGTATAGACAGGAGTCACACGGTATGAGCATGGTCACAGAAGCCCATCCTGGCTGGACCAGATGCTTCCAGGTAAAGGGAAGGAGAGAAGCAGGAGCTGGGCCAATCACCCCAAAAGCATTTGTCAAAGCTGGAGATTTTATGAGAGCAGTGAAGCCCTTGCCAAAGCCTGCTTTTAAGGATATTAGCCTTAATTTTAATCAAAATAGCACAGCAGAGGATTTGTGAGTTCTGGTCTAGCATGTAAGGAACCTAAAAGTTGTCCCTCTGCTCTAACAACCAAAAAACTAAATAAACAGAAAAACCAACTCTTCTTAGTTCTTTGAAAGAACTGAGATCACAACACTGTCCCTACAGCTGGGAAGACAAACATGCAGATGCTGAGAATCAGAATGTTCACAGGGACGGAAACTCCCCCAGCAACTAGTGTCAGGGGAAAGAACGTCCTGAACTGTAACTGAGGAAATGCTAGAGTCAGCTGAGACATGTCTGGGAGTTATACATTTTAGGGAGACACAGTTATACACGTGTACTATGTTTCTTAAGTTTTATCTCTAAGAGAGAACCTCATCAGGTTTTCACAATGAACGTCAGAGACAAAAGTGATTATATGCTTCTGGCAAGATGAGGGGGAAAGTATTTATTTTGAAATATGCCAGAGCAGTCTCTTCTTCCTAACCAGCCCCACTCCCAGTAGAAACCAGTTCACCAAAAAATAACATGCTAAGTGTGTGTGTGTGTGTGTGTGTGTGTGTGTGTGTGTGTGTGTGTGTGTGTTAATCAGAGTATAACCCACTTAGGGAAAGGAAAATACCAATTTCAGAACCCTTGAGTCATCGTGCCACACTTACGGGGAGAAAAACCTCAAGAAAGAAAAACTTGCTCTTGTTTGTAGATGACATTGTTGTCTACGTATAAAATCTGAAAGGGCAAAAAAAAAAAAAAGTACAACACAAGCTAACAAATGACTATAGCAAGTTTTCAGAATTTAAGGTCATTTTACTATACACCAGTAAAGAACAGTTGAAATTAGAAATTAAAAACATTACTATATTATAAACACCAAAATGAAATACTTAGATATAAATCAAACAAACTATTTGTAATAATTATATGAAGAAAAGTACTAGGGCCAGGGGTTTAGCCCAGTGGCAAAAGTGCCTGCTTGGTAAATGTAAGGTCGTGAGTTCAATTCCGGTACCAAAAAAAAAAAAAAAAAAAAAACAGAGAAGGTCACACACACACACACACACACACACACACACACCAGCCCAGAGAAAAGACAGGGCACATACTCTAGCAGAAGAGGTTTTTTTGGAGGAGCTAAAGATGGTGGATTGATAAGCAGCAGAATACAGAGGCTCCCTAAGAGAGACAACTCAGATGTTGGAATAAAACATTGGGGAGAGGTCCGGACAGAGGAAAATGGATCCTCTTGACCCAGGAAGAAACTAAAGGGAAAAGAGCTGGTCAAACACTCAGTCCCAGGGCTACCATTGGAATAGCTAATATTAGTGGTCATGGTGCTCTCGCTAGAGCACTTGCACTTGCGATGCTGCAACTTGCCAGAGCCACCCAAACCCCCGCCACTGCAACTCACTGGAGCTGCAGTCACACTGAAATCAGAGGTCAGTGAGCCTAATAGAGCACAGAGCTGGCAAGGGACCTGCATTAACCTGCAGTTAGTGCTGGGAATAAGACCCTCCCAGGGAAGGGACGACATGCTGGAATCAGGCAGGATGGGCAGGAACAAAGAACAGCACTGACTTCAGTCAGTTGTTCCCTTCCCAGAGAAATTAGTGGATCTGCTTGGCCTGGGTCATGCCCCTGACTGGGACACAATAAGTTGTCCCAAACCAATTCCATATGTGTGGTACACACTAATGTGGTGAAGGCCTCCACAGGTTGACTCACCTGGAAGGGAGAGGCCAGCATACACTGCCCCTGTTTGCACCTTAATGGCCAACAACAAATTGGAGAAGGCAGAATCCCTAGCCAGTGTGCTTCAGAAGAACTATAACCAACAAGGAAAGGGGATGAGACCTCCACCATACACCTGTGTGGAAGAAACCAAAAACACTATAAGAGAAAGAAATAAGAAAAAGTCCCCAGACCCCAAACCCTGAGAACATTGATTGAGGAGAGGTAAATACAAAAGAGATTGAGGGCAGCAAACTGCAAAATCAGACATGATATCAGTGGACATAAAGAGATATCTTCAGGACCTCATAGACGAGCTCAAAAGTAAAATATTAATGCAAGCAAAGCAAGATATAAGTAGATTAATAAAAGAAATGCTAAGCACCTCTCAAGAAGATACAGATGGGAGAATGAAGGAACACAAAAAAGAGAGAAACATTTGATGAATAATATAAAGAAAACCTAGAATACATGAAACAGATTTAAAGAGATTGCCAGGAAATTAAAAACTCCATTGAAAGCAGGCAAAACTGCTTGAAAGAAACAAATGATAGACTATCAAAACTTGAAGACAGGTTTGTAATGTGTGATCATGAAAGGAAAGATCTTTTAAAAATAACAAGGAAAAAGGCAGTAACAATACAAAGGTTAGAAGACAACAAGAGTATCTATAACTTAAGAATAAAAAATGTGAGTGAAGAAGCAGGGGTAAACACAAAGGCTAGTCACAGAAATAAGGAAAACTTCCCAAACATAGGAAAAGAAAATGATATTCAGATGTATGAGGCACACAGAACTCCAGTCAGCTATAACCCAAACAGAGTTATACCCAGACATATAATAATCAAGATCTCAGAAATTCATCACAAGAAAAGAATATTAAAAGCCATCAGAGGAAAAAAACAGATCACCTATAAAGGAAAACCCATCAAAATCATGGCAGACTTCTCCACACATACCATCAAATCAAGAAGAGCTTGAAGCGAAGTATTCCAAGCCCTGAAAGAAAATAACCTCTAGCCCAGATTGTTTTACCCTGAAAAACTGTCTCTAGAAATTAATGGAGAAACAAAATGCTTCCATGACAAAGAGGAACTAGGGGAATTCATGACCACCAATCCAACACTACAGAGAATACTGAAGGACGTTCCAGAGAGAGAGAAAAAAATACCAGGATTTCAGGAACAGTGGCAGAGAGGCCTCAATGAGTGGGACAGAAAGTGGAATGAAGGAGAAAAGCAGACAACTAATGGCAGAAAAACAGCATAGCAGAAAGGAGGCAGAGAAGGTTGATTATAATCTCTAATATAGATGGCCTTGATACACACAAAAAAGAAAGAAACACAGGCAGAATAGATCAGGAGGTAGGGTCCCCCAAGATGATCTGTATAGGAAATATAATTAACCTGAAAAAGGGTTTATGGACCAAAAATCAAATATGAGAAAGCAATGCTCTATGTGACAGGGAACCAGAGAGAAATATGGGCAACTCAATCAGTACCTCCAGATAAGTTGGAAAGACAGGCTTTTGTAGGTAAAGGAATACAACTTGGGATCAACTCCAGGAGTGAGAAGGTTTGGAATCACTTAGGTAAATAGCAGATGGCCCCCCCCAATCTAAAAACTGAGGGAGTTGGTGGGACCCAAAATACACAGTGCACTCTGTGGGAGGGAAAGGGGAGGAACAGTCTTAAAAAAGAGGGCAAAGGATATTGTTAACAGTGTATCAGGATTTAAAACCCACATTACTCTCACTGCTCTGTTTAGATAGATTATATTCTGTCTCAGTTTGTCTACTTGTAGTAGATGAGGGTGCAGACAGTTATGCCCAAAATAGCAGGATATAGTACAGTAATCATCCTTAATTTCCTATTAACTTAATCTGAAGCCCTGTATAACTTACACTGTTTTACCATGACTGATCTTAGTGAATCTGGCTTGCTAGACTGCTCTTTTGTATTGACAGATTTTATTCAAATCAGTTATGATTGATAGTGTCAAGTCTGAGAGTCTAGGCAACTACACTGAAGATGACAAGATTCACTAGGATACCCATTATGTTTATTACCTGATTTTGAAGTTTTACACTGTCTACAATGTTTTTATCAATGTTGTTATGTACTGCTATATTCAATTATACTATACCTGATGATATAGACAATTCTATTGAAAATAACAAGAGACAACACAGACCCACTGTAGAACACCTTGTGCTGTGATTTTATACGACTTTTTCATTTTATGTTTTTATAGGAACATGTTTTATTTTGTCTTGCTTAGTTTTGTTTTCCCCTTTAATACAGAAAGGATAGAAATACATGTAGAGACTCATGCATGAGTAGAACCTAGAAACAATTTATGAGAACTGATCATATAACGCATGATGAAATGAACAACTACTTTGAAGAAAAAGAGACACTACAGTGTCCAGGGCTGATTCCACAGCATCATGATGTGAAATCAAGAAATACTATTATTCTTTGTTTAGAGTGATTTTAACCTGTTTTGTTTTGTTTAATTCTAACATATATGAAGATATGGGCAACTATTTTGAAGAGAATGAGAGACACTATGACAGCCATTGTTGACTTCCCTAGTGTCTGGTCTTGAAGACCTAAAAAGCCTTCCTCATCTTGTTCAGATCAGTTCTATACTATGTTATTTTGTGTGAATTCTCCGTATGTGAAGATATGATCAGCTATTTGGTAGAAAACAGACAATATAATAGATAGTGAAGATCTCTGATTGTCTTGCTTTGAAATTTATGTCTCTTACACAGCTTTCTTATGCTCTGTTTTGTTATATTCAATTTTACCCTCTTTAAAAAAAGAAAGAAAAGTACTAAGCTCTAAATATTGATACCAAAAAGTTTAACAGATGGGGAGATATCCCATGTTCAAGAATAGAAAGATCAATATTGTCAAGATGTTGGTTCCTCTCGATTTGATGTGTTGGTTCAGTACTATGCCAGTGAAAGTTCTTCCGAGTTTTATTGTGGAAACCAACAAGCTGATGTTTATATAGAGAAGTAAAAGAACCAGAATAGCCAATTCAATATTAAAGAACAAACATGGGTTTGACACTATCCAATTTTAAGACCTAATTATAAAACTATGATAATTAAGATAATGTGGGATGAGTAAAAAAATAGACAACTAGATCAATGGACTGGAAGAGAAAGTCCAGAGACATGTAAATATAGTCACAAGATATTTGACAAAAGGGCAAAAGCAATGCACTGAAACAAAGAGAGTCTTCCACAAATGATGATTGAACAACTGGATACACACAGAATTTACAAAATCAAAATGAATCAAAGTGGAAAGCTATGGAGTCCTTAGAAGATAACACTAACACTGGAGAAAATTTGCCCTATCTTGAGTATAACCATGCATTTTTAGATACGACACTAAAGAGACAATTTATGGAAAAAATAATTGATAGGCTAGATCTTGTTAAAATGAAAAACTTACTTTGTGAAAGACAGTATCAAAAGAGTGAGAAGTCAAGCCACAGTCTGTAAGTAAATATTTG
Source organism: Cavia porcellus (assembly GCF_034190915.1). Lineage (NCBI taxonomy): Eukaryota > Metazoa > Chordata > Mammalia > Rodentia > Caviidae > Cavia > Cavia porcellus. Next base: position 33,668,808 of record NW_026947508.1, read on the forward strand.
CAAACTACATGTCCAATTAAGCTCTGTTATCTACAATATGCAAAGAACCTTTAAAACTCAACAATAATAAAACAACTCAATTAAAAAATGGGACAAAGACCTGGACAGACACCTCACCAGAGAAGATGCCTTACCAAGCTAGATAGCATGTAAACATACGCTACATCATACATCATTAAAGAATTACAAATTAAAATGTCAATCAGACACCTCTACACTCCTAAGTCTGGAACACTGACATCACAAAAATACAGGTGAGGGTGTGAAACAGCAGGAACCCTCATCCACTGTTGGTGTGAACACAGAAATGGCACAGTCTTCTGTCAGACACTTGGGTGTTTTTTTGTTTAGCAACTACACATGCCTTACATGGGAGAATTTCTCAGCTAGCAAGGAGACAGAAGAGAGAAGAGTGTGGCTGGAAGACTGAGAAACATGGCTAATTTCATGGAATTCAGATAGCATTTATTTTAGGCAAACTCATATAATACACTAAATTTTTGACCTTCAATTTTTCTCAACCTCCTATGCTCATAGGTGAGGCTTTTTTGGAGCTGGCTGGATCTAAGGTACGTGATTCTGGGAAAAAGGGTGGGTGGTACTGAGTTCACTGACTGGTTTAGCATCGATCTGGGTGTGGGTAATGGAAGGTCGAGCCTGGGTGTGGGTGGCACCAACCAAAAGGCTGATAACCTGGACAGGATAAAAGGCAGTGGGAGGCTTGCTACTGCTGCTGCCGCCGGCCTCTTGACTGCCTCTTGCCTGCTGTTGCCTGTGCAAAACCCTCTGCCCTGCCTCAGTTCCCTGCCTGGGCGCCAGCTGACTGTGAACTGAAATCTCTACAGCCTATGGGTGTTTGTTATTTGTCTCAGCAGCAAGAAAACTAACCAAGACACACACAATAACTACTTAGCTAGGTTAGTGAAGGAAATTAATATGAAGGCCTGTGTTACAAGAACCTTAAATGCTATGTTTATTCTCTAACTATAATCTCTGCAATTCAAGGGAAAACAATCACTTTATTTGTCTCACTTGAAAATGGTAAGAAAAATTGACCTGATAGTTTAAATGTAATATTGTTTGATCAGTCTAATTCCATCCTATAAGATTTTGTTTGTGTCTATTTTAAGTGAGAATTTTGTGATGTCTTTTGTGCTTCCTTAGCTAGAACTAAATATAAAGAACACAAGCAGAATCTGCTATCAGTTGCCAGTACACCACTGGGGACCTTTACATGCAGTGACCAAGAGAACGGTTCAGAGGTAACTCTGGACCAAGCTTTCTCCACCATCCTTGGAGGTAGGTCTCTCTGCTTCTTCAACTGCCTGTTCATAGAGTTTTGCTCGAGCACCTGTCCAGGTGTTCTCTAAGGATATTTTCTTTTCTGGTTCCTTCTCCTGTGTCCTTTCCAATGTCCTCCACCTTCCTCCTGCCTGCAGGGAACCCATGTGAATGATACGATCATATACATCACATTATGTTTTTTGTTGTTTTTGTAATTTTTCTTTTCTACATTTTTCTTTCCCCACTTAGCAGTATCCCTGGAAATCTCTTCAGCAGAGAGGCCGATGATGAGGCTGATTTTTAAATTGTTGCATTATATCTGTACCAGCCCATGACAACATTTGCTCAGCCATTCCCAGCAAAAACTTTACATTGTTTCTTGTTTTTTCTGGCTCTATAATGTTGCAAAGAATATCTATATCTATATCTATATCCATATCTAAATATGTCCCTATAAGTTCTACCAAGGCTTAATTACTTCTAAAATATGCTCCAGTTAATCCATTTTGAGAGGAAAAATGTGTCAATTTTTATAAAATTTTGTTTGATGGCTGGGAGAACAGATTGGGCTTTCCATTGTCTTTATTTATATTTCATTTCTCATATTTTGGTGCTTTTCAATATGTTCCTCTTACATTTCAAGAAAGATACAGGAGGTCCCAGTACATTTTTAAAAACACTCAACTCTCAGGAAGTCTATTTATAATTTAGATTAAAAATAAAATATTTCTCCTTGACTCCTTAATTCTGAACACAGTTTTAAGATTTGCACACTTAAAGGTATGATCATGAAGAGTTATTTCTAATTATAGCCATGTACTATAGATAGTGTGTAGAGTGGCGTGCCTCTAAGGTTATAACAGAACTGAAAATTTTCAGTTACTTAGATTTTTTAGCTGTCAAAAAGCTGTGACATAATGTTTTGCTTGTGTTTTGGGGGTAATGATGTTATAAACAATCTATTGTACTGCTGGTGGCATAAAACTACACCGTGTAGTGTGGGATACTGCTTAGCAGCACAGTGCCTGCCTGGCAAGCACTAGGTTGTGAGTTTATCTGCAGTACCAAAGATAGAGAGAGAGAGAGAGAGAGAGAGAGAGAGAGAGAGAGAGAGACAGAGACAGAGACAGAGACCGAGAGATGGGGGGCATGAATAATTAGGTATAGTACATAATACTTGATAATGACAATAAACTATTATGTCACTGGTTTATATATTTACTGTACTACATTTTAATCATTATTTTAAGTGTCCTCCTTCTACTTAAAAAAGCTTACTGTAAAATAGCACATTATGTTACACCGCTGGCTGCCTCTTACATCTCGTGTTGACCTTATCTCTTGAGTGCATCAAAAGGCCACATTATGCATGTCACACACCACACAGGTAAGTGTGTGGTAAACCACATCATCCAGGTTGTGTGATGATAGCACCATGACAAAGCTGCCTCATGACACTTTCCTGGGAACTTATTCTCTCCTTAAGTGATGCATGTCTGCATATAAACAGTGTTTAAGATGATTACTGTCTCCTATCATCTTTCAGAGAACTTTTATATGTAAGTCAAAGCTGACATTTCTCAGCTGGTCTTCTTGTAATAGTTACCAATTGTGACTTAGGACAACTTTTTAAGAATAAAGTAATCACTGGGATATGGTGGTTATAGTTACAGAATTCCAGGGCTGTAAGTTATCCAGTGGTGTCAAATGTTGCTGTTTGGCCTTGGAAACAGAAGTATGACCTTCAAAAAGCAACTTAAGGTTTGTGCTCTGAAAACTAAAAATCCCAGTTCAGAACTAACTAAAATACATAAGATATTATTTTATTGAAAAATTTTGTCATGATTTTATTCATATAAATGAGAAAGTGAAAGTAACTTAGATGCTCCAAAATAGCAGAAAGTTTAAATAAATAATCATAGAAAAAAATTGTTGATTCTTATGTACCTACTATGAAAGAAAGATAGGAAAGGGGTTTTTTGTCTTAGTTACTTTTCTTTTTTCTTTTTATCAATTATGTATATTTTATTTTAAATTTTATTTATTTTATTTTAAATGCAATAAATGCATTCAATAAAATGGAACAAAACAAAACAGTGAGAACAATGTTGGGTTTCAAAAACAAGATAGAAGGAAATCCCCATAGTTGCTATATTGTGTATTATTACCCTTTAAATAGATGCTCAGACTACCAGCTTTAGGCCTGGGAAGTCAATAAACCATTTAAGCATTAAGTGGGTTTTTATTTCACTTGCTATCAGCTCAGCCTGCATGCCTCTGAATTAGCAGGTTGCTTATGGGGGAGCGGGAGAGAAGGCTCTTCTTGTCTCCCAGCCTGTGCACCTGCTGGCTCATGGGAGGGCACAGCTTGGTTCTCCTCCTGGCCCATATGGCTGCCACTGGCTCACAAGAAGACACGGGTTGGGCTTCTTTTTTCTCCTCCCAGCCCATGACTCCTAGGAAAGTTTTACAGCAATATTAAATTAGGAGACTGACACAGGTTACAAAATCATGTGTTCAAATTGGTTAAATATACACAAAGATGAAAGGCTAGTGAGACATATACTTAAATTCTATGGGTTTTTTTTAGGGGGGAGAAAGATTTTGAGCAATTAAATTCTATGTTTCAAATTTTCAGTAATTGTGAAGTATCACTTCTATACTTTTTAAAAAATAGAAAACCAACTAAAATATATTTCTGATGAACTGGGAAAATTATAAAGAAATTTCCTTAGTGAGCCAGTGGGAGTTATTTGGATTCAAGTGACATAAATGAAGTGACAATATGAATTTTCATACCAACAGTATCTTTAGAAGACCAAGAATATTTGAGAACAGATAACACAAGAGGAATTTTGTTTGTTTAGATTTTCCAAAGTATTATTTCAAAATTTATTTAACCAAAATCTATACCACAATCTATAAATAAACAGAAAAAGGATAGAGTTAACTGTAGCGATGAAATTATTCCAAAATATATCCAGAGAAGTTTGGGGAGCCACGGCAGACATCTGATTTAAGCTTTGTCAAAACCTGAGAGTTCTCATTTTTGTTAAAATTTTAACAATTGAATGAATTCTACTTCCTTATCCCACTTTTTCTCTTTCCTTGCCTATAAAATCAATAGTTAATTTTGTTTTTAATCATTCTCAGGCATGTTTTTGTACTGTTTCTACATATTTATGTATCTATAAATAATAGCCTAATTTGTAGGGTTTCAAACTTATTGCAAACGATGTCATCTTAAATACATCACTGTGAAGTTTACATTTGCACCTCGCATCATGTGTTAAGATTTATCCACATGAACAGAGGTAGCTTTAATTTTTTGATTGTATAACTGGCTGAACATGGCATAGTTTATCCTTCTTCCAATTCTGGATTGCTCTCATTTTGTGTATATATTATAATTCTTCAATGAACATTTAGGTCTCCCTGCACATGTGTGAACATTTTTCTGTCAATGATAAATATCTAGCAATAGGACTTCTTGGTCACAAAATAGCTCATTTTAAACTTTCTTAGATAAGGTTGAATTAGTCTCTGCAATGTTTTTATCAACTGGCATTTTCATAAACAGTAGATGGTCATCCTTCAAACTTTAAGTAACCTTCAGGTCTTGGTGCTATCAAAATTTAAAATTTTGCCAATCTGCTGATGTAAAATATTTATGTACTTTACAGAATTTTGAAGGTGCTGAAATATTTTTTTGCTCACCTGTAATCACCTCATGATACTACAGAACACTAGAATTTATTACGTCTGCCTGGTTTAGATCTGAAATGTAGTCAAAGGTGGGGTTTCTAGAGGGTGATTGAATTATGAGGGCTCTCATTTCATCCATGGATTAGTTTGTTGGTAGGATCATAATTTGAAGGCGTTTGGGTAAGTGATAGGAATTTAGGGAGTGGAGCCTGGTTGCAGGATGCGTGTCATGGGGTGGGATCTCGGCACTGTAGCTTGTCTTTGCTCCTTTCTCTCATGCTCTTCCAGTTCTCTTTCTCTGTTTAGCAGATACCATAGCGTGAATAGCTTTCCTGCACTGGACCTGTCTACCATATTCTATCATGCTACAGGCCTAAGAGCAGGGGAAGCAGCTGACTGAAACCTCTAAGACTGTGAGCTTAAAAAAATCCTTGCTCCTTTAATCGATTATCTGAAGCTGGGTGTGGTGGCACATGCCTGTAATCCCAGCACGGGAAAAGCAGGGACAGGAGGATTGCTGTGAGTTTGGGGCCAGCCTGACCTGCAAAGTGAATTCAAGGCCAGCTTGAACTGCAGAGTGTGACCTTGTCTCAAAAGGACCAGAAAAAAAAAATCACTTCTCTGAGGCCCTGTGTCACAGTGACAGATCTGACTAATACAACTTCTATTTTGGTAACTTTCCTCTCTCACTCTCTTCTTGACTGTTTGCAGCCTCTAATAGACACTATTTTACATTCAGATTGACATTTTTAGCATCCAGCACAACACATTTGTCTTTCGGTGTCTGATGTATCTCACTTAGCATGATACTCCCCAGTTCGACTCATTTTGCTGCAAATAATAGGATATAATCTTTTTTATGGCTGAATATTATTTCATTGTATATACAGTCTGTACTTTCTTTTCAATTCATTTGTTGATGGGCATCTAGGCTGACTCAATGCTTTAGCTATTGTGAATAGTGCAGTAATAAATATGAAGATGAAACATGCTTTGACATGGTGATTTTCTTTCCTTTGATAATCTGTGCATAACAGGGATAGCAGAATTGTATGGTTGCTCATGTTCTTCTTGTATTATGTTTTTTTCTTATCAAAATAGAGAAATTCTGTGTGTGCATTAGACATATACATCACAATATTTCTTCTTTTTCTCATCTTTAACTTTGTTCTTGATAATTTGAGTAGACATAGATTAAGTATAATGATAAATGTATCAATTTTTATATCATAGCTAATACCTCTTGCTTCTCATTTATGAAATCCTATATTTTTGTCTTTTTGAGACAGAGTCTCACTGTGCAGTTCAGGCTGGCTTTGAACTCACAGCAGTTTTTCTGCCTCAGCCTTTTCAATGCTCTGATTGCAGGTGTGCACCACCATGCTAAGACTATAAACCCTATTTTTTTCAAATCCATTTTATTCAAGGATAAAAAGAAGGAAAAGAAGAAGAAGAAGAAAAAGAGGAAGAGGAAGAGGAAGAAGAAGAAGAAGAAGAAGAAGAAGAAGAAGAAGAAGAAGAAGAGGAAGAAGAAGAAGAAGAGGAAGAAGAAGAAGAAGAAGAAGAGGAAGAAGAAAACTACAACAAAATTTCAAAACACATCAATCAGGGGGCAATAATGGTACCTACATTGTACATTTTCACCCCCAAATCATTCACCCAGAGCACAAGACATCTGCATTCAATTGTCCAAACAGTACCAGCACAAATCTTTCTCTTCAGTGAACTTAGAGAAATCAGTAGTACAACTAACTTAACTATTTTTTATACATACACATACCCATATACATGTTTTTTCTTTCAACTTGTCACACTAAAAGAACAATATGATGTTTACACATGTGTGTATTATTTCACTAATGAGTATGTTCTCAAGGTGCATCCATTTACCTTTAAAAGTGTCTGGTTTACCTTTCTTTATGGATGAGTAGTACCCCATTGTATAAAAGTACCACATCTTTTTTATCCATTCCTCAGTCAATGGGCATTTAAGTTGTGAAACCCTATTTTTAAAGAAATATTTACTTCTCTATTTAGGAAGCTGAGAGTAAGATTTCTTAAGCCCAAGAGTTCTAGGCCAGCCTGGGTGTTACAGCTTGTGTGTGGATGTTTGCCCAGAGCTTCATGCAGTCATGGGGTAGCCAGAGCTAGAATGTGTGGTACTAGGACCAACGGTGTGATTACTTAACCAATCCACTGATTGGTTTGGCATTGATCTGGCTAGGATTAAGGATGTGAGTGCTACATCTTCCCTAGTGTGGGTAGACTACATAAAATATAAGCAATAGAAAAAGGGCTAATATGCCCTCATCTGCCTGCTTGCCATGGACTGTTTTTTCTCTACAATTCCCCTCTGCCATGCCACCCTGCCTTGGAGCCTGTTGTCCATGCACTGAAACCTCTACAAACTGTGAGCCAAATAAATCTTTACTCCTTTAACTTTGAGTGGGGGGTATTTGCCTCTGCAACAAGAAAAGTAACTAAGACATTGGCAACATAACACATTTCTACAACTATATTCTTTCTATATTTTGTTTAGAAGTTTAAAATTTTATATTAAATCTGTAACTACCTGGGACTTATTTTATATAATGTGAGTGAAGAATTGAATTTTACATTTTCTTTTTGGATGTATCACAGGATAAATGTATAAACAAATTGTTCCTTTTTGTGCTGATTATAACATTGCTCTAACATGTACTGGGTCTTCCTGTTAGTCTGTTTCTACACACTCTCCTGCACCATCTCTAAGCACGTTCCATTTTGTCTCAAAATAAACCTAGCACCTGGCAAGCGCCCAACATTCTTTTTCAAAACTATTGCATTTGCAGCTGGGTATTTAGCTCAGCAGCATAAGCGCCTGCCTTGCAAGCGTGTGGTCGTGAGTTTGATCCCTGGTACTGAAGTGAATTTTAGGATCAATTTTTGGTCCTGTTGGGATTTTTATTGGAATTGCATCTAGTTTACACTGTTTTGGAGAGACTCGAGACCTTCATCACATCAACTTTCATCATCTTGAACATGTAATTCCTCTTCAGTTAACCCAGTTTTCCTTCGTACCTTTTTGCAGTGTTTTTTAATGGTGTCCATAAAGGCTGTGCCCATCTGTTAGATTCATTCTTTGGTTTTACGTTTTTATTGCCACAATAACTTTTCTCATCTTCTAGCTCATTATTACTGGTCTTTAGGGAAACTATTAATGTTTATTGTTCTGATGTTCAAAGCCTTGTTGACCTCCCTTGTTAGTCCTAAATTTTGTCTGTGAAGTCTCTTATTTAGGCAAATAGTAAATCAGCAGAAGTTCGTTACATTCAATCTTTCAAAACTTTCTGTCCTGTTATACACTGACTTTGGCCTCCAATACAATGTGAAATAGAATTATTGATAGGGAACATCCGTGCCAACTGCTGACTTTATTGATAAGGAGTCTGTGGCTTCACCATGTTATTTATCTTAGATTAAAAGGAATGTATAATTTATACTCATATCACATCAGAATATATTTGTAAAATCAGTGTTTTGTAAACTAACTCATGGTTTTTAAAACAAGAATAAAGCCAGGATGTAGTCCAGTAGCACAGCGCTTGCCTGGCAAGCACGAGGTTGTGTTTGATTTCTGATACCAAAGAGAAAAGAAACGGAAATAAAATAATACTCAAATAGTATAAGAGAGCACTATTGAAATTAAAGGCGAGAGCCAGGCTTGGTGGTGCGTGCCTGTAATCCCAGCATTCGGGAGGCTGAGATATAAAGGATCGCTGTGCATTTGAGTTCAGCCTGGGCTACAAAGTGAGTTTAAGTTTGAACTGCATAGTGAGACCCTGTCTCAAAAAGGCCAAAAAAAAAAATTAAAGGTATTTGTTAAATATATATATGTGTGTGTATATATATCTATATATCTCAATCTATCCATCTAAGTGTATGTGTACACGTGCATTTATGTACATGATTTTAATGTAAAATGTCTTAAAGGGGCCATACTAAAATATTTTGAAAAATTCTGTATTATATTATGATTTTTAAATTTTGTTCTTCAGATTTACTATAGCTTTGCTAATTTTTTTATCTGCTTTTCTTATCCATTTCTGATTGAACCATTTAAAGTAGCTTGAACTCTACTTATAGATTCACCCATTTTCTTTGAAATTTTGCTTATTTTAGCTTGTATATTTTGAGACTGTGTTTTTAGAAACATAAAAATTCATGTTTTTCATATTTTCTATCATTTGTTATTACTTCTGCCATAACCACTTCAGAGAGTGCAGGTGGGTCGCTTTTGGATTGTTTTACTTTGTTGCTCTAGGGTTTGCCTTTGGTGAATTAGAAGTCTGGGTTGCATCTTGTTTAAGGGTCTTCCCATTTTCTGTTTTATCTTTTTTTAATTCCCGAGTTTATGCTTATAAATTACCTATGGCAAGTAGTTTTATTATTTGTATTTAAAATCCTTAGGGTATGACTACTTCTCAAAACTGTCTTCCAGGTTTAGCTGTCTTTTGGATTTTAAATCTGTTGCAAGACCCTACCTCTTCAGTTTATTGGAGATGAGAAGCTGCTGTCTACCTGGCCCAGTCCCGGGTTTTTAGGCACTGGCCTATACTGTTTTTTATGAGTCTTAGGCAATATCAGTCTTGGTATACTAGAAAGAACAACTGGTTAGAACAATTAAGTCACTTTGGCTAAATAACAAATAGCATCAGAACAGCCTAGAAAATGCCAAACTGAGATAATTATTTGCCACCTTTAACCATATGAACTAGATCTGTGGTTATATAATAACATCTAGAATGAATCAGAGAATTATATGCAGTCAATAAACAATGTGGCAGTTTTACCCTCAGAGGAGAAAATCTAAAAGGGGTTGGGAAAAATAGAGAAATAGAAGAGGAAGAGATTAAAAGCAATACTGGAGGACAAAGGAAGATTACACAAGGTTTGGGAAACTGGTGAAGAAAACAGGAGGGAAAGAAAGAAGGAAGAAATAAAACTAAGAACAGAACAGAACAACAACAACAAAACTAGAAACCATTTTCACACGCAAAAAGCAAGAACAATCAAGAAAACACAACAAAAATAAAATGAAAGCAGAAAGAAAATAAGAAAAAAAGTGTCCACTTCAAGGTGTGTCTGTGTTGTCGGTGGTAGATAACTTGGGTGGACAAGGTCCAGATCCAAGGTGATTAATTCAAGCAAGCCAGCTCTAGCTTTATGGTGGGGCGGTGGGTAATTTTATCAAGCTGTGCTGAAGTTCAGGCTGGTTTCTGACCCTCAGGCTGGAAGCATACCTGCTCAGTCTACAGCAGCCCATTTGCCCCCTCCAGCTTGAACTTGCCAGCTCAAACTCAGCTCCCTGACTTCCTCCTGACTTGAACTCAGTTCCCTGACCATGACGCTGGAAGCTTATAGACGGAATCACCACTTATTTTGAGTTTCAAGCTCAGTTGGCCCCTTTCCAAGATGACTCATGGCCAGTTGCCCTCTCCTCGGGGACGTTTGTGCCCAAATAACTCACCAGCCACTGAAATCTGCCTTCGTTGCTCTGTTCCACTTGTGTGTTTCTTTGTGGAGGCCTCCGGGGCCACTAGTAGTCACCAAGCATCTGCAGTTCTGAGCTGCCCCTCTCATGCTAGGAGTCCAGAAAGTACTGCCTGCCAGCTTCTCCTTCTTCATTGAAGTCTCTTTCTTCACTCTTGATGTACTTTAAATCTTGCTTCAGTTTCTTCCTAGGGCTGGAGGTACTTCCCTCCTTCTCCTCACAGTGCTGTGTTCTAGGATCTGGACCCCAACTCTCAGAGAGGCTCTTTATCTGCTGCTTACCTCTCTGCCATTTTTCTGGAAGTTCCCCATTATTGTGATGTAATGTCTGCCTTAATTCTTATCAACTTTTAAAAATTAAGTTAATATCATCTCACTTGCTTTATTTGAATTAGTACAGTATTCAGTACTCAGCAAGTGAATACTGAAATTCAATCCAATACATTAATCTATGTTTTATACTGGTTATATTTAGTCCAATTACATTTATTGTGATTACTGATACTTTCTTTTTTGTTTTCTCTTTATTGACATTTTTCCTGTTTTTCCCAGATTTTTTGGCTTTTAATAGGTTAGGAAACTATTTTTATAATTATTCTTTTATTTTTTTCTTTGTTGTTTGTTAACCAATTCATTTATAGTTATTTTACAGTTTTAACATACCTTATTTAAGTTTAAAATATTCGAGCAGTTTTCTTCAATGTTGGTGCTTAGGAAGACCATTTCTGAACCCTATTGCAAAGAGCCATTGAAAAAAATCATAAGACAACAGTTCAGAAGAAAAGAATAGAGTTAAGTTATTGAGCAAATGCCTGCTTTTCATATTGAAGTTTACAGTACCTATAAAAAGTATTGGCCCTCTTATAAAAGAGTTTACTATCCACATGGGCTTGATTATTAACCCACGTGGTGTACGACCACATGAAAGAGGTTGTGGCCTTTCATTTAAAGGGATTCCGTAAGAAGGGTTGGTTATAAGACAGCACTCCTCAAGTAAACAAACAACAGGAAGAATTCTTACAGAATACAGAAAGCCAAAAAATTAAGATGAGAAAAGAAGAGAAACAGTTCTCCAGTCTAAAAGATAAACTCTGTGTGTTATAGGAATGTCTGAAATAGAGGACAAAGTAAATGAAGCCGAAACAATAAATACAGAACAAAGTGAAGAAAACTAAAAGAAAATTATAAATAAAAAACCAGAAAGAAAAACTTTCTAGAGCTGAAGAATAAAGTGGGCCTGCAAATGAAGAAGGCTCACAGGGTACCTTCAAAATTTAATGAGAAGAAAGCAACACTTACTTTTTTTTTCTTTTGGTACCGGGGCTCAAACTCATGACCTTGAGCTTGCCAGGCAGGCACATGCTGCTGAGCTAAATCCCTAGCCCCCTCATAACTTTTTTAAATTTCAAGGATAAAGAAAAATTTCACAAGTTTCTAGACAGAGAAAGCATGTCACCTAAAAAGGGGCGAAAGTTAGACTGACTTTAGATTTTTCCCTTACATTTCTAAATGTCAGAAAACAATGGAACAATGTCTATAGAGTTTTAAGGGAAAAATGATTTTAAATCAAGATTTATGTAGCCTGCCATGTTAGTATTTGTGTATGAAGGAACCCAGAAGACATTCTCAGATACCAAGGTGTTAAGAAAGCATATCATCCAACAACAATCCCTGAAATGTTTGCTGAATGATTTACTGCAGCCAACAGAAAAATTAGAGTAGGGAGATAATTTTATGAAAGATTTGATGTTAAAACTAGTGAAGAGCGGGGCTGGGGATTTAGCTCAGCGGCATAAGCGCCTGCCTTGTAAAGCAGGCAGTCGTGAGTTCGATCCCTGGTACCGATAAAAAGGAAAAAGACAAAAAAAAAAAAAAAAAAAAAAAAAAAAACTAGTGAAGAGCGTAAAGTCTAAAATTGTTGTATATAGGGTAAGAAAGCTAAATCCAAAATAGATTTGTAAGATAGATGTAAAATTTTCAGTATATGTAGTTTTAAACTCTCGAAGAACATATGAAGTATCCAGTATAAATAAATACTATTTTACTTTTGCATATAATATTATAAAGATACATGTTATTAAGCCAAATGTAGGTTAAATAAAAGTGCTTTGTCACTGGGCAGGACAAGTACAGAAAAAACATCCAAATGTTCATCTAACAAGATTGGAAAATGTTAGTTTTATTTTGTTTTTTTTTTTTAATGGGATTGTTTGAATTCCTTTTTTTAAAAAAACCTAACAAGTTCATAATGTTAATACTAATAATGTAAGGAGAAAATTTCCAAAGCACAGGTTGCAGAGGGGTGGGTATGTTTGAAATACAGACTGCGAAAGCCACCAATTGCTGTATCAGGTAGTTTGTATAAGTCAGTTTGTCACTGAGTTGTGGACAAAAGAGATCGTGCATACTTCAAGTTTCTGGAGTGGAAAACAAGCAAAAACCCAAGAAAGAGTGGCAAAAGAAAAATACCAAGCAAGTGTTACATTTGCATGGAAGATATTGACAAAAATAAAAGTGAATTATACTCATGAACTGGTTAAATTTTAATTAAGATCCAAATTAAATAAAAAATCAATCTCTAATTTGAGATGTATTTGTATAAAACAAAGGTTGAGCTGGGTGTGATGGTGCACCCCTGTAATCCCAGCACTTGGGAGGTTGAGGCAGGAGGATCACTGTGAGTTTAAGGCCAGTCTGGGCTACAAAGTGAGTTCAAGGACAGCCTGAACTGCAAAGTAAAACCCTGTATCAAGACCAAAAACAGGGCCAGGGATATAGTTCAGTGGCACAAGCACCTGTCTGGCAAGTGCAAGGTCCTGAGTTTGATTTCTGGTACAAAGAAAAGACAGAAAAGTAAATAAAGGTAAAGGAGTTTAAAGAAATAGAAACTCTAGATCACAGAGGTAGAGAATAACACTTACCTGGCAGAAATAAGGATATTACAAGAAATTTCACATTGAAGATTACAAAAAAAAAAAGGATTATGCAGCACTTGTGTGCAAGATTTTTGTTCAGTATCCTGATATGGATGGTTGTTTCACTGTTGTAAACTGATATACACACGTATTTTAAAACACATTCAAAATTAGTGATTTTACTTACTTAAAATATTTAGTGGCTCTATTCTTCCAAACACAGAATCTTGTCATGCACAGTCAATATTTAATAAAACTCACAGACACATTTAATAACTTTTTAGCATTGTTTTGTTTTTTTTGTCCCTATTTTTGCTGATTTCATTTTTCAAAAACTAAATATATATATTACCAAGTGTATCATTGTGGGTGCATTTTGTCTTTGTTTCTGAAAATTGCCTTTTTGGGGAAGCCAAGCAAGCAGCTCCCCTCCCTGGTAAGTGGCTGTGGTGTGGCAGACTGTGGCCCTTCCAGGGGGAGAACCACTATTGTCTCCTGAGATCCACACCATGTTGGAACTTAGGACACTGGGAAACCAAGCAACCAGCCTGCCTCCCTGCTAAGCAATAGTGAACCTACTGGTGCACAGCCTAGAGTCAAACATCCCACTTCCCCTACCCCCTTTCTCCTGTACCCCCGTTAGCAAAAGGGAACCAGAAATCTGAGCATCTCCTGGGAGGTTGACCATAGCAAATAAGGGGGATTTCCTTCTACCATCTCTTTGAAGGCAAATATTTTTATTATGTTTTGCTCTATTCTGATTAATGGTACTGCTCTATTCAATATTCTGTTTTGATAAATTCTATAATATTCTGTATTTCATTTTATTTTGATATACATGATTGAAACAACAACTATTGTAAAGATAACAAAATATACTGTGATACCTGTTACTGTTATCCCGGTAACCTGCTATGAAGTTCTGTACCAATTTCACTGTACGATCTTAGTTGGCTTTATTCTGTCTTGATCTGTTGTATTTTACTACTTTCAAAATAAAATAAAAAAAGAAAATTGCCCTTTTTTTCTTGTTGTTAAATAATGATTCAGCTGGATATATTTTCCTTTAATATTTAAAGACATCACTACATTATTTCCTGGCCACAAATGCTACTGAAATAAGTCTACTACAAGCTTAATGGCTCCATCTGAGGATTTTGTCTTTTTTCTCTGGTACCTTTAGGAGTTTCTTGTTATTGATGATCTGCATTGGTTTTGTGATGTGTTGTTCTCCACCCAGGATGTCCTTCATGTCAGATGATCTTGTCATGAGGTTATGACACAGCTGGAAAAATAACAGCAAAATTAACACACTCTTTTATAAAGTATAACCCAAATGCTGAAAGCCACATCAGTTTCAGCCACGTGAGCAATAAAGTTACATCAAACTACAGTAACATGTTTAGGAAGGAAATTTGACTTAATTGAGTTTTCCAGACTAGTAATTTTAATCAAATTTATACCAGCCTCCAGGGCCAAAATATCACCTTCAACCTAAGAATAAAAATCTGGCCAGGAGAAAATATTAAATTTCTGCCCTTTACATTACTGAAAAGTTAGCATCTCAACATTATTTTACTTTTCCATTTTTACCAGTAGTTTCTATTAACTAAGAGTTTATTTCTTCTCCTGAGTTAAAGAAAAATTTTCCCCAACAAACTGGAGGATAATCTCAACCTGAGAAAGAACAGTTAAAATATGAGGTGATGCAGGATCTATAAATATTGTCCTTCCAGACAAAGGTTCTGCAGCCTAAGTGGCCTAATTAAATGATTAAAACTAACCTGCTTGGTCCTTTGGGCTCATAAAGCCAAAAACCTAGGGACTTGCTCCAGTCCCAGAGGGATCCACTTCGAAGTCACCTTATTTAACTCACTTTTAAAAATAATGTGCTGCATTTCTGAGTGTTTGACTTGGCAGACACACTGACTGGGGGTGGGGATGGGAAATCGGTCTGTCAACCCACCTTAGCATCAGCACCACCAACACCTTTTGGTGTTGGATGAGAGAAGGGAGTGTGCTGCTTACAGCAAAGCACTGATGCATGCGGCAAAGCTCGTCTCTAATGAGACACCCCAAGGGCAGTGGAGGGCAGGAGCAGGGTTCTGCTGAAGAAAGCACAAGGGTCAGGGTTCCAGGGCTGGATTCATACCATATTTGGAACAAGACTCACTGTTAAAACCTATGATGCCTCTGTGTTTAGACCTGACCAGGAGCCTGGATGTGCTGGGACTTTGAAGACCCACTGTGAGGCTGCTGGATTCGTCTTCAACATGGCCAGCATGGTCACCAGTTCACTGTTCTGGGGCCTTCAAGGTGAACTGCAGCATAGGTGCTACAACACTGGAAGGCCGGCTAGCTGGTCCTTCTCTGCCCTGCAGTTTAGCAGGACATTGCCAAGCACTGTGGTGAGCAGGAGCTTTCTGGTCTTGTTATTGCCAAGCAGAAACATCAGGAGAAAACTGAGAAGGGGCTAGGGACAGAACCTTGGAGATCAAGAGAACTCAATGAGTTCGTAAAGGCACAAACTGATCTTTTTGTGGCCTGGCATTCCTATCCTGCCCGCTTTGTTCACTTGCCTGTCTCTGGATTCCCTTCTCTAAGTATCAATGCTTTTAGAACCTCAAATGGGAGTCAACTTTCTCAACATGGTAACCGCTGCTGTTCATTGTTCCTGATCACTCTTTGCTTTTTGTTCCAATTACTTGCACACTCACATGCTTGTGGAAACTGTGTGTTTTTTGGTAGCTGCAAAACTCAGTTTCTACTCTTCTGGCCAAGGCCACCAGTGAGCTTCCCAGAGATGCCAATGATGCTAAAAGTAGGAGAGAGATGGAGAAGGGACGATGACAACGTCTGCGTGGAGGAAGTCAAGAACTCTGCGAGCAGATTGTCCTTGGTCGGAACTTCTCTGCCATGTGCTAATTGAGTAGTGCTTGGCAAGATCCTCCACTTAGCTGAGTAAAGTTATTTTGAGAATTAAATAAATTAACCTACATTTGCTCATGCTGTGTTCTAGAGCACACAATAGATGGTCCAGAGGTATTAAATTCTGTTTTCTGCCTCTCCCTTAACCAGTCTATGATGGTCATAGGGAGTAAAGAGCCTCTGTACTTGGTGTATGAGCCAGAGTTCTTTCAGGGACAGAAGCCCAGAGTAAACAAACCTAAAAAACCAGAAATTTTACTTGTGTAGTTGCAAAAGCAAGACCAGGCATGGTCCAGGACTCAGTGTATTCAGACCCTCATTTTCTTCTTTCATTTCTAGGTTCTTCTAAGATTATTCAGGTCTCAGGGCACTGCCTCTCCCTAGCTGCTCCAGCCAAAGTCCCAGAGTTTCACCTGATTCACAGCTTAGATCACAAGTCCTTCACTGAAGCAGTCACCATAGCCTGACAGAGGTGAGGCTCTGAGGGCCAGGCTGAGATTGGGCATAGAGGAGGTGGATCTGCAAGGGAAATCAGGGGGCTGTGATCAGAATCACAAAACCAACAGGTGTTGGGTCACTGACCTGGCCGCAGGGAAGCCAGATGTGCTGAGGGAAAGTGCCTCCCTGGCTGGGTAGAATCTCTAAACACTGCATAGGACAGGTAAAGGGATCTACACCCCCATGGACTGGGGCTTCCTTACTACCTTCCCAGTGCTATGGATTTTTCTTTTTGGTGGGTGGGGAACATAGTAATCTAAGTAGAGTGTTAGGAATGTGGTGTTTCACCCAGTGTCCTGAAAGGAGAGAGATTACACAATTAAAGGGGTTGTGCACAAGGGTTATTTATATGGATAAGGACAAAGTTAGTTAAGGGGTGCCGAAGCTCCAGGGCCGAGCTTGAGACAGCAAAGGGAGGATATTGCCAGAGTCCCCTGAGACTTGAACTGGCAGAAGGGTGCTGTAGGATAGAGCTATGGCCTAGAAAGAGCACGGCCACCCTCTGTCTAGCCTGGGGCACTGCTGGGTGGAAGCAGGGAAAAAAGAGTGCAGACTCTCTCCTCACATCTTCTGGTTTTGCACTGGCGCCTCCCTCTGACAAACCCAGAAGCCAGAGGGCAGAGCCAAGCAGGGCAGAGGATGGAGAAGAGGTTGCATGTCCTACTGTCCCACAACATTTGTTGTCTGGGAGGGAAGTGTGTGTTAGATGCTTGGCTCATGATCAGTGGTACTCGGAAAGGGGGGAGGGTTAGTCAGCATCTGTATAAATTCTGATTTATTCTCTTTGCTTTTGGAAATGTAATAATCTCCCCATCAGAGCTCCTCTATCTGCCAAAATAATGCATGTCCTTTTGTACAAATGAAAGAATTACTGCTATTATGCAAACACTGAAAGGATACCACATTTGCATGCAGAGGAGAAAATAAAAAAAGAAAAATCCTATTTGCAATAAAATTAATTATACCAATGTGGCAACGAGACACATGAGTATCCATTTAACACTTGGACAGGAACAGAACTAAGTTTCCTTGCCAACCCTGACGAAATAATGGAGCCAAAAAGAAAATACTCTGAAAATAGAGGCCTGCATAGAATAAACAGGAATTGGGAATTTCTGGCCATTTGAAGACTCCCCTCCCTCAAGAGAAACAAAAGATGGAAATAAAGGTTTTTGCAAATACTAACCATGAATATTAATGTTCTGTAGCTGAGGCCTGAACCAAGTTCCTCATTCAAATGACCTCTTGGCAGTAAGATGTTCACATGCAGGATTTAGAGAGGGTGTGGGGCTGTGTGGAGTGTGAGCTTTGCATCTGCACCCAGAAGGCAGGTAGATGGTGAGCTGAGAATCTGTCAGAGATTGTTAAGGTGGTGGTTGATCCTCAGGAAATAGAAGCCTTGGAAAGAAGGCAAAGGAATCACTAATCCTGGAAAAGAGAAGGTGGACATGTCCCAGAGGGTTGCCCAGTGTGTAAAATGACCCCTGCACCCCAGACCTCTCTCACCGTGTTGACACTGTTGGCTTATTGTCTGTCTGTCTCAACCCTATACAGGGCATCCTGGGGACAGGGACTGGGTCAGCATGAGTCTCAGTCTCCTGTGTGTCTCCACACATGACACAGAAAAGACACACCCAGGCAATACTTAGCCGAGAAACATGTTAATGTGTGAGCCATAGAATTTTAGGGTCCAAAATATTCTCAGCATTAATTTCAGTGGTTCTAGAAAGACTGTGAGTACCTAGCATGAAAGGTTGGGCAGTGATGGTTTAGAGGAGGATGTGGAAGGTGAGATATATATCTGGGAGAGAAGTTGGGCACCTGCCACTCCAGCCCCAGGAGGTGCATCAGGATCAATGAGAGGGAAGATTATATTTGGAAAGATTGTATTGGCTTCACCAAGCAATCCTTCCTTTTCAGGGAGAACTGCTTTCCCAATACTACCTGCCCAGCTCATACAAAACAGGTGTCCCCCCGCCCCCCAGTGATTGCTGGGGGAACGACTTTCAGAAGCAGAGGTGATAATTCCCACAGGCAAAACATAGCCAGGCCAAGAAGAATCATCTTAGAGGAAATGGTGACCAGTTTTCTCTGCTCCTGTCCCTTTGCCTGAACTCTTGTTTCTGAAAGAAGCCATAGATCAGAAGAAGACTCTGGAGATATAGATGTCGCTGCCACAGAAAGCGGTTGGACGCTAGAACCAGGTAATTTGAAATTAGATACTGGTTTTGTTATCTATTAGCTGTGTAATTTTGGACAGCTTACCTAACCTCTCGGTGCCTGTTTCTTTTGTCTTGAAATGAGCTCATAATATCACTGCATGAGGTTGTTGTAAGGTTAAATGAGGTAATATATGCAAAACTCTTAGAGCAGTGGCAGGCGGGATGTGCCAGGGAAGCAAAGCTCTCCTTGTGTTAACATCACAGATGACATACCCTGGGAAAGATGTGGCTGGTATTACATTTTGTTGCTTATCTACAAGGGTGCACATTATTTAATAAGGTAAAGACTGACAACTGAATTTTTGTAGTAGTCTGATACCAAGTCACATGGAGCCTGTTTGTGCTGATGCAGGCAGTCAAGGAATTTATTGGACTATCAGATATCTTGAGAAGTAAAGGGCATTGATGAACCAGGCTCAGAAAAGAAACAGAACAGGAGGTTGGGCAGTAGCTGGACCAGGATAAGTCTGTCGAGGATGCTGACAGGCACAGCTGTAGTGGAACGTGCAGCCACAGAGCTCCACACTCTGCTTGCTGCTGGCACCAGTGCACTTGACCTCTCACCTGGTCTCCTTGGTATCTGCATCACTCTTCCTGGTTCAGAGCCCCAGGAGGTGAGCTAGGCTGTGTGTCTGAGAGCTGGCATGATTGGCCAGTGGGGATATAGGCAGGCTGAAGGCAAGGTCCCTGCCTATGCCTAAGACCCCACAAGGGAGGAGTTCTCCCATTTTTATTTGCTCCAAATATGAAGGTGAGACAATGCTGGGCATTACAAATGAATGAATTAACAACAACAACAACAACAACACCCACAGCAATTAGGAAAATTCAGACCTTCATCCCTTGCTGGAGTCAGCGTCCTCAGCTCTGTCCGGGCTTCCGCACTCTCCTCCATCCCCATCACCTCCTGTGCAAGAGGGAACGATTGAACCTAGTACTTCAGGGTCAAGTGATTCTGTTAGTGCTCTGCTTGCCTCTGTCTCTGCCAGAGTCACCCCATAACTCTGAGTGTCTTCTCACCACAATTACAATAACATCTAACTCCTATTTTTATGGCGATAAATTTCACACAACATAAAATGAATCATCTTAGCCATTTCAGAGTTTACAATTCAGTGGTATTTTGTGCACTCAGTCTCAGGCAACCATCACCACTATGTCATTTTAGAACATTTCTATTACACTCAAAGCCATTAAGAACTTCTTACGCATTAAGCAGTCACTCTATATTCCTGCCTCTTTGCAGCCCTTGGAAACCACTAATTTGCATTCTGTCTCTATGGAGTTGCTTGTTCTGGAAGTTTCATACAAAATGGAATCATGCCATACGTAACTGCCTTACTAAGACGCCCACTTCCCCCACCACGTCCTAGTGCAGGTTCTCTGTACCTGTCCCCTCCCTCCCTCTGTGCTCTCATCTCAGCCTAGGACAGTGAACTAGGCTGGTTATTCTTCCCTTTGGAAAGATGCTACAGAAGGAAGCAGGAGGTTGATGGGTCTGGAGAGTCACCAGGAAGACTACAAGAATTCTCTGGAGATACCAAAAGCAACTGGAATCACCGTATGATTAACAGAACAGAGCAGGAAAGGTTGGTGGGAGACAGAGGTCAGTGAGCAGAAAGCTTTCCGGTGGAGTTATATCTGGACAGTAGTGGGTCTGGATGGCACAGGAGCAGTGTCGAGCAGGCTCAGGGTATCCAACTGACTTCTGGAGCTTCCTCCTTCCCCTATTGCCCACCACACTAGAAGGATAACACTAAGAAAAATCAGTGCCTGGAGTGGTTTTCTGAGTCACAGGGCCATTGGGCAGTGGACAGCAAATCATCATATTTAAGCCTAGGTTACAGAGCCAGAGGCTTCTATGTCATCACCTCCAGTAGCTTAACTAGAGAGAGCATAAGTTAAGGCTGTGCCAGAAGCTACGGTTGCCATCTTGTGTAGGACAAGGTTAAAATGATGTGATAAAGAGACACAAAGCAGTATCTCTGTGATCCTCAGCATAGGGCTTCAGATGTGTGCAGGGAGGACCCAGCAAACTCCCTGAGAGATGACACAAAGCAGTGAGCTCACCTGTAGGATGTCATTTATGTTCTAATCTTGCATTCAGGATTGGATGTTGTGTTCTTCATGGCAGGGACACCTGGACCAAGGAACAAAGGGAAAAGATACAAGTAGATTTTCTGACAATTACAGTTAATGCTCTAGCTAATAGCATCTTTGCTTTCCAGCACCATGAGTTCGGGTGTGACAGTTGTGGGGCACTGATCTGTGCAGGAGGAACAGTCCCATTGAGGGGTGTGTCCATGGCTCTGAGGAGCTGGAGGGTGAGCCTCTCCCTGCTGTTTTGAGATTCCTGATGCCACTGAACCAAAAGGGACAGGAGAGGTCACTGAACTGGATGGCTAGGGGAAAGGGAGTTCTATGTAATGGGGCCGGAAAACTACTCAGAACCTAGGGAATTCCTGCAGCCACAGCTGAGAACTTCCATGTGCATTAGAAATGGCTAGTGGAGACCTGGCACCACAATATAGAAAGAACTGATAAGTGCTCAGCCATTTGGAGATGAGTTTGGGTGATGCTGCCCACGGAATACTTAGCAGGGAATACGGTGAGCCCAGGGAGGCTGAGGAAAGAAGGAAACTATGATTATTAGCGGTAGCTTGTGATGGGACGTGCTTATTTTATACCAACTTGGCATTTTCCCTTTCTGCTTTTCTGCTATGTTATAGGAAATGTACTGGTGATCACCAGTTTTAAAATTTAGGTTCCCAGTGGGACACTTGAAAGGATGCCACCAGTAATAATAAAATGGTTGATTATACTTGTGTGTCCTTATGTTTAGGATGAGGTTTTCTTTTTTCCATATAAATGATGGGCAAAAGTGGAAGCCGGATGGCAGATGGTGTGGACTAGAGTAGTAATTATGTCTATTTTCCATCCTTCTGACCTTTCTTTCCCTCAACAGCTGATCTCTACATGCAGTATCATCCAGACTCCTTTTGTAGCAGGTTTTCTGCTTAGATCAGGTAGTAATGGGCCTTTGCTGGAGGCTGGTTAGTAGGAGAGGTCAAGGCATCCCGCCACCACCACCAATGGCTCCTTGAAGCCACTCTTAGAACAGAAGCTGGATCTCCCCAGGCTGCAGGATCTCCCCTGCAGGAGTCCTACTCAGGGGCCCTGCTTCCTCTGCTTGTCACTTCATCCTTAGAGATGCTAATTGTGTTATATTGCTATTGGTATCCTGGATGCCTTGCCCCTCCTGCCCAGATCTTTGTGGGCAATCCCTTTGTTGAAATTTCTTAGTTGTATGGAGCGAGCTCTATTCCCTGGTATGACCCTGTGGAATCAACTTCCTCCCCCAACTCCTGAACTGCTTCCGAAAAGGAACATTGTCTCTGCATGCAAAGGTTATCTGGTCATACAGTGTTCAATGAATCTATCAAAACTGTATTGAGGGTCTGTCTTTTCCCATGAATCTGGTAAAGTAAAAAAAAGAATGAAATTAAGAGTACCAGGCTCTTAATTTCTATTCTAAGGAAATAACCAGGGCTTTTTTCTATATAACCTTCTGAGGTTCCCAGGGTCTCAGAGTATGGTCCCTGAGTCCCAAGGCAATATCTTCCAGGGATCCAGATAATACCTTTTCAAGTTAGGGTGTTGATTTCAACTGCATGTCCAAATACATTGCTTTAAAAAGCTGTGTGCTCAGGTGTATGAAACCTTTTGCATAAAATTGCTGGTGCAGTGTTTCGAACAATTTGTTCAAACCTCAAGCCTTCTTCAGTACTTGACCCCTTTTGTTAAGTGATTCTCTTCCACTAAATAACCATCCTGGGTCTTCTTCTCTGCCCGTTGTTACAGATCAACTAATCTGTACTTGAGACTTGACTGGCTAATATATTCCTACTTCCAATTGACTGAAGGTGGTCAGTGCCGAGACTGTATACTTGTGGGAATGATGGCAAGTTAAATTTAGGATTCAGTGGTCATATCTGGGGAAAGGTATGAAGCAAAAGGAGTAGTCTCAGGGCATACTAGTCAAAGAGTTTGTGTAGACGAGGTTAAAATCTGAACAATCCGTACGAGGGCAGAGAGCACCAATGACAATGGGACTTGTATCTCACGGCTTTGAAAGCAGGCCTGCCTTACCTGCTTACTTTCCAGAACACTGTCCTCCACCCCTAACATTTCCCAGCGGGCAGGAAAAAGAGCTGAAGTACAGAGGGGAGAGAAGAGGTTAGGGCAATTCTCTTTACAGGTTAAGGGTTTCTGCTTGCATTTGTCTGTTTCCATTATCTTTTGTGATATTAAAATAGACAGTGTTGTTTTCCTTAGTGCTTACTAGCAAAATATAATTCACTTACATTTTTATGAATGTATTTACCCTTCAGTGACGCCTGGGTTGGGAAAACTGGCAGAACCTTTAGGGATTATCCAGGTTACCTCTGATTTGTGAGAAAATGGAGATCTAAAGCGATCTTACTGTATACCATCTTCAAGTATGGCTTGACCTAGCTGCTCAATAATGTTATTAATGCTCTGGTTCCTTTTAACGTTCACAAGCTGTCTTGTTAAGTATTCCTTAACTGTCTATAAATCTGGTCTTTATTCTGTAGTTACATGTAGTTTTTAATAATTCCCCAATAATTCCCCCAAAACAGGTAGAGAGATCTTTGTCAGAATCTTTCCAAATGTTATCTCACTTCTCATTGCCCGGACTGAGGTTTCTGACTGCCCTTGAGCGAAGTCAGATTACAATGGGGATGGAATCGAATGCTGGCATGATTAAACTGTTGCAAGTGCAGTGGGCTGGTGGTGGTAGTCTGCTCCCTCTGAGTCTCTTGAAGCTTAAACTACCAGGCCTTATTCCTTATCACTGATGTGTGGTCACATCATTGTTACTCCGACTTTACACTACAGGCAAGCTTTGTGCTTGGATCCATTCTGAGAAAAGTGGTGGATGTGCACCAGGAAGTCATCAGCCAGACCTGGTGGGACATCAGCTTGGGTGGCAGAAAGCTCACTTGGAGTCTCACTGGTATAGCATACTCATTACTCTGAGACTTCAGCATGTATCTCTGTAAACTGCAACTTGCTTGCAGGTGTTAATCTTACCAGCTGGACCAAAATACTAAAATGGGCTAAAGATAATGCAAACTTTGGTGCTAGTATTATAAACACTAAATCAGGAGAAAATTTCAGACCATAAGGTGAAGTTATAGATTTGGATGTTGAACAACTTGGAACCCTTGAGCAAGAGCACAGTTGTAAAGATAACTTCTGGTGAATTTCCTTGGATGTAGATCTCAGTGATGTTGAGGACACTGGTCTAATATCCTGTGGAAAAAATTTTAAAATACGAGTGAAATTTTCTACAAGTGGAGAACTTGAAAATGCAAACACAAAGTTGTTATAAACAAGTAATGTTGATAAGGAGGAAGAGAACTAGGTCAGTTAACTTTTGCATCGAAGTACCTGAACTTTACAAAACCCACCACTCTTTCTCATGGTATCTCTGAGAATATCTGCAGATGTGCCTGTTGCAATTGTAAAATTGCTGACAACAAACATCATGGGATGTTTTAGATACATAATTTTGGTTCCTAAGATCAAGGGTGAAAAAGGATTTAGGTATTCCTAAAACCAAAGAAAATAGAACTGCAATACAAGGAAGATGGCAACTTCTTTGTATGATAACCACTCGACCTCTCTGAGAATGGATGGCTAGCCTAGGGAAAACAACAATTTGGGGAAAAAACAAAGAGAGAAATAGTTCCTGAGGGTCAGGAGGAATCTGACAAAAATTATTAAAAGATAGAGAAATTAAAGAAGCAGAACACAGCATGGAGAAGGGAAGGAAGCCTCTGAACATTCTCACAGATCATGTGGCTGCAAGCAGCTCACTGTAGCTTGCAAGACAAAGGTAAAGGAAAAATCCCTCTTACCAGAGAAATGCTACAGCACAATAGACTGGCAGCAGCTGTCATCTGCAAGGAGAATGCAGGACTCTGCTCCCAGTGTGTCCTTCAACAGGCAACAGCTGACGAGTGACTCTAATAAAAGAATCTGCCACATCCCTGGAGAGTGTTTGGTCAGATGCCATTCCGAGGAAGGGTTGGTTGTGTGCACCTGGGGCCCAGAGAAGCTGCTTGACTTCACTTATTTGCCAGTGTTACGTTCCCAAGGTAACTGGGTGCAGAGCAGCCATGGGAGACAGCCAGTGGGCAGAGAGGAGGATGGAGAGTGAGCTTCTGGAGGAGTCAGCATCCTTGGCCAGAGGCGAGGCTCAGCATACACTGCACCGCATTCGAAAGCTGCAACACTCGCATTCTTGTCTTACTGCCTGCTCATGCCTGTCTTCAGAGCAGAGCTGGGGTCAGGCTGCTCTCTTTATCTACCAGCATGAGCAAGGACATGTCTTGTCTTGGACACTGTCTCCTAAATTGTAGATTCTGGAAGAAAACTACACATTCACAATAACAGAAATCTTTCTCTCTCTCTCTCTCTCTCTCTCTCTCTCTCTCTCTCTCTCTCTCCTTTTCCTCTCTTTTCTTTCTTCTGTTTTTTCCTTCTTTTTTCTTCACTAGTTTATAGAGGGTTGGGGGATTTTGTCTTTTTTTCCTTGCTTCTTTTTTTCTCTTTTTGTGCTTGTATCATCTGTTTTTCCCCTTTCTTTATTTGTTCTTTCATCTTTTAATTTTCCTCCTTTTAATGTTTCTCATTTTTATTCACTGTGTCATTTCTTGTCTCCCCTTTTTATCCTCTATTTCTCATCAGTTTTTTCTGTGACCCCTACCTAATTCTATAAACATCCCCATAACCACATTAGAATCCTTTGCCCCGTTTCTTTCTCTCCCTTCTCATATTATATGGTTTCAAATTTTCTTCTTGAATTCCTCTCTTCCCAATGCCCTATATATTTAATAGTATAACAATAAAGCTTTACTGGTCTTCAGATAAAATTACTGAGAAGATATAGCTGTCATATTTACTGCATAATAGTTATGGGTCCATATCTGGGTTGTCTTGATGTTTGTGCTATAATTGTAGATTTTTTTCTATGGGGTAAAGAGTCTTGAATAATTGGTTCTTCTGATTTGCTAATGCCCAGCTTGTGTAGAATGATAACTACTATAGCAGCTTTGCTTTATACTGATTGCATAATTGTTGCTGCTAATGGGTTTTCTCCATAAGGTAACACTCAGATTGCATTTCTGAAATTAATAATACTAGGGTTACATTTCCTGACAACTTGGTGTTCGACCAATTTCACTGCATCTTTCCCTCCCAAATTAATTTAGATGTTTGTATCTTAGAATGGAGGCAAAGGACTATAGTTGGCCATGCCCAAAATACTTGACTGAAAAGCAACTAACTAAGGAGGCCTCTGCACTAGCATTTAACTCTTTGCACAAGAAGTATGTACAAATCTTAGCCAAAACAAAATAAATAAAGGAACCAAGAGAAGACAAGGCAACAAAATGCCTCCCCCAAGTCCCAACTCCTCTAAAGTTAATTCAGAGTGCATGCTGGGGGCAGTGTGTGTGTGTGTGTTGATAGAATAAGCCATACATGCAAACTATTCAAAAAGATAATGAAGGAGCTTAGAAAATAGATCAGAGAGGTACTCAGTGGGATGACAGACAATATAACTAAACAGGTAATGGAAGTAGTAAATAAAATGATCCAGGAGCTTTCAAAAGACACTAATTAGAAGCTAGATGAGCTAAAAAAATGATATGAAACATGAACAACAGTTTAGCAAAGAATTAGAGTCCATGAAAAGGTTCCAATCAGAAATCCAGGAGATTAAATATTATATTGAAAGTATGGGCAGCAAAAATGGCCAAGGTGAGGACAGAATTTCAGAACTAGAAGATAATGATGCTTTCAAAGACGAATTATGTAAAGATACCTTAATAGCAACAAGGTAACATGAAAAAAAATCTGATAGATGGCACAAGGAAGACTAATTTAAGAATAATAGAAATAACTGAAAACTCAGAAGATACCACAAATAGCATAAAAACACTGTTCACAGAAATAATGGCAGAAATTTTCCCAAATATATGGAAAGAAATAAACGTATAGATGAGTGAGGCTTGTAAAACTCCAAATAGCTGTGACAAAGAAGAAGATGGAAGTCCATCATCAGGACAAAATAATAGAAATTGTTAGAGAAAAGTAATGAATCACCTCTAAAGGCAAATCCATTAGAACGATAGCAGACTTACTAACACAAACTTTAAAGGCCAAGTGATTTGGGGTAAAATGTTTCAAGCCCTAAAAATAGCAACTTGTCACCCTGACTTATGTCCTGAAAAACTTTCCTTCAAAATTGATGGAGAAATAAGATATTACCATGACAACAATGATCACTGCAAGAAATTCATGACCACCAAACCAGCATTACAAAAGATTCTCAAAGATATTCTGGAAAGAGACAATAAAGTCATGAATTCCACCAACTCACAATGAATGAATATACCTGGCAGGATGAGCAGCTAAAGAAGAGTAAAAAATAAGGAAATTAGTGACAGGAAAACAATGAAATGACAGGAAGGTCAATACCTGTCAGTAATAACACAAATGGTCTCAGTACCTCAGTGAAAAGACACAGACTGGCAGAATGGATCAAAAAACAAAACCCCACAATATTTAATATGCAACAAATTTAATTAAAAAGAAATTCACGATTAAAAATGGAAAGGTTAGGAAACAATATTGCATGCAGCAGGAACGCAGAGTAAAGCAGGAATAGTTATCCTAATTTCAGACAAAGTGGATTTCAAACCAAAACTGATCAGAAGAGACAAAGGTCACTGCATGTTGGTTAAAGAAACAATTCAACAGGAAGAGATAACCATAAACATTTATGCATCAAACACTGGTACACAAAACTTTATAAAACAAACACTATTGAACATGAACAATCAGATAAACACTAATATATATGATTGTATTGGAACCTCAGTACCTGACTGCCACAAATACATCAACTGAGAAGTAGCAGAGTTGAACCAAATCTTTGAGTAAATGACCTTAATAAAATCTATAGAATGTTCCACCCAACAACATAATACATATTCTTCTCAACAGTATATGAGACTTTTTTTCAAAATATATGACATAGTAGCAATTAAACATGTTCAAGTAAATACAAAAAACCAAAATCATCACATGCATACTGAAGGTTATTTCTGCCATTATTTCTATGAACAGATCTGAGAACAGCAATTAAACTAGAAATCAATGGCAAAAGAAATCAAAGTACTTAAGTAAACACATGGAAATTAAACAATACCCCTTGAATAATCAATGTATCTCTGAAGAAATTAGGTCACATAATCAAAAATCTCCATAGAAAATACTAAAATCTATAGAACACAATGAAAACAGTCCTAAGAGGAAAGTTTATAGCTGTGAATGCTCCATGGTGGGGGGCAACTAGAGGAAGCACAAATAAATAACCTTTGGGTAAGCCCTAAGATCCTAGAAAAACAAGAACAATCTACACCCAAAGCTAGTATGAGGAAGGAAATTATAAGGATTAGATGAGAAATAAAATCAAGACTAGAAAAACAACATAACGAATCAGTGAATTAAAGGGATAGTTCTCTGAAAGAGAAAAAATTAAGCAAGTCTTTAGCCAATCTTAACAAAATAAGGAATGAAAAGACCTGACTATGCAATTAGAAATGAAAAAGGTTTAAAAAAAGGTGAAATAAAAATGGGTTCTGCAAAAATCCAGAACATCATGTGTAACCACTTGGAGAACCTATACTCCAATAAAAGGAAAAATTCAGAAGAAATAGATTGCTAGAGTACTCTGAAAAAGGAGAATGAAGAGGATATCAGAAAATTGAAAGATATTTTCTGTTTACTATCACTGACCTAGAGCATCTAAGAGTATTGAAAGTTTTCAAAGATATGTAATGATGCCCAAGGAATTTGGTTTTGCAAACATTTGTCTAGTATAAATAGCTTTGTTTTGGACTTCATTCCCTTAAAGGATGAAGATGGCTTAAATTCCATGAACGTTGGATACAACCAAGGAAGTTCAAAGGTGCTGCAGCTGTGCAGTAATACTGGCAAAACAGTCTCAGTAATTGCTGCAAGGAGTACAGACTAAGGTGGTATTCACGTGGGTAGAGAACTGTGGAGTTTTAAGACCACTTCCAAGGTAAAAATTGATTACGGACTCTAGTAGAAGGAAGAGAACAGAATCAAGGAGGATTACAAGATCCTAGCGTTGGTAACAGATTTCACTGCTGGAGGGGAGAGCGTGGAGAGAAGGTGAGATGACAAATTCTTTATAACATGCCAAGTTTGAAAAACCTGTGGGGCATCAGGTGGATGTTTGAATTCAAAGCACAGTAAAGGAACTCATGGA
The DNA here is from genome assembly GCF_034190915.1 of Cavia porcellus. NCBI lineage: Eukaryota > Metazoa > Chordata > Mammalia > Rodentia > Caviidae > Cavia > Cavia porcellus. The sequence goes on from NW_026947508.1 coordinate 33,698,285, forward strand.
GATGAATCCTATAACCTAGGAAGGATTCTGGAAGGAGTTATGGAGACATCAACATTTAAAGTAGGCATGCCAAGAAAGAGAACGTCAGAGGACAGAAAAAAGTGAAGAGGAGAAGAATCAGGAATGTGTAGGATCATGGCTGCAGAACAGTTTCACAGGAGTAGCTTTGAGCCCTGATGCTGAAAGAAGACACATTCTAGGGAGCTAATATATAATTGGAGGTGAAGAAGAAGGAGTAGAAATGACCGAGAGCCCTTGGAAGAATCTTAGATTAAAAACAGCTCTTTAGCTGCATGATAACTGGAAGAAGAGCATCAGACATGTTGTGTCTTTTTTGCTGACTTGTTGAAAGTTTAGATACCATTCACATGCCATAAAATTCACTTTTATAGTGTACAAGGTAATAGTATTTAGCAGTTCACAAAGTTATACAATCATTACCACCATCTATTTGTATTCAGATTCCTGCATTAATTTTCTATTGCTGTGACAAAATACTTGAGACAAACAACTTAAAGGAAAAAATGTTTAGGTACATGGTTTCAGAGATTTCAGCTCCTGATCACTTGGCCCTATTTCTTTGACCTGTGGTGAGGCAGCACATCATGGTAGTTCATGGCAGAGGAAAGCTCTCATCTCATGACACTTTGTAAGCAGAAAAGGTGGGGGGGCTGGATCTCAATATACCTTTCACATCATCAGTGACTCAGCTTTCCCACTAGACCCTATCCCTAAAACTTCCACTACTTCCCAATAGTGCCATCAACTGGGAATAAAGCTCACCATACATGTTTTGGGAGTCATTTAAGAAACAAATCACACATAGCATTCGACCCCTGGATCCCAAAAGCCTATGTGCATCTTACAGTGTGAACTGCATTCATCATATTAACAGTTTCAGCATTGCTCTAAGTCCAAAACCTCTCTGAGACTCAAGGTGAACTCTTCCCTGTAATACTAACAACAACAACAGCAACAATAACAATACTAAATAATAATAATATTACATTAAATATTACAATAAAGTTACATTAGTTCCTGGATACAATAGCACCAGGTAAACATTTCCATTCCTAAAGGAAATAATAAGACACAAGAAAGGAAGGATCAGAAGACTTACATCCAGTTGGACAGATATTATGTTTGGTAGCTCCAATTCCATGACCTGAGCTATACAGCTCTAAAGGACTTGGGCAAACCTGTCTTTATGGCCCTGATGACCCTAATCTACGTGGCTTTTCTCTACGATTAGGTGTGTTCTCTGCGTATAACTTTCCTCAACAGGTGTTCTATATACCTGACATCTCTGACTTCCTGATGTCTCTATTATAATATTGGGTTCACTTGCACAGCTTCTCCTGTCACCTTCTCAGGGGCAGCTTTTAGAAAATCAGACCCTGTTATATGGTGACTAATCTCTTAAACTTTCCTTTGAGATCTCAGTGAGAGGTTCCCTAAGTCCTTAACTCCTGCATTCTGATGTTGGAAAACCAGCACCCATATATATGAAATCAAGGATTGCTGCCAATGGAAGCTGTAGATAGTCCCTACCTGAGCCATGCCTGCAGCAAATTCTGAGGACCTGGACGGCTGAATGTAGTGCCTTAGCTCTCCAGGAAACCACTTTCCTAGGCAGCCCTATGCAAGTAGGGTGGCTCCCAAACAAAAGCCTCTGTGTTTGTGATGGACAGGGTCTTGCTGATTCCTGAGATACCTTCAAGACACCTTTCCTATTAACCTTCTGCAAGGTAAAGGGCTTCCTTTTAAAGACACTAATCCCTAGCAACCGCACTGTCTTAAATTACAGCTTTAAATGTGTTCCTTTTGTTGGAAAACTTTATGGTTTTTAAATCTTTTTGCTGTATTTTTTGTTTGTGATTCACACTGTAAATCTGGCTAAAAGCAATCAGCAATACTTAAGTGCTCAGACTGAACACTGTGCAGCCTTGGTCACTGCCAATGAACTAGTTCATCATTTTATAACTCAGCCACCAACAAAGTCTCTGGTTGTGGACAAACCATAGATAAGTTCTTTACCAGAAGGTAACATGATTGGCCTCTAGTTCAGTTCTCAAGGGTCTTAACTTTCATTTGAAACCTCGTCAGCACAACCTTCATTGTCCACATTCCTATCAGCATTCTGTCCTGATGAACTCCCATAAGAATTACCCACTGGTAGCATTCTAGGCCTCTTCTAGTCTGCTCCTCCAAACATTTCCAAATTCCGTCCACGAACCAGTTCTAAGTCTTCAGAACCACTTTGTCAAGTAACAGAAACACCCCCACTTCTTGTTACCACTTTTCTGTTAGCTTCCTAATAAAATACCTGAGATAATTTAAAAGGAGTAAAGCTTTGTTTTAGTGACGTTTCAGAGATATTAGTCCATGTCACTTGACCCTGTCAATTTGGTCGTATAGTGTGTGTGCATAGTAATGCAAACTGCTCACATCATGGCAGTTTGGAATCAAAAAAGAGAGAGAAGCAGGAGTAGAGTTCCCAATATTCAGTGCATGAGCTTTAAAGGACATTTAAGGTCCAAACCACAAAGTAGCCCCAAGGAAACTGTTTAATTATTAACTAGTCACTCCTCATTCCCCCTTTCCCAATCATTAGAAACTACTAGTTTGTTTCCTGTGTCTATGAATTTGTCCATTCTGGAAAGTACATATAAATGAAATTGTATATTGTGTAGTCTTTTGTGACCGGCTTCTTTCCTTTAGTACGTTTTCAAGATTCCTCCATGTTACAGCATGCCCCAGGACTAATTTTTTATGACAAATATCATTCCATTTCATGGATAAATGATAATTTATCCATTCCTGAATCGATAATCAGTTGTTTCAACTTTTTGTCCTGTGTATATGTTGTTGTGAATATTTGTGTTCAAATTTTTGCGTAGACGAATTCTTCTGAATATATATACCCAAGAGTGGAACTGCTGGGTGTCCACTGATTTTTGTTGGGAGTCACTTGACCTTGTTCATAGGCTGAGCTAGAGAGCCAGTGCAGGAGTGGAGGGAGGAAAATTGGATGGAGAGGAAGAGGGAAGTGCTGGAAAAGACAAAATCTACTTTTTCCTGCGTCGTCATTTACTCTGATTAACAGAACCCTAAGCAGAGAGACACTAACCTCACTTCACATTTACTAGATAAACCTCACTTCACATTTACTAGATATTCTGTACACACTTCACATTTGCTGGGCAAGGAACAGATTCAGCGCGTTAACAACGCGCCTCAGAGCTAGGTCGCAGCTGTTTATCTCTTTCTGATGCAGTTCACAGTTCTGGGGTCCCCCTGCTTAGACCCTGGCCCATTCAGGGTTAGTTTCCTCCCGCAGATTCGTTCACAGGTAAATAAGGAGCCTGAGGCTGATTCCTTGCTCCTCAGGCCAGCAAGTGCTCCTGTCGTTTGCGGATAATAATCCACGTCTAGATACCAGCGAAAGGGGACCGAAAACACCCACATTCAGCGTTTAACTACGGCTTGCCAAACTATAGCGCATGCGCCAGTTCCTGTCCAAGGAGGGGGCGGGGAGTAGGCGGGGCGGCCATAGCTCCGACCAATAGGAAGCGGGTACCCCCGCCCTTCGTGCCGGTGGACCCAGTTTGACCCCGGCGGTGGGCGAAGGAGGCGGGACCAGCCGCACGGTCGGGAGGGGGCGGGGCCCGCGCCCGGGAGGCGGGGCCTGGGGCTGTCAGTCCGCGCCCGCCAACGCTGCCGCGGCTCCTCGCATGCTGTGGCCCGGGTGGCTGCCAGCGTCGCCGCCCGCCACCCGCTGCCCGGCATCCCTAGCTGTCTCTCGCGTCCCAGCCCGGTGCGCAGGTAAGGCCGGCCGCGGCTGCGGAGCCCTCGCGCCCCTCATTGGGATCGGTCCGCCGCTCGGGCGCCCCCTCCGGGCTGTGTCAGCGCCGAGGCTCCCCTGGCTGCCCGGGGGCGGTCCCGGGGGGCGGGACGACAGCCCTCCCCATCCCCCTGCTGCTCCGGCGCGGCGCCGGCAGCCGGGCTCCCTGGCTAGCCTCGCATCCTAGCTTGGGGAACTGGCCCTGAATACCCTCTGGTGCCGTTTGCACAATCGCGGAGACTGGGGGCTGGGGTCTTCACCCCGCCTGGCCCCACACCTGTCGCCGAGTCGCGCGCTTAGGCAGAGGACAGAGACCCTGTGCGATCCCGGGGCCGGGAAAGTTTCACTTTGTGGTGCGGGTTTGTTGACATCCAGTAGATGCGGGGGGGGGGGGGGCCGCGGGGGAGGATGTAGGCTGAGCAAAGGATGCGCTTCGCGAGCGGCGTTGCGTTTGCCCTGGGGTGGCCCAGGTCCAGGTTTCGCTTCCAGAAGTCCTGCCCAAAGCCCTGTTCTGGGGATGGAGGCTGTTGAGGAGAACGCGGGTCCCTCCGCTTCTACATTAGCGAACCCTGGATTGCGGCAATCTGGGGACAGCTCGGCCTTTTGCTCCCCCGCCCTTATAAATTTAGCATTGACATTTAGACCAAGTAGGCGAATTGACTTAGCATTATCTTGACACTTTGTATTTGTGAGGTGCTTAGCCATTCTTGATTAGTTAATTAACAAGGTGGCAAAGCAAAGTATCTGAAACGCATGATTAATTTTTTTTTTTTTTTTTTTTTTGCAACTGTTTAAGAACCATTGAGGGCTTTAGGCTCTGTGGTGAGAGATGCTTTTGGCCAAGGTGCTGCCAGGAGAGCTATTCAATGTCTTTTGGTTGCTTGAGAAAGCTTTAGTAGTAATGGCAAAGCTTTCTCTGCCACTCCCTGTCTGTGTTGTTTATTGAGGGTCTCCAGTTTAAGGTGGGTTCTTTTATTTATTTATTTTTTTCACTCAAGCAAAAGAGGAATTTGAAATGTTGTTGATGAAGCTGTTAAGGAAAATCTGAGTTTCAGTAAGTTTGGATGCTGTCTGATTTCCTGGGTTACCCTCCTGGGCAGATAACCTGGACTCTTCTGGTTTTTGCCCTGGCTTCCCAGTATGACTGTATCCAACTAGGTAGGCGTTACTGGGTCCTCATTTAAACTGAAGACTTCTTGCCACCTGTGGTTTAAGATCTGCCTAGGGACATCCTCTAAGAGTAGGTTTAATTAGCACTTTCATCTACCCATTAGGCAATACAGTTTGAAACCCTTTCTAACCAGGCACTGTTGTAGTGTTGAATCTTTAATAATATCTGATTCATTTTAATAGCATTTCTATAATAATCTTTCTATTAGTGTACCAGTTCTGCAACACCAATACTTTTAATACAGAAGCAGCCGTTTACTAGAAATGTGATCATGGCAAAAACAATTCTTAAACAGGTTTGCAACCCACTTTACTTAGATAATTACCGCTACAGGCTAAGTTTCCTTTCTTTTTAATTTCTTGGTGCATTAGGTGTTACAGTGGTTTTGATCTATGAGGTCTTTATGAGGTCAGGCCTCCCAGTAGTAATGGCTTCGGTTACTATGTCAAACTGAAGTATTTTTTTGACTAATATTATATCATACTGATTGTTTTGGGCGAGGGTAAGGCTCTAAGGTTACAAGATTGAGTTTTGATTTGCTGTCTATATTTTTAAAAGGAAGATATTGGTTATATTTGGGGGATTTATATGAGAGTGTTGATAATTTTTCTTAGCATGTACAAGGCATTGTTTTGAATACTTTACAGATATTAAGTTACCTGATTTTCATAACTACCCTGTAAGAAAAGTACTGTTATGATCTGATATTTAAGAGTAACAGTTGCTTAACTCAGGTTACACAATTAAGCAAATGACAACCAGATTCTAACCTAGGTAGCCTGAGTTCTGAGTTCTTATCCTTAACCAATGTGCATTTCTGACTCTATAGGGTATTCTCACAACAGGTATTTATTTTTACCTACTGTTCATACAGCTTTACATTCTGTATCATGGGTATTTTATAGGGTCAAAAGCAGCATTAGCTTAGGTCCTAATTTTTTACCAGCTCATTTGTGATTTTGATGAAGAAATTTTATTTTCTTGTCTTCTATTTTTTCATTCATGGACTAACAATTGTTGAAGCAGAATGAATGACTGGCTTTACCATCCTAGTTATCGGGAGAGATAAGTCAGTGCATGCAAGAATTAAGTGTCCTCTGCTATTAATTGAATATCAAATGGGTGGAGTATGTGTATATTATGTGTCAAAGAAAAGCACTAGGGGACCATACATTCTGCTGCTACCAGTGTCTGCCCATGGAACTGCGATGATTGAGAGACTTCACCTTGAACACTTAAGACTTGTTTTATTTTGTTGTATCCAGCATTGTTTCTTGTAATAATAAAGATGAAGGACAACAAGAAAAAAAATCATCTTACAGAAGTGGGGTAACCATGTGCAGGATTATATAAGAGGCACTTGTTGGGGATCGTTTTGCATCACTTTGCGGGAGGCTTTGGATCAAATTATGGCAGCACTTGAATGGCAGACACGGGGTTCACGGAATCATGGCAAGTTAGGGCTAGAGAGAAACTTTAAAATTCATTTTGTGTAGCATCTTCCTCCTCCCTTCATCCTCTGTAGAGTGGATAAATGCCCCCATGTGTGATCATTTGTGCTCATTCTGCTCCTACTTAGGCACTTCCATAGGCAAATATTTGGTTTGCTTCACAAATTGTGCATTATAGAAGAGAGAACTATGCCTGGTGATAGGAAATGGGAAACTGCAGATGAATCCTGGGCCATTCTGGCTTGTGCTCTTGAAAGGCTGAACATTGTTAGTGTGAAATGAGGATTAGAGAGGAAAGGCTAAGGCAGGAGAGCAGTTAGGAGGCCAAGTCCAGAATCGATGATGAGGTGATCCAGGTTAAGGCAGGCAGTAGCATGTGATGGGTAGAGGAAAGAGTGCATCTCAGTGACAGAACCCTTTGCACCCGGTAACTGCCTGCTCACAGCATCAGAGTCAACATTGCCTGGGGACAGGAGAGGGTAGATGTTTGAGGGAGCCACTGACAGCTGAGAGGTTCAGTAGAAGGCGAAGGCAGTTTTATATATGCTTAGATCCCTCAAAGCTTTGTAATAGACCGCGGTTAACATAGGCCTCTGCAGACCAGAAAATAATTTGTTTTTTCTTCTCAAGAAGGGAGTGTACCATTAAACAGAGTGGGAAACTCCCTCTGCCTAATGAAGAAAAACAGCAGTATTTCCCCATGGGTGTTGCCGGGGCATCCAGGCTGGTTTAATTTTCTTCTTGGCCAAGTTGGGAGTTAGATAATTTTCTGGCCTCACAGGTGTGGAGGTTGCGGGACAGAGCGGTGGAGGCTGCTTTGGAGTATCCTTACAACTCCACGTCTTGGGGGTGGGACTGGGAGTTGGTGCTGTAGGTCTGGAGAGTTTTAGTTGAGAAAAGATGGGTATGCAGGGGAGGGGGTCCTAATGTGACTGTTTTGGAGGAGAATCAATAGTATGCATTGATAGTGATTTTTTTTCTTTCTGATTTTGTTGGGAAATGTTCTTTTAACAGATTCTGTTCTGTTCTCCAGCCAGTCTCATTAGATACCTGTGCTGGAGAGCCAGTGTGCATCATGGTGAGTGCTGAAGAAGCTGTGGGAAGCTTTTCTTTCCAGTTTCAATTCAAATTGTGTAGTGCTCCAGGAGGGCTGGAGCTTGGAGGGGTGTGGTTTGAGATGTTTTGATGACCACATTGACTGGAAAACATAATTTGGGGGAAGCAAATAAGATTTAACCCAGGAAGCCACAAAGGCAGGGAAGATATAGTTACAAATGTTAAGTCCATTTTTCTCATTACTTGATTTCTGGCTTGGGATGTAACATTTCTCAAATAGTCATATTTATAAATTTATAAGTTATAATATTATCTAATGGTATATGTGGAAATAAACTGTATCAGATCATTTTCTTTTTTGGTCATGACACTATTTGCCTTGTTTATCCCATGTCTTTTAGGCTAGTGCTTCTCAACTAAGGGAGGTTTTTGCCTCCCGAGGGACACTTGGCAATGGTTAGAGACATGTTTGGTTGTCACGATTGCAGATGGCATATGTGCTGTTGGCATCTAGTGGCAGCTGGCATCTTGTAGACACCAGCGATTCTGCTGACCATCCTATAAACCATAGAACAGTGCTCCTCCTTACCCCCAAAGAACTTTAGCCTAACACATTAACAGTTTTGAATTTGGAAAACTTCACCTTATGTGATTTTAAAAAATTCTCATTAGAAGCAAACAAGTTAAAGGAAGAAGCAGAAGAAAATTAAAGTGTTCTTTGACCTCTTCAAAGTGAAAACAGTATCCTCACATGTGATATCCAGGAGGAAGACCCAACTAAACACGCTGACAAAACGCGGGCATTTGTCTGCCACCCCTGTTTCAGTAGTTGGATTACTCAACATAGTAGTTTAGAACAGGAAGTAAAGGCCCTTACAGTGGGAGGAGGCCTGAGGGGTAATCTGTGGAGGCAGAAGATTTTATAGGCTGGGAAGGGAAGCTGGGTCCTGCCAGAATAATTTTTAAAAGTTCTAGGGAATTTTTCAAAGGTTACTTTGTTGAGGACATTGAGTATAGCCCTCAGAAGATACAATCTCTGCTCCCAGGGCACATGGCCCTCTAGGCTATGGTCTGACAGCCTGAGCACTTCCTAGATTGTTCTGTGTGCAGGTTTCTTTTTAGGTTGTATGTGTGTCTTCCTCCCCCTTTAACAAATCTTGGAAAATTTTAAAAATGTACAAATTTGAAAAAAAAATATACTGAGCCTCTGTTTACATAATGTACATTTTCAATAAAAGTCAGCTTCTGGGTATTTTCTTTATCTGTGCTCTGTCTCTGAACCTCCTTTTCTCTGTCTTTTTTTTTTTTTTTTTTTATAGTGCTGGGGGTTGAAACCAGGGCCTTCCTTATGCATTCTAGGCTCTGTCACTCCTTGAATCCAGACCCTCCCTTTTCTTAGGCCCAGAAATAGCATAAATAATTACTGATCACCTTCCTACTTGGAGAGGCTTGGCAGTTAAAGAGGTAAATGGTTTTCCATTACTTGGGTTGCCCCAGAGGAAAAGCAGTAGTGGGCATGCATGATTATAGAATCCACGACGACATGAGAAATAGGAATAGACTCAGGCAAATCTGGGGTTTGGGGCTCAGCTGTTCTTCCTGAGAAAGTATAGGGGATCAAAGATGACTTCCTTTCTTTTTAAACCCTCAGGATAGAAAAGCCTACTTATAATTTTCTGCTGGCAAAAACATGTTTTGGGATTCACTCATAGTGGGTCCTCTTCATTTCTAATGGAAGTGTAGCTTCTATGGCTCCTTTGGGAAAACCCCTTTTCTGTTTATGATCCTCTAGGGATGCGTTGTTTGGGTTAAGTCCAGTGTCCTGCGCAGCTTCTGTCTCATACCAGATGGGTCTTCACAGAGAAACTTGGAAAATGTAGGCTGGGCTGGGGTGCGAGAAAGGTGAGCTTTCTAGGACTTGAGAAACACCTTGGCAGCAGTGGCTTCCTTCTCTGCATCTATGGGAAGATAGAGAACCCCTGTCAGCCACTGACAGCCTGTGCCATGCAGAGACAGCATTGCAGTTTACACTTTGCAAATAAGACTTTCTTTTCTCAGTCGTGTCTCCCTGAGCTACAGGCTTAATTTTTTAGGCCACTGGGGCATTGGCATGTCTTTACTTGATTCAGTATTGTGTTGTAATATGCATATAGAAATGACTTCAAGAGTTGAGAGTCTTGAATAATCAGATAATTAATGTCTGTGAATTTTAATTAGTACTGGTTTCTACCAATTTAGACATTTTGGACTAAGTTCACAAGCAGCTACGTTGGTGGGAAGACTTGGCCCCTGAAGGGCTGTATTTCCCATCCTTAGTCCACTTTTAAATGCATCTTATTGCACAAAGATGTGTATGTGGCAGTAGCTTCTTATGAACATTTTGCATCACATGTTAGATTTTTCTAGTACCATGCCTTTCTTTGGGTAGAGTAGTTCCCTAGTCTGTAAATAGTAGGATTATTAATTCTGTGCCTCCCTGTGTTCCAGGCCCATTATTTACATTTACTTTGTTTTTTAGAACCCTTCTATATAAGAATTAGTATTTTCATTTTTCAGATGAGGAAACTGAGGTTTAGACAAGTTTAAGAATGTTAGGAAGTAGCAGAAGTTTTAGCAACCTCATTTGATTCTAAGCCAGTTGCTTTCCACTAAGCCATCTGCCTCCTATGGTTAAAGTTGGCATGAATTTATTTATTTATGGTACCAGGATTGGTGGAGAAGATAGGGCAGTTGCTGTGAAAGGGGACTGAGAGCTCTGATTACTCCAGCCAATGAAATCTTCACATTGAGCCCTCTGGGAAACATTGCCTTTAAGTGTGATAAATTACCTGTGTCCTACTTCTGAGCTGACTGTATAAAACAGAAGTCATGTACTGATATCCCTGAGCCAACTTTGGTCAGCAGGTGTGTTTTATTTGGTCTTCATATGGTTTTATTTTTAAAAAAATAAAATCATTTTTCATTTAAAAAGTCAGACATTTCACACTAAAATAGACCACTCCCTGATGGTCTCTCTTGAACCATCAGGAGACCCAACAACACTAGGCTTGCATTCCTCCTTGATAGTACAGTGGCTGCTGTTTTTGGATGTAGTACACGTCCCCCATTTTACCCTATTTCCTGCTATGCTGTCTTCACTCATTTATCTTACCTGCCAGAAGTTGGAAGACATTTGAATTAGGGGCATCCTAATGGAGGTTATGTACATTCCCTCTGCCAGTGTCAGGATATATTAGAGGAGGATTGTTTTGTGTTTGAATTAAAGCTCTCCAGCATTTTTCCCCTTAGAGAGAGCTGGAGTGGGTAACTCTCCTTGGTATGTGATCAGACAAACCCACTTTCCTCACCCTGCATCTCCAACTACTATATATCGAATTGGACTCTGGATGGATTTTTGGACAATGACAGAGCAATCAGATTTGGATTCGGACACCAAATTAGTGACCTAAGGAGCCTCAGGCAGAAAGAATTTGTAAACTCAGGCTGAAAATGGTGACCTGAGGATGGTGGATTTGTGATTAAAGAAGCAAAAGGCAAGGAGGTGAAAGATCATATGGCATCAGAGAAGAAGGAGTTGTGTGGTCTTCACTTCTACTGTGATTCTTGTAATGGAACTCCTCTGTCCACGGCGCTTGCCGAATGTTAATTGAATGCTTGCTATTAAGCCTGACTCTGTCTAGTTGCCTGTGGTATGTCAGTGAACTCAAACAGACAAAGACCATGCTGTTCTAGGGCTTGCATTTTGATAAAGGAAAATGTCTAATCCAAGCAAAAGTGCTAGTAATTATAAAGCATGCAAGTTAATAATAACTACCAAGAAGAGAAATAAAACTGCATAAGAAGACAGAGAATGGATATATGAGGCAGTGGTAATTGGAAGAGTGGTTCTAGGAAGTCCTTTTGATAATGTAATATTTGAGCAGAGACATAAATGAAGTGAAAAGGAGTGAGCCGTTCGGAAACTTAACAGTGGAGCACTCCTTACAGATGGTTCAGCAAGTACAAAGGCCTGCAGTGGGAATAACTTGACCTGTGTGCAAAGCAGTAAGAGGATATTGTGGCTAGAGTGCTACCCACGATGGGAGAGGAGGTGAAGGGTCGGTGAGTTTTCACGGCCGTATTAAAGACTTCGGATTTTAGTCTATGTAAGGTATAAGACTAATGAGAGATTCTGAGCACAAGTGTCGTGATCTAGCTTACGTCTTAAAAAATGTAAAAGACGCATGAAGAGTAGACTCCAAAGTAGCTAAGGTGAATGCAGAAAGACTGACTAGGAGAGTGTGTAATAGTCAAGATAAAATACTATAGTGACTTAGTCCAGGCTAGAGGTGGAGGTGGCAAGAAATGGCTGAGTTCTGGGTCTGTTTTGAAGTTAAAGTTGACAGGGCTTTCTATGTATTGGATGTTAAATTGATGAGAAAAGAGAGAGCAAAGATGACTTAAACTCTTGAGCATAAATATTGCTACTTTGGGCGTTTTATTCTTCTTCCTGGAAAACATCTAAAAGCAAAAAGTAAAATGGGAAACAAATTAAAACCTTGAAAACTTTATTTACAGAAGAGAGGATTTTAATGCATAGATTTAAACATACATGTACAGTCTATCCTAAGTAGATGAACTTGGGTCCAAGACTGGTGGGAGGGGTTGCCGTGAAGCAGCACAGCCGTGGTGAGAGCCTAGCAGTGGGGGATTTTAGAAAGTACCAGAAAGTCCATATTTTTTTTTTAAGGTGCAAAGTACATCCTGACATGAAAACTTTGTATCCCTTAAATTCGCAACAATTTTAGGAATTGGCTGTATACTCTTGGAAGGAGACTTTCTGGATATATTTTGGTTCCGAGAGCAAAAGAAGAGAAGGTGCATAAAGTCACATAGGTGAGTCACCATATTGCTAGAAACTGTTCTTTCTCTGTGGTAGCAGGAAAGAAAAGAGCCTTTTAAGCTGTGGAAACAGCTCACCTAGAAATATCTGGGCATGCCCCATGCCTTCCCAAGAGGAATCTCATGCAAATATTATATAATTGTCCAGGAAAATTTAGCTCAATTATAATTAAGAAAAGAAATGCCAGACTTCTATTTCTGACAGTGGTAGGCTAAATAGTTCCTCTGAAAATGTTAAAATGTTTTTTTGTTTATTTTGTTCGATGTGGTTTGGTTTTTTGAGGCGCGGCCTCAGTATGTGGTCCAGGCTAGCCTCAAGCACACAGCAGTCTTCAGCCTCCCCAGTGCTAGGTTTACAGGTGTACACCAACATGCCTGGCTGGATATATTTTTAAGGTTTAAAATATTTTAGGTTTCTGTAAAAACATAAAGAGTTAAGAAGTTATAAGGGAACTTCAGGCCAAGATCTATGGTCCAGTGGGAAGTGAGAGAGCTAGATAAAACACTGGATCATCTAAGTTGCTTTTGCCTTGAGAACATTTGTTGATTTGGTATAGACTTTGATTTTTGCAGCCTTGTAGAACAAAAAGTTTAGAAGTCAAGTAGCTGGGTTGCCCAAGGAGGAGAGTCTGATAGGACACCATTTCTATATAAAGGTGGCATTTCCCGATAACGGTGAACCAAAAATAAAACCATGTTCCTCACTCCACTGGAATAGCAAGGAAAACAGAAAAAGAAAGAAAGAAAAGAAAAAAGAAAGAAAGAAAGAAAGAAAGAGGACTTGTAGTGTGTCACCGATCTTTTCACAGATATTGTGGATGGTTGTATGTCATATCAGTTTAACCCTAGGTACCTGATATAAATCTCAGATATAAATCTTTTTTGGAAGAAGATACTTTCTTCATAATTTCCCAGCATGAATGATTAGTATAATCAGACAGATTAAGACATACAAGAAAGCAAAACATGAGGAAATGGCAGAAACAACTGGTAGAAAAGCCTCACAATTCTTTATGTGTTATTAAGTATAAATTCAAATAAAAAGTTTTACTTATGTTTATGGAAATAAAGGAAAGCTGGTAAATGTCTTCAATAAGTGGATAGCAATTAAGAATAGCTTGGCAAATTTAAAAAAAGATCAAACAAGAATTCTAGAATTAAGCCACCAAACACTAAAACTTAAAAATGCAATGGCTTAAATTAGATAGCATAGTTAATAAAAAAGTGATTAGTAAATCTGATGCTAAGGCAGAATGATAGAGGATGCTGACTAAGGAAGCAAGAGGAAAATATGCAAGGGAGATTAAATGACACGAAGAATTGAATAGCAAGATCTAAAGTGCACTTAATTGGAGTTTGAAAAGGAAGGGAATGAAAGAATGGTAAAGCAATTATTCAAAGAGATCTTCCCAGAATTGATAAAATTTATAAGTCCTTCCTAAACAGCACCAAAGAGAAAATCTTGAAGGCAATCGGAAAGAAAGGAAAAAAAAAAAAAAAGACAAATTACCTTGGAAAGAGTATTTACATACTCCCCCCGGTTGGGGTACCAGAAGACAGTGGAATGGTCTGTCCCTGACAATTTAGAATTCTGTACAAGGACAAATACCATTTAGGACTGATGGAAACATTTTCACATAAAGAAGAAAGTAGAGTTTTCTACTACGGCAGTGATTTTACTTCCTAAAGACTCTCTTAATTGGTATGTTGCAGGTATAAGTGATTCCATATGGAAAAGTGAAGACAAAATAAAGGATGACAGATTTTAAAAAGTTGTAAACACAGTCTTTTGAGAAATGTAAATGTAGATGAAAAAGAAAGTATAAAACAAAATTTGAATGTCTTCTAGGCTAAATTCTATAGGATTGAAATTGAGACAAAAATAGCATGTAAGTTAAGAATGGGGATAAAAGGCCCTGATATTACCTGGGAAGAAAGTAACCTTAAGCTAGGTTGACAATGTACGTTTCACTTCTGTAGTAACCACCAGAAGAATAGAAGTAAGATATGTAACATCCCAGTTAGTTGGGTAAAACCCATCTGTAACATATGGCTGCAGAAAGAATGAAAGTAAAAGATTAAAAAATTCTACTGTCAAATAAAAGCAAACAGCACATAAAGTAGGCCTTATGGTTAAAAGCATTATTAGGGATACATTAATGTTTGCACCAGGAAAATATTACAATTTGAAATTGGTGTGTGCCTAATAACAGCATGCTGTATAAAGAAAAACATGTTGGGGCTGGGGATTTAGCTCAGCGGCATAAGCGCCTGCCTTGCAAGCAGGCAGTCGTGAGTTCGATCCCTGGTACCGATAAAAAGACAAAAAAAAAAAAAAAAAAAAAAAAAAAAAGAAAAACATGTTAGAACTACAAAGAGGACTCAAAATGGCCACACTCATAGCTATGATAAATGAGAACTGCTATGTCATTGTAAAGAACTGGGTGCTGTTAGCTTATTATAAAACTATAGTAATTGTGACAACATGGCATTACTTGAAGAGTAAAGAGTCCAACAGAACAAATAGAAATCCTAGGACCTTCTTCATATTTGTGAACTCTTGATGTGTTAAAAGGAGGCACTGAGATAAAGGTGTATTTTCCAGTAAATACACTGGTGCTCATTATGTATATGAAAAATGTGTTTGATTCATTTTACATAAGAAAATCAATTTCAAAGAGATTAAAATCTTAAAAGTAGAATAATAAGATTCAGCACTGAAAAAGAAATTCATGAACTTTGTGAGGACAGAGATGATGTCAATTTTGTTCATCACTGTGCTGCAGTATCTTCTATAGTGTCTAAAACGAAGCATAAGCCCTCAGGTACTATATACTAAGTACTTACAACCATTCTCAAATAGCTTCTTAAGTATGGGAGGAATACGCATAATAAACTAAAATCATTATTTTTTGCCTTTCTTTGTTGTTCACTCCTTACGCAAATAAGCAGAGAAAAATAAGGACAGTAATTTAATCTTGCAATTATTAAAAATACTTATTTGGTGCAGAAACTATGTGTTTTGCATTAGGCATGTTCAGAGAAGAATATATAGAAATATGAAACAAATCTCTTTGGAAAGTAGTTTCCAGTCAACTTAGGAGATGGTAACAAATAGGGAAATATATTTGACAGATCTGGACCATCTTTAAAAATATAAATTTATGTTGCAGCAGTACAGAGGAGAGCAGAGGTAACACTTTCAACTTTGGAAATCTATCATGGGGGAAAAAGCTTGGTCTATATGTTGAAGGACGGTAAACTTATGGATAGGAAGAGAGGAGGAAAGATAGCATTCCAGAGGAGGGATGAGAATGAAGCCTGCTTTGTAGGCAAGAGGAATTTAAAGTGCTTTGGGGAGCAGAACAATCTTCCCAGCACAAAATCAGAAGATAGATTAATAGACAGATTCTTTACGAATAAATAGGAACAGATAAGTAGAAGATTTCTGAAAAATACTAGTAGTGATATAAACAAAAGCCTTATTTGGTTGTGAATAATGTATCCACAAGGAAGTGAGTAAAGCAGTGTGGTATTAGCAGATTGAGGTGGGCATTTGTGGATTTTGGAGCCCAGCAGCACTCATTTTTCTTCTGGTCATGGGACCACAGCCTTGTTCTAATCCCTGGAGGTGATAACGAAGAAGTCCCAGAAGAGAAGACTGCAGAGAAATGGAGACAACCTGCATCCATGTGACGTGATTTGGATCATACCTGGATTTTCCTTCATTTTGTATGGAAGTTTGAGTTGGGTTTATCCCTTGGAAGTGGAAGAATCGAAAGTGTTGTGAGAATAGACAGAAAGAGAAGGAGAACGGAGTGGGGAGTCCAGAAGCAGACTGGGCATTATTGTGGGCATTTCATTTCATGGAATACGCCTTCATCTTTGCTCTGGATCTTGTCCAAACTTCTGAAATTGGGATATCCTAAGACTCAGGCCTTGGACATCTTCCTTATTCTTAGTTGAACTTGTCTGGTCTTATGGTATGAAATACTTATTTGCACATGGCTCTTAAGTTTATGTCTCCAGTTTTCATCATTATTCTGAGATCAGACCCACATATGCAGTTTTCCACTAAGATTTTCTACCTGTGTGTCTAAGAGAATCTGAAACTTAACATGTCCTCTACCAAACTCCTGACATTTAATCTCTCCTCTCCAAACCTGCTTCTTTCTATGTACTGTCAGGCTTCTGAAATGACACTGCCATCTACTCCCTCAGGCCAAATGTTTGGGAGTTGTCCTTGAGTCTTTGCTTAGTGCGTAACTGCTGCATTTAGACCATCAGGAGGTTCTTTGCCTCTGCCTTTGGAGCATGGCCTGCATCTGACTACTTAACTCCACTGTTCTAAACATGGTCTAAGCCAGCTCTATCCCTTGCTTGTATCATTGCAGTAATTTTCTGACCAACCTTTTTACTTTCATTCTTTTTTTTTTTTACCATCTTGTAGCCTATTCTACATATGGTACTTAGAGCAGTATTTAAAAAATAAGTCAGATCCTTGTGTGATCAAAACCGTTCTTAAAAACTGATGTTTTCCAATTACATGTAGCATACCACAAATCATTACCATGACTTACAGAACCCTGAATAATCTAACCATTGCCTAGATTTCTAATTTATTGTTTACTTTTCCTCCTATCATCGCTTTCCTACTGATACTGGCCTCTTTGTTCTTCCTAGAACATGACAAGTATACCTTGGTCTTCATATTTCTTTCTTTATATCTTTTTTTTGGTTAATTTTCTCATCTTATTGAAGTCTCTGATCAAATATGATCTTCTCAAAGTATCCTTCTCTGACTATTGTATGTCTAATAGTTCCTGTCTTTCCTCCCCCAGCCCTTACACTACTTTATTCTTTAGAACTTTTACCACTATCTTGTTTATTGTCCATTCTCTTCACTCAATGAAAATTTTATCAGGCAGAATGTTATCTTATTTCATTTTATATTCCTACCACTCAAATAATGACTGAATCATGGTTTGAGCTAATGCATGTTTTTGAATGACTGATTAAATAAAATACGTATTTAATAGTGTGTTATACTTTGTAAGACATTTATTATTAATAAATGCTTTTATTGATACTAGTTAGAAATTAAGAATATATATCCTTAATTAGATGATGTCATGAATATTTTTGTGCTAACATATTTGAAAATTTAGATAAAATAAACCAAAGTTGACACATGAAAAAAATAGAAAACATAATAGAACTATATCTACTAAAGAACTGATATCATTATGAAAGACCTCAACAAATAGAAAACACACAAATTCTAGACCTAGACAGTCTCTCCAGTAAAGTCTTCTAAACATTTACAAGGAGTAATAACATGAATCTCAGTCTTTCAAAGAGTATAAAAAGAAGTAACACTTCCTAGATCATTCTCAAGAAAAATCATCATGTCACAACTTGGCAAGGACACCAAAACAAATATATTTAAAGGCCAGACTTTCAAGGACATACATAATAGAAATCTTAAAATATAATCAATATGAATTCATCAATACATGAAAGGGATAATGTATCATAGTGAGTGGGATAGGTTTTAGGAATTCAAAAGTGGTCTAATATTTTAAAACAAATCAAAGTAATTCCCCAAGGTAACAGTTCAAAGAAAGAAATATATAATCACATCAGTAGGTTGCAAAAAATTTGGTAAAATTTTCATTGATTCATAATTTTAAGTATTAGTAAAGAAGGTTTTTAAATCTGTTAACAAGTAGTACCTAAAATATTAAAAAATAAGTCAAATCTTCGAAGAGGAAAGAATCATAATTGGTGGTGAAATATTGAAAGTCTTCTTTCTGAAATGGCTGCTAACACATCTATTTAACATTGCATTAGAAGTCTTAGCCATTGCAGCAAGACCAGAAAAATAAATAAAAAACATATAGATTAAGAAACTGTTGTTATGAAGAGACAACCTGATTGTGTGTATAGGAAAAAACCCAGGAACTCTGTGCACAAACTATTGGAATTAGTAAGTAAACTTACCGATGTTTCTGGAAACAATATCGATATGTTAAAAAAATCATTTGTAGTTTGTGGGGTTGGGTATGGGCACCTGCATTCTCAGCTACTTGAGAGGCTGAGCAGGAGGATCAGTTGAGCATATGAGCTCAAATTAGGCTGGGAAATGTAGCAAGGCCTTAAAAACAAACCAAAATGAAAATTAATTATAATTTTATATTAGCAAGAAAAATAGAAAATTAAAAATTAAAAAACAGTACCACTTATACAAGTTTCAAAAAACCATTAGATTTGTAGGAATAAATATGGAAAAGATCACTAAACTAAAAATAATATGGCATTGAGAGAATTTAGAGAAATCTTAAGCGAATGGAGAGATATACTGTGTTTATAGTGAATGACTTAATATTGTAAAGATGAATTTGAAATTATGGAAACCATTCAGAATTATAGCAGGCTTTTTAAATGGATACAAAGAAACTGATTATGAAATCTGTATGAAAAGGAAAATGGTTGAGATTAGCTAAGATGATTGTCTTAGTCCCTTTCCTCATCACAAAGACACGATTCCAGACCCACAATTTAGAGAAGTTTATTTTGGCTCATATTTTCAGCTCATGATTACCTGGCTCCAAGGCAGAAAGGTCATGGTGGAGAGGTCTGGCAGAGAAAAATTGCTCATGTCCTGGTGACCAGAAAGCAAAGAAAGAAAGGAGGATCTGGGGAGGGAGGTATACATTCCAGGTCATATCCTTAGTGATTTGTCTGTTCCCACCAGACCTTACCTCCTAATAGCATATTTAGCTGTGGATTCATAAGTGGATTAATCCACTGGTGAGTATAGTACCCCCATGATCCAATTACCTTACAAAAGCCCACTTAACATTTCAGGCTTTTGGGAGACATTCTAGATCTAAGCCATAGCATTCTACTCCTTGTTTCCAAAAGATTCATGTTCATCCTATTATGAAAAATGCATTCAGTCCATCTCTAGGAGTTGCTAAAATCTTAGCAGATTCAGAGTCTTAAGAGATTGCTGGAAAGTCCAAATTCAAATTGTCCTCTGAGACTCAAGGCAGACACTTAGCTATGAGCCTGTGTAAAATCATAAAGTTAAATACTTCCAACAAACAATGGTACAGAGTAAGCATGTGCTTTCCAAAAAGGACAAACAGGAAGATATAAAAGAATTGGATCAAAGCAAGAACATAACCAGACAAGTAAGCATTAAATCTTGAAGCCATGTGTCCAGCACTTGGGGATCTTATGATGAGATATGAGTTCTAAAGGGCTCTGGCAACTCTTCAACTGTAGAGGAGCTGGTTTAACTCTCATAGCATCTCTCTGGGGTTGGCTGTGCTCACTGCCTGTGGCTTTCTCAGATATTCCACATTTCTGGTTTCTCTAACTTCCTGGGGTCTTCATTGCACTTTGGGCTTCTCTCTCACAGCTTCACATGTTGCCTCCTCAAGAGCATTGCCTTATTTCTCAGGCCTTCTTCTGGATAGAGGCCACTCTGAACCCACAACTGTTGAATTCTTCACGCTTGTAAAACTAGTGCCATATAGATGATGCCAGTGTCTGCTAAGACTTCACACTGTACCCAGACCCCCTTGGACCATGGTTGCAGAGATCTCTGAGTGCTTGAATGGCTGAGAACTGTGAAATAAATTGTAGGGAACCAATCTCCTAAGTGGCCCTTCTCAAGTAGGGCACTCTGGGCTCTTTTCTCCAAGCAAAGTCTTTCACAGGAGTTTACTTTTAACCCTTTATACACTTAAGTCAGTGAACTATATGGTCTTGCTGATTACTGAGATGCCCTCAAAGTATCTTTTCTTTTGTTCTGATGCAAAGTACCTGTTTTTAAAAATGCTAATATTGGGGGCTGGGGATTTAGCTCAGCGGCATAAGCGCCTGCCTTGTCGTGAGTTCGATCCCTGGTACCGATAAAAAAGAAAAAGACAAAAAAAAAAAAAGGCTAATATTTTCCTCTATCATACTTTCCATGACCTTAACTTTTTGATGCTTCCTTTCTGATAAAACTGTGGATATTTTACATTTGGTTTTGGCTTTAATATTTGCTCCTGATTCTTATTATAAATCTAGCTAAAAGCAATGCGCAGTGCCCGTGCCACAGCTGATTTCTTCCACCAGATTAATTAGTCTGTGCCTAAATCTCTGTCTCTCACAAAGTCTCAGGACATGGGCAGAATGTAGGCAAATTTTCTGGCAATGCATAACATACATAGCCTGTAGCTCAAATGCCAATGAGTCATTGTTTCCAGCTGAAACTTCCTGAACCTGGTCTTTGCTGTCTGCATTCCTATCAGCATTCTGGCCTTCTAAGATCTGACTAGAATCTCCTCCCACCCACCTTTGCTTGCAGCATTCTAGGGCTTCTGTACTCAGCATCTCAAAATCTTTTCAAATTCCTCCCAAAAGCCAGCTCCAAAGGCTTCTGATCCACATAGTCAGGTACAGTCATGGCAACAATCTCACTTCTCTTGTACCATAATCTGTTTTAGTCACTTTCCTCATCACTGAGACATAATACCACACATCCACACCTTAAGGAAAGAGAGGTAATTTTGCCTTGCACTTTCAATGAGTGGTTGGCTGGCTGCAAGACAGGAAGGGCATGGTGGAAAGGTCTATTGGAGGAAAGCTACTTCCATCATGTCACAGGAAGCAGAGAGAGAAGGTAGGAGGTGGGAGTGTGATAGTTCCCAGTCACACTGCCACCTCCTAACAGCACATTCACTGCATTAATCTACTGGTGGTGTTGTGCCCCTGTGACCCAGTTACTTCCAGACATCCCTGAATATATGAAGCTTTGGAGAGATAGTTGAGATGTGAACTATAAAATCATGAAGAATAAGAAGAAAGCTGGGAGAACTTGTAGCATCAGATATTTGAACTTAGTTTAAAATGATTATAATTAAATCAGTAAAAGTACTTATGGCAGAATAGACAAATGACCCTGTAAAGGAGGAAATAGTTTTTCCTCAACCTCCATGAGTTTTTATTGGGATAGACTCCTGTAACAAAACTAAAACAAGTAAGTTTATTAGCATAAGGAACACACATCACATGGGAGAAACTCAATAAAAAGTAACTCAAAGCAGTGGCTTAAAACAATGGCTGTAATAAAATACAATAAACATGTCGAGAAGCAAAAGGACAGGAGGAAGTGTTTTAGGCTTCCAAGGGGAGAATGCTGATGGAAACTAAACATATGGGAGGAAACTAGGAGGTCAGGATAGTTTGTGGACTCCTCTGGTACTGTTTCTTGGGGGCCAATATGCGTCTAGAGTTGTCTCAAAAAGAATTTCAACAGATCACTAAAAGACAAGTAATCAATAGTAAATGGATCAAAAATTTGAACAAACATTTCATACAGGGGATATTCAAGTTGCCAGTAACCAATAAATATTAAAATTTATTCAGTTGCATTAGTTCTCAAAGAAATGCAAATTAAAACTACAATATCCACAAGAATGACTAAAATTAAAAAGTCAGCCAATACTAAGTGTTGATAAGAACATGAAACAGTGGTTTGTCATATTTTGTTGGTAGAGATATAAACTAATGCAGCTACCAAGAACTATCTGAAAGAATCTTCTGAAGCTGAACGCACACATGGCTCATGCCTTTTCTTGGTATCTAGTCAACAGCGTTATGTTTATATGTTTACCAAAAGACGTGAGTAAGAATGTATAGGCTACTCATCTTACTCATATTGGTCTTAAACTGGAAGCAACCTACAGTTCCAAAGATTGTAGAAAGTACAAAAAATCATATATGGGAAATTCAGCATGACTGTAGTGAGGGAAAGCCACGTGGATATACTAATAGGAAATGGAAAACAGGTAATTGGAAGAAAAGAAAGAATGTATAACCTGATGCCAGAATTAATTAGAAATGAGATACTTGCAGACCAAACAAAACAGGTATGTATAAAAGGCAAAGCAGTCCACAACCCCACCTATGGGAGCTCTGCATGCACTCAGAGCAGGAGCCTCCATTCTGGGAAGTTCCCAGTAAGTGGATGGAACCCCAATAGCATGGCAGAATCAAACCCCACAGTACAGAGTTGGGGTATAAGGCCCCCTCCCCCTTTTTGCCCTCCTCCAAACAGATGGCATCACAGCCTGCCTGCATATTTTGCCAGCACACACATGGGTGAGTGACCAGGAAGTTGCTCCCTTCCTGATGGTCTGCCATTTTGTTCTCAGACTAAGAGAGGATAAAAAATAACCTCTGACTGAGTTGGGAAATACTAGAGAACATCGGGTGTGAGTGAGCCTCAATTCCTCCGGAGGAAAAGCATGTCAGTGGAGCAAGCTGCATGCATGTAGCAGCTAATTGGAATCTTTAGAGAGAATGAGGAGAGGGGCAGCAGCTGCAACAGCAGTGGTAGTTGTGATTCCAGTAGCAGCACTTCCACCCCAGGCTGCTCCAAGCAGCAAGAAATAGAGACGTGCCAGCGCGGGGTGGAGTGGGGGCACAGAGGAGGCTGTGCAAGGGCCAGCAAGTGCCAGCTCCACACAGGTCTGGGTCTAAACTTTGTCTGTCTTTGTCTAAGAGGTTCTAGTATTGAAAGCCAACATCAGCTAGGTGGCCATGGGCAGCAGAGACATGCAGGGTAAGGAGGCTGTATAGGCAGACTGCCAAGCACCTCCCAGAGAGGTGCTAGTTGAAGACTCAGGCCTCAGCCTCCATGGCCAGAGGCCAAGATGGGGCTTGCAAGTCTTTGGAGCTAAAAGAGAAGACTGATGCACACTGACCCTACTGTAGGCTGAAGAGTGCACCCAGCACTAATCCTACTGCAGACTGGGTGGGGTCACTGAACAGAGATTTGAGCTATGATTTGGACACTATCACAGAACTGCAGATACCAGAAGATAGCTGAGGCCTGTGGTCAGAGAAATTTTGTCTTTTATCCTTCTTTCAAGATTTTTGTCACTGTTGTTTGCTTTGTTTTGTTCATCTTTTTTTCTCCCTCTTTTCTCAACTGTATTTTGATTTTTTGATTTTTCTCATCTGAGTGAACATTGTCCTTAGTTTTTCTGGTTCATTTTGATCTTCTTTTGCCTTGTCCTTAATTCTTTCTCTCTTGTCTTCTTTTCCAGTGTCCCAAAGCTTGGATGACTTTCTTTGTCCTTCTTTCTTCCTTCTAATATCTTTCTTTACATTTATTTTTCTATTTTCCCTTTATTCTCTTGAATCCCCTATCATGGTAAAATCACTCTACTAAGGGGAATACAAATTCCTAGTTTGTATTGGATTCCATTATATAACTAAAGATTTTGCTTCTGTGGTTAATGGTACCAAATTAATAATTACCACAGTTTGTCAGTTTTTAGACTGTGCTTTATGCAGTTATTGCTAATTGTACCACTTTAGTCAGAGTGTCATAGCTTTTGTGACCAGTTGTATGTCCTTATATGACAACACTGTGATTGACATCACTGTGATTGACTGGGATCATAATCATTACCATGGTCCAGTACCAAAGAACTGGGTGCTGGGCCAAATAGACAGCAACTTCTCATCTGTACAAAGTGGTAAGTTAGGATCTTGAGACAGGCTCAAAGGCCAAGAGCCAGCTATACCTCGAGGACATCTCTGAAAAATTGTCATTTACTAGGAAGGCTTTGATATTGTGATAAAGCTACCTACCATAAGCAATTTACTAGCATCAACACAGAAAAAATTTTTAAAAAATAAGACATGACAAGATAGAGAAATAAGGTACAGCTCCATACCTCCAACTCATCCAGAGCAAGTCCAGGAGACAACAGGGTAGAGGAAATCAGAAGCTACCCACCTGAATTTTCTGAAAAGATAGTAGAAATAACAAGACAGGTGAATGGCACTATGGATTTTACCTGATTTCTCAGATGAAAAAAAAAGAGATTATGATCATAGTGAAGGACTTGGTTAGGGAATCTGACTAGATACCATGAAAAAAAAAATAAAGGAGCTTAGGAAAATGATGGAAACCATGAATGTTCAACACAGGAAAGAAATGGGATCTATGAAGCAGCCAAATTAACCACTGTCAGGATATGGGAACTAGAAGACAGGATTGTGGTTAGTGATCATGCAAAGGAAAATGTCTTAAAAATAATAAGGAACCAAAAAAAAAATCAATCCAAGAGCTGTAAGATGATGCAAAGAAGAACAAGATTGATCAAAGTCAACGAAAAAGCATGAGACAGCACAAATGACGTAAAAAAAAACCCTGTTCATAGAATTAATGGCAGAAAATTTCCCAAGCATGGAAAAAGAATTTGACATATAGATAAGTGAGTCATATAGAACTCCAAGAAAAAAAACCTACAATGGTGTATATAAAATCAAGATTTCAAAAATTCATCAAAAGAACAATATTGAAAAGAAACAAATCACTTATAAAAGAAAGTCTATCAAAATCACAGCACATTTCTTAACACAAACCCTTAAATCATGGAGAACTTCAAGTGAAGTATTTCAGGTCCTAAAAGAAAGTAACTATTAACCCAGAATGATGTACCCTTCAAAACTATCTTTCAAAATCAATGGAAAAAAAATGATACTTCTGTGACAGAAAATACCCAAACAAATTCATGACCATCAAACCAGTACTCCAAAGTGTTCCAGAGAATATTTAAGAAAGATAACTGAAGACTTATAATTCCATGAACACAAATAGAAAGAATCCTCCAAGTGAGAAAAGTAATTAAGTAGAGAAGAAAGAAAGAGAACCAACAAAAGGAAAATAACATGATAAGTCAATACAGAGCACCTTTAATGTAAATGGACTCAAGTCATTACTCAAAACCACAGAGTAATGGATAAATAAACAAGATCCAACAATAAGCTGTATATAAGAAACATATTTACTCAAAAATAAACTCATAGACTACAAGTCAAAAGATGAAAACAATACTTAATGTGGCAGAAATTTGGATAGAAGCTGGGGTAGCTATTCTATTTGCATACAAAGTAGATTTCATCTCTATAAATGCAAGAACTGAGAAAAAAGTGGATTTCAAGCTGAGTGATCAAGAGAGACAAAGAAGGTCACTATATACTTGTTAAGGGAATACCCCAAGATGAAGAGATAACAATTATAAATATATACGCACTAAATACCAGCACACCCATCTATGTAAAACAAATGTTAACAGACTTAAAAAGTCAAACACTCAATAACACAGTTGTAATGGGGGAACTACAAGCCAATCACCCTAATGAACATAGGATTGAAGAATCCTCAATAAGATACTGGCAAATGAAATGTAGCAAATTATCAAGAAGATTGTACACCACAACCAAGTAGGATTCATCCGAGGAATGCAGAGGTAGTTCAACAGATGCAAATCAATAAATGTAATACATCAAATCAACGGAGCCAAAGAAAAAATCTACACAATTACCTCAATAGATGCACAAAAAGCATTTGACAAAGTCCAATATTCATTCATGGTAAAAACTCTACGGAAAGTTGGGATATATGGTCTTTATCTCTACCTAAGAAAAGCTGTCTATGACAAACCAATAGCCAACCTCATATTAAGATCACTGTGCAGCCAGTCCTTATACAATCTAATTATGTAATGTTTTTATTAAGGATTTTAATGAGAAAGGTTTGAAAAGAACAAAACATGAAAGGAAAACAGACATACCCATGGTCCCCATGTGACCATGGGTAGTATGGCCAGATAATATTTCTAGTTGTACACTGAGATGGATCTTTTCCCTTTCTCTTTCCTTTTTTTCTTTTCCCTTTCCTTCTTTCTTCAGTACTGGGAGTGGAACCTGAGGCTTTTGCCCCCAAGCTACATTTCTAGCCATTTTTAAGTTCTGAGACTGAATCTTTCTAAGTCACTAAGTTGCCCTGGCTGGACTTGAACTTCCGATCCTTCTGCCAGCCTCTCAAGAGTGCTGGGATCATAGGCATGCACACTATCCCTTGTCCTCTGTTACTTTTAGTTATGGCATACCCCTCTTCCTGGACAGCTTGTGAATTTTTTCATTCATGCCTAGGAGGAGGACAAACACAGACCAGAAATGAGTGCCTGGTGTTTAATTTCCCAAGGTCTGGTCCTCATGGGGGCACCAAAGAACTCAAAAGATTTAGAAGGATGCCTGATGAGTAATAGAAGATTTCTCAGCACTTCTTGCATCCCCTAATGGAGTGACAGGATCCTTGATGGGAAGAAAGACAATAGAAGGGGAATGAGGAGAAGCAGCCGTTATGCCTTGGGGTGGGGGGCATCTGTGCTTGATGTCTAGACTAGACTTAAGGACAGTGAGGTGTAAACCCCTAGCAATTTGGGGAGCTCAAGGCAGAACCAGTCCAGCTGACTGTGTCACCAAAAGGGGTCCAAGGAAGTCTTCAAGAGGAGATGAAGACCTCAACTTGCCCCCTCCCCTGGCAGTAGTCTCATTAACTGAGTCAGTGAGGGGCACAGGCAGGTTTATTAAGTGGAATCAAAGATGTACACACTCAGAAAGGAGTGCTGGTGCTTTGGGGTAAAGCACACTGTGGTCTGGAGTTAAGAATTTATGTAGTCTTGGAAGTAACTTTTAAAATGGAGGGTGTAAGATGTTTTGCCTACAAACACTTTTTTAAATCTCCCTGAATCTGTTTCTTAAAGCCAGGTTTCTGCCCTGATGTTATCACCTAGGTTAAAGGATTTGGATGTGATGGGCCTGAACGGTAGACAATAAGCCTCAGGCATAAGTATAGGTAGGATAGATACAGATAACCTTGGATAGCTTTGATCAGGCCTAAAAACTGTAAATTACTTGTCTCCTTTTACCTATCTTTATTTCTTCTGTCCTACCTCACCTCATCTGGAGATGATGGCAAAGCCCTGAGGCACTGGCACTCACTGAGTAAGGAATTAAGATTTATCTCTGGGATTTAGATTTACCTGTGGGAGATGGGGCTGGAGGAGAGACCTTCAATTACATGGACTGAATCTCTATCAAATGGAAGATTTAAGGCTCAATTGGATGAGTAGAGGGCGGTAAGTTTCTGTCTGAACGTACTTGAGTTTGAGAAGTAAGCGTTGTTCCCACTCCAAACAAGAGGAGATTCACTTTTCCTTCTTTGCCATGGTAGAACTGGGTGTGTTTTCATGTGACCAGCCATGAGCTCCAGAGCTTTCTGATGGATGGATTTAGAGAGGCCAGCTCCCTTTATTCCTTCCCTTGCTGCTTTGTGGGGACTCCCCATTACCAGCAGCACAGAATTTGCCTGCAAATGCGGGCCTGGAAGTTGCAGGTGTTTGACTTCTTCCCCCTTTGACATCTTTATGTAAGGGAGATAGGCAAAGATGAAAGGAACAGAATGGGATCCTTCTGGACTGGGATGTATAGGGACAGAGCCTGGGACACTCAGAGTTAATGCCAAATAACCAAAAGATGCAAATTAAAACCAACAAAGAGCTCCTTTTTCTAATGTATTAAACTTGGTAGAAAATGCTTGTAACTGAATTACATTATTTCAAGTTGGTTAAGTAATCTCCAGACCTAAATTCACTATCTATTCATAGAATTTAGAGTGAATTTTGGAAATCACCTGGCAACTTCAGCTCGATCAGTGCCTAGAAATGTTTAAATTGATGCCAGATACCACAAGCCAATGGAAATGAGAGGATGGGATGGAGTCACAGGACCTGGAATGGAGGAAGTCATTTCTTGTGGCAGTTCCAGGTCTTCTGCAAAGCACAGAATGTTTACATTTTTGGTTGGTCCTACTTTATTCATTCTTGGTTGTCTTATTATATTAGACTGTGCTGACCTTCGCCAAGTCCTAATCAGCACTGTCCCTTTCCTTTGCCTTTTTCCCTCTGCTTTCCTGTGTACTTCCTTGCTCTTCACTGCACTGGGATTTTTCTCTTGTTTAATGAATTCTGCCCCTTTGTCCTTGGTCCCATGCTTTCTTTGCGGTATGTACATCCTCACTGAAGTGACACTCCATTGTTCATTTTGTGGCCTCTCTACCATCTGGGGAAGAGCATAGATCTGCTTTTTGGGAAATGCTGTCCTTTGGGTAGAAAAGGACTGGCTTCCCAGCAGTGCCAAAATGAAGAGCCTTCTCTGCTGAAAACAAACAAAATCCTTTTATCTATGGAACTTCCTGTTTCCTCCCCTAACAGCCGTGCTCCTCAGACATGGGGCATCATGCCAGGGTCACATGAAATCATGGGACAAACTTCATCTCCCTGAATGTTTTTTGAAATGAAAGGTATTGTTTTGAATTTTTCTTTCTTATAAAACCTGTTGGCCACATATGCATCAAGTAATGTAGCATCCAATTCATGTGGCATTTAAAGCTTAACCATGAGTTATAAAACTTTTTTGTTTCTGTTAAGCTGCTTTATGTTGTGTTCAAAATTCCTGGGTGCCTCTCCACTTCTCTGCTGTGATCAAGTACTTCCCTGGAGAATGCTGAGCAGCACATAAAGTATTCCCTATTATTAGAAGGCTGCTACTGGTTTGACCCAGCAAATTTGGCATTTTGGTCTGATTTAATGAAATTTGCTGGGGACATTTAGATTCTTATAGTAGGAATGATAAAGAAGAAATTAGGGCTCTTATAAAATTTTAAAATAATTGTATTTAAAATTTTAATTTTAAATTAATTGTAATTTTATTTTTAAATTAATTGTATTTTAAAATTTATAGTTTCTCTATAACACTTGTTAAAAAAATTTTTCACTTGTAAAAAAAAGTTAGAGTTTGTATATCAAAAGCAAATCTTGGGGTCTGGGGATTTAGCTCAGCGGCATAAGCACCTGCCTTGCAAGCAGGCGGTTGTGAGTTCGATCCCCGGTACCGATCAAAAGATAATTTAAAAAAATGTAAAAAAAAACTACATACTGACCACTCTCTTAAAAAAAAAAAGGCAAATCTTTGAAGGAATGAAGGCATGCAGTTGAATTGTGTCCCTCAAAATTCAGATGTTTTTGTCTTAACTTCCATTGTCTTAGAATGTGACCTTATTGTAAGATAATAGTCTTACAGTGGTAATAAAATGAAAATAAAGTCACTATGGTAGGCTCTAATACAGTATGACTGGTATTATTAGAAAAAATAGAGATTTTTCTCGGACTTTAGCCTTCAGAACTATGAACTGTAGATGTCTATTGTTTAAGCCACCCACTTATTTCAGCCCTAGCAAACCAATACATACTATATAATGTTATACCAGAAACATCAGATTTGGAAATAAAATGTGTTAATATTTAGACCTAAAACGTCCCCTAAAAGATTCATGTGTTCAGAAGTGGGGCTTTCAGAAAGAGTTCAGCTCATGGGGTGCTGCACTTACCAGTGAATTAATCCACTGATGACTGTCTAGCTGAATGAGCTCTTAGGAGGTGGGGCCTAGCTGGAAGGGGTGGTTGTGCCTCCCTGGCTCCTCCTTCTTTCTCTGCTTCCTGGCACTGTGACTTGAGCAGCTTTCTTTCTCGAGACCCTCCCACCATGTCCTTCTTGCCTTGAAGCTAGTAAATTATGAACTGAATCCTCTGAAAACCATGAATTGTAGATGTTGGGTATTTTGTCTTAGTAATGAGAAGGTGACTAAGATATTGTTTCATCAAATGTAATACCATGAACTATGCAGTTTAAACAATATGCATTTCTCTCTCACAATCTGGAGGCTGGAGATATAGGATCGGGGCACATTTGGGTTCTGGTGAGGGCCCCTTTTTCTGGCTTGCAGATATCTACTTTGTCATAGGTCCTAGAGAGGGGTTGGGGAGAGGTGGCTTGCTCCATTTTCTTCTCTTCTTACAAGAGCACGTCCACCTTTGACTCATGCAAACTCGCTTATCTCCTGAAGGCCCCTTTTCCCAATATCATCACATTGAAGTTTAGGGCCTCCACATGTAAATTTTGGTGAGACACACAAATTTAATCCATAACATCTAATGCATCATTGTAAGGTAAACCTCAATGTAAGAAATGCATAGATCTTAGAATCAATAGAGCAGACAGTATAGATAAAGAGAAGCACTTTATTCCATAAACTAGCTAAACGTGCCCTATGCTAGGGCCAGAGAACAATCAGAAGAGACTTGCTAGGGCTTATATTTTAATGAATTCATGGAAAGATTCCCAGTTTCCGTCTTATTTTCAATGTGCTGAGCCTTGGAGATGAGGTGAGATAAATCCAAGAGCAGGAAAATCCCAACTTCACTTCTCATTTCCACTGTCTCCTAGGGTAAAGCCCTGTAGAGAAATCCCTGTGTCCTCATGGCATAGCTCTAGAAAAAGTATAAAAGGCAGGGAGTAGATCTGTTTAAAACAAGACAGTAGAAGAAAGGAGAATTCCAAACTTTGGTCCTAAAGATAATTTTGACATGCAAAGAGGTAAGTGGAGGGAAAGACAGAGTGAGTGAGCCAGTGAACTCAATGGAACTTGTAGGTTAGGTGAAAAGGGTACTGGTGACCCCTCTGTCTTGATACTTGGTTGATGTGAGGACCATGAATATCAGTGGAGGACTCTATATGGATAGAGGTCCATAACCCGAGATCAGATAGAGGACAGCAGGTGATGCAGGCCAGAAAAGGCACCCTGTCGCTAAATGTCTGGGTCACTTTAGATGAAACCCTGGCAAAAAAGATGATGGTGGAGTGATATTTTGAGAACCAAGGTAAGCTTGAAATGATTAATTTTACCAGAACTGACTGGGTTTACCTGAGAATTACGTAGATTAAATTTCTGATGTTAAAAGGAATTGGGGGCCTATATAGAAATGAATTCTTCTTGTAGAGAAAACTATACACTTACATACTTGAGTCTAGGTTTTTACTAATAAATTAATTTTCGCTTGTAATCCATGACCTCCAACTCCACAGTATAAGGCCTTCAGAGGCATTCTGAAACTCCTTACATTGTTTAAGAAAAAGAAATAAAAACTGATTTGCATTACTAGAAATGAGCAAGGTTTGTGGCTCAAGAAAAGTACATTAATCTGCTTACTGTGTGCATTCATTTGCCTTCCTGGAACCCACTGAAATGGCAGTTAAAGTTATACAGGGAAAAAGTGAACCATGACATCCCGAAAATAGGAGGAGTGCTCTGTGTAGAGACAGATGAAATTTCTGCAAGGTGGAAACTAGATGGGCTTTCCGTGTGTTATTTTAAGAGTACAGAATGCAAAGGAAACCGACTTAGAATTCAGATGATGAGTTTGTCAGAGGTAGGAAACTTCATAGTGTTACATACAGAGGACTGGAGTAAGCTTTGAGGCAGAGGTATAGGTGGTTAACTGGAAAGATGTCCTCAGCACATTTTGGCTAAGAAGCTATTTCCTGTCTAAGATGTGTATACCACAATTTGAATTCTAAGAATTGTTTTCTGACTTTACAAAAGATTTTCTAAGGAACAAGCCCAGGAACAGTTGATGCTGGGGCCAACGAACAGTGTAGAACATTATCTGTGGGGAGACTCAGCAGATAAGGAAATCCTGGGGAAGAGTCAGGGGTAAGTAAGGAAATATGGTGAAGTGCCATAATTTACTTTGGTAGCGGTGGGAGTTCCAAGTCTACCTGCCTGTTCTCTGCCTATGTAGACCAGGGAGAAGGATCTCTGTGCAGTCTGCCTTCACATTTAGAGCAAGTGGTCCTTCCTAACTACAATGGAATTCACATTGGTTACTTTCATGAATCTACAAAGTCCTTCACCAATAAATATAAATGGTCACCGAAGGACCATTGTATGTCTGAGGCCAAACAACATCAAAAAGATGAAGACCAAGCTATACAAAGGGGAAATCTCTTGAGAAGATATAGTGACAGTGAAGCAATTCAGAGGTTCTCATATAGGTAAAACAGTGACCTTCTGCTGTGAAAAAACATGCATTTAGAAGTCAAGAGTCCTCAGAAATTAAAAATGTTGTTTTTGAAACTTTTAAAATGCAGTTAAATATCAAGATGGCAGAAAGGAGGTCATTGATACTTTCCTATGAGTAAACAAGAATATAAAGTTTGGAAAATCTTTCAGAATGTAGCATATGAAGTAGTAAATAAAGAGATACATACAAAGATAACAGGTAGTTTGAGAAGTTTCAGTATTTGTATAATAGATATAAGGAAATGAATAATGAAATAAACTTTCTATGAGAAAAAAATCAAATTCTTCAGTTAGAAGGAGCCTACTTACTGTCAGAAGACCCCAAAAAGACAAATCAAGACATATCCTAATAGATTTCAACACTCTGAAAATAAAGGCAAACTTAAAATCTGTTAGCAGCAAGCTGTTAGAAGAAAAACTTACTCACAAAAAAATGGGAAATAGACTCCTATACTAATCCAGTCATCAACGATAGTAGAGAATGGCAGTCCATGGCATAATACTTTTGAAATTTTAAGAGAAGACTAATGAAGAATCTTGTACCCAACTACATTAATTAGGATTCTTTGGGATACCAGGACCAGAAAGTACTCACAGTGGCTTATGCAAGAAGGAGCTGTGCTATCTCATATTACAAGAAATTCAGCTGTAGGACATCCCTAGGATTGGTAAATTCATCAGCTTAATGCTGACAAAAAAAAATCAAGGTTCAGGATTCTTTTCTTATTCTATGGTATAATCTTTAGTTTGTTGGCACTTTCTGCAGCCTGGCTTCTCTTTAGTGACAAGATGACCCCAGTAGTTCCAGATACCACATCCAGACACAACAATCTCCAAAGGAAGAGGGAAATATATGTTATTCAGAAATTGTGACAGACTTTTCTTCATGTCATATTGACAAACTTGGTACATATTTATTTGTAAACCAATCTTGGGAATGGTAATAGGTAAGCTAGTCAGAAACCATCCCACAGTTGATATGGGGCAGAGGAAGAGACACAGTGGAAGGAGAGTCCATTATGGGGATGGGAGCAGACAGATGCTGTTTTATCCAGCAGTGTTGGTTCTGCCAACTGTATGAACAGTTAAATAAGAGAGTACTTTCAAACATGCAAGGACTTACGAACTTTTTTTCCCATGTCACCTTTCCAAAGAAGACTAATTATTGAAGGAATTCTTCAGCCAAACAATAAAGAACAAGAAATGTTGAAAATATTAGACCAAGAAACCATGATAATAGCCCAGTAGGGCAATTAAAAGAATTCCTGTTTAAAAACCTCTGGAACAGATTTAAAAAGCAACTGGTGACCATCAGAAGTCCAGAAGAAAGTGGATTTGAAAGGAGGAAGTAGATTTGATTGCAGAAGCTGTGTAGTTACAAACTTTAAAGGGTTTTATAATATAATGCTGGCAAATGCCATTTCTTTCTCTTTTTTTCCTAGGAACTCGGGGGAAAATATGAAGTCATAGTCCACATATGAAAGACACAAAACATGCCTTGACTGTCAGCAGTTAATGGATGGGAGGAACAGAAATTTCCCTTGTTCTTCACCCTCACCATATTGTTCTTTAAGTGGCAGAGAGATTCTGTGATACAGGGACACATTTTGTTCTTTTAGATCCAGTCTCAATTGTCAGTCCTGTATTTTTAACCACATTTTAAATACTATTTGGTAGTTTTTATTTTTTAGAATTTAAAGACAAAGTATGGAAAATATAATACTGAATATAATGTAAATTTATTACCTATATTGGAGCATGGAAAGTGCAAGAAGAGAAATACAGATGAATCTTCCTTAGTAGGAATAAATATTTATAAAATAAGTAAATCGAGAGATTGAGATGTAACTGCTTTAGTGTTAAGGAGAAAACTGAAGAAATAGAGACAGAAACAGATTTGTTAGCTCAGGGGTATGGACTGTCATGTGGATGGAGTGACTGGGAAACCTTTCTGTTCTTCAGGGAATTTTTATTTGCTTGTTTGTTTTAAAGAAAGTGGAGGGACTGGGGATTTAGCTCAGCGGCATAAGCGCCTGCCTTGCAAGCAGAAGTAGAATCCTTCGTGGTAGCGTCACACTTGTGTGAGGCACTGGCACTGGCCCAGTTGAGAGGGCCTGGAGGGAGTGCTGTGTTTCTAGCAGGCAATATCTAATCCACTCCTGTGTCACTGCCTGCTCCTGTCACTGCTGGGCCTCTGTTCTCATCTGAAACATCCCCATTGTCCAGGTAAGAAGACT
Organism: Cavia porcellus; assembly: GCF_034190915.1. Classification (NCBI taxonomy): domain Eukaryota; kingdom Metazoa; phylum Chordata; class Mammalia; order Rodentia; family Caviidae; genus Cavia; species Cavia porcellus. The sequence continues at coordinate 33,732,768 of NW_026947508.1, forward strand.
TGCCCTTCATGAGGGTAAATTTCAGAGACAGAAAAAGGACAGTGTTAACCTTGAATTCTCTAGTTGATAAACATTCTACCTGCAGTGCTAGAAACTTGATATCATTAAATAAACTCTGAAAAACTGGTGTTTCCCCTATCCAGATAACTAGGCACTAGATGAAATATTTGCTACTTGTATGCAATTACATTCTACCACACTGAAACAGCCAAGCAAAACTCTTATTTCCGCAGTCCCACTCAACATGGAAAAATGCTCCTGCTTGGTGACTCGGGCTGGTGGCTGTGCAGCGTGGTCGCATCCCTACTCGTGATCACTGCTGGGTGTCTGTAGTCCTTTTGTATGGAATGGTACATGGAATTGATCAGGCCTCAAACCTTCTTTCTCCTCCTCCCCTTTGCTTTGTAGTGGGGATTTTAAATTCATAAGAATTGGATGCTTGATTGACACAACCCTACTGTGTTTCAAAATTGTGCTTATTACTGAAAAAATCACCACTCAGGTTAGGGCAGAAACTGTGGTACAGAGAGAAACTGATAGGTTTAACTCTAAAGCCATGAGCTACAAGTTGGAAAACCTCAATTCTGCTGATTTCTTTTACTTTCTATATGACCTTTGGTACACATAACTTCTCTGTAGTCTTCCCGGTTTCTCTAAATTGGAGAGATTCATAACATTTGGCAAATGTAGTCATTCTTAAAATGTCATCTGGGGGCACCTAGGAGGACTCTGAATCCTTTCAGGGTATCTGTGAGGTTTAAACTACTTTTATAACTCTATTAAGATGTTTTTACATCTAGAATTTATTATATGATGATTTACTCATGCAAATACCATTTGAAATAGTACAGTTTGTGTAGCATTGCAAATGCAGTAGGGGAACTCAGAATGCTAGGGGACAGCAGTAGTCTGGTATCTTGAAAGGCAAAATGGGATCTGTGTTTATGTAACTATAAATGATTTTTGTTTGCTGAGTACAGAATGATTTATGGTGAAAATTATGCTGTCCTTGGTAAGCTCATTAACCATTTACAGGACTTCTTATATCTCTGCAGTCTTGTTTATAGTTGCAAGAATTCTGTTACCAAAAACTTTATCTTGCATAAATAAAAGGAAAAATGTATGTGAAGGATTTAGGAGAGTGAAAAATTGAGGCTTTTCCTAACTCATTCAATCTGCAGTAAAAAATAACTTTCTTGTAGAATTCATATTTTGTGCTTTTGAGATCAAATTGGTGTGATTGTGGCAAAATCATCATGATTAGAAATTGATTATAAAGTCAGTTAAAAATTTAGAAGTACATCAAATAAAAATGCTTTCACTTGTACTAACCCAACAATAAAATTTCTATTACCTTCATACTTAAAAATCCTGAAATATCATATGCATAATTTGTGTTTTGTAGTTTAGATTCTAGGCGGGGGGGGGGCACTTAGACTTTTAAAAAAACTTTTCCGTTTTCATCTTTTTTTTTATTTAAGGAGAAAAAGGGAAAAAAAGCAGAAAAAGGGTACAAGTTATACAGAATTTCAGAAAAAAATAAAGAGGAAATCACTAGTTAATGGATTACATGTTGTCATCTTAGAAATAATTGTTCAAGTTACAAGATTAAAGCATATAAAGTGGTCATTCAAACAGTGAGACTGCAAACAGTTCTGTTCAATGATCCAACAAAACTCAGTAATATCGTTGTCTATCTTATACACTTAACTATACATGCAGTTATACCATTTAGAGCACTTTCTTTTCCTCTCTTTTGTACAATGACAATTACACATTTTGGGTTTTATTGCTCCCACACTTCTTACTACTTTTTTTGGAAGAGAGTAAAACCAAATGTGACTTAACAGAACAGAGTTGGTTAAATCAAAAGGGTGGACATAATAGATAATGTAAAAACATAATACAAGGTGATCAATAATGGTTACCATAATGCCTCCTGCTATCTCAAATAGAATTGCCTATATCATCAGTTATAATAAAATTGAACAAAACAGTAAAGAACAAAACCAACAAAACCAAAACATTGGAGACATTACAGGTCTTCAAAAGTAGATAATAGTCAACCAGAATGGGTGTCATAATGAATCCCACTATCTTCACAGCTGTTGCCTAAACTTTCAAACCTGGTACTATCAAGCAAAACAGAATACAGGAACATCAGTCAAAACAAGATGGTGAGAGCAATACAGGGCTTCAAATCAAGTTAATAGAATATCAAAGTGGGTTACTATAATATATCCTGCTTTTTTTAAATTTATTTTTCCTTTAATTAAAAGGATAAAAATAAAAAAGTAAATAATAAAATGGAGATTGAGATAAAAGAGGGCATAACAACTAAACAATGCAGATCAAAACATAACCATTTGAGCAAATTAGTGTTTCACCACAAGATAATCCCGACATAAAAGTAGTTACCATATTGTCTCTTTCCTTGAGATCTTTGAATATAACTTCATATACTATAGCATCAAATATATCAAAACAATGTAAAACCATTCAAGAGAATGACAGTATTACAGGGTATTTAGAATCAAGTAACAGATAATGAACTATGGTTTCTGTATAATCTCCTTGTCTATAAAGTTTTTGTTTATATACTATCACATATAATAAAATCCAATAAGATACAACATGTTTTGTTCTTCTATGGTGACAGAAGAACAAAAGCTTGGTGGGACTTCAAATAAGATGATACCAAATCAGCAATACCTATTATGATGTCGTTTTCTCCAAAATAGCTGTTCCTTTCATCCAATCTTCTCTGACTCATTTCTCTTGAGCTCTTTTTCTGTCATTAGTTGTCAGTTTGTCTTCTTCATTTTGTTTTCTGCTCCATTAATTGTGGCCTCTCTGCCATTATTTCTGGATTCTTCGTATTTTTCTTTTTTAGAATATCCTGCAGTATTCTCTGTAGAGTTGAATTGGTGGTTGCATATTCCCCTAGTTCCTCTTTATCCTGAAAGCACTTTGTTTTTCCATCAATTTCCAGGGATAGTTGTGCAGAATATCTCAATGTTGGCTGGAGGTTATTATCTTTCAAAGCTTGAATTATTTCCCCACACGCCCTTCGTGATTTGATGGTTTGTGCTGAGAAGTCTGCTGTAATTCTGATGGGTGTTCCCTTGTAAGTGATTTGTTTCTTGTCTCTGACGGCTTTTAATATTCTGTTCTTATATTGTATTTCTGGAATTTTGATTATTATATGCCTGGGTGTAGCTCTATTTGGGTTGTAGGTAGCTGGAGTCCTGTATGCCTCATATATCTGAGTATCTTTACTGTTTGCTAAATTAGGGAAATTCTCTTGGATTATTTCTGTGAATAGCTTTTGTAGTCCATTTGTTTGTGTCCCTGCTTCTTATGTTCATAAGTTATAGATCCTCTTATCATCTTCTAGTTTTTGTATTGTTGCTGTTTGTTTTTTTTGTTATTTTTAAGAAGTTTTTCATTTCATGCTCCCATATTACAAATCTTCCTTCCAGTTCAGATAATCTGTCCTTAGTTTCTTTCAAGCTGTTATGCCAGTTTTTGATAGAGTTTTTAGTTTTCTGGTAATCTCTTTGAACCTGCTTCACGTATTCTATGTTTTTTCTGTTTTTTCCATCAAATAATTCTCCCCTCTTTTTCTGTTCTTCCATTCTACCAGCTGCTTTTTCTTGGGTGATACTTAGCATTTCTCTGACTATTCTGCTTATGTCTTGCTTCAAGTCATTAATAACTTCATTCCTGTACTCGTATATGAGGCTCTGGAGATAGCCTTTTATGTCTATTGGTGGCGTGTCTGCTATTGCCTGTTTCTCAGGATTGGGGGCCGAGGAGCCTTTCTTGTTGCTCCCTCTTCCCATATTCTTTGTTCCTTATATATGCAAGCATATATAGGAGACCCAGCTTCCTTCCCTGTCAGCCACAGTCTGATTGAATTGCACCGGCTAGGTGTTCCCGCCCACCGCAGTGCACCTGGGAGTTATGAACCAGGTAGCCTATGTGGGGCCTACCCCTCCAGGTCAACCTACCTAAAGTTTCACCACTAGGGTGCCCCTCCAAGTGCTGGGACCTGAGTTGTGCTAGCCTACTGGGTCTCAGCCAGCAGCATTATGTAGGCTAGGCACCACTCACCAATCCCGCTTGAGAGGGGGATATGGGACTGAAGTCACTACAGCGCCTTGTTCCAGCAAGTCTGCCCAGTCCCAGAATGTCCTCTGTTGGCACCTCCTAGACTGTGGGAGAGTCCCAGTTTCCCTCACTCACCGGAGGTCGATGCACGTCTCCCCGCCCACCCAGCTCTTAACTCCGTTCACCGATTCCTGTTCTCAGAGTTTTCGTGGGTCTCTCTCCCTGCTGAGCCGATTTAGACGCAGCAGCGGCAGCAGGAAACCCAAATCGTGGCTTCCAATGGCGCGGGCTCCAGCTTCCACGCTCAGGCCTTATCTGTTCCTGTTATAGCAACAGGATTGCATTCCCAGTTGGTATCTCTCAGCCCAGTTCATCCTTGGGTCAGCAGGGTATATCTCCTCTTGGTTAGGATTCCTCACTCCGCACCATTCCTGGATTCTAAGCTGGGTCTCGAAGAGAGCCTGCGTAGCTGCTGCTATCTGTCTGCCATGTTCTCTGGATCTCCTCTCGTTTTCATCTTCTTACAAGTATTCTGTGTGGAGTTATTCGTAGGCCACAGGACTAGGATATTGCAACAGAGTTAATACAGAAGCAGATATTCCAACTTACTTATCTATTAATTCTGACAGTAGGAGACTTACACAGGTGTGAAGCACCACACTCTTCTCATGATGTTTTTGCTTTGGAAAATTGTTTTTCATAAGATATGTTACTTATGTGAACATGTAATGGAGTTTATTAATGTTTATTTATTTAGTCTTTTTGAGACAATGTCTTGCTGTGCAGTTTAGCTGGCTTTGAGCTCACTTTGTAGCCCAAGCTGGTCTCAAACTCTCAGTGATCTTCCTGCCTCAGTCTTCCAGTGCTGGGTTTATAAGTGTTGCGGTGCCACACCTGGCCTATTAATGTTGTTTTAATGCATAAATATTTTGATGATGATTTTGTCTTTACTTTTCACATGGCAAATAATGTTAGACATAGACTACATAAACAGAGTCTCTTTGAGGTCCTTGATAAATTTGTGAAGAGAACAAAGAGTTTCAGAGTTGCTGATTTGGTGCTTGGTAGTTAGCAGGGTACTTTCCCCACACATTTCACTGGCCCCTTTCCTCTTCCTCAGTCTCCTTTTGTTCTTCCATACCTCCCCTCACTGCCCCCTACATGCACTCCTACACACACACACACACACACACACACACACCACACACTATACTTTTTAGGTTGATCTTCCACCAGATCTCAATTTCCAAGCTAAAATACTTTTTGGGAAATTTGTTTTTATACAGTTTTATCATTTGGAGGGAATAGAAAGATTTTGTGGAAACATCTAACATTTAATGACCTTTTTGATAACCAGCATTTACATTTAACCTCTTGTGACCTTAAAGCTACTTATTTGGAATTGTTTTATAGAAAAATACCTAGATTGGAAATTCCTGGAAAAATCATAAAGAAGAAATTACTTATGAAAGACTGGAGACTTTACTTCTGACTCACCTCATTGAAGAGATATTATTGTTTGGCAAAATTTTATATTTTCCACTTTAAGCTAGAAAAAAGTCTATTGAAATTTTGTCATCCCCAATGACTGTGCAATTTATTTAATAATCCTAACTTTTAAGCACTGGGGAATATTTGAGAGGAAGTATTACCAGATGAGTGGTGAACTTTTTGATGGTAGAGATTTCTATACCCAATACCTTCTCTAGGGATTCATAGTGTGTTTCTAGCAACTAAATCTTTCCTGCCTGCTGGTTATAAAACAAGGTTATCAACCTAAATCTTGTATTGGATATTTTTACAAGACATAGAATGGGGATCATCTCTGGGACCTTTCTTAGGAGACTGAAATTTCTCCCCAGTTTCTAAAGGCACCCCCCTTGCTTGAATTTTTTGGTTTTTGGTACTGGGGATTGAACTCATGACCTGTGACCAGGCAGGCACTTATATTGCTTAGTTAAATCCCCGCTCTTGCTTGAATTTTTGCAAAATAAACAAAGGTAAAGGTTGGTTCTGAAATCTGCCTGATTCATTTATTTAGCTATATTATATATTAAGGCCACTTATGAGGTAGGCACTAATGACTGTCAGCAGGCAACTTCCTTGCTAGTAGAAGGAGACACAGTATACTAGCATATAGTCATATTATATTAGTATTTATAAACACTTTTTCAGAAGGGAATAAGAACTTGGGGAACAGAATGTCACACTAAGGTGTGTGTGTGTGTGGGGGGGAACATGCAGAATAGTCTTCATTGAGCAAGTGACATCAGAGCCAAGTCCTGATTGGAATAGGGTAGAGGGCCAGTGCCCAGGCAAAGGGAATGTCCAGGGCAAAAGTTCCATGGTGGAAGTGAAGTGTCCTGATCAGAGAGGTGCCCCCTGTGAAGATTTTTTTTCCTTTCTTTTGCGAACAGACACTGGTCATTTGAAGTAAAGGTTCTAGAACTGTGGGGCAGACATGTTTGCAGCTAAATCTTGTATTTGCAACAAATCTGTTAGGAGCCATTTACTACATGAATTGCTGTAACATGCATCAGACCATAGGGATGACTGGTTAAAATGTGTCTGTTGGGCTGTGCCTCAGAGTTTCTGAGTCTGTTGGTCTGGGATGGGCTCGAGGATTGCTTCTCTCCCTTCTTCCCAAGTGCTCAGGTTCTGTGTCCTGAGTCCTCATACTCTGAGAACCCTGCTCTACAGACAGTGAAATTTCTCCATTAATGAATACTGTGGTACGCTGTAAGTATAACATACTGACAACTTTTTGAGGGCATATGTTTTCCTTAAATAACTTCTATCCCTTGAGTGTTTCTACAGTAATGTGTTATGTGGCTCAAGTTGTCAGAAAGTCCAATTCTTTGCCTTTTGGAGCAATCGTTTTTGTCCTGTCTTTAACTAAAGAGGCAGTGAAACCCAGGGGCTGCACCTGCCCAAGTCACATAGTTGTTAAGTTTTAGAAAAGGTGCTGATATGCTAAAGCCATAGAATTAAAGTTTCTCTCTTCTTGTTTCTAGAACCAGCAGATATGTCAACCTTAAAATCCTGCTTTTTAATTAGGGGAAGGAGGACACATTACGGTTTCAAATGAGACAGTCAGAAGTTGTGAGTCTGCTGAATTTTTACCACATTTTTAGGCTTAGCCTGCCTAAAATGGACAGGTGTGGGCTCTGCCCGCCTTGAACTTGAGTGCTTTGAATTTCTTCCTTGGCTGTCTGATTTGTTTTTCTTTTCCTCTTGATTGTGCCTGGGGCCCAGTCTTTGTGTGCATGCTGTAAAGTCACCCACATTGCTGGGAGAGGTAGTGGCAGGGTTGTGTCCTCTGTACTTTACAGTGGCAGTGTAGGGGTGACCTACAACATGAGAAGTCTTGTCACTCCACTGGTATTTAGGACCTAACTAGAGACATTTGCATTGATTTGTTCCTTTTCTAGTGGCCAGGTTTGTAAGACAAAGAAAACCCTACCATTTAATAGCAGATTTTTAAAACTAAAAATCTCAAGCTTCTGTTTCCTTTGAAGGCATGTCTGAGAGTATTTTGCATGCTCAAGGTGTTGGGAGTGACATTTTTTGCCCTAGAAAGACATTTATCCATTTATCTCCTTGCACCTTAGTTTTCTTGTCAGCAATCAGGAAATATGATCCTTCTTTAGAAAAGAGACCTTTGGAAGTTCTTGGCTGAGTGGCTTGCTTCCCTGCTAGACTGGAAGCCTCCTGGGAAGGGTACAGTTTCAGGGTCTGTGCCAGGAAGGAGTGCCTGAAGGACTTGCCTCCCAAAGCCATTTATCTCCCTTCACCACTTCCCTCCCTGCTGCCCTGATTGGCATTAGTGGGTATGGACAAGGACTCCTTTGCTGAATTAGGTATGGAGGCTTTGCACAAGGCTCACAAAACAACAAAAGTTCATTTGTATTATGGGGCTTTTCCTTTTGCATGATACTATCTTTAGAAGTCAGATTTTAATGTTTATTTCTGTGTAGGCCATGGACATTTTATAATTGTAGTTAGTAGTTAGAACTCTTCCCCCTCCTGAAACCCTTAGAAGGCAATACTGAATGATGCCTAAAGCTTATAATCTCAGATTAGGATTTGAATACTCATTTTGTCTTTCTTGGAATCATTGTCCATCCACCATGTATGGGTGAAAATCCAGCCTCTTCTGTCCTCTGGTGGAAGTGGGACACATATCTTGGCTCAGTCTACTATATGAGCACATGGGCAAGATGGGCCAGGGAACTCCTTCGGGCTGCAGACTTGTATGTAGGAGAGTGGAACTACAGGAGTTCATGAAGTGGTTCATGGAACTAGAGCCCTGGAAGGCACTTGAGCCCTTGGATCAACTGATGGAACCAGATGGGCCTGAATTTTGTATTTCTAAAGCACCCCTCTGAGTGATACTAAGAGGCAGCCAGAACTAAGCACAAAGTGTTAGAATGGAGAACCCTTCTGCCACTGAGTGTGGTTTTTTGCAGATGTCTATCAGAGCCACACTTCATCTTTTCAGGCACCTGGGTTGGGTACAGGGATTTCCCAGGAACTGAGGGTGCGTGGATGGGTGAGACTGCCTCACTGGTGCCATTTGCCATTGCTATGGGCCTGTGAAAGGCCTAGGGAGGTGACAAGGCCACACTGGCTGCCAGGCCATCTGGAGCCACCTGCTCTGAAGGTGCCTGTAGATAGATGCCATGTTGGGCATCAGGAGAGGAGGAGTTGACTCGGTCCCCTCTTGGCATGTTGTCTTCTGCACCAGCAGGCTGTGCTCAGACAGTTGCTACTACCATGTTGTGTGTCTGATGCATTTCTTCTTTCTTTCTTTCTTTCTTTCTTTCTTTCTTTCTTTCTTATAAATACCTACTGTTTCTAAAGAGAACAGGCAGCCAAAAGTATAATTTTAAAGCTTGTTTAGAGCAGTAAATCATGTTTTTGCACTTTGGCTTCTTTGAGTGCTTAAGAGCGGGCTCAGGTACTCACAAAGCAGGATGGACATGGTCATGCACTGTAATGGGGTTCTGGGACCCTCTGCTAGTTGGGATTGATTCACCAGCTATTGGATTGTGGACCTGTTTTGGGGGTCATGGGGGAAGATCCAGGGCAGGTTAGGTGATTCAGGAATACATAAATGGCTCAGGGAGAGTGTATTTATGAAGTAGAACAACAATCTTGTAGTGTTTTACTAACCAGGTAGGTGTATACTGTACAGAGATCAGACTTACTTATAAAAGTAAAAATTCTAGCTAACTTCAGCTTATGGTGTGAGATGAACCTTGGCAAGGTGCAACTGTGTATACCCATGGCTGTCTTTCTTGCCATTGCTGTATTCTCAGAGCCTAGCCCAGTGACGGTACATTGCAGGTCCTCAAAAGTACTTGATCACTGACCCTCATGTTTCAGCTCTTATGACTAGCCTAAGAATAGGCAGCCACAGATACCTTACTCTTAAAGAAATACTATTGAATGTGAGAATGAGTACAGGCACTGTACTGGTGCCAGGGGAAAGGTTACTCCTGGATGCCAGATTGCCTCTGTGGGCACGGTATCTGTGTAAAAGGAGAGCATATTTTTGTACCAGGAAAGTACAATGAGTCTTGAATCTAGATTCATTAAACCAGACTTCTGACACCTCCCCCAGACAGTGTTGGGGCTGCACTGACAAGCTGATGCTCCTGAGCTGACAGCTCAGTGTCTAGATGACATTATCACATCTGCTTATTTATTCTCTTGCAAACCATTTTGGTTCAGCACATCACATTTGTTCTGTTCCCTTGTTCCCCATATTTACTATATGATCTACTTTGAGAAGAGGCACAGAATCTAACCTTGGTATTACAAATACAGGCTCTGGAGCTGGACTGCCTGGGTTCATATCCAGTTTGAAGGGGTGTGGCTTCTCTGAGCTCCAGCTTCCGATGCCACAAATGGACACAATACTAGGTCCTGCTTCACGGGGTTGTCACAAGTATTACTCTGAGGAAGACACTTTGGACAGTGCCTGGCACATCGTAAGTGACATATGGGTACTTGCTCCACTTATTGTCTAATTTTAAATTACCAGATTTCAAATATGCTAATTTAAGAAACGAGTGCTAAGCCAGGTGACTTTTATACCGGGGGCTGAGTTTGGGGACAGTTGACTCCTGTGGTTCTCTATTTTAGAATTCAGTGGAGCTTTTCACTTTAAACATTTTGTGCAAGTCTTTGCTGTCAAGAGGATCTTTTGAGTGTGTCTTTTCATTATCATACAGTGCAAGAGACTCGTCCACCTGCAGTCCTACCTGGGTGAGTGTCCGAGGACTGTGTGACCTAACCCCTCTGTTGAGATGGAAGGGATCTTCTAAATAGTTGCTATAGCTAGAATGTGTTGAACAGTCTCCAACTATGTTCTTCCTTTGGAGAGATGGTTCTTGCCTTGTGGCCCTGTTGGGGATATCTGTGGAGGGGACTTTGGACTTCTTCTTGCCCTCACAAGCAGGCATGTGAAGCACAGTAGGCCAGCACTGGTGCTACACCCTTCTTGTCACAATAGGGATAGACATTGGCCTGATCTAGACTACAGAGATGCCTCCCTTGGTGTCCTTCTTGGGGGCACCTCCCTTGTGGGGAAAAGACGACTTTCTTCATGTATGTTAGTAAGCTGGGAGACTGTTGGCTTGGGGCTGCCCAGGGCATTCTGTGCTGTATGTAGAGAGTCTGTCTGCAACAGGAAAGAATGAAGCAAATGTCCAGAGAGGAATAAATACAAGCAGAGCAGAGAATGAAGCATACAAAGAGAGAAGCACGAATATATCGTTCGAGCCCTAGATCCAGCTTCACCTGAAATTCCTAAATATTCAATTATGAGTTATCACCTACTTTTTCTTTTACTTTTTCTGTTTTGAATTGAGTTTCTGTCAACTATGGCTAAACAATCCTGACTGGTAGGGCCTAGAAATATGGTGTTACAGTACTAGATTTTGTGAGAAGGTGTCATAAGAAAAACTGAAAGGATGAATCATTTTGCTGCCCATTTTGACTCTTTTGATGATTTAAGAGTTGTTTCCTGAGCCACTTTTGCTATGACTTGATCGTGGAACCATCCTTACTGGGGTTGGAAACTTCCTTTCTTTGTGTTCCTTTTCTTTGGGATGCTGTCCTTACCGATTTAGATTCTTGGTTTATTCACCATTCACACTTCCACTTTGACATTTCTCTTTGCAGTATCTTTGATCCTGCTAGTCATATTTTTACTCTTTCTTCCCAGGGTTCCCACAACACTGATTGTTTTCTCTTTACCTGAACCTGTACTGTCTTATGATCCGTTTCCACCTGATCCATTATTTTTCCCAAGTCATGCTGGCTTCAAGATCTGAGTGGCACTGGCCCTAATGCCTGTTGATGTGAAGTGTACACCTATTTTCTGATTGGGATCATCAGGGTAGATACGTCTTAAATGAGATATTAGATATACTTCTGGCTAGCAGTTTGCAGGTTAATTTTATACTTATTGCTTGGCTTCCATCCTCATTTCTTTTGATTTAAGGCATAGGAATATAGACTTAATTCAAGAATTTTAAAATAAATTATTATAGAGGATTTTTTTACTTTTTAGTTAGCTGATATGTACTTTCTACTAAAGTTTCTACAATGAGCATGTGTTTCTTTTGTAATTAGTAAAAAAGTATTTATAGAAGATATAAGAAAAACCACTTACTAACTTATATACTTATTTCTAATTATTTCCAGTGGTCAGACCTCCCAGAAGGGTTTTATGATCTGGTTTTTAGAAATTGGCATTGACATGTAATGCTAACTAATATATGTGCTTAATTTTACCTTTGATGGAAGTAAGCCACTCAAAAACTGCTTACTCTCAGGATACTAAGTATCTTTTGTGTAGTATATAAACATTCCTTTTAAAGACAGAAGACAGCAACCTATCTGAAATTCTCTGTATAAATTCTCAAAGAAATATAAAATTTAGCAAAGTATATGAGGAGCCAAGATATATAATTTGCTTAATTTCCCTCTCCCACTTAGTAAAATGTGCCAAATCCCAAAATCAAAATGGAGGGAATAGTGATTGTCAGTTTACTGATCAAAATGTAATGTTCAGTCTCCTGAATTGTGGTACAATGGTTAGGCAAGAAGGATTGAATATAATACCATTTTGTTTGTTTGTTTTTTGAGACAGGATCTCACTATGTAGGTTCAGGATGGCTTTGAGTTCACTATGTAGCCCAGGCTGGCCTCAAACTCTCAGTGATCCTCCTGCCTCAGCCTACATTACAGGCATGTACCACCATGTCTGGTACAATACTTAATTTAGAGAAAATTAATACAGGAGATGATTTTTTACATGAAATGTGATCTGAATGTGTTATAATCATTTTCACAGTATATTGGATCCCTTTTTAAAAATTAATCTTACATTTATCCCCTTGCAAATTTTTTAATAGGCCTTTTAACACTCTAAGGGGTGTTTTGTACCTTGATGTTAAGCCAGAGTACCTCAGGATATTTTATAAACACATCCATTAAATTGCTGACTTCTCTGAGTTTTACAATTTCCTACACTGATATAACAGGTAGTTCAATTTAGCCACTGTATGGCGAGTAACCGTTTAGCACAGTTTGATGTTTAACACTGCAGCTTAACCATGAAAAATACAATTTATGCTAATACGTTCTATTCAGGCCTGTTTCCAACAAAGCCTACAATTTAGCCACTTCAAGTTCTCACAACTGCTGTTTACTAATAATGCTTGATTTCAACAGAAGAAACATTGCTTCAATTCAAACAGCATGGGAAATACGTATTTTGAGGAAAGTTAATCATTTAGTGATTCTTTAATCCTTATACTAAAAGTTGCATGTAATTTTCACATCTCTGTTTTCTTTCTTGTGCTATATGGCTTTGGATCCTTATGGAAATCAAACATACATAGAATATTTATTTGTATTTCACACAAGGGATGCATTTTTAACAAACACATAATTCAAAGCTTGTACAACTCAAGTCTCATTTTCACTTGTGAATAAATATAAACCAGGGATTTCCTGACTTGAACTGTGCAAAGAGTATTTATTAATATTTTTTTGAAACTAAATTTATGTAAAATGCATCTGCACTGTGTATCATTTGCTTCCTTTCCTGGGTTTGTGGACTTGTCAGACTGTCTAACTCACTTTGCATTCATGCTTTGGAGTCAAGAATGAGAGTGGCACTTGTCCCCATAGCCCTGTAGTGTGGATCAGCCACTGCAGGTGTGCTGGCGTGTGTTAAACCGGGCCACAAATCCATTTGCACCTCTTCCATGAAGCTGTTAGGTCTATTGACCTTTCCTCTTTAATCTGGGCTGACTCTGATTGCTTTGAAAATAGTGGATAGCAGAGGTGGTGCTGTGTGACTTCCAAGGTGAATGGGCAGAACAGCGTTCCCTCCTTTGCCACAGATGTTTGCATCCTAATCCTCAGAGTCCGTGTCTGTGTTATTACATATATGGCAAAGAGTCCTGGAAGATGTCAGTAATTTAAGGATCTTTGGATGGGAAGGCCAATCTGGATTATTCATGTGGGCCTAGTATAGCCCCAAGAGTCTTTGTAAGAGGGAGCCAAGAAGGTCAGAGCCTAAGAGAAATTTGAAGATGCTGCACTGCTGTCAAGCCCTCAAAAAGCTTAAAAAAGGAGAAAAGCAAATTCTTTCCTAAATCTCTAGAAGGGATGTAGCTGTATTCACAGCTTGATTTTAACTCAGTCAAATGCACTTGGTACATCTGATCTCTAAAGCTACAGTATAAGATAATAAATTCATAATGCTTAATAGAGTCACATTTGTGGTGATTTGTTATAGCAGCAAAAGAAAACTAATGCACAATATTAGGTCAGGAAAGTCCTGTTCTCTTGGAATGGTCAGTCCCCAATCCTCCCAGGACCCTACTCTACTCTTGAAATCCAGCCGCCATGCTATGAGAAACCCAAACCATGAGTGGATGCTCCGGTCAGCTGTTTCATGGGAATCCAGGCTTTGAGTTAGCCCAGCCATAGATGTTAGACATGTCTGTTAAATCTCTGTAGGATTCCAGTCCCCAGCCATTGGATTTATCCTTAGCTTTTTGAATACTGAGACCTCAGACACAGTGACACAGACAGCCATATTTGTTCTTCTCTGCCAACATTCCCAACTCACTGAATTGTCAAGCTTGAAAAATAGCTGTTATTTATAACAATAAGTCTGGGGTGACCTATTGAGGCCAAGAAGGTCACAAAACTCTGTGAATAAGGTGGAATATTTCACTCACTTCCCAGAGGTCAGTGTGGTTTGGTCTTTCAGTCTTGGATTAGAATTATAAGATGATTTTGGGCTGAGTCTATGATGGACCTGAGAAATCTGAATTCCTCAGGTGGCTTGGAATGGACCTTGTGTCCTAGAGACAACAAATTGACGTAAGATATTTTATGAAACCACTGGGCTTGGAATGCTCACTCATAACTGCATCAGTTGGGATATAAGCCACAGAAACTCTAGGTACTAGGCAGCAGAAATGTAAAGATGTTTACCATTTATGTACAAGAAGCCAAGAGGTGGAGGGAAGCCAGGACAATGTGGGGTTAGCAGCTTAGCCAGGTCCTTCTATTCTGTCATCCTTGATATATTAGTTTGTACCAAATATTATCCTCTTGTGGCAGTGCATCCAAAAGAATATGGCTAGAGAAAAACATGTGGCCACCTTAAATTTATCTTTGTTATGTTATCTCCTCTCTCTTCTTGTAGCTTGTCTTGCATTTGGGATCTTTTTTCTTCTTCCTAAGGAATGTTCTTTAGAATTTCTTCCAGCAAATCATCTGCTGTCATTAAAAATTCAATTTTTAACAGAAAATTCCTTTATCTTGCTGCTACTTTTAAAGGATATTTTCATTAAGAATATTATTCTAAATGGGAAATTGTTTTCTTTTAACACATTGGCGATGTCATTCCGCTGTCTTTGGCTTCCACAGTTGCCATGGCGGGGGACAACTCCTACTCTTTGAGGATGTATTAGTCATTTTTCCCCTTCTTGGGACATAGCCTCAGGCACTCACAAGTTAAAGGAGGAAAAGTTTAATTTGGCTCATGGTTTCAAGGGATTCAGTCAAGGGCTGACTGGCTCCAAAGCAACATATGGCAGAACAAGGATGCTTGTGGCTAGGAAGTAGAGCAGGAGAACAGTGCCAGAGAAGAGGGAAGGGACCAGATATAGATCCTAAAGTCATGTCCCCATGACCCATTCAGTCACGAGTGCTTTACTAATCCTTTGGGTGACTCAGCAGCCAGTCAGGATTGACAGCCCACGTTAACCATCACAGAAGGTAATCTCATTTTTTTTTTACTGCTTTCAAAATGTTCTGTTTTCTAGTAACAATACAAAGGCTAGAAGACGACAAGAGGTTCTATAACTTAAGAATAAAGAATGTGAATGAAGAAGCAGGGATAGAAACAAAGGAACTACAAAGGCTTTTCACAGAAATAATTAAGGAAAACTTCCCAAACACAGGAAAAGGAAATGATATTTAGATATATGAGGCATATAGAACTCTAGCCACCTACAACCAAAACAGAGCTACACCCAGGCATATAATAATCAAGATCCCAGAAATTCAATATAAGAACAGAATATTAAAAGTTGTCAGAGACATGAAACAGATTACCTATAAAGGAAATCTCTGTAGATATTCTCAAATTCTGTTTCTTTAAATGTAGTAAGAATGGGTGTTTTATAATTTGGGTTTCGTAATTCCAATATTGCTAGTCTTGATTATCTGTTTCTGCTGATGTTGTTTTTGCTTATGACAGTTTTTCTTAGGGTGCTTGGTATGTTTTTCTCTGTGAGTTGTGAGTTTCACATCCATTAAAAATATGATTAGTTGAAGACAAACGTTTTGATGAAAGGACATTCTTTCCTCCCAATGGGTCCTGACCCATTTTCTAAAGGATAATATGTATGGACCTCCTCATCACTTCCTTATCTAAAGCTAACAGGCCTTTAAGCCAAATGGCAACTGAAAACATGTAATTAAAAACATACTGAAGGTGCTCCAGGAAGATCTACAAAGCACTAAATGATCCAGGAAAAGACATTTTTTAGGTAGTCACATTTGCTGCCTACAATCTCTTTCCATGTCCTCAAACCTTTAAAAAAACTCAACCTCTCTCTCTGACTGTGGGATTCCATTCTTGAAAATTTACCTCCCCTCACTCCCTTGAAGTGAATGTACTCTGATCTGGATTAACTTTTACTTGGCTTTTAAAAAGAACCATTGTTAAAAAAATAAGTTATGGGAACCCACTGATTTCTAAGATGAAGTTGCTCTTCTCCAGAGAGGATTTTTTTCCCCTTCTTCCAGGTTCCTGGGGCCAATTCTGGCCTGATATAATTTTAAAGTAATTTTGGGGCGTGGTGTTTTGTTTTGTTGTTATTTTTGCCTATGCAAGTAAAACAGATGTGGACAGCAAGTATTTTCTGGGAATGGCTTTTTTCTTTCCCTAGCTATCTGCCTGCTTATTTCTTATCTCTTCAAACCAGTGATCAAACACCTCCACATCAGGGAAGGCTTCTTTGAGCACCAGATATAAGATGTTATCTCTGTGCAGTGTGCCCTTCCTATCCCACATTGTTTTGTTCATAACACTTTGACATGCTCTGTGATTACTTGTTCATGTTAGTATGTTTTCATTTTTTAAATTGACAAAATAGATATTTATAAATTTTGTTGAATTAGAAACAAAAAATAGATATTAATGGCTTATAGTATTTTGATACA
Organism: Cavia porcellus; assembly: GCF_034190915.1. Taxonomy (NCBI): domain Eukaryota; kingdom Metazoa; phylum Chordata; class Mammalia; order Rodentia; family Caviidae; genus Cavia; species Cavia porcellus. Next base: position 33,749,652 of record NW_026947508.1, read on the forward strand.
TGTGTATACTGTGGAATAACTAACATATCTGTTGATATAAAAATTTATCTAGTAAAAACATTAAAAAAATTTTTAAATTATTTTGAAGGTAGTAAAATACAACAGAACAAAACAGAACAAAGCCAATTGAGACAATGCAGGGAAATTGGTATAGAACATCCCAGCAAGTTATGAGGATAACAGTATTAAGTATCATAGTATATCTCATTATCTTCACAGTTGTCCTTTCAATGAGATATAGCAAAATCAAATCAAATACAGAATATTATAGAACTTATCAAAACATAAAATTGAATAGAGCAATACAGTTGATCAGAACAAAGAAAACAGTGATAACAATATTTGTCTTCAAAGGGATGGTAGAAGGAAATCCCCCATATTTGCTACATTGTATATGGTCAACCTCCCAAGAGATGCTCAGATCTCTGGCTCCCATTTGCTAATGAAGGGAGATGGGATGTTTGATTCCCAGCCTGTGTTTTGGTAGGCTCACAGCTGCTTATCAGGGAGGCAGTTTCCCAGTGCCCTAAGTTCCAACATGGCATGGATCTTGGGAGACGCTGGCTGGTTCTCTCCCTTGGGTGGCTGCCACTTGCCCAAGCCACAGCTGAAAACATTTAAATTCTATCTTACCAATTTTCACTTTCAAGTATATAAACATCCTTATTAATGACAGTTACAATGTTGTACTTGATCTCTTGAACTTGATCCTTCTAGCTAACTCAAATTTGTCTGTATGTCATTTGACCTATGTACCCCCATTCTCACCACTTCAGACATTGGTAGCCAGCATTTTACTCTCTTTTTAGGAGTTTAGATTTTCTAGATTGAATATGTAAGGGGGATCATGCAGCATTTTTGTGTCTGTTTTATTTTGTCTCACATAATGTCTTCAGAGATCCTCCATATTGTGAATGACTGAATTTTGAGCTTTTTGAAGACTTGACTATTCCTTTTTGCATAATACCATATGTCTTAGTTACATTTCTCTCATTGCTGGGACAAAATACATGACACTCAAAGTAAAAGGGGAAAGGTTTATTTAGCTCACAGTTTGTGGAGGTTTCAGTCCATAGTTGGCTGGCTCCAAGGCAGTGTGGTACATGGCAAAGGGGTGACAGTTTGTGGTGGCAGAAGACGGCAAAACAATGATGAGAGACAGAGAGAGAGAGAGAGAGAGAATGACTCTTTCTGTCCCTTATGTTGTATACAGGCTGCCTATCCTAGAGTGAGTGTAGCACTCACTTAATTATAGCACACTTAATTCCACCGTTAGACCATAAATCTATCACACACTTTAGATTCAGTGATTTCTGTAAAGCCCAAACCCCATGACCACATGAGGCTTTGGGAGGGAATATCCAGACACAAATCATAACACCGTGTTTTGTTTCTTTGATCTTGGCTATTGTGTTTGCAGTTAACTGAAAGCTGTGATGGATGTGACAATGCATGTACCTCTTCAACATATTAATTTCAATTCCTTTATTTAGATGTGGGATTGCTGGGGGTATATAGTAATTCTATTTTTAACTTTTTGAGGAAACTCACCTCTCTTATCTCTGTCTCTTGCTTTCTTTCTTTCCCTTTCTTTCTTTCAAATTGTCACCCTAACTAGTATGAGGTACTATCTCATTATGGATTTGATTTGCATTTGTCTAAAGATTAGTGATCTTGGGTATCTTTTCATATTCCTGTTCATTGTTTGTATGCCTTCTTTGAGAAATATTTTTTCAGATCCCATTGTCCTTTTTGAGTAAAAAGATAATGCAACCTGGACACTTTAGCAACTTAGCAAGATCTAATATTCCTTGCTGTTTTAAAAATTATTACTTTTTTTTTTGTTTTGAGAAAGGGTCTTGCTAAGTTGTTAAAGTGCCCAGGAGGAACTTATGATCCTCCTGCCTCAACTTTCCAGAGTGCTAAAAGCAATGTTGTTTTGAATACTGTAGCTTTGTGGTAGATTTTGTGATGCCTCTAACATTGTTCTTTGTGCTCCAGATTGCTTTGGATATTCTGGGTCTTTTGTGATTCTGTATGAATTTTATTTTAAAATATCATGGGAATTTTGATAGAGATTGCATTGGATCTGTAGAGTGCTTTGGGTAACATGGATATTTTAGCAAAAATAATTCTCCTATGTTTATAGGGTTTTCATTGTAGGCACTAATAATAATTTATAAATGTATGAACGAATTAATATTATCTCAGAGACTCTGAATCTTGTAGACATTACTGTACCATGAGAGTAACATCTTAATAAATAATTTGTTAAATGGGTAATGATTAAAAAGTTCATTTGTGCTAAAAATTTCCTGTCAACATAAAAAATTATGTCATTGTAAATAAAGCTGTGTCACTTACTCAACAAATACTTTTAGAACTTCAGTATTAATCATGGTAGCATTGCTATATGAATATAATAATTATGTTCCTCATTTTGTGCAAGCAAGATCTGAAAGATCATTTCAGCTTGACATCAAAATTTCCTTTATTTCTAAGCATTTCAACAACTAACTGTTTGTATAAGCAGGCTTTCTTCTCTCGGAAATTTTCCGTATTTTAGAATCTGAAAAGGCTTTGAAGAACAAATTGTTTTTTCTCCAGATTTTATATATGTGGAGACTGAGACCCAGATAGCCTGACTTCAGCCAGGTCACATCATTGGATAAAGGATCGAGGTCTTGGCTCAACAGATATCTTGTCTACTATGGCTACTTCCTTTCTTATAAGTATCTTAAGTCTGAAATAAATGAATCAGTGATAAATTTTGCACCAACAGATTGCCTTGTAAACCGACTTTCTAATCTGAGAGAAGAATTAGTGTTCTAACCCTGCCCTGAATGTCTTGCTAGTGCAATAGAAAGCAGATCTACTTCACAGCCAAACAAACATGGGCAAGTGCCCTCAATTGAGCTACTATTTTTTGTGACTAAATGAGATGATACTGAATATTCCTTCCTATTAACTATTGCTGCTCTCCTTCTCCCAGATCTGACAAACAGAAAGAATTCAGCATTTCTTAGACTTAGAGAAGATACTTAGCAGGTGTTAAGATTGCATGTTTGTGTCTCCACAAAATTTATATGTAGAAACCCTAATCCCAGTGGGTTGGTATTTGGGGGTGGGGACTTTGAGAAGTAAGGCCCTGAAGGTAGATCCCTTATAATGGGAATAGCCCCATATAGGAAGAAATATGGGAGAGCTTGCTTCTCTCTCTTTTTGGCATATGGATACAGCAGAAAGACAGTCACCCACAAACCAGAAAGCAGGCCCCCACCAAACACCAGATCTGACATGCTTCTCCTAGATCTTGAACTCCTCATTCTCCAGGACTGTTAGAAATAAATTTGTGTTGGTTATGCCAGCAAGTCTATGGTAATTTGTTATAGCAGCCGGAAGCGCAACACTACATTATTCAAATTCTTTACTAGTTATCTCACAGTCTGCAAGAGTCTGTATGATCTGGCTCCTTGGGTTCATTTTGTGCTGCTATCGACCTGTTCACTCTAGTTCATCTTTTTCTCAAACATGGCATGCTTTCCACGGTTCATATTAGCTCAGCCTGGAACTAATTTTCCACACGTTCCATGGCTGGGCCTTCTCACCCTTTATAACTCAATTTAAGTCATTATCTCAGAAGGCCTTTCTGCTATTCTGCCTGCAGCAGCCCTATCCCCGGTCTCTTTCTCAGCACTTTCTTACATAACACCTGTGGCAATTTACAGGTCTATTTATTTGCTTATTCTCTGCTGTATTTCTAGTTTGAATGTCTGAAGTGGGCAGAAAAAGTATTTGTTTTGCTCTGTGTGTCTTTTCTGTGGACCTAGCTGGCAAATAGAAGATAATTCAGAACCATCTGTTGAATGAATGATTTTTGTACTGAAAGAACGTTTTAGTTGGAGCTACCTCTACTCTCTGTATCCTATGACTTTGGGGAACTTTCTTCCTATTATTTGGACATTAGCAAAAATTTTATCTGTTGGTTAGCTTCTCGTCACTCTAACAAACACCTGAAATAGTAAACTTATGAAGAGGGAAGGTTTATTTTTGCTTCATTGTTCTGAAGTTTCCAGATTGTGATTGGTTGGCCCATTGCTTTGGGCCTGTGATAGGATATAATGGCAGAAACTTGTGGTGAGACAAAATCATTCATCTAATGGGCAGGGAGTTAAACAGAGTAAGGAAGGGTCTAGGGGTCTTACAATCACCTTAAAATCATGACCTCAGTTTTCTAACAATCTCCCACTGGCCCCTACTTCCTGAAGGCTCTGGCATAAGCCTTTGTGAGGGCCGAAATCAAGATCCAAATCATAGAAGAATCTTTTTAATTAAAGGTGAATACAATTTTTTACAAAACCCAAAACTCTGCTATCTTCCATTCTTTCTTTTAAAAATTCTTTATCTCTTTTACATCTCCTGGGTGTTTTTTTCCCTCTGTTTAAGTGAGTGCTGCTCACCATAGATTTGGTTTTCTGAAATGTTAGTCCTATTTCTGGAACTTTCTCATGCATTTTAAAGTTATGAATTGATATGCTTTTCTCATTTTTTTCTTGGCTCTGTCATGTCAACTGTGATATGACAATTTTGATTTCTCTTTCTCTTTCCATACACATCATATTCCTTTGAAGTTTTCTTAAAGGAACAAAACATTGTTTAGATTCTTTCTGGCATTGTTATTGTTGAAGAGTCCTTGCATAATGTCTGCTTGCTTATATTTTGTGGAGGCAAGTTCTATGTAGGTCTATTGCTTGGTCAAAAACTAGTATGAAAAATAAATTCTTCTTTCCTTTAATTCTATATCTGGCTAGTGCTCAAAGCTCCCATTTGTACAGTGCTGCTCCAGTGGAAGGTGGATAATGGGCTGAATATGTTCTTTATTTTTAAAAGAAGTCTGTTTCTACCAAGCAAACCAAACAAATCTTCCTGGAGTCCCTAGGCCAAGAGGGAGGTCTGGCACCCTAGTGGCTTTTTGCCTTGGCATCTTGTTCTGCCCTGCTTATGGGGACCAGACACTAGTAAACACAGCATTTGTGCTATACCTCCAAAGGTTTGGCTGAGACATACCTGTTTCTCATTTTTTCCCACCCACCTGAACTTTTGTTTGCTGTTGCTGTTTTCTGGTGGTTATTCTCCTATTCTTCTTCTACCATATCATTTATACTTCAGAAAAAGGTATGAAAGTATGCATGCATCTATATATGTGCATGCATACATGTGTATATGTCTGTACTTAAGGGAAAGGATGGCAACATGTATACCATGTTTGAAGTATGAGTATATCTTCTACTTGATGTTTGCTCCTGCGTGGACTAGGTTTGATTTGTATGGATCATGGTGTTGGTGGGTCATGACTGAATTGCTTAAAGTAGTGTTAGATGGGGCTTTAAATTCGTAGTACAGATCAATTAAAACTTGTTAATGAGATTCCTTTTCCTTCTTTGGGGAATCAATCACACTGAACTTTTGTTTTGTTGGCACCAATTCAGTTTTTAATGGGCAGCTACTCTGAACCAGGCAGAATCCTAAGGATAGCAAATGATTCTCCCTGTTTTTCAATAGTCAAGAACTATGTGTATTTTAACTTTTGTAAAAAAAAAAAAAGCAATTGGCAAGTTTAATGGTACTCCTCTAGTTCTACCTCCTATGCTGTCAGCAAGTAATTAATGAAAATGTTAAATAGTTCTGAGCAGGAACTGACCCTGTGGAACCACATTTGTTAAATTTTCCCAAGGTGACATATTCACTGACCTATTAATCAATTTTTTATTCACTTGATACATAAATTACAGGTTCCCAGTTTCATGATGAGTAGGTCATATAGGATAAAACCTAAAGCATTGACTAAATTCCTCTCTTTGAAGGGCACGATTCATCAGATTTATTCTCAAAACCCTGTTGATTTTTATCCTGGTTTTATCTGTTTATTAAAATGGACTAGGCCTAGCTTTCATGTTTTTTAGAGACTTTGAGTGCTTCAATAGGCCAGGGGAAGATGAAAGAGAGATTTATAACACTATGCCATTAAACTGCTTTTTTTCTTTCTTAAAGAAAATGCAAGGAGAAGAGTTTTGTGATGTTTGTATGCCCTTGTATTTCCATTTCCCAGACCTTAGTAACAGTCATCACTCGGATTGATTCTGACCTTCCTAGCCTCTTTGACACGAATGACAAATAAGGTTTCACTTTGAGTGCCGTATACTGGCTGTTAATCAAAAACAAGCAAACAGAGAAATCTTGCAAAGTACCACAGTAAAGAAATTGATTTCAAAATTACATACTTTGAAATGTGTCTTACAAATGGAGTAAATGTACTCTCATTCCCTTGTCTTTTGGACCACCCCCCACTACCTTCTCCTTATTATCAAGTAGAAAGTATTTCTTTTAAAGACTCACTTCAAAAATACCCCACCCCACCCTCTTTTAAAATTTGAATAGCACAATCCCTTTGCAGCAGTCCTCCTCCCTACATATTTCAGTAGCTATGCCTTTTGCAAGTGACAGTCCCTAAACATCCAATTGACACTGCAAGGTGCTGGGTTGCTAGTGGCTTGAGGAGTTCAAGTCATAGAGGCGAGGGGAAGTTCTTGACTTTGGTCCTTGATGCAGGCTGAGGATATGTTTCACAGTGCTGAATCAAAGCCATGACTGACAAAAGTGCACATGTTGGGAACCTTCCAAGATTAAGGTGATTAAGTTTTAAAAATACAATTCAGTAAGGGATGGGCTACATATATAGCTGGGTTCTGTACAAAGAAACTGAGACAGCTATACTCTCTGAACAAGAAGTAAGAAGTACTAGATTCGCTATCCAGCCACATACAGTGGACTTTCCTTGACCTGGAATATTCCCATTAAAGTGAAATTCTGGTGATGGGGAGTTTTTTCCCAGACAGTTGTGGACAACAGCTGATTGTACCAACGGCTGTCAACATTCATGCTTTCTTTCCATCCGTGCCTGGGTACCACTCTTTGGTATAATATTAAGTGGAATTGCTTCTATGTTTTCCTCTCTCTTCCCTCACTTTTGAGAATGTAAGAGAAGATCCCAGGATGATGAATCCAGTGAGAAACTATGTATACATGCAACAAAATACACTTTTCTGTATCTTTCATGTTTTGTGTCCCTCACTGATTCTTATTCTTTATCAGTCCTTACACAACTTTTTTGGGGTAGAAACAATTTCTGTTTCTTGGTGCAGTCACAATCTGTGGATGTCACATGCCTGGAAAGGGGTAGAGTAGGATGAGACGTCTGGGTCCAGCCTCCTGCTCCCCCAACCTCAGCTCAGCAAAGTCTGGATGTGACAGGACTGTGCCTCCCTGCCCACACCCTCCATGAGGTGACACTTCCTCCTAACTATGCTCCCTGCCTGGCCCCAGGCCCTCATCTTCCACAGATGTAAACTTATCATGGAGTTTGCAGGGCCCCTTTGCTTTGCAGCTTAGTGGGGATGGAGGTGAAGTCCTTGGGAAAGGTTAGGCTATTCAGTATTCCCTGTGGAAGTGGCTTTCTTTATTTTCAGTGAGGCTCTTTTAGGGGTGAAGGCCATGGAGGCCTTCTTTGGAGCATGTTGGTCTTATGAGGAAGGGTTCTCCTTCTTTCCTGGCTCCAAGCCCTGCTGGAGGCAGCTTGCCTGAGCCTAGTAAATCCCTGTGCCCTCGCTCGCCCATGGGGAAGGCTGTCCTGATGGGCAAGTCTGCCTGAGGCTTCTCTCACACTTGCCCAAGTTTGACCGTACCACTGTGGCACTGCTGGGCACACTTGCTCTGCCCTGTCCTCCCTTGCCTTTGTCGTCTAGGAAGACTTGCCCAGCAGCAGACACCTGCTCCTGGGGCCTCTTCCCGTGTATAGCCCTTCATGCTGTTTACTAAGGAAGAGAGCTTGCTGCGTCTCTTTGGGGCTGACCTGCGTTAGGGTTAAGAAGCCTTAGTTGTACTGAATGAGAAAGCTCAAGCCTGTGGACCTCATTGGTTCTATCCCCCTCCCGCCCTGGCCCAGCAGCTTTATGGCTATTTCATATCCATGGAATCATATGATACATAGTCTTTTACACCTGGATTCTTTCAATTATCATGAAAAACAAAACAAAACAAAACAAAAAGGAAAGAAAATAAAACACAGTGACTGACAGCAATAGTAAGAGAAAACAGGACTATGAAGTAGCAGAAGGCCTGAGGAGAAGCTTGCAGTTCAGCCAGTTGGATCTGGATCCTGTTCCCGGCCGTAAACCTTTGGGCAAATGATCAAGCGTATTTGAATTTCAGTTTCCTCCTCAGTAAACTGGGGATGATTTTATCAATCCTATCAGTACTCTTCATCTTGAAAGCAGTGTGTAGAGTACCTAGCACAGGACTTGGCTGGCACGTGGAGGATGAGAATGACAGAATTGTGGCTATTTTGAGAAGGATCCAAACTTAGAGAAGTCAGTGAGAGTCAGCGTGCAAATCAGGACAACTATTTTGAAGAAAACAAGAGACATTATGGTAGCCACTGCTGATTTCTTCTTGTCTTGCTTTAAAGTCACGTAATCCTTTCATTATTTTGTTTAGTTGGTTTTGTTCTGTTTGATTTTATTGTGTGAGATGGTATGGGCAGCTATTTTGAAGAAAACGAGAGGCATTGTGGTAGCCATTGTTGATTTCCCGTTGTTTTGTTTTGAAGGACCCTGGTTCTTGACATAGGGCCAGAGGATCTTTCTCCACTCCTTTGCACCAATGCAGTTTATAGAGAGCAGGAAGACATGGGTCTGAGGCAGTGGTTGAGATGGGGAAGGAAAACGAATGTCTAATATGATCTTCATATTAGACATCCGGGACCTTTGCACACTGCCTATCCCAGCATAAGATCCTGATGCTGATTTTAGGAGGTCTCCCTTGCTGAGCTTCCCCATGGCTTTGTCTTTTGTGGATTTCTATATTCCTAATAACCAGAAAAATGCCTGGCACTGAGTACGTGCTCAGTAAGTATCTATTGGATGAATGGATGAAGGTGGAGAATAACAGAAGTTCATTTTCTTATATATTCAAAAGTTGGAAGTCTATGATCACATTTGGTTTCTCCTGAGACTGTGCTCCTTAGCTTGCCAATGACATCCTCATATGTTCTTTTTTTCATGCAACCACATCCCTGGTATTTCCTCCTTCTGCTTTGTTTTCTTCCTCTTTTTCTTCCTTTCTTCCTCCTCCTCCTCCTCCCTCTTCTATTGAAGATTGAACCCATGGCCTTCACACTAAGCTACATCCCCAGCCTTTTTAAGTTTTGAGACATGGTCTTGCCAAGTTACTAAGTTGTGCAGGTGGGACTCAAACTTACTATCCTTTTGGCCCAGCCTCCCAGAGTGCTAGGATTATAAGCATGTGACACCATGCCTGGCTTTTTCTTCACCTTTTCATAAAGACACCAATCGTATTGGACTAGGATTCACCTTTATGCTCTCATGTAACCCTAATTACCTCTTCAAAGACACTGTACCCCAAGGCAGTCACATTGGGAGTTAGGACTGTTAGTAGAGAATTTCAGGGAGACACAGTTCATTCCATGACTTCTAGGTAGTGAATCATATCCACTGATAGGAGAGGTCATAGTTTTTAGCATGGAGCTCCACAAATACTGAGAACTCACACTCTAAAAGATACCACATGGCTTAGGTTTTAGATCAGTAGTAGAACACTTGCTTAGCATACACAGCCCTGGGTTCTATCCCTAGCACTGCAACACAAAACAAAAAAGGCACTTCGCTACTTTACTGAAAGGCCAAGGCACCTGCAAAGTATGGGAAATACCAACTTTGGTTGTAAACCAGTAAATCCTGTAATTTACACCAGAAATTAAAGACACAGACTTTAATGGGAAAAATAGAACAACAATAAAAAGTATTGAAAGACACAGCTTCTAAGAGCACTGAGTGTAAGTTCTTTTATTCCAGAGCCATTGCCTGTTGGTAGTCGGATTTTTTATTTGACTATACATAATGAATTATCATCAGCTACATGTTTTCTATGACCCTGAGTTTTCCTATACTTTTCAAGTTTGACTCTAGCATGAAAGCCTGCACAGCATTTCACTCCCTGAATGGGGCCAGAGAAAGTGGGATCACTGGAGGAATCCGACAGTGGGACAGACACGACAGGTCAGTCTCACTCTTTAGCCTTTGTGTGGTAGCAGGAAATACGGCATTTGCCACTTATGCTTTGAGTCTCACTGCATCAGTCCTTCCACAGCATAGTCCTTGCATGCTTCAGGTTCTGAATGACTACATTACACTTGAGACCTCTATTTTATTTGTGAACATTCTGATTAATGAGTTTGATATCTTTAGTGTGACTGCCTGACATTTTCTGAACTGCCTGGTCCCCTCCACCTTTTATGCCCACGCTGGAGCATGAGTCAGTCTGAAGGCTGCAGGAGGAGCTGTGTGATATTCACCTCCTCACCTGCACCTGCTCCCTCCCCTAAAAGAGCCTCCTGAGGTCAATAGGAAAGTAGGCAGTTGGGAGCTGGGGGGCCCCCGGAGTCATATCTCTTTCCTGAGAACTATGTTCCTTCATTTGGAGGCGGCAGCAACTCAGTGGCTCATACAAGGGAAAGACCACCCAGAGCCTCTGGGTTGTGGAATTGGAGGAGTCACAGAAGATCATTTTCATCTTATCCCTTCCTGTACTCCCCTGCAAAGTCCTTTCTGAGCTCCATATTTGAGTTTTCTCTCTCTCTATCTATCTAGAAAAATGAAACCCTTATGCCCAACTCCTGCCCATTACATTGTTCACCTATTTCCCCTCTCCTCTGGTTGTAAACAGAAGACTGCACTGTCAGGGTTTTAAAGTTGTAAACTTTGAAGATGTTGAGTTTTAGTTTACTAGGGCTGCTGTTACAAAGTACAGTACCACAAACTGGGTGACTTAGAACAACAGAAATTTATCGTGTCACAATTCTTGAGCCAGACGTCTAAAATCAAGCTGTCAGCAGGGGCACATGTCTTTTACAGGCACCATGGAAGGATCTGTGCCAGCTCTTCTCACTTCCAGTAAGTTCTTGGCTTTCAGTGCCATGGCATTCCCCTGTGCTCATATCTGTGTTCCACTTTTCCTTTTTAGAAGGAAATAAATCACATTGGATTGGTTTCCACCACATCACCGTAATCTTACATTTAAGTAATTACATCTTCAGTGACCCTATTTTCCATCATATTAGTTTTGAATTACTACAAGAAATAACTTTTATTATAGTCTGAATTGGAGTTTCTATGAATCTGGTCATCCATAAACACCACATCATAAACTTTTATAACATTTTTACAATAGTGAAGAGAAGGAAATGACGTATGATGTAAAGTAGGAGGTAATGAAAGGGGTCCGAACAGTTTTCAAATGTGAATTGTCTGAGGCAGAATCAGAGTAGACTGGTGTTTAGTGAGCTTTTCCTTAGTGACCAGTGCTTGGGAAGCAATTTGGAACAAGCTAGCCCAGATCTTAGGCTAAGATGTGGGAGCTCTGAGTTGGAGTCTGGCATGCAGTGCCTCCACCTGAGCCATTTGTTTATCTCAGTCATCGATTACTCCATCTCAGGGAGAGAATAATAGTACTTTAGAGAAGAGTGATGGGAATTAAAGCGTTACACAATAAATGTATTCTGGAGGTCCTCAGGTGGAAGGTGCTATGATTTCCACTTAGAATGAATACAAAAATAATCTTTCTTCCTTTCTATTTATCTCTATGTCAGAGCTATAATCACAGGTGTGGAGGTAAGGAAGGTTTACTTAGACAGATCAAAGAGAAGACCAACCAGGTGGATGAACTCAATGGTCTTGAAATAAAGTTGTGGGTTTGGCACATGCTCTTCCCATTCTGTCCTGGCATGAATGGTGACTGGGTACACCCAGTAGGGCCCTTGATCTCTGAGCATAGCCTTGTAGGCTCATCCACTCCCAGATAGAACTGACTCCAGAAATGCTTTTATCCATGAATGCTGGCCACTACAGTGTGTCCTTACATGCTCCTGAACAAGACAAGCGACACCAGGCTCCTGTACATGTTGTCACTGCATAGGAAGCCTTTACCTTTCATCTTCATGATCTAAAAACAGGTCCTTTAAAAACACGCTTGGCATTATACTGTCAACAGAATTGAACCATACAGTGCTCAGTCAAAGATATCATGATGGAGACCAACTGAAAGTACTATAAATATTTTATAAGTCAATTTTTATTACCTGCAAAGAAATACTGTATTTTTAACAAAACTCTCAAAATGTGTGGTGACGGTAGCCAGAAGAGTCCAAAGACCAAAGGACAAGATCGTGTTTTTCAACCAGTGTCTACTGAAGGCCCGCTGTGTCCTATCATAGGGCTCTCCTAGAAATATTGTAGTGAGCATTTGTACTTTGGAGAATATTTTGGACAATAGTCATTCATTTTTATCCACTTGTCTCAGATCAGGTTCCTTTGAAATGGAGATTTGCAGGTAAGAGGAGTATTGAGGAATGTTCTCTGGGTCAACATCTGTGGGGAATTGAGGAAAGCAGGATGGATATAAGGGAAAGCTAAGCCAAGAAGCAGTCATAATGTCACGGGATTTGCAGGAACTAGGATGGCTCCTCAGAATTGTCATAAAATGAGGCAAATGTACCAGGCCTCTGTATCCCTGCTCTCTGCAGCAACAGGCATCAGACCCATGAGCTGCCCTTGGGAAAGAGGTGTGGCCATGGAGTGACCAGCTCTTTTTTAGTCCAGGACAATTCCCAGAAATAGACTCAGCTGAGACTGCCTACAGTGGGAGAGATGTAAGCCTCAGTCCTGAAGGACATGCGGCGTGGACATAATGTAAAGCATCACAGTGTCCACTGTCCCTCTTGATGCATCATGCTGAATCAACCAGTCTACTAGAAACTGAGGCTCGGGGATGAGCATAACTTTCTACCAAGTAGAAGGCTATCTAGCTTAACAGACATCACAGAGTTCGATTTCATGGAGTCAGTAGGCCTCCTAGGAGAAAATACATCTAACTTGAGAGCTGAAGAATGAGGAGCTGGCCATGTCAAATGAGGGTAGTGACAATATTATTCCAAGCAGGACATATCAAGAGACAGAGACTTCCTTTGGGGATGAGTAGGATGGGGTTTATGTGTGTTCATGAGACTGTAGGGATGATCTGGGACTGTGCTTAAGAGCATCTTGAAAGCAAGGAAGGACAAGCTGGCCTAGAGTGAGTGTTAGAATAAGGAAGACCAGGGATTAGAAAGGAAAGGAAGAAAACCCAGTGTTACTGGGCAAAGAAGAAGAGCCAATAGCAGTAACTGAGGAGTCTAACAATAGGAGGAAAACCGGATGACTTCTGCTTCCTCTTCCAGGTCTAAAGCTGTCTGACATCTGCCTCAGACCTTTGGGAATCCCACACAACACATAGACATTATTCTTAAATTCTCCTGAAGCTTTGGCTGTTTTTAAGTTCTCTACCCTTACACCCTACGTTCCTAGCTGAGAACCTGTTGAAGTCTCCACTGGCCTAAGGACCATCTGTCTTCCTTTAACTTACTGCTCTAGGCAACTTCCTTCCTTTATTGCCTTTACTGTCTTTTTCTTTGCAGGTGCTAGTTTTCTGCCTGCTTGCACACTTTTCATGTCCTCATTTTGTACCTAGATTCCAGTTTCCACTGAAACACCTTCAAACAGTATCAGCGACCTTCTCTATAGATATGTTCTAGGTCTTCCTACATCAGTATGATGATCTCCATTTTTTTCTTAGAATATGCTCAGAGTTTCATGACACTGGGGCCTCTTAATTTCTTCCTGATTTTCCTACTTTTGCCTCCTTGACTCCTACATTGCTTTTTCTTCTTCCTACTCTTCCATTGGACCACAGTGGCCCACACTTCCTGTTGCTCATCTGGGAGCTGGACCTAGTGAACTGCTTCCAGTTTAGGACAGGCGTAATGGTGGTGGTGGTGATGGTAGTGAGATGTCACTTCTGTGATTAGGCTACAAAAGACTGTAACTTCTGTCTTGATATCTGTCATTGCTCTCCATGCCTGTGAAGAAACCAGCTGCTAAGTTAGAGAGGTCCATATGGCAAAACACTGAGGGTGGCCTCTGGCCAAAAGCCAGCAAGGAACTGAATCTCTCAGCTCAGCAACCCACAAAGACTTGAATTCTGCCAACATCCTGTGATTGCCAAAAACCACTGAGTGATCTTGGAAGCACACCTCCTCCAGTTCAACCTTGAGATGACTGTGACCCTAACAGACATTTGGTTGAGGCCTGGTGAGAGACTCAAAGCCAAAGCTTTACTGGTGGCCTTTTGAGAGACCATGAAACTGGTAGTGATGACCCAGCTAAGCTGTACCTGACTTCTTATCAACTGAGACTTGAAATGATAAAACTTGTGTTGTAAGCCTCAGATTTGGGGGAATGACATCTTATTTGGCAATATATAACTTATACACACTGTAATCTCATTATTCCTTATCAAGGCCCCAGAGTTCTTTAGAAAAACTTCATACTATTTTCTATTTAGGCTCCATGAGTTTTCTCTAAAAATTGTTCTTTACTTTGGAACATTTTCTTTTGTCTTACTCACCTAGAAAATCCTCGCTTATGTTTTCACCTTTCAATGTTTGTGTATGCTAGAATTATTAAAAAGGATTCCAACATAATAATGATTATTTGGGAGAACATACTTGGAGACAAAATGCTTAGAAGTACTCAAAAGTCTTTTAAGATTTTAATTTGATAAGTCTTTATTTAGTATTGGCCTGTTTTAAATTCTGTGGACATGATGACATCAGAATCAGAATTCTTGATTTGTAACAAGATATATTCACTTCATTCATATTTACCCATCACTTAGTTAATTTCTGTTATGGTTTGTGTTTATGTGTCCCTCCAAAACCTAATGTAATCATAATGGGGTCTTTTCAGAAGTGGCTGGATCTAGAGTGTGTGATGCTGGGATCAAAGGTATGTGATTAGTAGATTAGTCCACTGATTAATTTGGTATAGTTTTGGCTAGAATTAAGAGTATGAATGCTCACTCTCTAGGGTAAATATCCTGCATAAAATATAAGGGACAAAAAGAGAGCTAATGTGGTCTTACCTGCCTGTTTTCCATGGATTGTTTCTCTGCTATGATGTCCCTCTGCCATGCCACCTTGACCTGGAGCCAGCTGACTATGAAATGAAACTTCTACAAACTGTGAGCCAGCTGTGAGCCTTTAATTTTGGGTGTTGGGTATTTTGTCTCAGTGATGAGATAAAACAGAATTGGTATCAAGAGTGGGGTTGTTGCTGTGATTGTACCTGACCATGTGCTTCAAGAACCTTTGGAACTAGCTTATGGGAAGAGTTTTGGAAATATTCAGAGATACTGGCTGAAAAAAGCAGCCTTGGAAAGTTTTAGGCTATACTTGGCAGGAGACTGTGGTCAGAGTTCAGAAGACCAGGATGCTGGTAGAAATGGTGTTGCTAAAGACCAGGCTCAGAAGGTTTCTGGTAGGAAGAAGGACTGCATTGGCTGCTGGACTCCAGATGATGTGTATGATGGCTTGTCAGAAAGTCTTTTTGCATTTTGCTCCTGTCCAGAGACTTTGCTTGAGACTGAGATTAAGGGCTGTCGACTAATTAATCTTATACAAAAAATTTCAAGGCAGTTAAATGTTAAGGCAGTAACACGGCTACTATTGGGGGCTTTTAACCAGATCTATATTGAGACTCAAGAGCAAAGAGTCAAGCAGAATGATTTAAAACACTGTGAGTTTGGCCAGAAAGGAAGCTTCAGTAAAACTGTGGACTGCGTGATAGAGCAGAGGATATCTTGATTGCTGAAAAGGAACAAGAGAATAGAAAAGATGGTCTGAGGATATTGCAGGAAGCAGCAGAACCCCACCCTTTGAAATCTCAGAATTACAAAAGTGAGAGGCTTTGCTTTGAGAAGAGAGCCCTAGGGCACCATGTTCCAGAATGATGGTGACTGCACCATGCTTCAGGATGGTTGAAGCATAGAAAATTTATTCTTTGGAATTGGATTCAGAGTGCTTAGGAATCCAGGCACTCAATCCCTACACCCAAGAGAGATGAAACTCTGGCAACTGCTCCTGCTGGCAGCAGACCTTGGCATCATCCATGTATCGATAGGTTTAGTTGCCTGCAGTATGGAAGAATTGTGGGGTCAAGAAGATTTCCTCCTAGATTTCAGAAGAAAGCCTGAGAGGTCAGGCAGTCTGCCTCTAAGAGGGCAGGATGTGAATCTATGAGTGTGAATCCAAAGGTGCATTGAAGATCCCAGAAGTTTTGAGAAGTCTGAAATGTGTATCATCATCTGAGGAAAACTCCAAAAAGGGAGCAGAGAAGGTCCAAGAGAAACAATTATGGGAGCTACAACCACTGGCAGTGCTGTAGGGGCAGAGCTGTCCAAGCCCTCTTAAATTCACATCTTGCCACAGATTATCTCAGATGCTGGACAAGAAACTACATAACTTAATATGCCCTGTTGGATTTTGGACTTGCTTCAATCTCATTCCTTTGTATGCCCCTATTTGTAACTTTTGGAATGGAAGTGTCTATCTTGTGCCATTGAATGATGAAAATGTTTAACTTTCTTTTCTTTTGTGCAGGGGCTCACAGCTAAGAATTTGCCTTAAATCTTAGAGAAAACTTGAGGTTAGACTTTGCAGGAATTTGACACTGTCAGGACTTTGACAGCTCTTAGAGATGGACTAAATGCCTTTTGTGTGAATGAATGTGCATGAGTCTTTGGGAGAGCCAGGGGCAGAATGTTATGGTTTCTGTCTAGATATCCCCTCAAAGCCTTATGTGGTCATAGGGATTTTCAGATGTTGGTTGAAACTAGAGTGTGTGATGCTGGGATTAAGGGTGTGTGATTACTAGATCAGTTTACTGATTGTTTTGGCACTCTCCTAATCCTATTAGTATGAATAAGATAAAAGGGGCAGAAAGATGTTAAGGCCCTTTATTGTTTTTGCTGTCTTCCACCACCATGAACTGTTGCCCCTCTGACTCGTGCCTCTCTACCTTGGAACCAGCAGATTTTGGACTGAAACTTTTACAAACTTTGAGCTAAATAAATCTTTCTTCCATTAACTTGTTGGTGTGAGTATTTTATTTCAGCAACCAGGGAAAAGTAACTAAGACACTTTGGGTGTTGGTTATTTTGTCTCAGCAATGAGAAAAGGAACTAAAACAATTTCTATTTATCTTTTGGATCTCATCTGTCATATGTCAGCTTTCCTTGACTCTACAGTAGGTCAGGTTCACTTATATACATTCAATAATGCCTGTTCTCTTTTGAAACATGTCCCACTTTGCCTTCAGTTAATTTTATGAATAGTGGCTTAATGACCATCTTTCCCACTGGACACTGAGCTAGCTTCAGGACAGCTGAGACCTTCCTTCTTGTTCACCCTTGAGTCCTTATGACTTGTCTTTACTAGGGGGCTAATAAATGCCAATAAATCATTGTGGAAAGTTTGTTTTTAGTAGTCTTAGACCTTAGAAGATCATATCCAAGGAGGAACAGCTGCAGTAACAGTAGCGCATGGCAAATGACATGTCATAGATCTTTGTGCCATGTGCAGTGGGAGTGTAGCAGATGGGAAGTTTTCAGACATTCTAGATAAAATGGCTATTAAATTGAGTTTTGAAGGCTAAATAGCTGTTTTCAAGGTGGAAGAGTGGTAACTTTGGTGAGAAGTATGGCTTCCTGAGAGAAACAAAGACAATGTCCCAGACCATTTGTGTTGCTATAAAAAATGCCTGAAATGGGTAATTTATGAGGAACAAAAGTTTTTTCTTACAGGTCTAGAGGTTGGGAAATCCAAGATCAATATGCTAACAAGTTTGGTACCTGGTCAGGGTTGTTCTCTGTTTCCAAAATGGTGCCTTGCTGTGGTATGTCCTCACAAGGTGAAGGAAATGGAGCTTCTGTAGTCCACAGTATTAATCTTGTTGCCTTAAAGGCTTAATTTCAACATGAACTTTGGAGAGAACACCAATATTCAAACCATAACAGCAAAATGGGATCACTAGAACTTCCCACCAAGTGATGTGCCTGCTACTATCTGGACTGCTTTGACTAGGTACAGTTTTAACAGTTTACTGATCTGTTTAGACTTGGGCTGCCAGGTGGGATCTGTGGTAACTGGAGTTCCAGGCCACTTGCTGTGTGACACAGCTTGATCTGTTTACCCAGCATTGGCTCAAACGGGGGAAGCACCAGATCATCTCCAAAGGGAGCAAGGCGGATGTGATTCATTGATGTCTTGGATCCATTTTGATTGCACTGCAAGTAGTTTGCTACAACTAGTGAAACATTGATGTCTTCAAGTTACTAATTTTTAAAAATTGTTTGTCCTATTTTCTTGATCAAACATGTAATGATTTCCCATGGCTGCTGTAATGGAATACCACAAACAACTGGCTTAGAACAACAAAAACTTATTATCTCACAGTTGTGAGGCCAGAAATCCAAAATCAAGTTGTCATCAGTGCCATGTTCCCTCTGAAACCTGAAGGACCAGGATTCTTTCTTGGCTTTTCCAGCTTTTGGAAGACCTGAATGCTTGACTTGTGGCTGCATTTCTTCTGTATTTGTAGCAGTATTCCAGTGTTCTATGTTCATCTCTGTGTGTCCAAATTTCTTCTTTTTATAAAGACATCGATTATACTGGCTGGAGGCCCATGTTGATCAGTGACCTGATCTTGACTTGACTACATCTGCAAAGACCATATTCCTAAAACAACCCAACACATTATGAGGTTCTAGGGGTTAGGATTTCAACAAATGTTTATTAAGGGACACAATTTGATTATAGCAGTTTTCACTCACTTGAATTTTAATATTTTTTTCTTGGTGTTCTAAATTATATCCAGGGTGTCTTAAAAAAAACCTCATGTGTTTGGAAGATGATAGGATCATGGGGACACTATATCCGTCAGAGGATTAATTCATACCTAAATGTGCTGTTAGCAGGTGAGGTCTGGTTGGAACAGGCAGGTTACTGGGGGCATGACTCCCTTCTTTCTCTGTTTCCTCGTTGCCATGACATACGCAGTTTTCCTCCTGGGTAGACTCTTCCACCTTGTGATGTCTGTGTCTGAGCCTGCCAAACATGGACTGAAACTTCTGAAGCTGAGGGCCAAATAAACCTCTGCTCTTTTAAGTTGTGGGTGTCAGATAGTGTGCCTCAGTGATGTGAAAAGTGACCAGGGCACATGGTCAGAATAAAGTGGTGGAGTTTGCATATAATCTGTAGTCAGATTATGTCAGAATCTGAATTTGTCCATCAGAGTGTCTGCTTATGAACTTGAATCTCAAAAGGAAAGAGAAGTTTGAGAATCACTATTGTAATATAAGCTTGTCTCATTTGGTTTTCCTCCTAAACCCCAAAGACCTTTTGTTTTTCTTTATTCTTGGGAAGCTGACTCTTTAAACCAAGGTCCAACCAATGTTTGGAGACATTTATGGCTGTGGTAACTATGGATGGGAAATGGGTATTACTGATATAATTAGTGGACACTAGGGATGCTACTAAGTAAACATCTTACAATGAACAAGACAGAGCCCTAAAATGAAGAACTGTCTTCAGTTCCCAACTCAAAATATTCATTGTATAGTATTTTTAATTGGAATTAATTGGAAAGAAAGGAGAGAGATATTATATTTTGGAATAGAGATGTTAGAAAATGTTACTATTTTCATTATTTTTTGATGGCAATCATAAAGGCTCTGAATTATAAGTTATGCAGTATCCTACACTTGGAAACAACCCTAGGCTTTCATGTGCTTTTTTATTTTCCCTTTTGTCGGTTATCACCATGATGTTGCATAATAATAATGACATCTTACATGATTACTGTAGCATGCAAATACCTACTTTTATTTCTCATTCATGCCTGTGCTAAGATTGAGATTGGTTAAAATTTGCTGGTTTGGGCAGGGCTGCCCCAGACTATGGGTTTTGTTCAGGTCTGCTTTCTCCATCTTGCAGTTTCTTGTATCTGTGGCATGATTTTATCTAAGATGTGCTTTTCGCATGGTGATGGCAGAAGTACAAGGTGTAAATCCCAATGACCCAAAGCCAGTGATGTTGCAAAACTCTGTGTCAGTGAGAATGCTTGTCACTGTTGTTATGGAATATGATTCTTCTAAAAGTTAGTGACTTAAAACATTTACAATCATTTTGTTTTCTCTTGTGGTTTTTGTGGGTTAGAAATTAAAGAAAATAGCCAATAGGTCGTGCTGACTCAGCATCTGTCAGGCAGCTGTAGTCTGATGATGGTGGGAGCTGATAGAGCAGGGAACTGTCCAGACCTCTCTTTTTCTTTATGGCTTTTCTGTGTGGTCTTTGAGTGGGTTAGGTTGTGCTTCCGTACAGCTTCCTTGTTTTAGTGACTTTAGGGTTGTCGGACTGCTGACAAGACAGGTTGTTTGAGAGAACTGAATGGGGTGTCTGTCTTTTCCAGTGAACCATGGAAATCACATAGCATCCTTTCTGCTGCTCTGTTGGTTGAGACAGTCACAAAAGCCTGCTTACTTTCAAGGGAAAGAAAAGAAGATCCCAACTCTCAAGGGGATAGGTCTGAAGGTCACATTACAAAAAGCACATCACAAATGAGAGAGTGTTGCAGCCGTTTGTGTAAAGTACAGCCTACAACAGAAAGGTAGGGGGTATTCTGTGCTCACACTGGAGCAGGAGAGTAGATACTAGCTAACCACTCCCTCAAAACATCACATGCCTTTTGCGTTTTGTATGGAGCTATTAACAGGGTGGATGTGCAAAAATGTGTTCCAGATAACTATTAGATTGCATTCCCCAAAACATGGCCCAGATGGAAGCTTGTGCAAGATGCTTATTGAGATGTTGCTCTTGTGAAAGCCTCTAACAGAGCAGGAGAAGCAGCCTAAGGCAGGGGAGAAACTAGGTTCTAATGTGGTTTTAGGAGAAGTCTGGCTTTAGTCTAATCCCTGGGGGACTCCACAAAGTTTGTCCTGCCTTAAAGACAGGGTGTTGAATTTTTATTCCCCCATAGGAATCAGTCATAGGTGTCACTTGGAGAAGGTGGAAGAGCACCTGTGACACTTTCAGGCATTTCTAGATAGAGAGAGCTTCTATTAGGATGGCAATACCTGCAGCAGAAAGAAGAGGTAGTTTGTATATAATGTGTGTCCCTCAGAGGTCCATATGCAAAGGCCTGGTCCTCAAAATGGTGGTATTGGGAGGATGTTTAAAAGAGGGGACTTAGCAGGGTCCTTAGTCATTGAGGGCATGCTCTGAAAGAAAACTGTGGGTCTCTGATGTCTCAGTCTCCCTATACTTCTGGGCTCCTGATGTGACCACTCACTCTGACACATGCTCTTGTCATGCTGTGTGTTTCCTTTATCAGAACTCCAGACCAGTTAGGCTGCCCATCTTGGACTTGAACCTCGAAAATTATAAGCTAAAATAAGCCCCTCTTTAGTTCATAAGTTGCCTTTGCAAGGTCTTTTGTTATAGTGGTAGAAGTCCACTAATACAGTATCCCTTCCTGAAAAATGGGGATTTGTGTGGGAAACCAGATACCTCTGCGATAGCCCACACCTTGTACCACTGTCAGGCAGGTGTAGGTAAACTGTTATAAATAAACAGTTATAAGTAAAAGCAGTATGAAAGTAAAGCAACCAGAGCCACTAGGTTTTCACTGTAAGCTTACTTTTATCTTCTCACAACTTCTTTAGTATCCTTAAAGGACAGAATTTTTAGGCTAGTGGTACAAAGCATGGTTCTAGTTGTTGTAGTTGATCCTGAGGCCATAATGGCCTTCCTTATCTGTTATCCTTCTAGAATCCTCCTCTTGGCTAGCATTTCTAATCATGATAATTGTGTAATGGATTGATCCAGACTTCATCCCTGGAGTCTGAGCCCTCTAGTTTGCATGGTGTCATCAGACTGTGGTGATTGTACTCTCCATTTACCACTAAAACTGGGTACTAATGCACCTAGAGATACCTGGGGGATCACCTGTCTGTCATATGTATACCATGTTTTAATTATGCCATATGTCATGTTGCAGCATCCCTATATATTCATGATGACTATAACAATTCCCCTTGCCAATAGGACAACTCAGTTTCTTTACTTACTATTTGAATCAGGTAGGCAGCATCTATAGCTTTTAGCAGCAACTATTCCATGATGGAAACATTTTTAGACTTACAGAGCCTGAAGTATTGTGTGTGAAGTTCACAAATTCCAGGTGACACCAGGACTAATCATAAGTAGGACCACACCTATTTTATCCTTGAACTTCGGTTTGGAAGCGTATGCATGCTATTTACTGAGACCAACCCCTGGGTTTAAAGTTTATAGTACCTCCCAAAGGACTATGCCTCTGCAGGGCGTTGTGTCTAAGTTTGCACCTTAGCTACTTTTAAGAGGCTATTCCAATGCCTATCTAAGCTAATATTGTCAGAATAGTGCAATAAATAATAGGGTGAGTGGATCGTATAGTCATGTGGCCATGAATACTTTCTTTGTTATAACATGAATTTCTTTGTCCAAAGTGAATCGATATAGTACCAGGCTTTCAGGTGCAACAGTCAGTTGGAGTCCTTGGATAGTAGCTGTGGCTGCAGTTTAAAGGCACGAAAGATAAATCTATGCCATGTTAATTCTAGGAAAGATGAAATATTGCCCTTTTCAGGCTGAAAGTAAATCAAGTTGGCACCAAGGTAGATGTTCTCCTCTAAGGCTGGTACTGTGTCAGTGGCTCAGTACTGGTCTTTATGGGCAGCAGGTTGAACACTCAGCAGCAGTAAGATCCAGCTTAACCTCAGAAGGTGGTTATCCCATGCTCTTGGCGCACAGTAGCTTCTATCCCTGTCATACTTGCTCCATCGTGAGCCCATTGTACAAGCACCGGTGGCTGAAGACAGAAACTGGATGACATCTGCTGTCCAGCTCACTGGTCGGCATTAACATGCAATTTAGAGCTCCTCAGTGCCCACTCCCAAAGGTCCAGCAGCAAGATCTCTTTCCCTTCCTCTTCCAATTTGTTCAACCCAAACTTAAACTCCTGATCCACAAGCCAACTCTTTCACCACTTCCCAGGAGCCTGTATTTGTACCATAAACTACTTTTTTCTTTGTGCAGTGTAGAAGCTCAGGTGTGCTCCTGAAGCATTGCCCATGGGGGGTCTGGAGGGTGACACCATGGAGCTTCACCTCACACCAGCTCAACAAGCTGACTCAACTATGAACTAAGCTGGAGGATTTTTCTTTCTTTGTCAGTCAGGCATGGGCTCAAGGAGACTTCCTCCCATGAGGTCACAGATGTGATCAGAAGGAAATGGGTTCCTGCTGCATGGTAAGCCATTTGGTGGTATGTGTGTGGGGTGGGGGTGGGAGAGCTTGCCTACCAGCTTATGCAGCTTACTTGTGACTTCCTGCCCTGCTGGTGGGAAGCCTGGAATGCACCACTTCTACTTTATGACAGATAGTTTCTGGACCCTCCTGACCTTAAGTGTACCTGGATCTGACAGTACTTAACTCCAGGTTTGCAGCTCTGCCCATACAGTCAGTTGCTATCTCAAGGTCAGATGGACAGTGTCCACCAAGATTCATGAACACCCAGAATCCATTTTCAGAATTGTATAAAGTCCTTTGCTGAAGATGGTGTGGCCTCACTTCAGAGCCTTAGGGGTCTGCACAGAAAGCCTGCTATTGGAGCATACCCAAGGCCATGTTAGCTATCAGTAGCCCCATAGTGCCATTAGTGCCTAGGGCTGTGTCTGGACATGAAGCCCAGATAACAGGGCTGCTTATATTGCACTCTGGGCTGGTGTGCACTCTGGGGGTTTCATTCTCTGGGCCCCACTCAAAATGAACAGTCTTCTATGCTACCCATTTTATAGATGACAGATTTTATATTCAGAAAGGTTAAATAATCTTCAAGGTCTTGGGGCTGCTCAGTGGTGTTTTAGGTGTCTATATACTGCTTCTGCTACATGCTGTTGCCTCTTCTGTGCTTTCAGATCTATTTCCCGGGTATCTATGAATAGAAGAAAAACTCACCTGTGGTTGATTGCATGTGGGTGAATTGGCTCAATGGAGATCAGTTTCAGCTTTTCAAAATAGGCTGTGACTCAGGTGCCTGTATTGTTCAAGGACAGGAGCTGGTGTGGTGTCCTGCCCTGACTCAGTGAGTGATTCAGACTGAGAGTTGGCTAAATTGAAGAGGACTTTTTAGAACTTATTATAATGATGAATACCTTTCAGGTATTCATCCTCTCCCTTAGCTAAGAATAGCTCTAAACCATGAACAAATCTTTCAGAGATCGTCCTCCACCAGAGTTATTTCTCTTGCTGTATCCAATCTAGACAATAGGGATTATTACATTTTGAACTTTCCGTTTTCTTTCTTCTGTCCAGTTTGTCCTTGAGTGATGAGTTTTTTTAGGATGCTTTTGGATTGACTATAACTTCAGGAGGTTGGTGGCTCAGAAAGGTTAATACATGTACTTAAGCTATTTATGTAGGAGCCAGGACTTGACCCTGAATGGTTCAGCTTTATTACATCAGTCTAGGATCATCCTAAATAATAACTTTTATATTTATTGATGATTAATGAAAAACTAACACTGCTTTTGCAGTGTGTCGATGAATTAACAACTGTTAGGGGATGGGGGCAGGATTAAGATAGCAATTTTGGATTTTATTCTACTTTATTTGACAAAATGAACTTTTAATGACTGACAAAATTGTTTTCTTCGGACTCTGGACAGTTTTTTTTAACCTTTGGTTTATAGTGGCTTACAGATTAGTGGGAGAAAGATTTTTTTTTTAGAAATCTGGTAAAAATATAAATAATTGCCCTTATGTTATTATAATGATGAAAAACAAATCATCAGCTCCTTTCATGCTACTGTAATTCATTTCATATACTCATTTCACTTCCATATATAAATGTATTTCTTGTACAAAATAAATGTACACTTTTGACTTAAGAAAACATTAGGCTCCTTCCCCACCCATCCATCCTCAGTAAGGTCTCTTAGACCACCCAAACCATTCATTCCCCATCTGCCCTAAGCATTGGGGAAGGAGTTTGGAGAATTTATGTAAATAAACAAGATTCAAAAGTAGTAAATAAAGAAGATTCAAAAGTAGGAGCGCCTTTCACTTCTTTGTCCTCTTTGGTTCATATTACAGCTTCAGTAAGTTTTTTCAGTGCTAGTCAAAACCTGTATAAGCTAACTATTTACGATGAACGTCAAAGTCCACATGTCACTTTAGCTATTTGTTTTTTCTTTTCATTAGTGGACATATTTCTGAGTCATGCGCACCTCTCCACTTGGCAAAGTGGTTGCCTCTGTGTCCTAGGAGGAGGGAAAGGACAACACTGGTACTCTTCACATGTCAAGCACACTTTATGGAATAACACATGAATCACAGTATTAATTTGTATGACTGCTTTATTAGCATCCATGATCTGGGGAAGACTTAGTTACAGAAATTCATGGAAGAGTTTGTCAGAAATCTGCACATAGAGTATTATGTCTCTGTTTTGGCTGAGCTTGCAATTCTCCTGAAGCCCCACAGCCCCTAGACTGTTTCCTTGCTGATCCTGACCATATACAAAGCAGTCAATGGGGACTTTGTTAGCTACTGCAGCTCAGTCTCCCTCCCTAAAACCAGTTTGTATTTTGCTTCCTCAGCCTTTCTCCCAGCCAGGTCTCAACAGATGCAAAATATTTCTTGGGCTGAGTTCACTAACAAAAGCCCAGTAGGATGCTGCCTCTGGTTTTCACCTTTTCCTCGTTGTTATAGTTTCCCACAGGGCCTATGTCTAAACCAGGAAGCAGTTGACCTTAGAGCCTGATGGTGTAGCAATACAGGAGTGAGGACTCCCTAGATGAATCTAGTCTTCTTGTCATTTAGCTGCTGCTGAAAGTGACTCGTGGCTTCCAGGCTAGATCCTTCAGGGAAGTTGGGGTAGGAGGAATAGGGAGAGGGAGGAAGTGGCCCGGCTGGCCTATCTCCTTTGACTGTTGAAGGTTTCCAAAATGTTTTCTTCGGTTTCCAGATAGTCCCCATAAATACTTTAAATCAAACCTCTTATGGCCCTTTTCTAAGCAGCCTAGCCCTTGAGTCACTCTCCAGTGCTCCCATCTCCCGCAGTGATTGTACACCTCTGTCCATTCGTAATTTTAATCGTGAGTTGACTCAAAGGGCTTTCCTTCTGTTAACTTCTGGTAACTCATTAAGCCTCTGAGTCATACATTCATTATTATAGAGAGTATAAAGAACAAAAAGAAGAGCTGTGCCCTGGGAGAAACTTGGGGTTGGATGACTGTGGTTAAGAGTAGCTGAGCATCTGGAGGGCAGGATGTGGCCCACATTGCAGGGTACTCGACTTCATGCACTGAGGTCACCAGCTGAGGTTGAGTCAAATGTGAGTTTTTGCTGTTGTGGGACAACAGCTTATAAGTCTGGTGAAAGTTCTCTCCTCCCACCTAACTCTGCCCTCTAAATTTAGGTGGTCTCAAAACAACAGTGGAGCTACTCAGTAAAAAAGGAATCCGATCTTAATTTGTGTTTTAAAAAAGTTAAAATGAACCAATTCATAACCCACAGAGATAGTTCTTAATGTTTCTTTTGCTTCCCACCACAATTTTTCTAAAATCATCCTCCCCCATCCCCAGCCAGCCCACCAAGCTATTTTTCCTCCCTCAGCCTTTCCCCAAGATAAGTGCTGTCTTTTGGACTCAGGGAGAATACCGTTTTGTAAGAAGGGTTTCATGGTAGTACAGGCTGGTATAAAGAGTAATTTGGATCAAACATGTCAACATCACCCACACATACCTGGAACATTGTAATTGTTCCTAAAATTTAGCTAGTATTAGCGTTCAGTTCAGTCTTCCCAGCCTCAGTTTTGATTTTCTCTCTCAGTGAAAGCACTAGAGAAGAAAACATCTAAAAAATGGCTCCTAAATATTAGGAACAGTATCACTTCCTGGGTGATGCTCATGTCTCAGGTGCTGTGCTGCATCTTTTATGTATATCCATCTCTTTAATCCTTACTTCAGCCCCCAGGGTTAAATGCTATTATTGTTCCCATTTTGACTCAGAGCTGAAGCATCTTGACTGGGGCCACAGAGCTAGTGTGTGGTGGAGCAGGGGCCAGTTGATTTCCAGTCCTTGGTTTGACTCAGTTGGGCATGACCCCAGAGCTCAGAGACTCAGGGCCTCTGATGACAAGTGTCCTGTTCTTGGAAACAGCTGCCATGGGAGAGGGGCTCGTAGGGGTTGAAGGAAGCCACCTGGCTTATGCTGAAGCAAAACCTCTGAAGGCTTCCTTGGTATCCAGTCAGACACAGAAAAATGTATTTTTCTGCAAAGGTTGGCATTTATTTCTTAACAATTAAGTTAAAAATTTATGTATCTTCCCTAATCAGCAAAACAAAGGCTTTCTCTACTTTTATGTGTGCTAGAAACTACTAATGAGTTCTTGGGGATTTATTATTGACTCTAAATAGAAGTAGAAACCAGTATATTTGGAGTCAGTAAAAACAGATTTTGGCAAGATATTTCAGCTGCAGGCAAACCTTTAAATATTCTGTACATCCAACACCGCATCTGTCCTGGGGAATTTGAGGCTGAGCTGATGTCCTGCATAAGACGTCTGGTGCACACCTTTCTTCTTCAGATGTCCTGGGACTTTCTACGTAGGCCCCATGCAGTCCTTGTACGTGTGTCCCCTGAGTGTTCTGCATGACGGCCCCCTCTTTGTACAGATTCCAGGAGTGCAGCTCAGTTACCCCAAAGGTTAGAAAGAAATGTTTAAGGACCAACATACACCTGAATTTCTAAGAGTTATCCGCCTGGAATACTGGGACCAATCAATGCCTGTTTTTGTGTGTAGGCAGGAGTCAAAGGCACTTATTATTTGTGGTAATTACTATTCTCTTTGGTCTTCTTCCTTGTCTTCCTTCTCCTTTTTTCCCTCTTGCCTCTCTTTTCTTCTTCCTTTCCTTCTCTCTATCTTCCTGCTCTTTCTCTTACTATGAAAATACGTATAGTAAGAGAATGTGTTAAAAATTTGCCAGATTATGTACTTGTTCACTGATTAATTCATTGCTTAAACATTTCTAAAACTCTTAATTTAAATTGAGCATCGGGTGGGGGTAAAAAAGATGAATAAGAATCCCTCCTATGCAGTGTGTACAGTTTGGGGGTGCTATGTCTTAAGTGTGTCCTTCAAAGTTTTAGATGTTGCAAGCTTGGTTCCAGTATGGTGATGTTAAAAGCTGATGGGAGGCTGAAGTGGTGATGCTTAGTAAGAGGTCATTAGGTCACTGTTGACATGACCTCAAGAAGGAGGCCCCAGGAGACCCCAGTCTACTCTCTGGCTTCCTATCTTTGATGTGATCTCTTTCCTTCTCACATATCCCAGCTATTGTGATGCATTCCATCAAGAAACCAAACAAATGCTTGGTGCAATGTCCTTGAATCTTCAAAACTATGAACTAAATAAACTTCTCTCTAAGCTACCTAGCTTTAAGTATTTTGTTATAGTAACACAAAACAGATTAATACAAGAGAGAAGAGGCAGTGTCTGATAATTACAATAAATAACATGTTCCAAGCTCTAATTGTGTACCTGGCATTGTGCTGAGTTGCCCTTTGACTGGATCATCTGTTTTTATTATCAGAGAAACACTCTGAGGGAGAATTCTGCCATGTTATCCTCTCTTACATGTGAAGCTGAGGCAAAGAGAAATTAAATAATTAGCCCAAAGTCACACTGTGAGCCTGTCACAGATCTGATTGAGCCCAGGTAGTCTGAATCCAGAGTCAGCATCATTCCCAGCTCCGCTGCCTCCCACTTAATTATAGCCCATGTGACAAATGAAGGGTCTAGCAGAAGTGATATTTGAAACTGGCTTGAAGGTTTTAGGCTAGAGGAATGAGGGAAGAACGTTGTAGGCATAAGAAACAATAGAAGCAGAACGGAGACAGTAGCACAGAAGCCTCAGCACTCACAAACCCATGAGGTTGGGGATGGGCACGGCCACTAGAAAGCAGCTCAGGGAGACAGCAGGGCATGGACTGCGGAAAGTTTTGGGTTGAAGACTCACAAGGTGGAGCTGTGTTCTATAGGCAGCGAAAAATTTGGCATCTTCAAGAACAAGAGGGAAGCAAACAAGACTTGTATACTAAAAAAGGTAGTCATTTAAAAATAGAGAAAATAGTCACACCATGAAAAATATGTTCGAGTGCCGGGAATATGAATAATAGGATAGTTTCACTTTTTTTTTTATACAGTTCCCAAATTTTCTTTAATGAGCTTACCCATTTAAATAATGTGTGTACTCGGTACATGTGCATAATGACACGTGTAAAGGGTCTGTGTGTTGGAGGATTGTGATATGGAAGCATGGCAGAGGAGCACAGTGGAAAGGAGGAAGAGAGGACTTTCTCCAACAAACTATGTGGAAAGTATCTGGGAGACTCCAACTGCAGATAGAAGGACTTGGATTTACAGGGTCTGGGTCGGGCTTGTCTCTTCACACCCTCAGTTCTTCCCCCTGTACACTAGACACTGCACAGCACTCACTGCATATCCGATCAGTGAGTGAAGGAGGGGAAGGGGGAGAAGGAAAGCCATGTGGATGGGGAAGAGGGCATGCTTTGTGAAAGATTTCTGCGAGACGATCTCCAAAACAAGAGGAGGAGATTTCTTCAGTGTTGGGGAAGTTGATTATCTTATCACCTGTGATAGAAAATAGAAGAATTCAGGAAGGAAAGGTCATTGGATGATAAAGACTGATGCTGAGCATGTTGGCTTTGGGTTAAATTCATATAACACATTTAACCATTTGCTGCAAGATTCAAGTTGAGTGTCGGAGACATATGGACTAAAGAAAGTGTAACTTGTGGGAAGTCAGCCCTGGAGGAGAGCTGCTTCACTCATGGAGAGGCCAGTGAATTGCAGTTAGAACCTGTCTTTAGAATCTTCCAGTCCACATCCTCCTGCCCTGCATTGTCCTGAAAGGCCCAACTGTTCAAACAACTTAATTCTATGTTTTAGTTACTTCTTATTTAAGATATTATATAATGCATACTAAGTGCACAGTTTGTAGAATTTTCTCAAAATGAATCCATTACTCTCCACCAGAATAAGCATACAACATTAAAAAAAATACAAAATTACCCATCAAAACTCTTACTTACTTTATTTATTTATTTATTTTGTTCTTTCATAGTCAATATCTGTGCACCCATCAAATGTAAGCACCATTTTGGCTTATATCGCAGACCAATTTTGCCTAATTTGAATCTTTATATAAATGGAATCATGTAGCCTGTTCTTTTTGTCCGTTCTCTAAAATTACATTAATGAATGCTGTTGTCATGAAATCCATGGGTTTCATGAATGAGGTTTGTTCTCTGTTGTTGCCTCCCTGTTACACTGGATGAATATGCTATCGTGGAGCATACTCTTCTATTGCTGGAGGACATTTGGGTTGTTTATAATTTGGTTGTCATAAAACTTACGATGTCTCTGATTATCTTTTGGTAGACTTAAACATTTATTATTATTACTATTACTACTACTGACATTATTTTGTTGTGCTGTATATTTTCAGTGGAATTACTGTGACATAAGGATATGTATGTTTAGCTTCTGTTACTGCTGCATGACAGTTTAATTTGCATCCATTTACATTTATGCTGGCAGTTTCTGCAATTCAAATTGCTACATGGTTTCATTAACACTCCGTAATTTTATTTTTAAGTGTTCTGAAAGGTTTGTAGTAGTGTCTCATGTGCCTTCAGTTGCATTTCATGATGACTAGTGAGACTGAGTTTCTTATTTTGAATTCTTAGTTTTCCTGTTTTGTCACGTTTGGTAGCCAATTAGTTGTTTTCTTTTTCTTTTGAAGAGTTAAAGTATCTTGCCAACTAGTTGAATGTCCATGTCTGATAACTCCAATACTTTGATCATCTGTGGATCTGTTTCTGCTGTTTTTCTTTTCACTTTCAGTGGTTTGGTTTTGTGTCCTAGAATGCTTGGTATTTCATAAGAATGTGGAACATTTACATATGGAGTACTGGAACATTTTGGGATAATTTATCTTCCTTCACAGCTGATTTTCCCTGTTAGAGTATGGGACAACCACCTTGATTCATACTGGAGGTTGGTCTATTTCTGGTTCATTCTTATTCACAAGTCATGGATCTTCTAGTTTTAATTAAAAGCCTAATGTTTAACAAACCCCTTTTCCTCGCAGGTGCTTGAATTCCAATTTTGTCTCTCCAGCCCACTGAGACTGTTGCAGACTCTAGGCCACTGATTTCTGTTTAACTTGTGTGCTTGTGTTGTATCTCATCAAATTCATTGAGGGGAAATTGTGGCCGTGGCCAGGAGTCTTCCTCCAGTGAATATTTTTTGCTCGGCAAGATCTTAGACCCTCAAGTATTGTTTGGGATCTCCAACATCTTCTACCAGCTGGCTTGTGTGAATTTGCATATGTGCTTGTGTGTAGGAATTTGTCTAGCTTTTATAGATGCCCTTAGCGGGAGGGTTAGTCTGATGCCAGCTACCCTGTCATATCTGGTAATATAAGCCTTTATCTGTATTTTAAGTAATTCTTACAAGGGCATTTCAATAACTTCCTTCTTTCAGTTTACTTACCTTTACTGTAAAGGACTTAAATGTGTCTCTTTATAGTCTTTTAAGTGGCAAAAATAAGCAAAGCCATGTGTTAGAAATGTGGGGGTTTCCATTTCAGTCAGGGACTGGAATGTGATTATTTTTCCTCTTTTTCTCCCATAATGGCTATAATGGTGACTAGCTACATAGTATCCCTTCAGTTTCTGATCATATATATTAATGTTTAATCAAGAGCACAATTCTTTGTCAAAAAGCATCGTTTTTACATATATGGATCAGTAAGACCATTTGCTATATCTATAAGTCAAATAATTTTGGATGCAGAATTTTATTTTCTAATAAATTGAATTAATTTAAAACTAATTAATTTTAATCAGATTTCAGTGTATTTTTTCAGGCAGTTTTAGATTTACAGAAATTTTGATTTAAAGTGTAGAGAGCTCCCACATACCCCTTCTCTCTTTATACTGCTTACCCTGTTACTTACCTCTCACATTATTGTGGTACAAACCACACAATTCCAACTGAGTCAAAGGTAAATTTCTGCCAGTCGGCCTCTCAGTCCCAGCAGTAGTTCAGTGTACAAATGAAGAGGTGGATGGGGACTGAAGAGAGAATTCTATCAGAAGCACAAATGCAGATATCATAGATCAATGCCAATATGAAACTTTGATTAGAAACAAAGCCTCAGAAACTCCCAGGCATCATTTAAATTAATCAGTTACATGTAACTCCTGGATATACAAAGTGCAGGGTTCACAGTGGTCCCACGGTAGAGAATGTCTGTTGGAAATACTTGTGACTGAGGAGCATGATTCAGTGTTCTGAGCAAAAAAGCCAAGTCTATTTCTTTGGTCATGCCCAAGTGATCCTTAATGGCCCTGGAGTGGATCACCTTAGTTAAAATAGTGCTACATTATTAAAATAAATCAGCACAGAAAGTATTCCCTTATGACCAATTTACCTTCTTTTAGATTTTTTAAAAATAGAGGTGAGTTTATATGGTATAACATTTATCATCTTAACCATACTGAAGTATGCTTTAGTGCATTAAGTACATTCCTATTGTATCACACACCACCATTCACGTTCAGAACAATTTTTATCTAGCAAAAGAGATTCTCTGGACACATTAAACTGGGCCTCTCTACAGTTTCTTCCAGACCCTGGCAACCACTGTTCTAATACCTGTCTGTAAATTTGGCTACCCTAGACCCCTTCCTATAATAGAATCATACAGTATTTGTCCTTTTATGACTGACTTATTTCACTTGACATACGGCTTTCAGAATTTACACAGGTCACAATTTCTTCCCTTTTTGAGGCTAATATTCCATTGTATGTGGAGATCATATTCTATCCCTTCACTTGTGTGCTGATGGACATTTGATTGCTTCAGCTTTTTATCATTGTTTTATACCTAGAGTCACTCTTTAGCCAGATATTTCATGTCATCAAGGAACTATGACTTCCTTGAGTTTTCCAGAATAAATATGACGTTTCTAGCTATTAACTTTCAGACACCAAAAGTATTACTCAGTTTTTGTTATGTTAATTCCATAATGCACCTGAAGTAGATTCCATCCTCAAAGGATTACGTTCTAGCAGGAGAAATAAACTGGGTACCAAATAATGTTAATAGTTCATAGATGAGAGAGTGGGAGCATGTGAGTGTCAGGTAGCTCTGTGTGGCCGGGACAGGCCGAAGAGCACTGAATTCAGGCTGTGGACTCTGCACTCAGTGGGAAAGAATGGGAAGCCACCAAAGACTTCACAGTGCTTTGAAACTTATGGGTTAGTTTCTTTTCATTTTAATTTTAAGTATGTGACACATTTATAGTTTATAGTTAAAACGCTATCATGGGGTGCATTCAGCCATTCCTAGCTTTCTTCTCAACCCTCTTCCTGCTTTTCTTTCCTTTCTCCTATAAGTAACTTATTTTTGTTAAATTTTGATTTTTTTGTGTTTATTCTTTTTGAAAATATAAGCAAATACATATATGTGTTAAACTTTCTCGTTTTTATTCAGAAGTAGCATACTGTATGTATTCTGTTGTCCATTGCATTTTCATTTAAATTCATGTCAGTACATAGAGATTTTCTTTGATCTTTTTTATGTCTGCATAATACTGCACTATATGAGTATATCAATATTTATTTAACTTGTCCTCTCCCAGCGGGCAGTTGGGGTGTGTTTCCATGGGTTTATTAGTATAAATTTTTCTTCAGTGAACAACCTTGTGCACATGTCATTTTGTACATTATGGTGTGTCTTTGGGTAGATTCATAAATTGAAAGTAATAAAGTTACATAGGTAACTTTGCTGTAGGTTACAGAAAACACTCCACAAGGATTGTAGCATCTCCCATTTTCATGAGCAAAGCATATGAGTCTGTTTCTTCAGTCATGCCAGTAGTGTGTGTTGTCAAACTTTTGGATTCTTGCCATTGATAATGGGAAGTGTAGTTTCCCCTGATGTGGTCCTAATTGTCATTCATAGAGGCTGCTAATATTCTCGGGGTAAATCAGTGTGGCCTAACTACTTATTAAATGTGGAGGCCAATGAGAATAAGAATGAAAGGGAGAAAAGGAGAAGCAACTGTAGGTGGCTATTTGCTGTTTGAATTGTTCATGGGATGCTCCCATGTATTTGTTTGTTGGGCCTCTGGAGCTAAGAATGAGCCCATGGCATCCCACACAAACATGGTGATGGAAGCCATGAGACTGCATGAACTCCCAGATCTGGAGGTGCAGATGATAAGGGCAAGAAAACATATTTTGACTGTGTTAGAAATACAGAAGCCCACTCAGTCCCCTTGTCCCATGACTTAGACACTGAATTTTCTCAAATTCTATAAGCAACTCATAGCTTCTGCAGGTCTTTTTGACATTATTGGACATTACTGGCCAAAATCTTAAAAAATAATTCATGCATTATATCTTCGGTGTATAATTCCAAATCATAACTGAACTTGACACTGTGTACCATGTATCTCTAGTATGTGTGCTTTTATGCTCTCTAAGAGAATAATTTCAAGCCTTCTTCCTCTCTGCAAATCTCTCACTCATTTTCACTTTTTATTCTCAATTTTCTCCCCCATTTTATGTAAAAAGTAGAATCCATCAGTTAAGAACTCCCTCAACTTCTACCACCAAATTTCCCCCATGCTGATATATATATCTCTTTCCTTCTCTATGGCATGATGAGCTTCTCAATGTGTTTCTTTGAGAAGGTGTCAAAGACCACAGAGTCTGGCTCCTTCATCTGCCCTGCAATGTCACCCATGACTCTCTCTTTTTTGGGTCATTCCTATTGGTAGAGAAACTCACTTGATGTCAACTATCTTTTTAAAAACTACCTCTTCCTTAACTGCTTGTCTCGCTGTGACCATGGGCCCATTTCTTTGCCTCCTTTCACTGTAAAACTTCTGGAAAGAATTGCCTTCCTGTTGTCTCTACCTCTTCCTTCCACTTTCAGTGTATTCCAGCCTGTCCTCCAAGGCCACCTTGTACTGCTGCTGCTGCTCTTACTGAGACTGCCAGTGATTCAGTGTTTTCATGTTCAATAGATACTTGAGCAGTTTGACACAACTGACCATCTTCTCCATCCTTAACCTGTCATTCCCGTGGGCTTTGGGACACCATGTTCTCTGCTTTACCTCTTATGACACTGCTATCCTTTACCTGACTCCTCAGAGCTGAAGCCTTGGGGTTCCTTGAAGCTCAGGCTCAGGCTCTGGCTGTGGCTCTGTCTGTCTGTCTGTCTCTCATTCTCTGTAACCCTCTCATCTTTCTTTCTATAGGAGGAATATCCATTTTACAGCTCCCCATTTTTTCTCTCATTTCTTTTTGCTTTTTACTGAACTTATTTTATACATCACAGTGTCGCTGTGGGCATTTAAATGGCTTCTGTGGGTATTTGCATTTGTGAGCACTCTCTTAAGCCATAGATCATAATTATTTATATAAACATGCTCCACTCCAAGAGTTGGTTCCACATTTTTTCTCCTTGATGCCTTGAGAGTAATAGACATAAAATTCATTGAAACAAATAAGCAAGCAAATGTGTACATATAAGAATTCTTGAAAATACAAAATTTAAAACATTTTTTACCTTGAAAGAGTGCAAAAGTATGAAGAATATCTGGGACAGTGTTGGGCACCTGATGGACATTTCAGGCTTTTTAGTTAACTAGTTGAATAATAAGAACCTAAAGTTATCTAATATGACCAAGAACTTAATGACCATTCTCATCACTTAAAAATAGTTTAAAGGATTCAACTCATTTACATGTTTTATTAGATATAGAACTAGTTTAAGAGGCAAAAATTATCTGGTAAAATAAATGCTGTTGTGAGTAAAACAAAGTGTTTTGCATTTAGGTAAGCATATGTTCCCATTTTATATGGCTCAAAAATAATTTTTATTAGTATCACCAAACAAAAATACTGATGCTCTAGGCAAGGCCAAGTGCCTCAGACTAAAGTAAAATGGTCAATACTTTGATTGAATTGTCAATAATGAAAATGTGTCAGTAATGATAATTGAGTAATAGAGAAAATAATTATTTGGAGAATGAAAATGTGTATTCAGTTAAATGATCCTGGCAAGTCCTATGCCTTTCTTAGCTCTTAAACAAAAAGATTGGATTTAATTATTTCTAAGATCATTTGTAGCTATAAAATTTCTGTTTTTCTGTAATGAATCAGTGCAGCCAGTTCTATAACCTTGGTATTTCACATTCGTGTGCATATTGGATTCTTTTAAAGAAAAATTGCCTAGTAAATTCCATGGAAAACCATCTATCGAAAAAGGAAGAGACAGGACCATAGAGTTCTGTATCAGCTTCCTACTGGGTAGACTTTCCCAGCATTTCCAGCAGCGAACAGAGGTATGGTAATTGTAAGAAGGAGAATTAAGGAGGAGACACAGAAGAGATAGGTGAGGCACATTCCTTCCACTTCTGACAGACAGCAGCTTTTCCACCCATGAGGCTCGTCAGCACCTGTGTGGCGGACAGCACCCTACTTTTAAATTTTTAAGGTTCCTGCCCCTCAAAGCCTCGGTCTTTGAAAACCATTAATAAAGTGGTTTGTATTCTTTAAAAGTGATATGAAATCAAGGAGGTCCTCACAGAGGACTTCAAAAATAATCTTCTAGATGTGAAACTAGCTCTTGATTCAAGGGTGTCATTTTTCTATTGTTCATGAATTCTTTTGTAGCAATCAAAATTTCAGTAATAAAATTAGTGAATTAAAATGCATATCACATTAAAACAAAATGAAGAAACGTTCTCAGTTAAATGAGGCTTCACCTCCAGAGGAATAACTAAGTGAGTATAATACATAGATCCTAAAGGTTTTTGGCAAAAAACCGTTTTCCTCCCTTTGAGATATAAAATACTCAGTGTAATGCAAAGAGGGTAGTGGCAAAGATGTCCTGTAAGGATAAGAAATGACATCGAAGTATTCTAGATATTTTATGGAGCCCAGAGTGGCTGGCTTAGGTATAACCAGGGCAGATTTTGTCTAGACTCTTGAAAAATTCCACAAAGCTGAGGCTGCCATCTCACCTTTTACCAGAACCAGATGAGAACCTCGAGTGGACCCCAGCCCTCCATGTTTTGCATTCAGGTTGTATGAATCAGCTTCAGCACCAGGTTGTCACTAACAGAAAAAAAAAAAAAAACTAAAATTTTTGTTGTGTGGAACAGGAATGCTTTTGAAGTACAGAAACTGCCATTCTCATCTCTGACCATTTACTTTTATACCTAGCGAAAAATCCAGGAAGTCACTAATCATCCAAATCCCTGCATTTCAGACCTGATGTTTATCTGTCAGTTCTCATCTTTTCTTTGTTTTTGACTTTGTAGGACAAGTTAATGCTCGTCAGTGGCTTGGTTACACTGACTTGCCTGGGTTTCCTTACCATAGTACATCACCTTTCTTTGTTCTTCCTTTTTCTGAAGTCTTTAGTATTCACCAATGGCACTCAGTAGATGTTTATTGAGTACTTCCTATGTGTCAGGCACTGCTACAGGCACTAGGGCTGAAAGGGTGAACGTCATAATCCATGGCTCCTGCAGTAATTCAATATGTAGTATAGTGGGGAAGGAGGAGGTAGATATTAACCTTCCATCTGAAGGGATTAATGCATATTTTGGCCCCTGTCATATAGGCAACAGGAGATGCTTTAAGAGACATTAAGAAGTGTGGTCTATTCTAAATCAAGTGTCAGGAAACTCAGCACTGAAGATGTAGCATTTAGATTGTGACCTGAGTAATGAGAGGGAGTCGAGGAAGTGAAAAGAGATAGAAATGTGATCCCGGCAGAAGATGAGCTATATGCAGATCCTCAGATAAGAAAAAAATGTTGGCAAGGAGAACTTGAAGGCAGCAGATGCCACACCTTGAACTTACGCAACAGTGTAAACAGGAAGCAATGATTGGTTTATACAGGTATAGGCTGCTTCATGCAGATCTGGTCACACTGCTAAGGTACTGTCATGGACAAATGCCCACAATCACTCATTCAATGACAAGAGCAGTATTTTGCATATATAGTGTGATTTTACATGTATGTCAGTTAGGACTTATCTGTAAGGACCAGAAAGCCAAACAGAACTTGCTTAAAGCAAAGTAGCTATTACTTCACCTATCTGAAAAGTCTGTAGTAGGACAACCATCAGATCTTGCTTTATCAGGAATTCAAATACCTTATACAGTAAAGATACAGTGTTCACCATAATCACTGTCACTTCAACTTGTAATCAATATCCATTTTTTTGCATGACATAGTTTACATTTCACAGTGTGAGATATGTTTACTTTTTCACAGTATATCTTTGAGGCCCATCATGTCTTTCATACCTATGTCACATCTCAGTTTGTATTAGTTACATTTCAAGAGTTCAGCAGCTACATGTGGCTAGGAGCCACATTTCAGACTGTGCAGGTCAAGACCTTAGATCCTCTTAATTTCAATACATGTGAAAAATTGTTTTCCTAGATGCCTTAAGGAGTCATATGGGCACCTAGAACTGCCATTGTGACCAGGAATCAGCATTATATCGAGTGATTTAGACTTAGATCACATGCTACACTCAGGAGTGCAGGAAAGGGGTAGGCACCAATTAAATGCTATGCGTGGAGTAGACATTTATTACTTTTCACTATCCTTTATCTATGTATCTTACCATGGATAGCAGTATTTATGGACTATATTCTGCCTATGTGGAAGGCAGCCTGTTAATGGATATTATTTCTGGAAAGTACAATTTTAGATATTATAATGGGTAACTTATTTTGTTTTATATAGTTTACTTCTTAGTTCTAATTGTACTTCTAATTGTTTCCTATAATTAATACAATAAACTTAAATGTGTTGGTTCTAAAAAGATAAAGACCAAATGAGGGTAATGATCTAACTCTAGGGTAATCAAATGCCTTGGATGTCCTAGCTTATAACTGTCATTATGGTATAATTATTAATAGAACCCTCTTCCCCTCCAAAGTGTCCTAGCATTGGAGCACATGATCATTCAGTAAAATGATATATGTCCTTGATAGTACTGATAAGGTTACATACTTAAAAATATCCTGAGGTTTTTAGAATGGTTTAATAGAAACACCTTGAAGTCCAGTATATGGGTAGTCATACTTTGTTTTGCTGTATCTTCAGGGTTAATTTTTTTAACTGACATTTACCCTTTAAGCATCAAGTGTTGAAACATTTAATCACTCTCAATGGACAAATACCGTGTTCTATATTTTCCTAAGTGTTTAAGTGAAGGAGAGCAAATGTGACTGCACCACATGGTCCCTGCAGAGCTTCCCACTTGGCAGGCAGAAGTTCACTGGTGAATTGAATCACTGGTGATTATATTGAAATATAATCCTTTCATTGTCACCTCTCAGGGGAGCCTCTCGGGGACTGGGGAGACAGAAACCCCTGGATCAATTGTCTCTGGCTGACAGTTTTTCTCTGTGTCTTTTATACCTATGTCATATCTGTGTGGAAACATTATTTATTTGCATCTTAACTTGTAAAAGATCAAGAAGCATCATTATTTTGTGCTATAATATAGACATGCTGGCAGTCACATGGGGAGTGTTCCCTCATTTTGGGGTTATAGGGTGGATTTGCCTTTATCTTTAAAATGAATTTTCCCCAATAGACTCCTTATTTTTGCTGTTTGTAACACCTTTTCTCTTTACTTTGTTATTGATTGTCATTACTGTGCTAGTGATCGCCATTGTACTTCCTGTATAATCTTTTGTTGGCCTTGATACAGTTTTGTTTCAATCAGATAAAACTTATGAGTACAGTTTGTCCCTCCTAGTTTAAGATTTGATAATGGTTGAATATGTTATCCTATTAATTCTTTTCTGTGTTTTTGTTATTCTCTAGATATCTAAAATACTCTTAGGATGTCACGTTATGCCTCCTCATTAGATATGGTAGATATAAATGTTCTTAAGAACAAACAGTTGTGATTTGGAAAAATATACATATGTACATAATTTTAGAAAGACTAAATTATTAGATGACATCAGTATAGATAGCATAGGGAAGAAAGGAATATTATATTCAGATATGAGAAAGAAATATTATATTCATATTTGATAGAGTGAAGCTCAAAGTGGGAAGAAAGACACATACAGAGATAGAGACAGAGACAGTGACTAAGAGGAGAAGAGAGAGGTTTTCAGAAAACATGAAGCACAGTTTTGGGCGCTTTTCAAATCAGTAAAGATGAGTTGTCAGGCTAGCTCTACACACGATCCCTTGCTGCCATCTGGAACCTAGTACCTTTCTGGTTGGACAACTGGTCTCAGCCAATAAGACATTTCTGATGCTTTTGTGTTCTTATGCAAGTTTCAGCCTTTTCCAGCACTGTAAATGACAATGGCAAATGCTCAATGGGCTACATGAAGTCTTAACATTGTTCTAAGCAGACCAATTCAGAAGTTATAGTAAGGAATTTTGAGTCTGACTTGGGATTGAATTCTCGTTTTGGCATATACCAGCCCTGTACATTGGGCAGGATTCCTAATCTCTCTAAGCTCCAGTTCTCTCACTGGGTTGTGGTGAGGGTGAAATGAGAAAATGTTTGTAATTAATTAATTAAACATTGTCCCCAGCTTATTACAGATGATCACTACTAGCGGTTATTTTATCGTCATCATTATTGATATTAATATATGAAGTAGTCAATGATTAGTGGCAAAACTTTCCTTTGAGGAAAATATAATAAAACAACATTTTTGTGTATTTTTGCTAATTTCAAGCAAGTTGTAATCTGTTATATTTCTTATAACCACCAGCATGTATGAAGAAATCCAATGTTCACTTAAGTATATTAGAAGTCCTGTGGAGTTATTTTATTCTTCTGTATCCATAGTGTTACTATGTATCATCCTATTCTTTGACCAGGGAGTTGCAAACTGGTAAATGCTTTCAGTGAGACAGTTGTCTTGGATACAGCAAAGTCACAGTGTATGGGGTTCTGCCTCCCACTTTTTGAAAAATTGCTATATTATTTGTGTTTATTTTGGTACACCCCTGCCTAACCCATATTTTATATTTACAAAAAACTAGAGAGTATTCCTGTAACATCTGTCATTCCTGAAACTTCTTCAGGAACTTTCTAAGAGAACAATAATTTCTCCATCTCGCTGCCATACCTTCTCCTGCTTGCTGTTGAAAAAGATATGTAAACACCTAGCAGGAGCAGTGTTCTGATTTCTACCCAGTGACATGGAAAACTGGAAAGAACGTTGTTCCCAAACTTATGATGAAAAAGCTAGATAAATATCAAATTCACTATCTTCCTTGAGTTTATTGAGTTACTGAGGTTGTTAGCTACCAGCACTCCCAGAACATAGGAAGAGGCAGGTATTCAAGAACATTGGCATAACTGGGCAAGAAGCAGAGAGATACCTATAAGAATTTGAGTAGGGTAGTTGTTGATAGAATTTACTAAGTTCATACTGGCAAGAGGGTGAAAGCCTTAAAAACTACAAATAAAGGAAGGATCCATAGCCTCTTGCAAACATTCTTCCCAGAAACTTGCCATGCATTCACACAAATTATTGGGAAAAACTATAGAAAGTCTACAGATGTGAAGTCCTGGAGCAGGGGAAGAGGGCTACTGTGAAACTCTACCTGAACCCTTCTCCTCTATTTCCTATTTGAACAAAAACCATTGCTTATGTGGCATATATGTAGAAGGGCACAAATACTATCATTCTTAGGCTATTGTTGAAATCCCATTGAATCCAAGGAAAAGTTACAGAAAAAAAATATTGCCAG
Source organism: Cavia porcellus (assembly GCF_034190915.1). NCBI lineage: Eukaryota > Metazoa > Chordata > Mammalia > Rodentia > Caviidae > Cavia > Cavia porcellus. The sequence goes on from NW_026947508.1 coordinate 33,791,633, forward strand.
GTGTACATTCCACATTCAGAAGTAGCCTAAAAATACATAATATGTATCATTTTCTATCCTAGTACTTTTAAATTGTCCATATATTTTAAATGGAGTTATAACAGACAGTATATAATTGGGTCTTGCTTTCTGATCCAACCTGACAATCTGTATATTCTAATATCAGACAACATAGACTTTTTTTTTTGTTTTTCTTTTTTTTTTTTTTAATTTTATTTAAGGAGAAAAGAAAAAAAAAGCAGGGAAAGGGTACAAGTTATACAGATTTACAGAAAAAAAATGAACAGTAGGAAATCACTAGTTAATGGATTACATATTGTCATCTTAGAAATAATTGTTCAAGTCACAAAATTAAAGCTTGTAAAGTGGACATTCCATCAATGATACTGCAAACAGTTCTGTTCATTGATCCAATAAAACTCTGTGATATCATTTTCTATCTTATACACTTAAATATACATGCAGTTATATAGTTTGGAGCACTTTCTTTTCCTCTCTTTTGTACCATGACTATTACACATTTTGGGTTTCATTGCTCCCACGGTTCTTATTACTTTTTTGGAAGAGAGTAAAACCAAATGTGACATAACAGAACAGAATCGGTCAAGTCAAAAGGGTGGACATTATAGATAATGTAAAAACATAATACAAGGTGATCAACAATGGTTACCATAATGCCTCCTGCTATCTCTAATAGAATTGGCTATATAATTAGTTATAATACAATTGAACAAAACAGTAAAGAATAAAACCGACAAAACCAAAACATTGGAGACATTGTAGGTCTTCAAAAGTAGATAAAAGTCAACAAGAATGGGCGTCATAATGAATCTCATTATCTTCACAGCTGATGCCTAAACTTTCGAACCTGATACTATCCAGCAAAACAGAATAGGGGAACATCAGTTAAAAACCAGATGGTGAGAGTAATACAGGGCTTTAAATCAAGGTAATGAAAAGTCAAAGTGGGTTACTATAATATATCCTGCTATTTTTTTTCTTTAATTAAAAGGATAAAGATAAAAAAGTAAATAATGGAGTGGAGATTGAGATAAAAGAGGGCATAACAACGAAACAGCGCAGATCAAAGCATAACCATTTAAGCAGAATAGTGTTTCACCACCAGATAATCCTAACCTAAAAGTAGTTACCATATTGTTTCTTTCTTTGAAATCCTTGAGTACAACTTCGTATACTGTAGCATTAAGTATATCAAAACAATGTAAAACCATTCAAGAGAATGACAGCATTACAGAGTATTTAGAATCGACTAACAGAAAATGAACAATGGTTTCTGTATAATCTCCTTGTCTTTAAAAGGTTTTTGCTTATACTATCATACATAATAAAATCCAATAAGATACAGCCTATTTAGACCATTGGAGACAGAAGGACAAAAGCTAGATGAGACTTCAAAACAAGATGATACTAAATCAGTATTACCTATTAAGATGTCATTTTTCTCCAAAATAGCTGTTCCTATCATCCAATCTTCTCTGCCTCATTTCTGTTAAGCTCTTTTTCTGTCAGTAGCTGTCAGTTTGTCTTCTTCATTTTGTTCTCTGCTCCATTCGCTGTGGCCTCTCTGCCATTATTTCTGGATTCTTTGTATTTTTCTTTTTTTAGAATATCCTGCAATACTCTCTGTAGAGTTGAATTGGTGGTTGCAAATTCCCCCAGTTCCTCTTTATCCTGGAAGCACCTTGTTTTTCCATCAATTTCCAGGGACAGTTGTGCAGGATATCTCAATCTTGGCTGGAGATTATTATCTTTCAAAGCTTGAATTATTTCCCCCCACGCTCTTCGTGATTTGATGGTTTGTGCAGAGAAATCTGCTGTAATTCTGATGGGTGTTCCCTTGTAAGTGGTCTGTTTCTTGTCTCTTACAGCTTTTAATATTCTGTTCTTGTATTGAATTTCTGGAATTTTTATTATTATATGCCTGGGTGTTTCTCTGTTTGGGTTGTAGGTAGCTGGGGTCCTGTATGCCTCATACATCTGAGTATCTTTACCCTTTGCTAAATTAGGAAAATTCTCCTGGATTATTTCTGTGAATAGCTTTTGTAGTTCACTTGTTTGTGTCCCTACTTCTTCTTTTATGTTCTTAATCCTTAAGTTATGGATCCTCTTATCATCTTCTTGTCTTTGTATTATTGCTGTTTGTTTCTTTGTTATTTTTAAGAAGTTTTTCATTTCATTCTCCCATATTACAAGTCTGCCCTCCAGTTCAGATAGTCTGTCCTTAGTTTCTTTCAAGCTGTTATGCCAGTCTTCTATAGACTTCTTAGTATCTTGGTAGTCCCTTTGAACCTGCTTCACGTATTCTATGCTTTCTCTGTTTTCTCCATCAAACAATTCTCCCCTTTTTTTCTGTTCTTCCATTCCATCACCTGTTTTTTCTTGGGTGGTACTTAGCATTTCTCTAACTATTCTGCATACTTCTAGCTTCAGGTCGTTGATAACTTCATTCCTGAATTGGTCTATGAGGCTCTCTATATGGTGCCTTATGTGTATTGGTGCGGTGTCTGCTATTGCCTGTTTCTCAGAATTGGGGGCCGAGGAGCCTTTCTTGTTGCTGCCTCTTCCCATTCTGCCTCTTCTTCTCTGTTCCTTATATATGCAAGCTCATATAAGAGGCCCAGCTTCTCTCCCAGTCAGCCACAGCCTGATCGAATTGCGCCAGCTAGGTGTTCCCGCTCACCGCTGCGCACCAGGGAGTTATGGACCAGGCAGCCTACGCGTCTCCCCTCCCGGCCACCGTCAGGCTCTGGGATCTGGGTTGGGACAGCCTACCAGGTCCGCTGGCAGCGTCAGGCAGGCCAGGCACTTTTCACCAATCCTGCCCGAGAGGGGGATGTGTGGCAGGAGTCGCCACCGCGCCCTGCTCCCGCAGGACTGCTCGGGCCCAGAAAGTCCTCTGCTGGAGTCAAACTGTGGTAGAGTGTCAGCTTCTCTCACTCACCTCACCACAAGTCAGTGCACGCCTCCCTGCCGTTCACAGATTGCCGTTCTCAGAGCTTCCACGCGTCTCTCCCTGCCGAGCCACTGTAGAGGCAGCCAGCCGCCGCGCGGCGGGAAACCCAAATCGCGGCTTACAATGGCGCGGTTCCAGCCTCCACACCAAGTCTTTTCTGTTCCTGTTTTAGCACCAGGACTGCATTCCAAGTTGGCTTCTCTCAGCCCAGTTCGTTCCTGAGTCAGCAGAGCATATCTCCACTGACTTATGTCTCCTTAGTCCGCACCATTCCTGGCTTCTGAGCCGAGTCTTTCAGAGAGCCTCTGGTAGTTGCTGTTATCTGTCCGCCATGTTCTCCTGGAAGTCCAGACAACATAGACTTTTGCAACAAAGATTATTATTTGGCATACAGAAGGACATTAAATAATTATAAAGGATGCAATTCTCCAAGCAGATATAATAAAAGAGCTTCAAAATACATGATGCAAAAGCAGAAAGACTATAGATAACCCGAACAACAGTATTAACCAGTTTGATCTAGTTGACATTTATATACTACTTCACCCACCAATACATCCTTCTGAAGTGTGAAGTGTACATTAAACATTTACCAAAAAAGATTATGTTCCAAAATAAACTTTAATAACTTCAAAAGGATATATATCATAGAAAATACATTCATGAACCATAATAGAATTAAACAAGAAATCAGAAACAAAAATACATGATGGATCCAAAATATATGGAAATGAAACAATACATGTCTAAATAAACCATGCGTCAGAGGACATCTTAAGGAGTTATAAATATATTTTGAGTGAGTGAAAAAAAATACAGCATATTAAAACTTGTGAGATGAAGCTAAAGTAGTACATGATAAAACTTTATAGTGTTAAAAGCTTATATGTGAGGTCATGAGTTCAGTCCCTTATATATGAAAGCTTATATCTGCCAACAAGAAAGGCTTCCAATCAGTGATATAAGCATCCACCCTGAAAGAAACCTAGTCAAAAAGAACAAATTAAACTTATAAAGAAAAGTGAAAGAAGGAAACAATAAAGTTAAGACCAAAAAAATCATTGAATTGGAAACAGAAAAGCAATTCAGAAATATTGATCAACTCCAAAGCTGATTCTTTCAAAAGGTCAATGAAATTAATGTAACTTTGGCCAGACTAACCAAGATAAAAAGAAGACACACATTACCAGTATCAGGAATAAAGCTCTATCACTATAGTTCTCAAAGACATCAGAATAATAAAGTAGTCGTACAAACAACTTAATGCCTATGAATTGCACAATTTTGGTGAGATGATATTAAAACTCACTTTAACGATGATAGTATGTAACATATTAACTATTGTTATTCTCCTATTATTTTGTTATTAAATTCCATTTTATCTTTTTTCAATAAAATGAAAAAAAGAGGAAAGAAAAAAAGAAAGAAAAGCATTCAGGAAAAAAATAGATACCCTGAATAGTCCTTTATATGGTAGACAAATAATTTTATAGCTAAAAACCTTCCTAGAAAGGAAAACCCATGGATCAGACAGTTTCCATGACAAATCGTGCTACACATTTAAAGAATGATGTCTCTATAAAATCTCTTCAAAAAAGAAGAGACTACTTACTATTCAACTGATGTTATGAGCCAGCATTTTCTACAATACCAAAATCTGTCAGAGATTACAAGAAAATAAAATTACAGTCTAATGTCTTTCACAATAATACACACAAAAATCCTCAGTAAGTTATTTGTCAATCAGGTGAGGCATGGTAGTGCTTACCTGTAATCCCAGCACTCAGAACCTGAGGCAGGAGGATTGTAAAGTCAAGAGCCCGGGCCATTTAGTAACTTGATGTCTTGTAAACAAAACAAAACAAAAACCAAGGAGGGACTGGGGATATAGTTTGGTGTGAAGTCTCTGGATTCAGCCCCCAGTACCATAAAAAATATTCCAAAAATAGCAAACCACATATGTTAGTATTGTGTGTGTAAGTATATTATAATACATCTCAACTAGTGGGACTAGGTTCAACACTGGAAAATCAATCAGTATAAATCAAAATATTTACAGAACCAAGGAAGAAAAATCACATGACTATTTCAATAGATTTATTATTTTATTTTTTATTGGTACTAGGAATTGAACTCATGACCTCATCCTTGCCAGGCAGGTGCTATGCCACTGAGCTGTATTCCCAGCCTTCTCAATAGATTTAGAAAAACCACAGGAATAATTCAGCTTGTATTCATGATTGAAACCCTCAACAAAGAGAAAAGAAAGGAACTTACAGCAGGTGTCTACAAGAACACATACTGGAAAGCTTCTAGGAGTAGTATATGAGTTTACTAGGTTGCAGAATACAAAGTCAATCATATTTTTATATCCTATCATGAATATTTGGACTTCAAAATTTAGAGAACATTAGCTTTTACAATAGTACTCTGAAGCTAAATACTTAGATATAAACCTAACAACATAACATATTATGTATATGCTAAAAACCTAGCAAGGAGACTCCAGGGTTAGATACAGAACACACAAAATGAACCTGAGCATTTGTCATATGTGAGAGTAAGGAAATTCTAAACAACAGCAGTGGGAACACAGCTAACACAGAATAAGGACAGCTTTCTTTGTTTTTTTTTGTGGTGCTGGGGATTGAACCCAGGGCCTCACATGCCAGGCAAATGCTGCACCACTGGACTACACACTCAGAAAAAGGACATATTGAGTTATACTACTAATAATAAATATCCACGGATCCATATTGATGAAAATAAAATCTGAAGAGGCTTGTTTGGTGGAGAGAAACGATAACTCTTCCCTACCGAATTCCACTGAGTATATACAGTGAGCAAAAGAGAAAGTCACCATTAGAATGCTACAGTCAGAACTGCAGCAGGCAGATCCCTTAATGGATGTTAAAATTAGTGAATGTAGCTTGAGAAACACCACGTTTGTGTAGTCTCAAAGTATTTGAAATTCTCCAATATTTACCAATCACAAAGAAAACAACAGTCACTTTACAGTGAAAAAAACTAGATGCTGTCACTTACCCAAGAGAGCAAGGTTAAAAGCACCAGTATAAGACATGATGGCACACTGATGCTCTAGAAGGATGCCTCACTTCTGTGCTATTCTTGCCCAAAGCCTAAAATATCAGACAGATCCAAATTGAGAGCCAGTCCACAGAACACCCGACCAATATACTATTTAAAGGTATCAAGGGCATGAGAGACAAGACTGAGGAGTAGACATAAAGTGAGGTGACCAAGGAGACATGACAGCCAAATAATGTGAAGTCCTGCTTTGACTCCTGGAATGAAACAAGATGTTAATGGTAGAACTGGTGGCATTAGAGAAAGAAGCCTGCCATCATCTTAGTAGTATTGCACCAGTATCATTTTCTTGGTGGTGATCATTGCACTGTGATTATGTAAGAGAATAATGATAGAGAAACCTGGGAAAGAAATATGGGGACTCTGTGGAACCTTCGCAACTCTTCTGTAAGTTTAAAATTACTTTAAAATGAAGATTTAAGAAGTAGGGAGCTTTCAATTATCCCTGAAAGAAAGAAGCGAAGAGTCCTGGTTGTCACACATGAGTAAGATGGGGACCCTTCCGCTGTAAAGAGGCTTGTGGAAGAGCACTTTGTACCCTCCCTTGGCACGGCACTCCTGTGACCCCCTGAGAATTACATGATAGAGTCATGTGACCCAACTCATTTGAAAACTTCCTGTTTTTAGGGATGTTAACTCTTTCTTAAAAAATTGTTTTAAAAAGTAATATATGCTTATGCCACCAGTTGTTTTTAAAAGCTTATTTTCTTTATCCTTCTATGAAAGGAGTGAATTTTTTCCTCCTTCCTTTTAACTGTGATCGTCAGGGAGAGGGGTTGCAAGGTAGAAGTGTGTCATATGATTCCAACTGTTCTTAGCATAGAGCTTGCAGCTTTTAAAAAATGTGATATGTACAGAGGCATAATCACTTCTGCCTTTCACTTCTAGCATGGTGCTTTACACACACAGGTTATTGGCCCCTATATACATGTGAGGTTTTGACTCTTGGTGAATGTAATAAATTACATATGATTTGTGGTGTTTACTTGTGGTCTTTTCTAGTTATAGTTTTTTTCCAGTTGGACCAAAATTTCTAATCCTGTTCCAGTAGTTCCTTAAATTCCTCTTTAGAGTTGTGGCCTGGGATTTGCCTTTATGATGTTTTAGTGTTTGTCTTTGTAGCATGTTTGGATGGGCTGTGGTTGCCAAAAGAGAACTCCACCAGCAGACTTCTTAGCCAGGAAATGCAAACTGAACTGAAACCAGGTGACCTATCTCAGTGCGGGAGACACTGGATCCCAGGAGTCCCCCAGGGGTATGGGACTGCCATGCCACAGGCCACCCAACATGGCATCTCACTAGGCCTGTCAAGTGCATTATTGCCACAGCACAGTCCTTTCATTCTGGAAGCTTTTGACCCTGAGAAACTTTTCCAATCATTTGGCTTCTTGGTAAAGAATTCTTACTAACTTCAGACTCTTCTAGTTCCCAAACCTTAGCTCAGCACAATTCTCACCAGAAAGGAACAAACAGACTAAGACTACAGGAGTTGGTGGCTGATCAAAATCTCTACCTCCAACTGTCTGTGTCCTTCAAATTCTTATCTTCTGAGTTCAGTGAATTTTGTTCATGTTTTGCTTCTAGTACATTAAACCCATGAATATATTGCCAATCGGCTTAGGGTTATTTTGCTTGATTCAGATGGAAATCACAAATTAGCAAAGTGAAGCTCTGTTATTAGTTCTGACGTCACCAGGTAATGCTTGACATAGCCAGCTGCTGGTCACTGCTGCTGCCAGCTTTCACCATCTGATGCCAGCTTATGCCAGGCACTGTAGGCCGACTCTGCTGAGTGCTAGTTTCTGTTGCTAGTCTTTGTTGGCTGCTGGTCTCTTGAGTTCTTCAGTGCTAAGAGCTCTTGCGTATTTAATGATTTTATTTTAAACAACCGCTCTGTCCACACTATTCAGTACAAAAAAAAAATTCCAAATAAACTTATAGGACTTTTGGACCACATGCTACCTGAGAAATAAATCACGAGCAGATTTACAGGAACATCAGTGAGTTTTTATTTTTACAGGGCCTGTGTTGAAGCACAGGGTGGGTCAGTACACAGGAGGAGGTCCTCCTGGACTAACCTGAGAAGTAGCTAGGGAGTGCTGTTGCAGTGAGGGGCAGGGCTGAAAGCCTGCTGTGTATCTTGGCTATTATTCTCTTTTTCCTCTTTCTCCTTTTTCTTTTCCTTTTCTTCCACCTCCTACTCCTCCTTCTCCTCTCCTCTTCTTTCTTCTCCTCCACTTGGACCTTGGTTTGATCTGTTTTTTCTTGCCCCCGCAAATGACACTATAGTCCTCTCCACTACATTGTACTTTTATATTGATCAGATGTCTCGATAAGTACTATATCTAGTTTGAGGGCTACAATTAAAATGCCCTTTGAAGAATGATAGAAAATTACAAAAGATAGAAGCTGCATTGGGTGGCAGAATTGGGTCCCAGATGTCAGGGCAAAACGATGGGTTGATTGTAATGTTATGAAACATAATAGGGCTAGACAAAAACGTCTTGTCATGGGGTCCAGAAAATGAGCTGCATGAAGGAGACTAAGAAAACATGTGGCTTGAGAGCAGCACTTACAAAAAATACTTAGGAGTTGAAAGTGATGGTTGCAATTGCTTAGGGCACAGATTCAATTACTGTCCCAAATCCCTAAAAGAACAATGGCTTAAAAAAGCTTATTCTTTGTCACAGGATGAGTGAGACTAAGTAGTGCAGGGTGTAATGGTGACAGGAGAGACCCAGGATCCTTGTGTCTTGTTGCTCAGTCCTCCCACATCCATATAGCACGCAGGTCACACTCCAGCTAATGGGAAAGGGAGATGGAAGAGGAGAGTGTGATCTTTCCCTTCAAGACACTGACAGAGAAATGGACACGTTTCACATCTGCGAACATCCCAAGTTGAGAGCCTTATCTCCTGACCACACACTTGTACAAGGAGGCAGGAAATGTAGTTTTAGTTGGGTAGCCATGTGCCTAGCTAAAAATTTATTACGAAGTAAGAATAAGGGGGGAGAATGGATGCTGATGGAACAATTAGTAGTCTTCCGGTTAAGTCGTTATGTATAATAGTGCAATTTGGTTGCCAAGGTCTTGAGCAATATTGTACACTGCAGTATTGATAGAAATACAGATTGGTAAGCTTTTTCTGAATAAATAAAAGAGTAAACACTTTAGACTCTACGGGTCACGTATGGTCTCTGTCATAAATTCTTTTTCTTTTTTTAACAATTCTTCAAAAATGTCTAACCCGTATTTCGCTCATGGGCTGTAAAGCTTACACTACGCCAAGGCTGCAGTTGTGAACCTCTGCTCTGGAAAGGGCATGATGATGAGGCTGAAGGTGCAGAATAATGTGTTCAAGGGAAGTGACGAGATGGTGAAGAGACTACAGATGGATCCCTAAGAGGAATTATTGAAAATATTTTAGCCTAGAGATGCTCAGACTCCTGATGACACGGTCAGTGTCTTCAGATATTTGAAGGATGCTCTAGTGGCTAGGAGATGCTTTTGTTGTGTACCTACCTTGGGGGAAGAAGGAGAATCGGTGAGAGACAGCTTTAGAAGACAGACTGCAGTGCTGTGTAAGAAAGAACTTGCTCATTATTACCTATCATTTGCGACCCTGATTGCCAGGCACTTTCCACAGGTGTCTCACTAAGCCTCAACAGCTCATCTCTGCTTTACAGAGAAAGAGTAGCACTATGACACTTGCTACCAAGTGGTGGAACCATAAGAATGACAATTCTTTACTGCCTCCTTATATGTGAATTAAATGAGATAAGCTGTAAATAATCTAGCAGTTCCATGCACATATCAAGTGTTGTTGCTGGTAACAATAATTATTATAATATCTAGGAAGCACTGTTTTTCTGATTGTGGTGGATTTTTTTTAAGTTTTCTATGGCTCCTGTTATAAATACCATATTTATAAACATATCTTGAAACAACATGCCATATTTATTGGCTTCCAGTTCCGCAGCCCAGTGAAATCAGTGTCACTGGGCTGACATGAAAGTGTCCATAGAGCCAGGCTTGCTTTGGAGGCTCTAGAGGAGAATTCATTCCTTGTCTCTTCCAGCTTCTGAAGGCTGCTAGCATTTCATGGCTTGTGGCTGCATCACTCCAGGCTTGGCTTCTGTGGTCACATGCTTTCTATGATGCCCTCTTCCTCTCTCTTGTATTACTTGTGTTTACATTTATGGCTCCTCCAGATTATTCAAGATAATCTCCCCACCTCAAGATAATTAACTTGGTCACATCTTCTGTCATGTAAGGAATGTTTAGTTCCTAGATATTAGGAAGTAATTATCTCTGTTGGGTCTCTCTCTGTCTTTTTTTTTTTTTTTTTTTTTTTTTTTGTCTTTTTGAGACAGGGTCTCACTCTGCAGTTCAGGCTGGCCTTGAGCTCACTTTGTAGCCCAGGCTGGTCTCGGACTTGCAACGATCCTCCTGCCTCAGCCTCCCGAGTGCTGGGATTACAGGCGTAAGCCACTACGCCTGGCTCTTGGTGGGTCATTTTTTAACCTATCACAAAAGATTTTTCTTTCCATATTAGAAAAAAATTTTATAGCATTCTATGATTTAGTGATCAATCATAATATCTGTTCTTTGGGAATATCTTTCTGAAAATAGAACAGATTCTAAATAACATATGAGCTAGAGATGAAATAACATTTCCAAATAGATACCCACACTATTTATTGACTAATAATTATTTTCACATAACAAACTGTAGCCAAATTGTTTTTTGACTTTGTTCGGTTCCAGCTGTCCATTTTGTAGGCTTTGGCAATGTGTTATGTTGTTTTATTTTCTATAGCATTAAAATATATATTTCTAGCTGATGAATTAAGTCCCTTTCTATTCTTCATTTTCAGTTTTCCTGGCCAATGACTCTTCTGCTGTTTTCTTTGCCATTGAGTATTTCTACTTAAAAAAAATTCCTTACTATTATTTTATTGTATCTTGGGGGGAAGAGTGGATAATGGACTTGTCTGCCTGCCATAATGGTCTGCTCATCCTAGTTCTTTTTTCTGGTGCTTTTACTGGTGTCCATTGAGATTTTTTTAATTTTCTTATTGAAATTATATGGAAATTCAATTCCAGACATACATACTTGAGACATGGATAGATACAGATATACAGCAGTATCTTCTTATGCATAGGTGCTATTGTTCCAAGACCCTGAGAAGGATGCCTGAAATCACAGATGATACTGAATTCTATCTGGACTTTTTTCCTGAAAATACAAACCTCTGATGAAGTTCGATATATCAGTTAAGCACAGTAAAAGACTAACAATAATAGCTAATAATAAAATAGGACAATTGGAATGAAATACTGTGATAAAAATTATATAAATGTATTCTCTCTCTCTGTGACCTCACTGTACTCCCATTTCTTTTTTTGTGTTGACACAGCTAACAGAAATGATAGTAAATGAAACTTTAGATAAGAGGAGAGCTATTATCTATTTAAATCATAACTTTTAAAACTTTGAGCAATTATATTCATTTAGACTGACGGTATCAGTTGTATACTTAATTCTGTATTTCACTGGCTTTATTTCTCATTAAAATTTCTTACGTAGCACATCTTTTCTTCAATTCATTATTTTGGCTTACTTTGTCCCCTGCCTAGAGGAACTCATCAAATAATCTTTAAATTTTTAAAATAAAGGGTATTTGAGTGATCTGATTTATATGCCTTCAAGCATACCTTTATTTCATCACCATACGGAGGGAAAGTAATTTAGCATTTGGCAGAATTCTTGAGTCACAATACTATTTCCTTAGAATTCTATAAAGATTGTGCCAGTATCTTTGAGCATAGTGTTGCAGACAAGAAGTAGGAGGTCAGTCTGATTTAATTTCCTTTTAAGCAGCCAGATTTTTTTCCCTATGAGGAAGCTTGTGGTTATTTGTCTTTGTTCTTGGAGTGGCAGACTGCATCTGGAAGTGTGTGTTCCTTTAGTAATCCTGCTGTCCAGCTCACTGAGCCTAAAATTTTTCTTCATCTCAAGGGAACGGTCTTTTTCTTTTTTGTTTTGCTCCTCTGCATGGCCACTAATGTTTTGGTCATGTAGATGTTTTGGGGCAGGAGATGAAAGAGAGTAAATATGGGACACTCATTTACCCTTTTCCCAAACCAAAACCGTGGCATAGAACAAGTGTAGGGGACTGAAGCATGAAGTGTAGGACTGGACCAAACGACCTTCTAGCCTCCTCTAACTCTGGACGATTCTCTTTAGAGCCTAAACATGGGGAAAGGCTTGAGAAAACTTTAACGCAAAAAGCCAGAGTGATAAGACTTGGTTTAGTCAGCAGGACAGAATGAAGCAAGGTAAATGCCTAGTCTTGTCAAGCCTCTTGTAGACCAGGCAGATGCAAGTGATTCTGTTGGTCATTACAAACTCCAGGCATGGTGGCACACATTTGTAATCCCAGCTGAGGCAGGAGGATCACAAGTTCCAGGGAAGCCACAGCAACTTGTCAAGGTGCTATTTTAAAATAAAAATAGAAAAAGCGTTGGGGATGTAACTCAGTGGTAGAGTGTTTGCCTAGCCTGTGCAAGGCTTTAGGTTAAATCTCCAGTACTGAGAGAGAAAAAAAAAGTTGTGGACTCCATAATGCATTAATACATTGCCAGCCCAGGTTAAGATGCCTCCTTTCCCAGTTAAGAATTGTTTCCTATAAAGATATGAGAATAGATGGCACCGTCTTCTGGGTTTCCTAACAGTTTTGAGATATTATGATTGTACTTTGGTGCCTGTGATATTAGATGGGGAATAAACAGCAGCGGCTAAACTCCTATGGGTATAAAATCTTGTTGTTACCTAGGTTTCTGGATCTTTATTACTGTTTTTTTTTAATGTGAAGAGATAGTATTCTCGTCATAAGGACTTTTTCTTTCAACCCAAATGGAGACATCTTTCCTTCTGTTCCTAAATTCCAAATCAACATTCTGCTCCTGCCCTCACTATGGTCAAAGCCACTCCCTCCTCCTCCCTGGCTGTCCTCACCCTCAGTCTCAAGAGGAAGAAAGGTCAAGAGAGGAGTGACAGGCCTTGTGGTAGGTCTTAGCCTTGTCACAGAGCCTCCTGGGCTCAAGTCTGTGGCCAGTGAGAGCCAGCTCCATGCTGTGTGGCTGGTGATGTTTCTGGCTGCCAGTGCCCAGCCAATCAGTGACAAGCCCAGCTAGCTAGGACGATGACACATGAAATATGATAATTTTCTGCTAAAGAGCCCCAGAAGGGGGGAGAGACCTGTGTGTGTGTGTGTGTGTGTGTGTGTGTGTGTGTGTGTGTGTGTGTCTGGGAGGGCAGTGCAGACAGCGTTTGAGACCCGGTGAGAGAGTGACAGCACTGGTCTCAGCAGATCCTGATAGCACTAGGCAAGGTGGGTAATGGGTGCTGACCCTAGTGTTGGCGAGACCTGTCCCCAGTGGCCTAGGAACCTGGTGAAGGGGAGCCTGGGGGCTGCTAGTGCTGATGGCCTGAAGCCAGGAAGAAGCCGCCAAAGAAGAAATTGAAAAGGCATTTGTGTCTGTCTTTCAAACACAAGTCAGGCTAAGAGTTTTGTTTTTCCTCAATGCTGCCTCTTTAAAAGCTAAAACAAAACTAAATACCACCTGGGTGGCTGAAGTACTTGGTGAATCTTTTTTTTTTTTTTAATTGTAGGTTAGGGTTGATTTATCACTCTTCCCCATTTTCCCACCTCCATTCTGTGCTCAACCCCAGCCCTTAAAAAAAGATTAAAGAACCAAACAACACTTCATTAATAAAATCTTGCAAAAGCAGCTAAGTCTAAATCCTCAAGATTCTGAGTTTCAGGTGAGTTTGGATTCCTGATTCTGGTTGGAAGAAAATGCGTACTGGAATAGGTGTGATCCTGCATCACATTACAGCGTGGAAGTGTCCTTTGGTTGAGGACATGACCTCTCAGGTGGCTGGGCAGGGCAAGGGAGGGACAGGAGCAGAGGTCCCTACTTCCTTAACCCTGCTGCATGCTTCCTGTCCCTTTATAAACAGTAAGGGTCCGGTGCAGGGGTGACATCTGTGTTGACAAATCTGCTGATCATCTTACCTCGTGAACATGTGTGTTCAGAAGTGAAGAATAGGGGTCACAGTGTTTATATAACATGTCAATTCATCCTTGGGAAGCTCATCAGATGTATGTCCACTCTCGTGCTTTGTATTTGCATATTTTCTCTCCATATATCTGTAATATGTACTAAATATATATGTGAGTCTAATGTAGAGTTTTAAAGGGCATCAATAAGTGAAGTAACTGCCACTGCATGCAAGCCTGCGCTGTGTGGCTGTAAGCATGGGTCTAGCTTCCTATTCTAAAAGTGATAGCAATTCAAAAGTGATAATTGGTGTACTGTATCTTTAAAAGGTTAAAACCTCTTTCAAAAAAGGTCTGGACTCCTAGTGGAAAAGACAAGAGGCATGGGGTTGGCTCTAGATTCAGAAAACAGCTGCTGATTAGATTCTGTGTCTGAGAGCTGAATTTATTCTGTGTTTCTCAGCAGCAGGAATTCAAGAGGGATGCTTCTGTTTGGGTTTCTGGTCGTGATTTATATTTATTCAGAGGAATAACAGAGGGTGGATCTGTTCCCGGAGCGAGCATGCTCACAACCAGCCGACTCTCCCATTATCCCACTGCCTAGTTTGGTGCTCCCGTGTACATGGCTATTCTGTGTGCATATGTGTGTGTACAAACACGCATGCATGCCTGGATGGACAGACGTATGCAGAGGTTATTTTTTAAGGGCAATTCTTTCAATAAGGTCTTTACCCCTTACTTGAAACAGGTGTTCATGAAAAAAATGCACAAAATCCTGACTGGCCGGAATAATTCATGAAGAAAGGGCTGGATCCGTGGGGTCAGAGAACACAGGACCAGGTTGCCACCCCAAGGCCGAAGGTAGGGGACTTTGGGTTTGTATTCCGCGGATGGATTCCTTGCGCTGTATTTTACGGATTGTGTTTTCGCCTGCGGCCGCCACGAGGAAATGCATTAACGATCCGCGATTCCATTTTGTCGCTGCCTTTCTTAGGCTAAGTATCCGGGCGACAGGCGCAGGGCCGGCTGGTGGGCTCTCGCCAGCCTCGGCGCCCTGGGTGGGCAGAGCGCGCCGCTGGCCAGGGCCGGGGAGCGGCTGGATCCTCCAGTGACTCCGCGCGTCCATCACCCGCGGCGGCTGCTGCGGCGGTGGCGGTGACCCTGTGCGCGCGGCGCGCTCCTGCGCTCGCTCCTCGGTGGCGCGCTGGAGATCCGCTCTCTGAGCCAGGGCTGCCCAGAGAGATGGTTCTTTCTCGTGCTGCCCTAGCTGCTGCAGCTGGGATGGTTGAGGCTGACTCGAGTGATCTCTGTTGTCTGGTTGAGAATGAGATTCGCAGGATGCTGGGTCCAAGGCAGAAGGGAACGTTTTCCTTCCTCCCTTAATTCTGGCCCCCTGAAAATGTTCCTAAAGCGAAATCACACCTCCCCTCCCCTCAAACCTCACTGCACTAGACCAAATACACACTCCTATCCTGTTGGGGGTTCTTGACTTCCTGCTAGCAAAGCAGGTGCTCCCTTCCAGTTATGCCCTACATTTTACCATCATTTGGAATGGAAACACTGAAGGCAGCGCGTGGTCCCCATAGGGTTGTCTGGACTCATGAGCCCAAACTGCTTGGACTGAAGTGGTGATGGAAAGGAACTCTGCTGCTTTAAACCGGTGGGTTTGGTTTACTTTGCTAGACAGGACTACTTCTGTGGCTTGGCCTGCCCTTGAACTTTGCTCGTAATGGTTGCAGGAAGACTGGGGACTGGGTGCTGGGCAAGTAGCACAGTGGCCTCCTTCTGACTGTGCTTGCCGAAGGTTCTGGCAGCTCTTGGCATTCTAAGGGCAACGGCCAGGTGCCCCTCACCCCCAGCTTGGGTTTCATTAACTCTGATGCTTTCTGTATTGGGCAGGTGGGGAGGGTGAGGAAAAGTGAGAATGAGGCGCTAGCTGAGCTGATCTCCATGGAAATGTTCTCCTGCTATATTGGTATGATTATGTAACCCCAGTAATGATCAGACCCTGTGCCCAACCAACTCCCCAGCCATCAGCCATTTCCTTGCCCTCCCCGACCTAAGAAGTTAGGTGCTACAACGTTGTTGATGATGTCTTTCTGTAATGATGTGTGCGACAGGGCGGGGAGTGCATGGAGCCAAGGCAGAATCATTTGAATAATTCCAGTGTGAAGAACACAGGGCCGAGATCATGTGCATCCCATTGAGTATAGGGTTACGGCCTTTTGGTCTGTGTTGATCTGAGGCCTTCCCACATCTCTTGGATCAGCTTGTCTGAACTTGCAGTTGGTCATTTCTCCATTCTGTTCCTGGAGGTTGGACTCACTCCTGCAGGGCCCTCAGGATCCTAACTCCATGTAGAAACCAGGGTCCTGAACCCAGGGTGGCCACTCAGATGTTAGCTGCTTCCTGTACTTCCCACTGAGCAACCAGTGTGGGAACAGTGCCCACCCCACTGTGAATGTATGTGTGTGTCTCTGTGGGGGGGAGTGTCTGTGTTGTCCTGGGCTGACCTGTCCTGCGGGGCTGAAGAGTGGACTTCAGATGTTAGCTGAGCTGTGTGACATCTGTTCCCTAAAGCTGAGGAGTTCTTATTATGCATAAAAACATCAGGAGGATTCTTGCAAGGTAGGAAAACAGTTGACCCATTAGGGTATCTGTAGGCAGAGGGAGGGGCCGTATGCGTGTGACCCTTGACTCTTTTCTTCTTCTCCGTTCTTTCTGTCTGTCAATGCACCTACAGGACACACACTTGTTAACTGAGCCTCTCTGTCGCACCCCTTAATGCCTCAGCTGGACAGATTTGTTAATTTGGTGGTAAAGTCTGGCTTCCAAAGGGTAAAACTGTCTTTTTGCCTGCAGTACCACAGGGATTTATTTAATGACCAGCTACTAAATTGTGCTCTGGGACAGTCCATCAAGATGTGCTCCACCTGCACTCTTGTGCTGTCCCCACCCATTGTGCTTCAGGTCTCCTCACTCCCCTCAGGGCAGAGAAGTGTCTGCTGCCTTTGGACAGTTGCCACGTGAACCTCAGAGGTGTTTACTGTGTGAAAGGCAAGAAGGAGATGCTCTGGCAGGTTCTAGGACTTGACTTGAAGGAAGATAATGCTAAGAAAACTGTGTGACAACTGGATAGCTTTTAGCTTGTTTCTGACTTTCTGCTCAGTGAGTTCTCTGGTGTCCTTCAGGTTCTTTTCTGTGCTCCGTGCTACCCATCAAGGAGGCTGTGACAGGCTGGACTCCTCCTTAGGAGTCAGAGCATATTTGCAGATCTCCAGCTGTACTGGGTAGGTAGGGCAGGAAAGGCTAGCTATGTGGATAGGCAGCACTGGCTTCCAGAACCAGACTTGGCTAAAGCCTTTGACCAGTTTTGGTCTTCATCTATAAAACCAGTAGAGCCGTCAGCCTTCTCAAGTGCACTGAGAAGTTTTGAGAAAAAAATAAGGTAAGCTAAAAAATAGTATGCTTTGTAGCCAGTGAAACTCAAATTTACAAGTGACAAAACAAGAATAAATCCATGCCCATTATGCCCCAGCTAGATCAAGGACAAACAGTTTAAATGGCATTTAGTATATCCAGTTTGAGAAGACATGAACATTTGAAGTGAAACTCAGATGAATTTTTAGTATGATGTTTAGTGCAGCTATCCAAGATAACAGAACCTCCTAAGGTTTCTGGACATCGAAGCGCTTGCTAATGAAATTATATTACAACTCTAAAGGCCTGCTTTTGGAATTCGTTGAGAACTTTACAATTTTTTGCTGAAATTTAGCAGAAAACTATTATGCTGTTATAAGTAGTGGGTTATGTTTTAATATTTGATGCCATAGAAAATACTAAGATGATAACATTCAAACCTCAATCAGAGTACACATGCCTGTTGTCCCAGCACTTTGGAGATCACTGTAAATTTGGAGGCCAGCCTTGGCTACATAAATAAGTTCAAGACCAGCCTGAACCATGTGGTGAGACCATGTCTCAAAAATTAAAAAGGAAAAATGAAAAACTCTTAAAAGATATACTTAGACCCCTTCCAACCTAGCTTTTTTAGTATTGCAGTTGGAAGAGGGCTGGTGATAGAAACAGCAGAGAGGTGTTTCCTAGGGACATCTGCTTTTTAAGACTGTGTAGGGAATGTGTATTTACCGCTACTAATGTGCTGTTCCGGCAGAGAAATGAGTTCAAGATGTTATGGCCACACCCCATGCATAATGGTGGTGTTTACTTAATTCAGAAATTATGCACAAGACCAGAAAGCCTGCTGACTTACGGGAGCAGGGCTAAGCTGATCCCAGTGTTGATTAGTTTCGATTGTCAGGTAGAGTTTTCTCCACATCAAAGGCAACAGGAAAAAATGAAAATAGAGGAAATCGAATGCTGACACTAGTTTTAGGGAGAATTTTAAAATTGAGTACATATGTGGAAAATGTGAAGACCAAATTAAAAGTAAGAGAAAAGTATTGCTCAGTTTCTAGATACCCATAAATTTATTGTTTTGGTAACATCTTTGAAGAAATTCTTAAATTTGCTAAAAGAAGTAGTGGGTATCAGGTCATTGAATATAATAAAAAAATTCTTGGAATTGTGTAAAGATTCCATGTATATGAGAAAAGGGAAAATACTGTAATAAATTGGGAAAAAAAAGGGAACTCCCTGAAATCTCAGGGGACTTGTAAGGCACAGGATGGGGCATTGGTGATAGGAAATGAGTGAACCCCTCTATCCTGAGAGCTGCCCTGTTGGGCTGATCAAAGTCAGAAACACTTACTTAGGAGCAGGACAGTGAGAGTGGCTGTGCCCAGGATGGCACTCATGAGTCCATGAGTGATGAGAGTCTTCCCCTCAGTGCCGGTCGTTACAGAGTGCCAGGTGAGGCTGGGATTCTTGTGGAAGATGGGGAAGGTTACAGCTTTATATTAGATGTGGAAGTCTGATGCTCCTCAGACTTGAAAAGCAGAGCTAGGAAACTAACCTCAGGAATCTTCGGGTACCCCTGGGTATCCATCGACTCTAGAATGACGGTCCAGGGTGAGCTTTATAAAAATCAGGCATGTATGCTTAACTGAGATTCATAAACAAAAAATAGAGATGGAAAAGATAAAAGGAAGATTCCAGATACACAGTATGCTCTGCTAAATTTCTGTTAATAATTTGAGTCTGTGAAGTCACTTGTTGGACTCTCAGAGTTCACCTCAGGCGAGGAAGCTATCTTAAGATCAGAGAAGCTCTGATGAAAGGGATTTAGTAGAAAGAACTGGACAACTTCCTCAATCAAGATTCACTACAGTAGACCCTTGACATGCTTGGTGATGTATCTCAAGGCCTTGGCAGGTCCTCACTTTGCAAATGCAGAAATATTTGCATAGGCTCTTGACTTCCCTATGCATCTGGTTTTAGTCTAGAGAAGAGCAGTTTCTGTGATTATTCATAGGTCACCAGCTATTTGTCTTTTCAACTTAACCTCAAGAAAAACTTGAAATAAAGTTTTTCTCACATGCAGAGTTTCTGTGTGCCTGGTAGCGTACTGGGATGGGGACGCTGAGACTCAGAGAAGGCTCCCACGGTAGCAAAGTGACTCACCTTTGCACTTCAGCTTTGCACCGCAGTCCACACACTAGTGCTTCAAATGGCTATGGATGTAACTGTTAGAGGTTATTGAGAAGTAAAAAGTGGCTGTTGGAGCTATGAGTGCCAAGGAGCTGTAAGGTTACCAAAAATTGCACATGCATGCGGTTCCCCAAGCAGTCTCCACACTCTGACCCTCAGTGCACACTTAATACACCGCTGAGACCTGTGATAAAGTATTTAGAATTAGAGCATCACCAATGGAAGCTGTGAGAGAGGTGCAGAACATAATCAATGGCTCCATACTCTCATTTTAAACAGTTGCAGATTTAAGCTTCCAGGTGTGCATGTGTACATGCATGTGTGTGTGTGTGTGTGTGTGTGTGTGTGTGTGTGTGTGTGTGTGAGAGAGAGAGAGAGAGAGAGAGAGAGAGAGAGAGAGAGAGAGAGAGAAAGAGACAGACAGACAGACAGAGAGACAGAGACAGAGAGAGCATGATTCTAACTATGGTAGATGAAGAAGCCTACACAAATGTATTCCGAGGTTGGGCTTTGCTGTACTTTATTCTTGCAAGAATGTTTCTGAAGTGATTTAGGAAGACCGTGTCAGAATTTTAAGTAGGTTAGAGCACCACTGCTTACAATTGAGGAGATAATCTTTGCCTAACAAGTAGAAAAGATTTGGCAGGAAACACAGCAGCTCACTATGGAAGTTTCTTATTAAGTTTTTAAATGTTCTGAACTTCTTTCAAAATGATTTTAATGAGATAGTCGCTAGATACAACAGATTGTATGTAAGCATATACACTTATAGACTGCATAGAAAGGTCTAAAGAAAATTAATATTACCAGTGCTCATGTAGCTACCAGTCACCTTGAGAGAAAGAATCTTACTTTTATATTTGAAGGTGCCAAGTACTGCTGTCTAGTCCATCCCAACACCCCTTCTTTGGGAAAACTAACTTTCGTCATTTATGTCTTTTCTCTACACTTTTTATCTCACTCCCTTATGTTTGTATCCCTAAACAGTATCTTGTATAGTTGTTTGTGTGTTTGTGACTTCACATATATGGAATTATAAGTGTGTTCCATCATTCTTGAACTTGTTTAGCCTGAGCACACTACAGTTGTAAGTTGCATAGGTTGAAAAATGACTATTTGCTATCATTTAGTAAAATGCTTTTGATTGATCCTCCTAGGGTGCCCCCATCATATGCCTTCAAGTCCTCCCCTCTTACGTAAGGGGATTATACCTGCCACAGAAGGCTTGTGACATTGTGGGTACCAAATGCTTATTACATGGTTCACTCTACTATTCAGTTAAATGTTTTTTTTTCCATTTTGCTGAACTGTAATATTCCATTGAATAAGAGCGTGGTAGTTTATCTACCTATTATTAATAATCACTTATTTTCAGGTTGGTTCTCTTTTATAAATAGTGCTGCTGTAAACATTTTTGCCTAAGTCACATGCTGAGCATGTATATAAGTTTTCTTAGGGAATATACACCAAAGTAGAACTACTAGTCACAGGCTAAGAGCATTTTCATTGCTATGAGTAGTTAAAATTAATTTCCATCAGGTTATATGAATTTCACCTCAGTAAAATACGAATTTTTATTTTGTCAAATCAATTTCCACATTCAGTTGCCATGTATAATTATTTCTGTTGTTCCATATATATTCTTGTTAACATTTTATATTTGTAGGATATAGTCAGAAGCTTTTATCGGTCTTGGCAGTGCATGACAGTATCTTATTTACATTTGATTGCTAAATGTTTCAGAATTGCTTTGTATGTTTTTGGTCTTTTAGATTTTCTTTGCATATACATAGTATCTTTCAAGTGTTTTGTTTGCATACTTGATGGTTTACATTTTTCCTGTTTATAGGAATGCTTTATATATGGTGAAGATTACTGCTAAGTCTAATTATTTTTCTTGTTTTTACCTTTATGCTGTTAATTTATAACTTAGTTGTGTCATGGCTGGCAAAGCTGTGCATGAGATCCAGCTTTTTAAATGCATGGAGGATTATGTGTGCAGTCTGTTTTCATCATGTTGTGTGGATTCTACCATTGTGAGATACAGTGCTCAATGCGCCTTCGTCAAATCAAGCTTCTTATTGTGTTGTTCATAGCTTTCACATCTTTACTAAATTTTGTGTGCTTGATCAATCAGTTACTGAGCTCCCACAATGATTTGATTTTTCTTCAGTCTCTCAGTTTCTGTTTTATATATTTTGAGCCTTTGTTCCTTGTTATATTTCTGGTGGACTGAATCTATTACAATGATGTGAAAGTTGTTTCTTTAGTAATTCTTTTAGTTTCATAACCTGTCCTAATTAATGATAACATAATCAATTTTGTTTGTTTAGTGTTTTCTGATAGAACCTTGAAATACATTTTAAAATAATTTTCTTTTGTGTGCATTTGCTAGTAGCAACTTCTTTGCTTCATTTGTTTGAAAACACACTAATTTTTTCATTGTTTTGAGAAAAAAATTTTTTTGGATAAAATCGTAGATTGAGAGTTACTTTTTCTCCATCACAGTTAAACTATTACTCAAATGCTTTCTGTTTTCTGTTTGTTGTCTTTTAAATCTATTGTCAGACTTGGTTTTCCTTTGAAAATAATCTGTCTGACTACTTTTAAATTTTTTGGTGTTTGTCTTTAATATTTGGTGGTTTCACAAAGTATATTGGTGTATGTTTCTTACTGTTTTGTACTTGGCATCCACTGGAGTTTGTGAACTCATGTGATAATATCCTGTCCTTCACCAGCTGTGGAACAGTCTTATCTTGTTCTCTCTTCCCATGAGGCCACAAAAGGTGAAGTTCAAGGTCACTTTATTTGGGAAATATCCTTAAGCTGGCTTTAGGATGTGACTTCTGTTCTGGGCTTCAGGTTTTAATTAGTTTTTGCTTGCTAACATTTCTTACAAAATTGCCAGCTTATTAGTCATTTAAGAAGATTGTTTTCCCCATGTATACAGGTCTTTTAGTTGTTTTCAGTATTCTGTATGGTTTTCTTTAATACTATAATAAATATTAACATTTGTTAAAAATGGAAGAACTATTGGACCTATTGACAAGGTGCATAGTACAGTGGTCAATCTATTCCACAATTCATTCAGTAGGTATATTGGTATGTTCTTAGCAATACAGCATTCCAGACTCCTCCCAGGCCAAAATAGACTAGTTGGTACAAGTGGGTTTTAAATCTGCCAGTAAAAATCTTGACAAACTAGAAATGAATGATATCAAGTAGCCAAAATACGTCAGCTTTTAGGAAGTTAATTCTTCTTCCTGGGTAGATTAGAAGGGCTGATGTATTTGGAGCTGATTTTCAATTCCACACATTGGCTGTCTTGCTTGGCAAGGTATTTATTTCTTTTGGATGCAGTTTGTTTTTCTCCAAATTTAAAGTAAGTCAGGGTCAGAGATGGTCTTTTGACTCCTCTACTCATTAGATACCCAGAATTACTTACCTTTTTCTCTTACAGATGCCTGTCCTTATCACTATCCATTTTGGGCTGAAGTTCTACCGTCATGCTGTTCTTTTTCTCTTTATCCTTAGTCTGTTATGGAATGATATATACCAACTTTTCTTATGTTGCCAATCAGTTAAGAGTTCTTTTGCCCTATTTAGATGAAATTAAGCAGTTTCCTGATGCCACCAGACCATGCTGGAAAACGTTGAATAGAACCAAAAGTTGATAGAACCAGCTATTGGTCTCTGCTGCAGCTGACCACCACTGGTCAGCACGGGCTTGTGCTGGACATTGTAGGTTGTTTTGCCAGATGCTGGCCTCTGCAATTGCTAGGTGCCACCATCCAGGGTCGGCTTGTGCCAGACAAATGAAATCGGTTCTCCTGGGTGGTGCTGTCTATTGCTGATCTTCACTAACTGCTGGTTTCTAGAGTTCTTCAAGGATAATGACCCCTGGTGTTTATTGATCTTAATTTTGAGAAGACCACTCTATTCACACTACTCAGGACAAGAATCTTGAGTAGATTTACAGAACCTTCCAGCCTACACTACCCAAGATATCCAGCATAAGCAAATTTTCAGGACCACCAGAGTGAGCCTTTATTTTGATAGGATCTGCCCTGGAGGCTCATGCACCGGAGAGAATGGAGGAAGTGTTAATTACAGGCTGCTGCAAGCCTATGATTGGGCCAGGGTAGGACTGTGTTTGGTTCAAATTCAGGCCAACCAATTGGTCCAAGGGCATGGTGCCTGGCTAGGATAGCAGCAGCTGTCATAGAAGGGATTCAGTGAGGGGCTGGCGGAGTGGGGTGGGGTGGGTGTGTGTGACCCCAACTGCTTGATTGACAGATATCCCATTTCTGGGGAAAAATGGCAGGGCTGAAATCAAGAATCTGCAGACAGGTCCACTGTGTCCATCACAGCCATCAGGTTTTGGGGAAGTGGGGATATCAAGTGTGAGCCCTGGTACCTCCCTACCTAATCCCAGTCATGTCAGGGTGCCCCACCCCTGCTTCAGAGCAGGAAGGGGCACCGAGGCTAATGGCTGAAATGTATTCCTGTCTGTGCTGCCTGGAGGAGAGCAACAACTGAATAAAGGAGGACTCCACGGCAAGTTGTTCTATCTAATCCGTTACTGGGAGAGGGGTGTGTGTGACAGCCATTGGCCAAACCATGTCCACTCTAGCCAGCTCAGGAAAAGTGAAGAGTCAGGTGTTTCTCCTTTGTGTCACTTGGGAAAAAGAAAGTGAAAGCATCTAGTGCTTCAAGATTGGTTCTGTCACCTTCCAGCAAGCAAGGCCTTGGGTCCAATCTCCAGTAATACAATAGATACAAAGTCTTTGCTTAATTCACATACAGATCAATCCAGTGGTGGTCATTCCAGAGTTGTCTGGCAACCACTTACATCTTACATCCAACCACTTTGAGCTAGCCTGTCTAAAAAGGGACTTTGGCCTTCTGGCATCCTGTCCTCAAACATAAACAAGGGCAGTTGGCATCCTCAGTACCCCTCCATTGCCCACGTGTCTGGGTTGGCTGAACTCACCTTCTCTTTGACTGAGGGACTTTTTATTTCTCATTGTCCAAGAGGAACCAACAGATGACTCTGCTGTAGTTCATTCCCAGGCAGGTGGGACCTGCTGCTGGCTTCCTTGTATAATTCTGAGCAAGGGGCATTTGTTTCATTATTGTCCCCTTGCCCTCCTGTGAGCTTACCAGTGGTGGGAATGGCAGATGGGCATTCCAACTGCCAGGGCCTCCTGCAGCCCAGAGGAGGAAACCATGCCAGTCTCATTTCTGTGCCTGTGACTACTGCCTCTTTGCCCTGTGAACTTCTCTGTTCACTTCTCACCCAGCAAGGATGGGGTGCATCTGATGTGGGTTCCTGCCTTTGGTGGCCTTGTGAGGGGTACCCTCTTTCACTTTATCCTTCTCAACGTTTAAGATGGGAAGAGCTCGCCTTGCTGCATTTTTTGAGCAGGATGGTCTGTGCATCACTGTTCTCTGAACCTCTGTTCTCCCCTGTTGTGATCCCCTGATCCCATTCCCACACCAGAATTAATGGAGAAAATAAGTCAAGGCTCCCAAGGAAGGACCATTTTTTTCTTGCCTGGAGATGAAGGACCTCCCTTCCTCCCAAAGCCCAGTAATTCTTAGAAAGGCACTTCCTCTTTTTCTGTTTAGTATGTGCATAGTTTGTACCCAGGAGACAGAAGCTATAGGGTCCCCACGAGAGCCTTGTGGGCTTGCCAGCCTTCCCTGTGGGTCACTGGCCAATTTTGCAGAGCATCTGCCTCTCTGAAGTGGGCTGAGAACCAGTCTGCCTGGGAGTCTGAGCATTTCCACTAATTTGTCATGACAGTGCTGAACATGCTTGTAGCTCAGGAACCTGCCACTTAGGTTTGACTTGGAAAAGGAGGTGACAGACTTTAGGAACAAAGCAAGGATATAAAGAAGAAAGAAAGCAAGGATATAAAGGAGGAAGGAAGTTAGGGGGGATGAAGGAAAGAAAAAAAGTAGGGAGGAAAATGGAAAGGAAGGAGGGAAAGAAACACAAAGAATAGAACACGGATAACTATCACTCCTGGCTGCAGAGTCCAGTACATCGCAGTGGGGACTGCATAAATCAAGTGTCTTTTCAAAAAAACTTAAAATCAAATATAATTTATACATAATAAACTTCACATGCTTAAGCATACAGTTCAATGAGTTTCAACAGTGTCTGCACACACACAATTAAAATATAGAGCATATTTGTCATCCCTTAAAAGTCCCTTCATGCCCTAGTATGCTCACTTCTCCTTCCCCTGTTCCTTGGGAGTCATTGATCTGTTTCCTGAAACTAGAGTTTTGTCTTTCTTAGAATTGCTTATAAATGGAGTCATAAAGTATATATTCTTTTGCTTCTGACTTATTTTGCTTAGCATAACATTTTGAGATTCATACATGTTATGTATATTGGTGTTTCACTCTTTGAATAGCGTTCTTGGCATATTCTACTGTATGGATCCAAAAATCTAAAATTCTAAATGCTCAGAAGTCCAAAACTTTTTGTTCAGTGACATGATGCCACAAGAAGAATGTAGAGTGCACTAAAAATATTGTATAAAATTATCCTTAGGCACTTTATGTGTGTAATGTATACGTGAAACAAATGAATTTTGTTTAGACTTGGATCCTATCCCCCAGATATATAATTATATATGTGCAAATACTCCAAAATAAAAACATCCAAAATCCAAAACACCCAGCTACTTTGGATAAGGTATACTCAATATGTACCATGTTTAAAAATGTAGTCACCTGTTGCTAGCAATTTGAGTTGTTTCCAGATTTTGGCTATTGCAAATAAAGCTGCCATGAATGTTTACATACAGGTCTTTGTGTGTCTGTATTTTTCATTTTTCCTAGGCAAATGCCTAAACATTTTGTGCCAATCAACCTGTCACCAAGTTCTGTTTCTCTTCTTATGACTGAACATGAGATAATAATTAGATATTGGACACTTTCATCAGTACTAGTCCCAAGGAATCACTTACACACTGGCCTGTTTGACACTGCCACTAGATAGGAAATAATTTACAGAGGAATTAAGAGCACAAGCATTGGAGCCAGACTTACGGGGTTCATATCCCAACTGTGTTATATAGTATGTGACCTTAGACAAGTTACTTAACCTTTGTATGCCTCAGTTTCCTCACCTGAAAAACAGGGATAATACTAGTATCTGCCTCATAGGCTTGCAAATTCAGATATATGATAGATAGGTAATAAATAGATAGATAGACAGATGTGCTGAACACTGTATTGTTGAAGGACTTGACAAGAAGGATATCGGAGTCTGAAATGCACATGTCAGATTTTCTTTCAGAAACTTATGGTGGAACTGGAACAGCCTGCATCAACTGCTCCCCTTCCTGGCACCCTGGCATTTGATCTCTTCTGGTGCAACAAGCACTGCCTTTATCCCAAATGGGCAGTACTTTTGTTCCCTTGTCACTAGCTTTTCTTACAGCTGTGATGTTAGCTGCTCCTCCTTTACTGCTTGAAGATTTGTTTCTGTTCTTCTCATTGTTTCATTTTTCTTGAAAAAACCTCATGATGCAATATACGGGATCCCTCAAGCCTGCGTCCAGTCATACCAACCAAGGAAGCAGGGCCCACCCACATTCTTAAATCCTTATGCTCTGATTTTCATCAATTTTCCTGTTACACAGGGCTTGAAGGTCTGCATTGATTAGAGACCAGACAGTGGGAGCACAGACCCAACTCTGCTGAGGCTGAGACTGTGAGGGCAGCTTCCAGAGGAGCCCAGCTGGGGGTGTTCATCTTGGACCCTGTCGCTTCCGCAAGCCCAGCACTGAGGCCCGCTTTGGCTAGAAGCTCTCTCATTAGGATGGGGGAGTTTGGCTGATTGAGCTCACAGTTGAGAGAAGGAACAGGGACAAAGACAAAGGTGGGATCGGGTATAATTGCATCCTGATGTTTTTTCAAGAAAAAAGAAACAATAAGAAGAACAGAAACAAAACTTCAAACAGTAAAAGGGGGCACAGCCCTTAATTCAGAGATAGAAATACTTTGGGGTCTTCACCTTTTTCTCTCTCCAAGATTAAGATGTCTCAGGATCAAACTGATCAAAAGAATAAAGAAATCTAAATGTGAGATTCATCTTTGATATCTACCAAAAGTGAAGCACCTGTGGACAGACTAAAGCTTCTAAAATACACTCCTGTGAGATCTAGAATTCTAGGTGGCCTAGTATGATCACTGCATTTTATAGCATACTCTAGAAAGCACAGCATCTGATGTTTTTTGTGGAAATCTCATCCCACTTCTGTGAGTAGAAGGTGACCAGAAACATGACCCTCTGAACTTCTGATCTCATGAGTCTGGAGCCATACGTGGGCATTTGGACTTTCAAATATCTCTCCTCCCCAGTGCTTTTAATGTGCATTGAAGGTCAAGAACTGTTTTACAGGCAAGGGACTGGGGCTTCAGATGTCAAAGTCACAGGCCTAAAGTTACACAGCTGTGCATGGAGGTGAAGCTGGAGCACAGACCAGTACAGCCTCAGTACCTGGGCACAGGCACCCTGTTCTGTGGGCCAATCATTGGTAGACTGTTTTACTGGTCTTGGTGCTGGGTAGGAGATGGCCAATAGGAACACAGAGATGCTGATGGCTTTTCAGGCAATTTTTGCTGACCCAGCCTTCCTTAACAGCCTGAGTATACACTCTTGAGCCCATAAAGCTCCAAGAGCAGACTGAAGGTGATAGTGCATTTCTGTGTTGTGAGGGCTGTGAGCCAAGGCCACCGCATTCTGCCCTGGGAGCTTTATGGAGTAGTCCTAAGCCGTATGGCCTTGAGGCTCAATTCTTGGCCCTCAGACAATCCATGTTGCCTTGTTTTCTAATTGTTTCAAGTGTCATCTGGTCCTCAGCCTGAGGATAGACTTTTCATTCCTGGTCAGGGATGGTTTCATAGCAGGGCTTTGTTAAATATTAGTTAATAGATTTCATTTGATCTTATTACTGTGATGTCACAATGCTGAAATGTAATAAACATGTCCTAGAAGTATAACACACACTGCCCAGTTTTCTATCCTTTGATTTCTAAGTATTTCTAAATATTCTCTTTCGAGGCATATCTCACAGATAGTTTTAGTAGTGGTTCTAAACTGACATTCCATAGTGATCAGGAAGTGCACTCCTGCACTTTGAGTGACTTGGTATCTTTGTTAGAAGGATTGTTTTCTAGGCCAGAGCCTGCTGTCAGTGCTAACTGTCCCTGAATCACCCAGGACCCTGGAGTGGGGTTGTTTTTTCGGTGGATTCTCCCAAGGAAATGGCCCAACACCTTGCCTCAGTTTAGTAGCACACATGGCTGCCACTGTGCCCAGATACACTTGGCTCACCTCAACCCCTGCTACACACCTATCCTGCAGCCTTTGTGGCTGGAGCTTGCCCCTTACCTTCTGAGAAGGTTGCCACTTTCCAGCAAAGGTAAAGTGCCTGGGAGTTGGTGTCTCCACTACCCCCCACACACTTAGTTGGTACCCAGTATTAACTGGGGTGGGAATTTGAAGCCCAAACTACTTTGCCTCGGTGTTGGGGGGACAAATTCAGAGGAGGTCCAGTTTCCATTCCAGGTGTCTCCTTGGGAATGGGCTTGGCTTCATCCTTCTCTGTGCTGCTTTCCCAACTCTTCATGAATTTCCCAGGAGTCTTTGTCTTAGGGTTTACTTTCGGTGACCTGACCTCAGACAAGGGCATGTGGGCTGGATGTCCTTTAGACCAGAAAAAATCTCTAACATGCTTTTAGGTATGCATATTAGTGCCCTGCATTCTGCCCTAAAACTCCACCTATGCTGGGGTCTCACTTTGTTCGGCACTGACCCACCTCTCTCCTGCTCACTGGTTCACTCCCATCAGTGGCTCTGCTTTCAGCCTGCCTGCTTTCCAGCTCCCTCTCTGCACCAAGGATGCACTCTTTTAGTGCTAGTGCTATCCCTGGGAATGAACAGACGGGGATTTGCCCTTCCAGCCCTTTCATTTCCAGAGAGGGAAGAAGACAACAAATGAGTGAACAGATGAAGCAGCAGGTTATCATATACTGACATAACGGCTAAGCTAAGCCAAGCCTTGGGCTGGAGGCAGTGCCTGGAGCTATGTGCCTATTTCTCACCTTCATCTTCCTTTTCAGCTTTTCACATCACACTTGTGTACCACTGACTGGTTTCTCCATACATGCCAATGACTTTGCTCAGTCTTCGTGACATTTTAGTAGGTTAATTAAAACTCTTGAGTTCTTAATCTGGACGTGGTTGTGTACCCTTGTAATCCCAGCACCTCAGAGGCTGAGGCAGGAGGATTGCCGTGTATTTGAGGCCAGCCTGGGCTACATGGTGAGACCTTGTATCAAAGACAACAACAACAACAAAAATAAAAACCTGAGTCTTCTTTCTCTTGGCTTCTGTTCTGTTTTCCACTTACCTACTGTCCCCTCTTGTCTTCTGCTGCCCCCTCTGCTTGGCCACTGATGAGTGGAAATGGAGTCTGCCAGAGTCTGGCCCATAGATGTCTCTCCTTACTTTGTCCTTCTTCCCCAGTGAAGATGTCTCTTTCCTGGTTGCAGTTTTTACTCTGTGGCATGGGCACTCTCTGCAACCCCCGACTGTACATGCGCCTGCTTTCTTAGATGACTCAGCATATGCACAGGTCCACTCATATCTTCTTGCAACATTGCCTGGCCTATGTTCCACTTAACCCCTGCCCACAACCTGGAGTGTCTCCACTCCAGACACAGCCTGTATCAGGAAGAGGTACCAGTGTCCCCAGTATGCTCTGCTTGAGCCAGAAATTAGACTTCATTCTCTCCTCTCTGGACCCATCACCATTGCACCTAACGTGTCACTCAGATTTGCCTATCTCACTCCTCTGGATGAGTGTGTGAAACCATGCACTTGTCTGTCTGACTTCCACTCCCCTTCTGCAGTCCTCCATTTTTCTGCAGAAAGGTCCTAGCACGTCCCCCATGTCCTGGACTCTCACTTGGTGTTCTTTGCATTGGTCTGATTGTGTCCATGATTCTTGCTGAACTAAAGATAAAGGAAAATTCTTCCCAAGGCCTGCCTGCCCTGGAAGATACCCACCCCTCAAGGTCCAGCCTCATCTCTAGCTAGTCTCCTCTCTCCTTTAGCCTCCCTAAACAGAGGTTATTCCCAGTTATAGACTTTCCACACGAGTTTACTTTCTCTTGTAACACTTTTTTTTCCTCCCATGATTGTGGAGGAGCTAAGTTTTTTTTTCCCTAAAGTATGTGATGGCCATAAGAAACTGTCTATAGAAAAGATTAACAACACTAACATCACCAACTAAAAATCTGTTTGATTCTTACTGTCACTATGCACCCAAAATTCTACAACATACCAACGATGAAATGTTCTTCCTACAAGGGAGACTGTAGCTGTCCTCTTCCCCATTTGGATCTTGGAAGAACTCCTGGGAATCCACAAGGTAATAGTATATCATAGCAGGAGCCGTCACTGATGGACCACCTGCATGCCAGGTGCTTTGTGAGATGTGTTAGGATGCTTGTTACAATAAATCCTCACAGCAGTCCCACATGACATGCATTGTTCTGTCTACTTACAAGTGAGGAAGCGGAAACTAAAGAGATAAAGTAGGTGCAGGCGTATCTGGACCTGCTGATGGGGAAGCCCTGCCTACAGGCTGTGCTTGACCTTGACCCAGTAGGCTTTCTGGTCTTGTTCCTTCCTCAAACCTTCTAGCTTCCATAATGGACTTTGTAATTCCAAATGAGCCCAGGAACTTCCAATGAGGCTTGCCTCACTGAAACACTCGGGCTCTGCTGATAGGGGAGAAGATCATGTCATAAAAATATTTGGTACAAGGAGAAGAAGGTAGATTTGTAGAAAAGTCAAATTGAGTTTGAGTTCCAGGCTTATCACTTAAGGATCTTGGGCCGAAATTTCTCAGCCCTTGGTCTCCTCTTCTGTGAACTTTGGACAATGACAGTACTTACTTCATAGAGAGAGTGTGTGTGTGTGTGTTGCATGTGTTCATGCATGACCACTTGACACCGAGGCGGCTGACCTGCTTGACTTTCAGGGTCCTCACCTGCCCCAACAGGTTTTTAATAGAATGACACAAATTCCATAGAGAGGAACTAGGAGCCTCTGTTGGCCTGTGGGAGAGCACTAAGTAGAGAGAGGTGCAAGATGGTACCCTTTGTCACGGAGTTGCCAGCAATGCTTTAGTGGTTGAACTCTACATTTCTGCTTTCTCTCTCTCACCCTGCCCACCTCCAAGAAACACTACCAGGGAGAGAAACACTTCCCTTCTGCCCTGTCAACTTAGTATCCATTGGCAGTGGCTTAATGGAAATTAAGTTTTCTTCTGTTGGATAAAAACTCGTGAATTGGTTTTATGTCCATTTGGTGAGAACACTGACTCTGAGATGCATGAAAACTGAAACAGGGATATGATACCTAGGTGAAGCCATTGTTTCTTGCCCTCAGAATGCTGGAAGATGAAACAACTGATTTATCATACGGAGTACAGGGACCACGTAGGAGCACAAGGATGGTGATGGTGACGGCAAGCTCAGTCCGGTCCTGGCCTGGTCAACCCTTTCTTCCTCTGCTCCCTTATGCTATCGTTGGCCCTCTTTCTCCCATTCAAGAATTACCTCTCCCCAAGAGGGCATTTTAGCCGTAGTGTGCTTCCCTAGAGACCAGGCCTGAAAAAGATTCTCAGTGTGACAGAAATTTTGCTAGGCTCTCCTGAGTTTTGTTTTAGTTGGGCCTCAACAACTTTCGAAACCTACTGCTTGACTTTGCACTGTCCAATTTTAGCATGAATCTAACCAGAATTCCTCATTTTTAATATCTGGTCACCTTTTAAAAAAATTTTTTATTTTAAAGAGAATAAAACCAAGCAAAACAAAACAGAACAAAGCCAATTGAAACAAATCAGTGTAAGTGACACAGGAGTTCAAAACAATACAAAATCAACAACAGTTACCATAATGCCTCTTGCTGTCTTCAAAATAGCTGTAGATACTTTCAGACATAGTAAAAAACAAAATAGAGCCAACAAAAACAAAACAATGAATGCAATAAAGGACTTCAAAACAAGATAATAGTAAATCCAAAATGGCTACCATAATATACCTTGCTATCTTTGAAATAGCTTCTCATGCCATCAGATACAATAAAATCAAACAAAACAGAACAAAACCCAACAAAACAATGAAAAATGATGCAGAACTTCAAAGCAAGACAATAGGGAATTAACAATGGCCACCACCCTCAGAAGGAGATCCCCCATAGATGATACACTGCATATTACCATCCTCTGAAGTGATGATCAGGCTACCGGCTTTAGACCTGCAAGGTCGCTAAACACTACAAACATTAAATTTATTCCACTTCTACGGCCATCCCTGCAGCCTGTGTTTCTCTGGAATTTATGGCGGGGTGAGGGTGGGGGGTGACTCTTCTTGCTTCACAGCCTGCATGCTGGAAGGTGCTGGCATCTGGCTGTCCCTGCAGGGCCCACACATGGTGCCCATTCACAGGGAGGGCTTGCTTCTTGGTGAATTCTTGTTCCCTTCCCCCACAGTCTACGAATGGCACAGACTCACGGTAAAAGGCTGGCGTCTGGCTATCTCCCCAATCACTTCTGATATCTCATCAGATTCTTTTTCTGTTTTAGTCCATTTTTGCTACTATGACAAAAGATTTTAGAGTGTTTAATTTATAAACAACAAAAACTTACAGCCTACAGTTCTGGAGTCTGGGAAGTACAAGATGAAGACAACCGCAGATGTGGTGTCTGATGTGGGTCTGTTCCTCACAGGTGCTGCTTTTGTGTGCCCTGATTTGGCAGCAGAAGGGGTTAGGGTGCTCCCTTCAATCTCTTTTATAGGGGCACTGACCCTAAAGTAGGAGGTAGAAGCTGCATGATCTAATCACCTCCTAAAGACCCCAACTCTTAGTACTGACAACATTGAAGATTATGTTTCACCATAGGAATGGGAGGGCTTCTTGGGCAGCCTCAGCCTCCACCACCCTCAGTTTCTATCTCATTTCATTCTCCTAGCCTGCTTTCAGCAAGAATCTCGTTGGTTTGGTTTGGCCAGGCTTCCAGTCTGCTGGCTTCACCTTGTTCCTTCTGTGTAAATTCCCAGTTTGCCTTGTTGTTTTCAGAGTAGAGGTCAGTCTCTCTCCCCCACTGCAAAATCCCATTGCAGTGATCTCTACACTTGTCTTAAGATCCCCAGGAATGAAGTCTGCCTGTCAGTACCATTAGGGATTAGATCTAAAATGTCCCCCACATGTCTTGTGTATTGGAAGATGATAGAATCAAGAGGGCACTTTAGCTGGTTAAGAGGTGGGACCTGGAAGGGTAGACTTAAGTCTCTCACTCTTTCTGTTTCTCTCTGCATCCTGGTTGCCATAGATTGGACAGCTTTTCTCCACCATTCCTTGCCGTCATGCCATTTCTGCTTTGGAGTCAGATGACCATAGGGTGAAATCGTAAGCCAAAATGAATCTCTCCTTCTTTAAGTTGAGGGTATCAGGCATTTTGTCCAGTGACAAGAGTATGGCTAATACAAGTGCTACGGGGTGATTCTGCTTTAACAGGCCCTCCATGACTGTTGTTGGGGATCCTCTATCACAGTGAGGCCACCTCTTCCTGGAGACCATGTGATGGTCCCGTTAGGACAGGAGAGTTGAGCTAATTAAAAGGCAGGGCTTTATAAGCGGGGAACCTGGGGACTTGCAGATGAGACAGGCCTCTCAGACTGGAGTGAGATTCATCTCTAGTGGCACTGAGATCAGAGAAGCAGTGGAACAGGGGCCCAGTGCAGTGTGCCACACACAGCCCGGAAGGGCTCTCTCTTTGGGTATGACCTGAGCTCACAGTGATCAAAGAAGAATAAGACAGTTCAGCACTAACTGCTCAATAAAAGAACGTGTGCACAAACAGGTTGACACTTCAGGTCTTTTACTCATCTATTTCAACCCTGAGGCTTTTTACAAAATAAAAGCTAGAAATTATTGAAGTTTTCATTTAAAATAGATACTGTTTTTATCCCCATTTTAGAGAGGAGAAAACTGCTGCCTCGAAAGGTTTGCCAAGGGACACAGAGCCCATATGGGGCAGAGGTGAGATCTGTACCCGGGAAACCTGGCTCCAGCACAGGCCCCCTCTTCTCAGCTATATTAGAACACAGCGTCCACCGGAAGTAACTGTGGTCCACTCGCTCACTGCATACTGCATAATATCTAGCTGATTCTCACTGAGCGAGCTTGGTAATTAAAAGAATGCTTTATATTATTTTAATAATAAATAATCATTTTGATCACTGAATGGTCTTTCTTCTGAAATTTTGTCTGCTACTATACTGGACTTCTGGAAAATTCACTCCAAAGCTGAGGATCATTTTTTTTTAAATTGGATAGCAATTTTTAAAAAAAATTTTTCTCATTTAAAGAAAAAAAAAACAGAAAAAGGGTAGAAATAATACATAATTTCAAAAAAATAGTAAGAAAGCAGTAGTTGATAATTACATATTGTCCTCTTACAAATAGTTGTTCAAGTTACAAAAATGAAGCATACAAAGTGGACTTTCAAACCGTGAGACTGCAAACAGTTCTGTTCAAATATCCAACCAAAACTTAGTAATATGGTTATCAATCCTACACACTTAAACATACATGTAGTTATATCCTTTAAAGCACTTTCTTTTCCTCTCTTTTTTACAATCGCAATTACACATTTTGGGTTTTATTACTCCTACATTTCTTACTACTTTTTACACTAGAGACACAATATTTTTACACTAGAGATGCGATATTTATAAATGCGATTCATATTTATTCCACTAATGAGGATAGCCTCAAGTTGTCTCCATTTGCCTATGGAGGCCTCAAGATCATCCTTTTTATAGCTGAGTAATATTCCATTGTATAAAAATACCACATCTTTTTCATTCACTCTGCAGTTGATGAGCATCTTGGTTGTTTCCAAGATTTAGCTATTACAAATTGTGCTGCTATGAATATGGATGGGTACACATATATCACTGTGATATGACCTTTTCAGTTTTTCTGGGAAAATACCCAAGAGGGGAATAGCTGGGTTGAATGGGATTTCCAATCCTAGTCTTCTGAGAATTCTCTGATCTCCATAGTGGTTGCACCAGTCTACACCCCCACCAACAGTGGAGAAGTGTTCCTTTTTCCTCACAGCGTTGCCAACATTTGTTATCAGTTGATTTCTTGATGGCAGCTATTCTTTCTGGAGTGAGATGAAATCTCAGTGCTGTTTTAATTTGCATTTCTTGAATGACCAGTGATGGTGAGCATTTCTTCATGTATTTATTTGCCATTTGTATATCTTCATCTGAGAACTGTATATTCATCTCAGATGCCCATTTTTGGAGAGGGTCTTTGAATTTGGGGGGGGGCTTGATTTTCAATTCTTTATATGTTCTTGCTGTAAGTCCTTTGAGGGGTTGCTGGCTAAAATTCTTTCTCATTCTGTGGATTTTCTTTTCACTCTGTTGGTGATTTCTTTTGAAGTGCAGAAATTTTTCAATAATATGAGATCCCAGTTGTTGATTCTTTGAAGTGTCTTCCATGCAGTTTGCGTTTTGTTCATGAATTCTCTGCCTACACCTATGTCTCCAAGATTTCTACCTAACTTGTATTCTAATAGATTTAGTGTTTCTGTTTTAATATTTAGATCTTTGATCCATTTAGACTTTAGTTTTGTGCATGGTGATAGGCATGCATCTAGTTTCAGTCTTCGGCGTGTGGAAAGCCAATTTTTCCAACACCATTTATTGAAGAGGCTAGAGGATCATTTTTAAGGGCCTGCTGCAGTGAGCGTTTCTTTCCACTCTGCCCTGATGCAGCCTCTCTACATGCAAGCCTTTTCCTTGACACCAGCATTTCCATTGTTCTCTAGGCCGTGTTCTCGCATTCTTAATATATGATGCAATTGTTTATCAGTCACCCAGTGTGTTCTTGGGTTACCTGTCCTGCTGAGGAACTTTCAGTCCCAGGTTCCCCCTCAGCCTCCCTCCCTGTCCTTCACCAGGATGCTCTTCTCCCAGAGCCACTCACCGCCCAGGGGAGCTGCAAAGGACATGAGAAGTCAGTCCCAGCTGCCCTGGGTTGGTTGGCCCTTGCAGCGGGAAAGGGTGGTGGCTTCTGGCCCTGTCTGCAAACCATCAAGGACCAGCTGTGTTGATTCCCTCCACTACAGAGAAATTCAGATGTATGAACTTCTCTATTTCTGTACTCTGGGTTAAAGGTCCTCGTGCAGTTATTCATTTAGTTTGCAATATTTAAGTTACTTAAAAACTATTTTTATTTTTTCTTGGTACATGCTTGCAGTACATAGCAATTATATTGCTTGTGAGGAGTTAGCACGTAACCCATCTCAAGTCTATGTTCATCCCCTTTCCTTCCCTTCTTACCCCTCTCCATCTTTTGATTCCATTTTCATTTGAAAATGCTCTAGTTCCCAGATTCCTGTTTATGTTTTATCTTGCTCATTGTTTATATTTTGGGTTTCTCAAATAAGAGAACCATGCAATATTTAAGCTTGTGTGTCTGATTCATTTTAATTCATGTTATGATCTCAAGGTACATCCATTTTCCTACAAATGACTGAAGTTTATTTTTTTCTTTATGGCAGAGTAGTAGTCTGCTGCATGTAAGTACTAAGTTTTCTTATCCATTTATCTGCTAATGGGCATATGGGGCTCTTCCAAGATTTAGTTATTCTGGATTGTACTGCTATAAACGTGGGCATACATGTGCCACTGTAATATGATGCCTTTCTCTCTTTTGAGAAGATCCCAAGAAAGGGAATATCTGGGTCAAATAGAATTTCTAGTTGTAGTTTTCTGAAGAATCTCTATTCTGTTTCCATAATGGCTGTACTAGTTTACATTCCCACTAACATTGTAGAAGGGTTCTTTTTTCTCCCAATCTCACCGACATTTGTTATTATTTGATTTCTTGATGATAGCCATTATTTCTGGAGTAAGATGGAAGCTCAGTGTTCTTTTAATTTATACTTCTTGAATGACCAGAGATGTTGAGCATTTCTCCATGTATTTGTGAATCATTTGTACTTCTTCTGGGAGGTGTCTGTTCATTTCGGTTGCCCATTTTTTTTTTTTAAGCTGGGTTTTTCATTTTGGGGGAATGTAAATTTTTTGAGTTCTTTATATAGTCTACATATACTATTTTTAAAAATTTAATCATAATCGGGTCCTTCTTTCACCTGACACTTCTGTCTGGCATACGCTGGCCTGTGTTTGTTGTCTGGGAAGCCAACAGTCTGGCCTGCGTGGTGGTTCACCTAATCACTTCACTTCTGCTCACTGTTGGTCCATTTCAGACACTCAGTGTGACCATGAGGCCCAGTGGCTCTGGAAGAGCCAGGGTAGAAACATTCTAACGCAGAGGCAGAATGAAGGTTGGGACTGGACAACGTGGATGTGCTAGGAAAGGAGGTGATATTTGGGGAACTCAGGGAGCAGGTGGGAGGAAACAGGAGTCCAGGGGAGAAAAGATGGGGTTCCATGAGCATCCCACCTTTGACTTAGTGCGAGAGGATGAATGGGCCTGGACAGAGGGGCTGCTCAGGGCGTCCCTGTGCTCCCACAGCTGCTCTCAGTTAAGCCTTGGGCTTATTTACACATGCATCAGTGAAACTGACTGTCCTTTCATGAAAGTGTCAAGTGTCTCCATGTTTGGCTTGGCTGTCTACTTCATACCTGTGCTTACAGACCTAACCATACTGAAACTTCTGCGTTTTTCTTTTCGTCCTGGCTTGTTGCAAGGTTACTTTCTGCTTCTGATGAGTGGCCAGCAAAGGCGCTCTCACAGCATATTCTAAGAGCATGCTTCTCAGTTTGCTTAATAAGACCTGGCTGTCCGTTAAGTATAGACAACATTTCACAGTCTGTTTCTAAATAGAAACACTTGGGACCTTCCAAAGCTAACACGCAGGGCACCATGGTGGCCTTTAGCACTGGTTTACTACAGAGAACAATTTCAAGTCTAGCAACCCCGGTGCTGGTCACTGTCATTGAACACAGTGTTTGAAAACATGGTGTCTGAGCACTTGCACACCGGCCTTGCAAATGCTTGTTTTGAATTTCTGAATAAATATTTTGGGATTTTTCTTATGCTTTGGGAGTGGAAGTACTTGAAAGTTTGCCATTCTCTGGGTGGTGAGAGAAAAGTAGAAAAAACAAGAGGCGTGATCTTTGTTTTCAGAGTTCAGATTAAATGCAAACAATTTAGGGTTAATGCAGAACAAGGGATGAGAAAAATGATGACAATAAATGTACCATAAACCTTTAATCCATATGAGAATGTGGGCTGTGGCTCCAAGATGCTGTCAGGGAGTCTCTGCACCTCCTTCCTCATGCTAGCTGGGCAGTATAGGACAACTGACTTAACTTCTCAGAACCTCAGTTTCCTCATCTGTGAAATAGGGAATAAGGATCGGAACTGTGGCACAGGGTGCTTAGGAATATTAAATCAATTCATATGTGCAAAGTGCTTTAAATCACCTAGTAAGCCCGGTATCAGCTTTGTTGAATATGTAAAAGGCACCTTGAGGTTCTGAGTGACAAAGTGACTTGTACAAGGGCCCCTGAACTGGTTATCGGTGGAGTCGGGATCTGACCCAGTGCTCTCTGACTCCAGAGCCAGCCTTTCAATTTCAGCACTTATGACACTGAGCCAAAAAGTTCCTTGTTGTGATTTCCTGTCCCGTGCACCATAGGATAGTGCATCCTATTCCTGGAAGCCGGTAACAACCCCCATGTGTGATAATTAAGAATGTTTTCAGACATTTCTAAGTGTCCCCAGGAAGGAGGCAGTAGGCGAGAAATCACTTCCATTTGAGGACACCTGGGTAGAGGGATCAATATTTTAGACAGCTGGCCAGCAGCCTAATGTCTGAGTTCGCAGGTCACAGCCCAGTTCCCACCTTTTCCCTTGATAGAGCAGAGAAGGCCCGGCCCATTGTGGCCAGTGTCTGTGTACACTACAACCGAGAAGTCTCTACATGCAGGCTCAGGCCAAAGACTTCTCAGCTGTGCTTCTGAGGTTTGTTTTGTTTTATTTTTTTCCTCTTCCTTTTGGCTGGGAAGACATCTGGATGAAATATTGTCTACATTTTCACCAGATCATACCAGATTGATAGGCTAAGCTGTGTGGCTCATTTGGGTTTCTCAGCAGCAGCAGCAGCAGCAGCAGAGTCTGTGCAAGCCAGACTGACCCTGCCGGCCTGCCTAGGAAGCACAGTTGGTTGATTTAATTTGACTTAGAACAGGAAGGATCCCAGAGCGGAGGGTCAGCTGAGCAGAAGAAGCTGAGATTCCTCATGTACGGTCACCACCAGGCCAGACTGGCTCCCCCACCCTTACTCTCATCAGCGTACGTCTGCATCTTTTCCTTCACCTCCTTATTCTTCTCTGCTTTCAGCTTTGGAACTGGATAAAGGGGTAGTGATGGGCTGTGGTTCAGACCATCAAGGCAGGTTCAGGATGTTGGCAAAGCTGTCCCGTGTTGACACTCAGCTTTTCTCCAGTCCCGTTTCTAAGAAATGCGTGGGACAGCTCCTTGGGCTCTCTGACAAGATTCTTAGGTGATTCAGAGTCAGTGCCTTGTGTATTCTTATTGGATAAGGAGCTGCGAGAGATACATGCTTTACAAAGATGGAGCTCTAGCATTTGGATCCATTTAAACAGCTATGCTGAGTGTTCCCCTAGTTTTCTGGTATGTTAATGGTTTTACAACATCATTCACAGTTCAGTGTCCAAAATGTTTAGCTCTGGTTCAGATCCCAGGTTTTTCCTGTTTTCCCGACATGCTCAGTGTCCTGTTCAACAGAAAGATGATATTTGCTCCCGTCTCCATTGCTCAGTGTTGACGTACAGTTGGGAAGCAGGCAGCTCTCTAGTGCTGACAGAACCACATTTGCCACTATCACCTTAAAATCCCTCCTGCACGCTTTGTTCTGTGAGTTTGACTCTGCTTTCCCACTGGAATGGCTTCTCTACACATGAGCAGTGAAATCAGGACAGGAAGATGTCACAACAGGGTGCATTGTAAATGACAGTGCATCAGCAAACACAATTAACCTGGTCTCCTCTGGAGGACTACTTCTGGAGCCAGCAACCTGAGTGGTTGCTGAGGACTGAGAAAGTGAAGGACCAGAGGCTTCTGGAGAGTGCTGTGAGCGGGGCTTTCCTTCCCAAACTGCAGGGAGCCCTGCTGCTGCAGCTGACTTCTCCAGATGAGTCCCAGGCAGGCACTGTGCTGGGGACATGCTGATGACAGCCTGCTGGAGTTCCCCACTCAATGGACCCCAGGAGGATTGACTGGCAGAGCCAGAGGGGAAGCTCCCAAGACCCTCGAATGGTACACAAACCCTCTTACCCCAACCCCCACCCCAACACCATTTTATGGTTAGAAAGCACAATTATAGGGGAAATAGTTTTGTGTTTTGACAAAGCTTAATCAAAACTCTAAATTCTCTCTGCTTGGAGGCAAACTGAATAGAAATCAATGAGAAATCTGGTGTTAGGAGATCAGTCTGGGGCTCGCTGTGGGAGACCTGCCTGCTGTTGCCTGGGTTTCCTCCGTGTTCCTGAACTGGGACTGGAATTCTTGTCTCTTTAGTCTAGGGGTGCAAGGGAACCATGAGTCATGCAGCAGACAAGTTTCCTGGAATAAAGTCAAGTTGGGCCTCGAAGGGCAGTCCTTCCTGAGAACTGCTTCTGTGGAGTCACATGGCGATGGCTAATGGAGGACCCAAAGCCTCTGGTAAAGAACTGGGTGAAAACTGACCTTTCCAGCTGGCCTGGACTTCAGGGCTCCTGCACACTGAGGGCAGGACCAAAACAGCAAGACCTCCCAGGCAGGCTGATTGCTCACGCCCTTCTCTTCCCTGTTCTCTAGAACTGGGAGAGGTTGCTAAGAAATGAGTGTTGACAGTTTGGAGGTTTGTAAGGAACTTTGCCCAAAGACCTTAGTTCACTGACCACACATTTCTGAAACC
Source organism: Cavia porcellus (assembly GCF_034190915.1). Lineage (NCBI taxonomy): Eukaryota > Metazoa > Chordata > Mammalia > Rodentia > Caviidae > Cavia > Cavia porcellus. The sequence continues at coordinate 33,833,470 of NW_026947508.1, forward strand.
CTCTGGCTGAGCCTTGCGTAGAATTGTCCTCCAGGCAGCTGTGTGGTCAGCCTATACCTTGTTCAGACAAGGAGTAAGGATTCTGGAACCAGACAGATGTGAACTAGTGTCCCTGCTCCTCTACTGGGAGCAGCTGGGGGGCACTGGGAGCTGTTTCACTTCTCTCACCCTCAGACTCCTTTTTATTTTTGTAAAATAGAACAATTAAATGAAAATTTGTATAGAAAGGGATTGTGGATCTTTGAAATTCAACCACGATGTCACTTAGCCCAGGAATCAGGCCCTTCTTCTCTTGGGGTCTCTTGTTTGTGTCTCCGATTTCTTCTTTACTCTAGCTCTTATTCATGGGCCTGTCTCCCAGCAGCTGTAACAACCCTGAGGGCAGGGATTGTGTGTAGTTGTCTTTGTGTATCGAGTACCTCAACCCTAGGCTAACACATAGGCAGTGCTCACATTCCAGACTCAGGTTTAAGGACTTGGTGTGGATAAATTACTTAACCCAGAGATTATCCTTGCTTTCCAGACAAGGAAACTGAGGCCCAGAGCAATTGATCACATGCCTAGTTACACAAAGCTAACAGCTAGAAGAATCAGGATTTGAATCCAAGAAGTTTGCTACAGAATTCAGACTGTTGCCCATTAATCAGGCTGTTTCTTAGGAGTTAGTGTTGACTAGAGGGTGAGTAGATGGGACAGTGTTATTGTTGTAGGATTATTATTAGCTATTAACTCTGAGCAAGCCACTTACCTTCTCAAGGGTGGTTTCTTGGTCAGTGGAGTGGGCATGGGGCTCTGGTGAGGAGGAAATGGGAGTAAGGAGTGAAGTAAGCTCTTAGGTTCTGTCCCATACATGGGGAGCCAGTGGCTACAGTCACCATTGTGATCAGAATCCATTGTTCCTACTGGGGCTGTGTCCTGTAGCTACTCTGGAGGGAACAGTTCAGTACCCTCCTTCTCCCCCAGGCTACTCAACTTTTCCTTCCATAAACACTGAGATTGGGGTAAATGTGGGTCCCTCTTTTTGCCAGGCTCGCTTACTGAAGAACACACTGAACATCAGATCTTGAGGGCCATGAAAAGAATGGCAGTAGTTTTGGGGAAGTGAGGTAGCATGGAGGGGAGCTCTGAGGACTTCAGTGAAAGTCATTTCCAGTAACTTCTGACATTCCAGCCATGTACAACTGAGACTAAGATTCCTCAGCAAGGACTCAGAATGAAAGGTGGCCTTTACTCTCTCTCTCTGTCTCTGTCTCCTCTGTCTCTCTCTCTCTCTCTCTCTCTCTCTCTCTCTCTCTCTCTCTCTCTCTCTCTCTCTTTGTAAATAGACAACCTTGATTCTGGAGCTAATATTTTCCATTCCTTCACGTGTACTCAAGAGTTCTTGGTTGCGACTGGAGCCATTTCCTTGACTCGCGTCTCTAACTGATGCTGCTCTTACCTCAGTCTGCTCAGCTGCTGTTTCCAGTTGCTCCCCGTTGGCCCTTTGCTCAGCTGGGTTGCTTCGCTCTGTGCTTCTCTTGGGTAGGTCTCTTCCTCTTACTGTGCCCCCTCTCCTCATATTTGCTGTACTAGCCTGAAAGTACACCCTGCTGGAGAAGAAGAGCTGTGATCTGTCTTGGTGATGCATATTTAATCTCCTTTGAACCAAACAGTAGAACTTGTTGGGGAAAAGCCAAGCAGGTGGTGAACATACCTATAGTCCCAGCACTCGAGAGGCAGGGGCAGCAGGATCATCGTGAGTAGTGAGTTCAAGTCCAACCTTAACTATACAGTGAGACTTTGTCTCAAACAAAAAAACAAGCACTTGCCTGACACAGGAACCACTAGCCTCATGTGGTAATCAGTATTTAAAATGCAGCTAGTGCAGCAGAGGGACTGGAGTTGCTATTTTATTTCACCTTAATTTAAATCTAAGTAGCCACATCTACCTAGTGGCTACCTTTCAAACACTATACGTCAGTCTAAGGAATGTGCCACATAGAAAGAAATAAATCAAGTTGAGTATGCTCTGTGAGGACCTGGAATTCTTTGTCCTTAATTCTAGCACAGGTTACACACTCTGGTGGAAACCAATGTATTGGGTGTAGTTATGGAAACCAAATTTAATTTCATTTTACCCTTCACCGTGAGCACACTACCCTTTGTAGCCCAGGTTGCTTGATGGATGACAGGCGCAGATGTGTGAGTTTCACAGGATTCTCAAATGCAGGGGACCACGTCCTTAGTCCTAGCTTGCCACTTTCTGCCTAGGGAAGTTATTTCACTGATGCAGATAGACTGAGACTGTGTAGGGCCTGAAATGTATGCAAGTTGAGGAACTTCTAAGAAAAACAGAATATAAAATACAAGTATGAAATGGGCTACCATAGTGAATATTTATTAAGAACAAGCAATTATATCCACTGTAAATCCTTAAAACCTGACATGTGTCAAAAGCTTTGCAAAACTCCCCAAAATAACAAAATATTATTAGTTATTGGCCTTTCTGACCTCTATAATGCCTTTCCCCCTTAATATCTTTTGGCTGAATACTCTTCCATCATCTCTTCATAGGCTAATAATTTTGCAATTTTTCTAAAAGAAAACTGAAAAGACAATTTCATTTTTCTTCCTGTGTGGTTTGCAAAATTTGTTCTTTATGATTGATAATGACAGTGCATAAAACATGACTTCAGACAGGCATCCACTTTTTGTTTTACCACTGTATGAAGGAATTTCGATAAAATCTGTTTGCAAAATTTCCACAAAAATTAGAAAAAAAATCTGGTGTATTTATAACTGTATTCATTGTGTTATCAAATAACTTTTCAATAGGAGAAATCTTCTCTCTTTGAGTAGGTACCAGCAAAAACTAAATTCTCCTCCCACAGTTTCACATGTCTCATGAGTGAGAGAAGCTCCCACAGACTATCTTCTGGTTCTATTTCAGTCCTTGTTTTCCTGCTACTACTCACATTCCCAGGGTTCCTGGTGTTGGACCTTTGAGTCTGAACACCACTGAGTTGGTAGAAAGCATGCTGACAGTCAGCAATAACTTGATTTGCATTAGAGTGACTGGAAGCCATAGACATAAATCCTGATACACTGAAACTGAATTTATATCTGAACCAGCTTCCCCTTAATCAGATTCCAAAATGCCTATAGCTGTTGTATCATTTCTGTACATGAACATGAAGAGAGATGTGGCAGGAAGAAACATCAGGATGCAAAGAGACCATGCCCTTCACTGACCACAGTGAAAATAACTTACCATTGCAACGGAAAATACTGCACTATCTTGAGGATACATAGCTAGAACCTTGAAAAGGACCCAGAAAGGTAGAGTCCGAAAGCATTCTACCTTAGCAGCATGGTAGATCTATATCTGGTCACTACTCTAAGCCTTGACTGTTCATCTTTAAAATGGGAAGAATAAAGCCCATGGAGTTATGATGGATAGTCAGTGAGCTGCATTAACCTTCGTGACTGGGAAAGAGATGGCCAGAAAGTGGAAGGAAAGAAGGAAGGAAGAAAAGAAAGAAGGGAGGGAAGAAGGAAGGAAGGAAGAAAGGAAGGGAGAGAGAAAAGAAGGAAGAAAGGAAGGGAAGAATGAAGGAAGGGTTTGGAAGCCATCTGCTTCAAATATTGTGTTCTGCTTTAAGTTCAGTGTCCCTCAGACACTGAGCAAGCCTTGAGGAGCCCCAAAACAAACCAGAAACGATGGCAGAAAGCTTGAAACTGAAACCAATCTCACACAAATGAGCCTGCCAAAGAAAATTTCTGAGCAGATATGACTTGGTAATTATTCTCAAGCTGAGTCTTGCTGTATGTGAATTTCTCATGTGATAGTGTGTGGGGAGATTATGCCTGAGTTTTGCTAAGACCGGAGAAGATCCTTAAGCAACAGGAGACCAGAGTATGTTTCTTAGTGGTTCAGAGCATGTATGCTAAGTGACTGCTCTGCCTAGAGTGTGGGTATCTGATGTTCTTGGAATGCAACAGGTATGTCTGTGGCACAGCCCCCCCCCCCAATTCTGCAACCAGATTGCCATACCCTTGGATCTAGAATTTATAATTGAGCCAAGAGTTATGGTGATGGTAATAAGAGATTCTTTAAATGTGTCAAATAGACTTCTAAAACTGAGACCCTGATCCCCAACCCGGGCCTGCCTTTGCTGACTGCTGTCTTCTGGCCAGCACAGTAGCCAGCTGGGCTAAAGGGCTTGTGAGAGAGTCGCAGGAGGAGTTTGGACCCTGAGACTCTAGCAGCTGTGAAATCTGTCTCCACTCTGATTTCCTTTGTGAGTGAGGGGCTGGGCCCCTAAATCTCAGAAATTCTTTCCAGCACTTGCCTTGTAAGATTTTTCAAATTTGAGTATTTGGGGATTGACCCAGCTCCATGGAGGTAACCTTCTGAGACAGGTAAGATGGGCAGTGTCAGCAGAAACACAGACTTTCAAACATCCTGATTCTAGTCCCCACCCACTCTGCATCAGCCACTCTTGCCTGTAATCCTGTGGTGGCCGTAGAGTGGGGAGTGGCGCTACCATACCTCCTCCCAGGTATGCGCTCTGTGAGGGTTTGGTAAGCCAGAGGGGCAGGTAGCTCAGTGGTAGAGTGTTTGCCTAGCATGTGTGAGGCACTCTGTTCCACCCTCAGTACCAGAAAAGGAGCCAGTCAGTTTGGCATAGTGCCATTTTTTAAAACTGGCAAATCATGTCTATGTCAGTATGCATCAAAAAATACTGGAAGGAATTCAACCAAAATGTTACTAGCATTTCTTTGTACATGGTAAAATAATGTCCCTCAATTTTAAAAATTCTTTTTCAACCCCCTCCCCCATTTTTTATCTTAAGTGTGATTATAATTTGGAGTTGGAGAGTGAGTGGAAGGTGTTTATAAAGAAGAGATTCAGGAGCCTCTGTCTTCCCAGGAGACTCTGGGGAAGTCGCATATTGCTGGACTAGGAATGACACAGGGGACTTAATAAAATTGGACATTTCTGGGCCTCGAATCTCCCAGAGAATCTGATCCCATGGGACTGAGTGGGACCCAGAATTTGCCACTTAAGCAGACATCCCAAGGCCTGCACTTTGGGGGGTTTGGCCAGGGAACTTTCCTCATTTGGCATAGCACTAAGAGAACCATTAGGAAGAGCTGGTAGGTAGGTACACGATGCTGAAGTGAACTTCCAGCTGGTCAAACTAAGACTTGCCCAAGACTGTGTCTCCAGGTTCCGGTAGCTCAGGCAGGGTCAGGACAGGAAGGGAGAAAGGCTGCTTCAAACGGGCATGGGAGGCAGGTTTGGACCAATGGCCCTGGAGTGCTGGCTCAGAATGATTAAGTATGTCATTGATGCTGTTGACCATCTCCTGGGCATTTTGTGAGTGGATATAAGTGGTCCACAGCAAGAGTGTCAGCTGCTTGTCTCTTCTTGTGCTTTGGTTGCTTGGAGAAGAGCAGGGTGTGGCAGGGCTGGGACATCACTTGGCATGGTGTCCTCACACTCCTCTCTTTCCTTTAACTTCTAAGTCTCCTGAACAGCCACCCCCCACCCCTCCGTACCCCCAGCTCCTTATCTTTACCTGGAATTCCCAGCAAGTCAATTCAGCTCTGCCCTGTGTGAATAGTTTTTAAAAATTTACCTTTAACCCTACTTACAACATAACAAACCAGAGTTGCCATGTAGCCAATCCTATCCCAGCCACTGAACTCCAAGGCGCAGCATTTAGAGACTTTCCAGGGAAGCTTACGCTCTTTTATTCCTTTCTCTGTTCCTACATGCCACAGACTTCCTTCCTTTCTTTTCTTTCTTCCTTCTTCCTTCCCTCCCTCCTTGCCCGCTTTCTCTCTCTCTTTCTCTTTTTCTTTTTCCCCTCCTTTCCTGCCCCTTTTTCTCTGACTGCCTTTTTCTCTTTCCCTCTTTTTTTTTCTCTGTTTCTTCCTTGGTGAGTTATTGCTGAGTTGCACAGGCAGGGGCCTCAACTTGCAATCTTTCTGCTTCAGCCTCCCAGTTATCTGGGACTACAGATGTGTGCCACCATGCCCAGCTTGACAAATATTTAAGAAGCACACACTTTCCATAGTTTTCTTTCATCGGGTACTTATTATGTTGTGGGTACAGACAGGGGAATAAAAGGGAAGGCAGAGGCTGCCTTGGGAACAAGTAAAAGGCACATTGCCCACTCCCCTGTCCTTCCTTGGCCTAGCACGTAATGGTGAGGGGATCTCTTTTTTAGGTCAACATGTTTCCTGCAACTCCTAGTTCAGTGGCATGTTTCTTTCCATGGCTGTGTAGAGAAGACGTGGGGCCTCTGGCTAGAGCTGGGATTTTGCAATCCCCCACCCCACTCAGGGTTGACCTGGCCAGAGTAGGGTCTGCATGCTTGTAGGCTTCCACCTTCCTTCCCTTTTCAACTTAAACAGAAAAACAGAAGTGTCAGGCAACACAGGGACAGTCTTCTGGTTCCTCATCCTTCCTCCAGGCGGCAAGCAGCTGTTTATCTGCAAGAAACAGGTTTGGCCAGGGGAAACGTTTATTTGGTTTCTTTGGCTGATCATGGGAACACACCTGCCACTTTGCCACTTCCTGAAAATCAAGCAGTTTCTTAGAAAAGGGACGCATTCCTTAAAATACACTGTGTGGTTTGGGGGTGAGAGAGTTTCTTGGATTTTTATGATTTAATGTGTCTGCAAAAACATGAAGCCACAAGATAAAAATACATTGACTGCCCCTTGTGAGAAGCTGGACCTTCCTTAGGGATAGGGGGCTGGCTGTTTTCATTTTTATGCCAAGTTTTGTGAAGTTTTTAGCTTTTTGTTTGCTCCTTTGCTATTTCTCATCAACCCTTTTCTGCTCGACATGTGTCAAGGGCAACCATTGGTATCATTTCCTACAGTTACCCTTCTACTTATCCATCCAAATCATTTCACCTGAAGTTTTATGAGAATAAGACACATAATAAAACAAATTAAATACTAATTTTTAGAACTCTAGTTTTAGACCATGCCTGGGACGTAGTGTGTGGCCATCTTCCATTCATGTACATCTACATGCTCTGATCAGAAACTGGTACTTATGACCTGTAGTTAACAGATAGCCCTAAATGAGTTTATTCATAAAGAAGAACTAGGTTTGTATTTGGTATGCTATACTTATTATGGCAGGAAAGGACGGACCATTTTGGGAACTTTTTCAAATGAGAATTTGGAACTGATTGCATTTGTATTTACTAGAAAATTTGGGTAATCAGCAAAGTCTGTTTTCAGAACTCTTTTTTTTATAAGAAATAATAGGCATTGGATAAGAAAGAATGTGAAATCATGGAGTCAGATTGGGCTGGGATCTAATATAAGCTTTAAAACCTCATCCATGGCACCTTGCCCAAGGAACTTGGCCTCTCTCATCTGATTCCTTCTCTGTAAGATAGGTGTTACAATGACGCCTGCCTCTCACAGTTGCTATGAAAATTAAATATAATCATGTGCACCAAAATGCTCAGCAAAAGCGTATTCATCCCTGACTGATTGCTGTTGGTTGCAGCACATAACTTGCTGTCATGATCACTGTCGTCCTTACCTTCTCCCTCTTCTTCATGGTCACCACCATGATGATTATCCTCCGAGGACCAAAGCTGTTGCTTCACCCATCTCTTCTTGAGAAGAGAGACTTGAAGAATTTGTTCTGTGTGATGTTATGATTCAGTGTTTCTAGGAAGCTAGGCTAGACGAACAGGAAGTTTCCGAGTTTGGTATTAGAACTTCTGGAAACAGCTAGCCTTCATGCTTTAGTCAGTTTGACAAGAAATCGAACTTCATGTCACTTCCTGGCACTGGAGAATGTGGCATCTTCTGCTTCTACAATCTGCCAAGGTGCTGATCCCTGATCTGGGCATTGGGAGCTGAGCTGCTGGCCACTCCAGTGCCTCTGTCTCTGCTTTCTAACTGGCTGTGTGATCTGAGCAGCCCAGAGAGAGCTGGAGGCCGCACGGGCATCTGACTGCTCCGTCACACTGCCTTTTTCAGACAGCTGCCTCTTGTCTGGACACTTTAAAAACTGGTGTTGAAATCCAGGGCTCAGTCTGTTCAGTGTTTTTGTAAAGACTAAAATAGAGTCTCTCCAAGGCAGAAGTGTCCTCCTCTGTTCTCTTGTATCCCCTGAGGACCTGAGCTCTTTCTCCTGGGGACACAACATTGTAGACACAGGGAAAATATGCAGATATAAAAGGGCCAGAGTGCTTGCCGTGTGCTCAAGCTTGGCACTGTTTCTGAGGGCACAGAGTCCCTGTGGGGCCATGGTGACAGTGTCCCTCCCTGGGTAGAAGACCCTCAAATGTGACGGCTGAGGTTCGGCTCTACCCTTATTTATTGGATGTTCTTGGATAGGAAAATTAACCTCTTCAGGTCTTCTCATGACCTGTAAAGTGGGAATGAGAATAATACAAGTCCCCAACTTACAAACAAGCTCTGTTCTAGGAAAATGTTTGTAAGTCAGATCCATTTGTAATCTGGCAAAGTGAGTCTTATGCAGCACACCTGTGAATGTTATTCAGCATGTCTGGGGAAGTTTGCAAATCAAGTGTCCGTAACTTGGGAACTTCCTGTACTGACATTACAGGGATGTGGTGAAGCTCAATGGTCAGGACCACACCAATGTACTGCGGAGGCTGTTAGCTTTGCTATCATTGTTAGCTTTACCTTTGTTTCTTAGTAGCTGTTTGGGCTATGAATGTCCTTAATTTTCTCACAATAAAGGAAAAGCCTGAATGTTCTTCAGATGCAAGATACAAAACAAGAGCCAGAAACAGAGGTTTCCTGATGTGGTGTCCCTTAGTGAGAACTGCATGAAATTAGATATACTTTTCCCATTCTTTCCCTCTCTCCCCAGGAAACTAGAATGAGAAGAGAGAAGTGGACTAGGGAGATAGAGTAAGAACTGTTTGCTGGAGGCTGGGAAAGGATGGAGGTTTGCCTGAGAGGCTGGGTCTTTAGACTTGCTCAATGCAAGGCATGCCGCGAGATGCTGCAGGATATGGCAAAATGGTGTTGATTCTGCTTCCCTGAAGAAACTTGTGGTGTTTTCCAGAAAAGAAGGCATTGTGAAACCCAGCAACTCCAAGGTGTTGGCTGGGGTGTGTATGCTGTGATCACCAGGGAAACTAACCTTTCCAGAGCTTGAGGATCTTTCTTGAGGTCTGCCTAGATGAGGATGAAGACACACAGGATTTGTGCGGTGAATGGCAACTTCCATTTGGGTAACAGCGTTCCCTTCTTTAAGGCCATAATTGGACGGAGGGGGACCTCCTATATGAGGATGACTTCAGACACGTAGAACAGGCAAATAGAGTGTGATCCCACATTAATTCCAGACTGCACTACCTCTCACTAGGAAGTTCTTGGGGGCTTGAGGACAGGCAGGTACTAGGCGTGACTCATTTCTAGATTTCCAGGGGAGGCTTAGAAATGCTGTGTTCTTATACTGTTCAGATCCAGGATAACCTCAGAAATAAAATTTAAAAGCAAAGCGGGTGCTTATGGGAACATTCTCAACCTTGAAAAGAGTGTGGCTCTTGCATTCCCTCACCAACTGGCCTTTGTTCTTTGGAGCAAGCAAAATGTGAGTTGTTCTTATCACCTGGCCTTGTTGATGGAGTAGGAAAAGTAGTACAGGGATGGAGGAAGATAGAGGGAGGGAAGAAGGAGGAGGAGGAAAGGAAAGAAGGATGAATGAAGAAGGGGTCTGTGCATATATTAAAGTTAGACTTGTTCAGCTTTCATCTCTACTTGTTCAGTTAGATCCTGTTATTTGTAGCTGTGTGTGTGTGTGCATGAGTGTGAGGTGTGTGTGTCTGTGTGTATAATGTTTTCTTTTTCTACCCTTTTCCTGCCAGCAGTCAATATTTTATCACTTGTACAGCCAGTTGTGAACCAAGATAAAATGACCAAATATCACACATTCAGATTTATGCTAATGAAATGATTATTCAGAGATAATCTTGCCCTTTTTTTCTTGTTAAATTATTTCGTTGTCTGCTTTAGGGGTTTGATTCCATTGAATCACAGCAGGACTCTTAAATACTTTTGGAGAGAATAAAGATGACCCCCCCCCCCAGCAGAACAGAATATCCTTAAAATTGGTAGCTAGGGCCATAGTTTTCATGTGTCTTAGAGCAAAGTTTGCAAATTGCCTGCTCTGTGGGGGCAGAGACCTAAATTCTCTACAGTGCTAACTCATGATGCTTAATTCATATTTGTGGATAGCCAGATATGCAATTAATTAAGAAATGCTATTACATGGTTCCACAGAAACTAACTAGGATACTCTGGTGTATTTTACAAATGAAACTAGGCCTTGTAGAGTTGTAAAATTATATATGTATATTGCTTTAAATCACCAACGCAAGGATAGTATTTCTGAATGCATTTTGGCTTTCTGTTTTTAATTTACACTTCTGTCTTTTGTTTATAATAGTGTTATTTATTTTTAAGTATGGTTCAGGACTAGTTTAGAAATCAGATAATTTTGCTGACTTTTCAATCAGAAAATGCTCTGATTTGGATTCCAGCTTCTAGATATCAAACAGTATTGGAAAGATATAAAGAATTGCAATAATTTCCTTTTATTCATAACCTTATTAATGTCTATTTAATAATATTATTTAATGTTGATCTTCTTTAATATGAACCAATGGTTACATAGGCTGTATAAATTTTACATTAATTTTTCATAGCTGATCACGAATTTATATAATAAATGCTAGTGAGGATGTGGAGAAAAGGGAACACCTAACATGAAATTGGTGGGAATGTAAGTTAGTATGGCCACTGTGGAAAACAGTGTAGAGATTCCTCAGAAAATAACATAACCATCATATAGTTCAGCAATCACCAAACCATGTATATGTCCAGGGGTAATAAAATCAGTATGTTGAAGAGACATCTTTACCTTCATATTTATTGCAGTATTATTTATAATATTCATAATGGCCAAGAAATGGAAACTACCTGTGTATCTAGTGACTGACGAATAGATGAAAAAATTCCGATACATAGACACAATAAAGTGCTATTGAGCCAAAAATGAATGAAATCCTATCATTTGTGACATCATGGATGGAACTGGTGATCATGTTAAGTGAAGTAAGCCAGATGCAGAAAGAAAACTGTTGCATGACTTCATTCATTATGGAATATATATATATATATATATATATAATCTTTCAGGTGGAATAAGGAAATTAATCTCATAGAAATTGAGAGTAGAGTGTTGGTTACCAGAGCCTGGAGAGAGTACTGGGAGGGAGAGTTAGAAAAAGCTTAACTGTACTAAGTTGTGGTTAGAGAGAAGTAACAAGTTCTAGGGTGCTATTGCACAGTGAGGTGACTATAGATGGAGACTGTGTAATGTTTTAGCCACTTTCCCATCATTAGGACCAAATACTTGACATATACAATTTAAGGAGAAGAAGTTTGTTTTGGTTTACAGTTTCGAGGGGTTCAGTCCATGACTGAATGGATTCAAGGCAGAAGTGGAATTGTAGAAGGACCTGCTGCCTGGTGGAGAGGAGTTACTTAACTATAATAACCAGGAAGGAGAGAGAAACAGAGAGAGGGAGAGGGGAAGAGAGAGAGAGAGACAGAGAGAGACCCCAGGGACACCTTCCAGGTCACACTCTCAGTGATTTATGTCTTCTAAGCTGTACCTCTTAATTCCACATTCAACTATAAGTTCATCAATAGATTAATCTCCTGATGAATATAGTGCCCTTCCCATGAGCTAATGACTTTCCAATGAGACTTTAGGGGATAATTTAGATCTATGTATCTCAAAGAGCTAGAAAGGATTTTGAATGTTTTCACTATAAAGAAGTAGTAAATATCTGAGAGAAGTATGTTTAACCTGATAAGTCAGTGGAAACATGCTTTGAAACATCATGTGGTACCCCACTGATATGTGTAAATTTTGTTTTTATGCATCAAATAAAAATAAATTTAATTAAAAGAGAATTTTTATGATATTGTTGGGGGTGGGGAAAATGATTCTGATTCCCAAAACTATGAAATTTACCTGCTATTGAAGCTGAAATACAACAGAATTAATTCTGAAAATAGAATGCTAGGATTCATTCATAAATATGGTTTTGCATCTTCCAGTAGACTTCTGTTGAAGGGAAATAGAATTCAGCTAAAATTGCTTGACTGAGGGCATGAAAGGCTGTGAGGAAGAACAGTGTCTTTGTCCAAGCCCGAATTCAGAAATATCACAGCTTCAAAGGCTGACCTACCTCCTGGCTGTGCAGTGGCCAGCAGGAACAGCCCTAGGGTGACTTGTGCCTTGGTCCCATGAGCCCTCACGGGAAGGAATCCCCCTGTGCAGAAGGGACAAGGGTTATCTGACTCTTTGAAGAGGGGTTTGGCAGAGTTTTGGGGGAGAATTCTGTCTGGAGATCTAAATTAAGGCCTTTTGCTGGGTGAATGATAATGTTGCTCATCAAGAAAGAGAGAATCAGAGAGGAAGGGAGGGAGAGAGAGAGAGAAAAAAAAAAACCAAGCAGGCAGGCAAGCAATTGTAGGATCTAACAGCCTGTATTCCTCTGGCTCATTAGGATCACCAGGACCTCGCCGTGCACATGACCTTCCCACTTTAAGGAAAGGAAGTTAAGAGGGCCATGATGCCCTCATCATGTGTGTGTGGTGGGGGTGCTAAGTACGGGGAAACTGGGACCCAGCTCCGCAGAGTCTCAGCCTGCTGTTTTCCCTCCACGTGCTTTGGAGATAACACTCGTCTCAGCAGAACTAGTTAAGACCTGGGAAGGAAGCAGTACAGTGTAGAAACGTCTCTATCCAAAGTATCTAGCCCGCATTTTATGAGGGTTGGTGCATAGCTTTCCCTACAGTGTGCTGGATGCAGTGGGGTAGTTTTCTGCAGTGGGGTAGGCTACATTTGGGCCTGACATTTAGTTGTGTCCACAGAACATTTTAAAGAGCTAATGCTGGGAGATAATATTTTAAAGAGAAAATATTTCTGCTGTGGGTTTAGGAGACCTCAGTTTGGTAATAACAATAATACTCAATAATGACAGTACTCATGTTTTTAAGCAATATGTGCATGTCAAGCTTTAATCCATGAACTTTGCAAGCATTAGCATGCCTCACTTCTTACAGAAGTCCTCTGAAGCAGGTCTTACTGTTATTCTGATTCACAGATGAGGAAACAAACACACAGAGAGGTGAAGTGACCTGTTCAGAGTTTGACAGCGACCAAACAGTGGAGTTGGGGCTTGAACCCAAGCCATGGGGCCTAACTGCAAAATGTACCTTTCCTGACACTGGAAGCCTGATACTGATATTAAACATTGTATAACTGAAAATATTATAGATTCAGAAAATTTCAAAAATAGTTTTGGAGAATGACATAAGGTTTTCATTAAATATTTGTGAGCACTACCATTTACTCTTATGATCATTTCATAAGAGAAAGAAAGGACCATCTTAACAAATCCTCCTCTCAGCAGAGCAGGAGGGCCTGAAGAACAGTCCTTCCCAGGAAAGAAAAGTCGCCCCCTGAAATGGGACATATTCGTAGCCATTCATTTGGCAAATGGGCCTCGAGTGCCCAATGAGTGTCCAGTGGAGAACGAAACAGACCTAGTTCCTGCCATGGAGAACTTGCATTCCAGTGGGCCAGGCAGTCATTTAAAAAGTAAACCAAAAAATTATATAATTACACATTTGTTAAGTGCTTGGAAGGAATGAGCACAGCCCCAGGACAGAGTGAAAACAGGGGACGGCTCTCCCAGGAGAGGAGGCAGCCTGTGCAGGGGCGGCAGAGGCCAGGCACTAAGCCCAACTCTGAGGAAGAGAGGCGCCCCGAGGAGGAGGAGGAAAGTGGGGAGTCCAGTGGCTGCCAGGATGTTGTAAAGTTCAGGGTCAAGAGGAGCCTGCAGAAAGCAGCCCAGGGTTGGTGGAAGCTTGGCTTCTGCTGGACGAAACCACAGGAAGATCTGAAGCTGGACTGTGATGGTGCTCACATTTCATGGGATAGGCAGGGAGGGAGGCCAACTTGGAGGCTCTTGAGGCAGAGAGCTCAGGGGGGCCACTGTTAGGATCAGGGTAAATGGAACTCAGTGCGGGGTGGTGGTGGTGGTGGTGGTGGTGGTGGTGGTGGTAGGAGGAGTCAGTGTCTATCCCAGGAAACCAATCAGGACAGTTCAGGAGGCAGCATCTCCCAGAGCAGGGGAGGGAACCACTGCAAAGGTGAGGCTGGAACTGACAGCCATGTAGCCCGATAGAAGGACAGGGGTTACAGATCCCAAGATCATGTAGGACGGGGCTCCTTCACTGGAGCAGCAGCCTCACAACAGGCTGAGTATCCTGCTGCGCCCTCCTTTGCAGGGCCAGAGCTGGGAAGGAGTTTGCCAGTCTCCCTCCCTCGCACCACACCTGTGGTCTGCTGCCTGTGGCCCCTGACTCTGAACCAGGCCAAGGTTGCCCATTGCAATGTCCTTCCAGGTCTGTTGGGCAGAGGGAGAGGGTGCCAGATACCCCTGTAAGAAACTGGGAGAGGGCACAGGCTGGTTTGCAGCCTTGGGCCTGAGCAGGAGGGGAAAAGGCCAGGTAGGCCCCTTTCCTGAGGAGAACCCCTGGGGAAGAGAAGGAAGGTTTTTCTCACCCTGTGGGCAACACTTGGAAACATCCCACTGAATCCCTCAGGACCTCAGTGTTTTTTTATCTAGAAAATCAGACTAAATGAGTTAGTGATTCCTTCCAGCTGTTTCTACTGTGATCTTCCTGAGGGCCCTCTGAGTACATTCCTCAGAGTCTCGGACTCCTCTAGAACCCAGCTTTCCTCACTGGCGCCCAGACATGGGACAGAGGCCCTTGACCAGGGTGCGATGAGTTTGGGTTGGCACACAGGCAGGGAAACCTACACCCAGGACCTGTGTTGCTATGAGCATTTGCCTCCCTCCTTGCACACAGGGACTCTGGGGTCCAGGTAGTGGGCGCACCAGATCTTGGGAGAGGTTTTTCTCTTTGCTGGTCAAACCTGACTCAGTCAGGGGTCTCCAAATGAAAGGAAATTGGTGAGCAATCTCCATGCCTTTATTTTGCTTTCCAGATGAACAGGAAAAGGCCAGTGAAACCTCAGCAAGACAATGCATTCCCTTTCCTCTCTCTTGGCTTCTTTCAAAACCTAATGAATGAGAATAAATTGTGCATGCAGGTATGTCTGTGATATGTTCATTTCTGTAATGAGGAGACTTAAAGACACATTAACTATAGTATTTCTAGTTGCTTTTTAGGCAAGAAAGGATGGTTTACATGAAGCCAAGGAAATTCTGTCTTACACAGGAGGTCTTATAATAATATAATAAACTGGTGTTGGCAGATGGCTGTACTGGCTTAGCTGGCACTGGCTGGGTAGACACTGGGCCACTGCCCCTTCCTGGATCATCTCCTGGAGCAGAGTTGGGGATCAGTGCGGGATAAGGAAAGGGGGCATGGGAAGGAGGTCCCACATCTGGTTCCTGACCCCAGGGTGAGGCTAGTCCATGGCCACTTGGGCCAGCAGCTCTGAGAAGCTTCCTTTCCTCTCAGGAGCCCCTTATCTCCTTTGACCTTTTTTGTTCCTTTTCTTAGCATCCTGATTCCTGAAGTTTCATTAAAGCCTCTACATTCAGAGAGTCCCTGTCTTTAGGATTTAGAATCACTTCCCCTTATTCCTTTGTCTCTTTCCTTTCTGAAGATGGTAGGGAGTCCTGGGAGAATTTTAAGGAAAATCATTAGAAATCAACATAAAGCCCATGTGAAAAATACAAGTCAGTGAGGACACAGAAAATTTGAATTCAGTTCCAAGTTAGTGTCCTCAGAAATTACCTTATATAAAAAATCCCAGTGGACACCTCTGAAATAGAGTAGGGTAGGTGGCTGTTTTGGAAACACACAGGTTTTGTAGTTTTGATATTATTTATATGACATGGCACTAAAGATGGCTCCTGGCCTTGGCTAAAGACACTGGCTACTGGGATAACCCCATGTTCTAAGGGGCATTGTAGGGTATTAGTTCCTGAGTAAGCTGGGCTCTCCCAGTCCTGACTGTCCTAGAAATGGCTGCTAGTGATAGACGGTTCAAGACTGTCCCCAAAGGCAAGAGGGAGGAAAAGACCACCAATAGGAACCGTTTCCAGGGGAAGTGCTGTCCAGTGAGGCCTTGTGTTGGGAGCTCCTTCCGGCACTCCAGGGGAGTGGCTCCAGTATGCTTTGGGGTGTGGTTCATTTCCTTCCCCACTTGAGATATTGCTTTTGCATTTATTTTTTTTAAAAATGTAGTAAGTAATCTGCAAGTGAGTCAGTAGCTGATTTCTATTACTCGGGAAAATCTGGCATTTTCTTCTAAGCATACACAACATATGACCTAGCATTTGTACTTCTAGGTATTTACTCAAGAGAAATGAGCACATATGTTGACCAAAAGGTTTATACATAGATGTTCATAACAGCTTTATTCATAATAGTCCCAAGCTGGAAACAGTCCAAGTATCCATCAGCCAGGGAATGGTAAGCAGCTTGCAGTACATCCAAATAATGAAATGCCACTCCGTGATAAGCGGGAGCAAACCATGGACACGTGCAGCAACATGTGTGGATTTTACTGAAAGAAGCAAAATAGAAAAGAATATGTAGTATATTTCCATGTATATGACATTTTAGCAGAGCTCATCTGTGAAGGAAAAATCAGAAGAGTGGCTTTTACAGTGAGGTAAGAAGAGCAGGGATTAACCAAAAAGGGATATAACTAATTTTCTGGGGTTATGGAAATGTTTATATCTTGACTGGAGCGATGGATACCTGGGTGTGTACATTTGTCAAAAAACAACCAACTGTTCATTGTTATGTGTGCATTCCACTGGATATAAATCATGCCTCTGTAAAGCTGATTTTATAAAAATTAATAAACACTAAGAAATAGGTTTCCTTTTAAGAATTTCTCAGAATAAAGGGATTTGTGTGCTGCCAGTCTTGGGTACATCCATTTGGCCAAGGCTTGGCATCACCAGAAGTTAAAGCATTGGAGACTTTCAGAGAGTGCCTGCCTGATTCTTTCCGGTAGCCTCCTCCTGTAGCTCATCAAAGGCTGTTTATGAAATCGCAGATAAGACTGTTATTTGTATTGTGTAGTCCCATAATGAGGAGACAGAACAGCATTTCATGTACATGGTGACATTTTCCCATTTTCTGGATGTTTCTTCAGGTTGGCCTGACCCTTTGACATGCGTTCACTACCTGATTCTTTAGTGGGAGAATTCTGCATCCATTTTCCACAGTCTGCACCATATATAAAGAGCTCAGAGGGAGCTGTGTGCAATTAATTTGCCTCTGAAACCCCCTCACTACTGCCTCCTCCTCTTCTGGCTGTTAGTACATACACTGAGCCATAAGAGGTGTGCCCTGTGCGATGCGCAGTGTTCTTAGCTTTAAATAATGTTCATCGTAAGCTAATCAAGTGGGCATTTTCTGAGCTTTCAGTGCACTTATGTGCTGGGCAAGGAGTATGGTATGCAATTAAATCCTAAACTCCAGACCTGGAAAAGGTTGTAGGGATCTTTTGGTGAAGCTCTTTGTTTCAGATGGTGAATAACCATCATCTGTACAGGTAAAGTGGCAAGGTGAAGTAGAGAACCAATAGGTCCACTTTATTACTTATTTCAGTAATAGGGAATCTGGAAGATGTGGTCAGAGTGGTTGTAATCAATCTTGTTCTCATTCTTCTGGACTGTAACACACACAGTAATTAGTGAGTTTTTCATACGTCCCAGGAGCATGTGGCTTTAAATAGTTCAGGTGTACTAGCTCATCTGAAATTGATATTGGTCCCAATGTACAGACTTGGAACTAAAAAGCAGAGTAATTAAGTAGCTTTCCCATAGTTACACAGCTACTGACAGTGATGGTAGTATAGTAGTCAAGATCCTAACCAAACCCACTAATCTGGCTCCATCCACCTTTCCCTGAACTATAACTATACTCTACTATCTTTGTCAAGTGCGTGATAAAACCCAAAGATTCTGTCGTCTAATTGGTACCAGGAAGCTGTTCCTCAAAAAAGTAACTTTCTGCCCGTTGCCTTACATCTTATTATTTTACTAACAAATAAGTGAATTTCTTTTATTAAATTTAAACATCCTATTGATTGTGACATCAATTATAACTTTAAGGTAGACAGCAGGGTGCATTTGGAATTTTAAAATATGAATGGGAATTTTGAATGTTTTGTTTATTCGCTTATACATTTATCCAGCAAATATTTATGGAATACTCAATGTGGTGGGCACCGTCTGGTGCTAGAAATAAAATGACTAATTAAATGCAATCTCTGATGAGGAGATGGACAGTGAATCAGAATTTTGCGCATATGGTTATTTAATTATAAAGTTCCTGAGGGGCTCAGTAATCGTTGGTTGAATGAGTGAGCTGACGGATGGATGGATCACCCAGCTTAGGTTTCTTTGGAGAAGTGACATTTCGGCTGAGGTTATAGTGAGGGAGCAGGAGTCAGCCAGATGAACACAGAGGTTGAGGGCTGATCACCGTGACCACAGCATCCTCCTTGCTAGAGTCACAGGGATGCCTCAGTGTCCTTGTCTCAGCATTCTGCCTGAGGAAAACCTGCTCTTGAATTCACACACACATTCTGCTTTTATTTTTCTACATTCTGCTTATTTCAGATGTATTTAGACATTGTTTAGGTTGTCTCTTCATTGTCATCTGAATGTGGTGTCTAAAATGGTGTGTTCCTTAGTAATGTGTTTTATAATGGCTCAAGCCAATTTTTTTTCCCTCCGCGAGGAACAGAGTTCCAATTTCCTGGTGAAGGTTAACAGAAGTATTTCTACTACACAAAAATGTATTTTTCCAACCTTATTGAAGTGCAAGTGGCACATAAAAACTGCACTTATGTAAGTGTAAAATTTAATGAGTTTGGACGTATGCATACACCCATGATACTGTCTTCACAAGGCAATAAACAGGCCGCACCTCCAGGAGTTTCCCAGTGTCCCCTTACTTTTTGTTATTTTTTCAAAAATTTACTTTCTGGATAAGATTGTTGAATTTATGTGTTGCATAAAGAAAAACACTTGTGTATGGAGAGAGGAATCCGTTATATAAGCAGCATTTTGGTTGGTTGGGAGTTTCTACTTTGGTGTCACATGGAAATTCATCTGTCTTTGTGATAAAAATTAGTCCTTGAACATCCAGTCTCAGGTGTGGCTTCTCTGGGCTCTGGGTCTCTGTGGCAGTCACGTTAGTTAGTATCTCTTAAGGATAATTAGCAACCAGAGTAGCTGAATTCTCTTAGCTTTTGGACCTTTGATTACATCACTCAGATTTCTCTGTGTTGTGAGGTGATCCCCTTATTGGGGTTGCCTTTAGGAATCATTATTGTCCCAGAGTCATCAGCAAGCAGGTTGATGGGACCACTCACACTCATTTTCCTCCTGATGTGGGCAGTAACGGGGTGTGGAAGTTTAACAGAAGGGAGACTGGATGCTGGGGAAGAGTAAACCATCAGAATTGCTGGGTTCAACCCCAACTTAGCTAGGGAATAAGCTCTCTGACCTCAGGCAAGTTATTTGATGTACTGAATTTATCTGTAAAAGGAGGGAATTACTATTTCTTGTTCAGAGTAGTTGATTTAGTGGTAATTGCTTGCAGATGACTAAGCCTACTCAGAAATGTGTAGTCTGTATCAAAGAGCATTGTCTTTCTTCATCTGAATGTATCTGTCCATTTCCGGCCACACTCAATTCTTACAAATGTGTTAAATTTAGGATCCAACTTCTTAGTTTCAATTTGACAGATGCGGAACCCTGAATCACAAAGTGATCTACCCAAGGTCACACCACCAATTAATTGTGAAAGCTAGAATTACTGGGGTAAATTTACATACAGTGAATGCAAAGATCTTAGGTATACCATTAAGATCAGTTCTCACACACTCCCACACCTGAGAGACCTGCACTCCATTGGGGAACCAAATTTAGAATCATTCTTTTTGCTATAAGTGCAGTTATTGAAAGCACAGAACATAAATGGGATTTTAGCTTCCACTTGGGAAGACTCATTTCCCAGCTTTCCCCCAGTTTCCCAAAATGGTACTCGGTATCACTTCTCTTTGCCTTTCCTTTCCAGAATTTACCACATTCCCAAAACTTGTGTTGGTCTTTGATATGGAGTCAGATTTCTACCCAGTTCAGGCAAGTAGAAGTACATGCGGACTCCAGGTTGTACAGGTTGGGTGTCCCCAGTGCCTCCCTTGAGAGCCGCACTTGCTCCTGCTGTCTTTTACTGCTGTCTCCACCCTTCTCACCTTGCCCACAAGTCGCAGCCTTGTTCCTGCCTTGTGTGGCTTACTCTCAGCTTTGCAGCAGTAGCACGGCTTCCAAAGTGGCAGACCTGGTAACTATAGATGCTGGGTGACGTCTATATGATTCTGTGTCTGGAAAGCCTAAGGGGGACACTGCGAAATTCCTCTTCTGTTGACTTCTAGGAACTGGAGGAGATAAGCTTTTCAGGATGTTTATGTCCATTCTATCTTAAGTCAGTCTCTCTCTCTCTCTCTCCCTCCTTCCTTCTCTCCTTCCTTCTTCCTTCTCTCCTTCCTTCCTTTGTTTCTTTCTTTGTTTCTCTCTCTCTCTCTCTCTCTCTCTCTCTCTCTCTCTCTCTCTCTCTCTCTTTCTCAATCTCTCTTTCTTTCTTCCCACTGTGGTTCACAGTAACTGCAGCTACAAGCACTGTACTTCAGGTTGCTGCCCTGAAAGGGAACCCGCTTATCCTCCATCTGGATCTGGAGATTCATGAAACTTGTCTGTGCATCAGCAAAGTTGGGCAGTGGTGAGCTCTCTTGTCTCCAAGAATCCTTATCTGATTCCTTTGCCTGACTCCTGTAACCAGTCTCCTGGCTTGCCCTTCAAGGCTGTTTTCACAATAAGCTGCCTGTCTTTATTGAAATCTACATTTTTTTGCCCTGATCAACCTGTACTTTATCTCCTGGACTCAGTGTTTCTGTAGGAACAAACTAGGAGGGAATGGGAAATGTTGAGAGCCAAGCGGAAATGGGATGGAGACGCATGCATGCCAGGAAATTGGCAGTGGACCGAATGTTGGAGAAGGAGGACAAGCAACGGGAGAGGGGAAGGGAAAGAAATGACTTAGTTCTTACACTCTGAACATAGGTATTGAAGCATGTGCAGAAGGGTGAAAATGATTAATTCCTGCAGGACTTCAGCAGAAGAAAGGGGTGGAATTGTGGATTTCTGAGTGTTTATATCCTGTCTCCATAGCTGCTCTGAACCTGTGGTCTGATAAACTCTTGGAGAGCATTTAGAGCAAGCGAGGCAGGAGGGAGAGCGGACACTAATCAGTTATTTGTTTGGACAGACAGTTGTGTCTTTCACTGCTGTTTGATAAAGCATCAACTGAGATGTTAATTCTTCTCTGAACCAAAATTAGGACACATCACCTGCGTGCTTCTGTTTCCAGCTGATGTCTCATAGTCTGGATGGTTTGGCCTTTTGAAGTTCTCCTAAAACTGTTGTAACCATCTCGTTCTGATCTTACCCACTTTTCTCCATGACACCAACCTGTGTCATAAAGTCTGACAATGCACTTCTACCTCACAGCCACTACGTTTCAAACTTCAGAACTGCATCCTCCCAATCACCCATATCCCTTATGGAAGGTGTCTCTGAGAGCTGTGGACATTTGCTTTGGAGTAGCCTCCAGACCTGCTGCTTTGGCTGCCAGCCAGGGCTGTTGTAAATCTTCCTGGTGTTCATGGTTCTCTCTTTTACTCTGCATCTCCACCAAAAGCTGAAGTCTTTAAGATTTTCCTGTAATCATGTTATTCTGCTGTTCACAAGTCTTCAGCTGCTTATTGGATCAAGCCCAGACTTCTGTGTGTGAATTCAGACCTCTCTGAAGTCTGACCTTCTTCCTCCCCATCCAGGGCCGCTCACACAATCTCTCTCCATGAGCAGCAATAGACGCAGCACAGGTGGAGCTCTAATTCTTCCCGGCCTGCTCTCATGGCACCCCAGATGCCAGCTCAGGTCCTGTGAACGCCCTGAGTTCCTCTCACCCTTCAAGGTGAAGATCAGTCTGTTTCTCCACAAAGCCTTCCTTGCTTTCTCCTAAACAGGCCAACTGTGCTCCGGGGCCCCTGGTGGCACTCACTGGCCAGAATCCCTTTTGACTCCTGACTTACTGCATGGCACCAGTATCAATCCTTGGTTCCATCATGTGCTCTTAGAAAATAGTAGTGAGGTCTTAGGCTTCTTTTGTCGTCAGCCCTGGGGCCAGGCCTGGTACAGTATGCTCACAGGTCTTCCTAAATCTTCCCGGAGGGATTGAAGTGAATCACTCAGACAAGTTACAGAATGGCTTTGCAGATTTGCTGCCGTGTTGAGGGCGGCCTGTGGGTTCCCTTTGGAGCCCTTAACCACTCTGCCTGTGACTGGCTCTGCACTGCACACAGCTCTTGCCATTCCCCTTAGGGGCCAGCTGCAAGGCCTCGCACCCTCTTAGTGAGGGGTTTTGCTCCATTTGCCAGGAACCTAATCCTAGCTCTGCTGTAATCTGATCCCATGTGCCTGCTGGAAAAATGTTCTTTTGGCTTTATGTTGGCTGCCAGTTTTCCTGCTCTCCTGTTCTCAGGTTTGTGTGCCTAAGGTGTGCCCACAGGAAAGACAGCCAGCATCTCAGTCCACATGTGACTCCCTCCTTGGAGGAGGAATCTGAGAGATATGCGTGTTCTGTCTCTAATGGGACAAACCCAGCAGAAATATACTGGGACAGCGGAAAGCAGGGACATTTCAGGGGGAAAATCCTCTTCATGAAAATTCAGAAAGTCCTCTGAAAACACTTCAGCATTCTTGCTGGGGGAAGAAGATAGACATTGCTTTCTGTTCCAGGACCATTGTCCTAAGAGCAGACAGTGAACAAATCTCAACTGAGGTGTCCTTTACCCTGCATAGCAGCAGCAGTCTGCAAGTCCCACAGGGCTCTGACCACCTCAGAGCAAAATCAGTGTGTCAGTAGCAGTCAGGGGAAGGAGGCTGTCATGTGCCAAACTGTTATACCAAAGCCAAATGCAAAGTAAGGAATAAGTAATACGAATATGGCTTGAGGTGAACAGGCCACTGACCATACCTTGGAAGTCTTTGTGCTACACCGACTTTGATTGTGAGAGTGTCTGTGGAAGCAGGTTTTGGTCTATGATCCTCAAAGGCTTTCTGCTTTGTCAAAAGGAAAACTTCAGGAATTCCCCATGGTAGCATGTTTAGTCCACCTGAGGCATAGCCATGGTGACCCCACTTTTCTCTCTGATATAATTCACAGGTCCTTATGCAGAAGCTTCTGAGACAGGGCTAGCATGAAATTCACCTGGGGAAACAGGGGAGCTGCTGATGTAGGGAGGGGTGGTCATCAGATCTGTCTGCCAGGCTGCTTCTTTATGAAGCTTGCTTACTATCAATGCTAGTCGGAGCCAGAATTGAGTCATCCCAGATGAGGAAGGACTACAGCTCATCCATTTCCACTTTCTAGAAGGGAAAGAGATGTCCAGTTTTCTGATGTGTGGCCATATACCCTGCCCTGCCCTTCCCAGAGAGGAGTTCACTTCAAGGCCTTGGATTCTGTGCCTGTGATTATGCAAATGGACTTCTTTTTAAAACATGGACAGGCAACTCATGAGAGAAGTAATGAAAAATAGTTTGACTTCCTTGGTAATAAAAGAAAGGCAAACTGAAACAGTACGATGCTGTTCTTTCCTTTACAGATTCGTAGATTTTCTAAAAGGTTTCTACTCCAGCATAGACAGGAGTCTGGGAAATGCGCTCACACCTATTTTTGGAAGAGTGTTTGCAGTGTGTGTTAAAATCCCTAAAACTGCGTCTCCCTTTTGACTTGGCAGTGGCATGTCTAGTGCTTTTTTATGGCTTTCTTATTAGACATTGAACTCAGGGAGTACTGAGCTACATCTCCGGCCCTTTTCACTTTTTCCCTTTGAGACAGGGGCTCACTAAATTGCCTGAACTGTTGGTCCTCCTGCCTCAGCCTCTCCAGTAGCTGGAACAGCAGTTTTAATGCTTTATAAGAAAAAGATTTTTAGTGTTTTATTTTAAAGAAACTATTGTGTTTTGTGGGAACCCATAAAGGTATTCTTAGCCAAAGTGTTTATAATGAAGCACAAGGAGTAACCAAGCTTCTGCCAATAGGGATTGAGTCAGGAAGAGTGCTACCTAAGTATTAGCTGGGCATTTTGTATTAGTGAGTTCACTTCATCTTCATGGTACTGCTACAGGGTAGCTTCTTGGTCTGGCAATTTTACACCTAGAATGACTGCACCATGAGAGATGAGTAACCCCAGCAAGATGCCACCACCAGTGGCTGAGGATGGAGATGAACGGGCCTGGGGTGGTGTCTTTCCAGACCCTAGGTCTTTATCTCTCTGCACCACAGCATCTTATGGAAGACGGGAGAAATAGAAAATACATACTAAGCAGTATGCAGAAATCAATCCTACTTTATTTAAAATATCAAGGACTCCCCAAAATATACATGATACACTTTTTTAAAGTGGTTTCAAAGATCTATCATATTTATCCAAATCCTGATTTTCTGTAGCTATTGCCTATTTTTCATCCCACTCACTAAGCAAATCATCACTGAGCTCTTCCTGTGGGCCAGGTGTGGTCCTAGCCCCTCTAGTTCAGCAGGATAGAAAACTGGCCAGGCCTGGCTGGTGTGAGTTTCTGAGCCATGAGGGAGACCAATGGTAAATAAGGAAATGGAATCTGAGGGCTGGCTTTATTGATGCCAGCTGCATGCTGGATATTTTAGCTGATGCTGATGTTTCATAAATTTGCTCTTTTAGTCATTTTTCTAGCTCCTTTAATAAGCCTGGGCAGCAGGTGGCATTAATCCCATTGCAAGTAGCAAGCAATGCAGCCAAGCCTCATCTCCAACAGGGACTCCCCAGCCTGAACTCTATTCTGTTAGCCTCTCTGATCTCTCCTCCTACTAAAGTCCAGTCACACTGGCTTTCTCTCCAACCTCAGGACCTTTGCACTTGACACGTTCTCTGCTTAGACATTCCTCCTCCCACAAGACCTTTGTGTGCCAGCCTCCTCCTCATGCAGCTCACAAAAGGCTTCACTGCACTCTGGTGCTGTGTGACTTCTCTCTCCCCTTTCCAGTCACTCTGCATCATTTTGTACCACATTACCTTGTTTTATTTTCTTTGTGATCAGTGTCACTAAACACAATTTGACACTGTTTCACCCACTGGATTGAAAGTGCCATAGAAAACCTGTTACTTGTTTGTCTTATTCATTAAGTATCCTAGCACCGAGCACAGTGCACAGCACAAAATAGGTGCTACTGCAGACGGGGAAAATGGATAAATGAAGAGAGACAAACGCCTCTGGAGTAGTGGTCTCCCAGTGGTATGTGTATGTGTGGGGGAGGCCACGGGAGGTGAGATATCCCGTGTGGAGAAGTAAAATGCGATGGATAAATAGATAGATACACAGGTAGACACATAGATATATCACAGGTGGGTAGGTAACAGTGTGTCAGTCATTTTTCTCTCAGTGTCACAAAATACTCGAGCGAACCAATTTATAAGGAGGGAAAATTTACCTTGGCTTAAGATTCCAGAGGTTTTCACAGTCAGTTGGTTTGGGGCCTAAACGAAGCATCATGTCTTGGTGGGGAGTGTGGTAGGGCAAACCTGCTCATCTCATGGATGCCAGGAAGAAATCGGTATCCCACAGTCCCTTCCGAGATCATGTACTCAGTGACCGGACTTCTTTCCAATAGACCCACCTCTAAAAGTTCCCCACCACTTCCCAACATTGCCGTGTGCTAGCAACCAAACTGTCAACACCTGAGACTTTGCAGGACCTGCTAGGCTAAACTGTAACAATAGATTATAAAAATAATGAATAAACAAATGTATACTTGTTACAACTAACAGCAGCTGTGTGTGGTGATGCACATCTTTAACCTCATGAGTTGTGAAGCCGAAACAAAACAATGTTTAGTGCTCAGTAGGCCTTTGTGAATATCAGCCCCTTCCTAGGCCCTCTGCTTAAACAGGAAACCCCATGTCATTTAGAAAGGGCCTAAATGTTCAGAACAACATTGAGGATTCTTTCTTTCTTTGTTGTACTTGATAAAACTGAGCCCAGTTAAATATATTCCTCTTTATAATTTAAATTGAACTCATATAAACTGCAGCCATACTTGTTGGGGCCTTATGGATCCTTAGTTTTACCACAATACCGTCACGCCAACCCTGTTTCCTTCCCAGGCTTACCCTCAAATGGTGCTGTAGCACAGATGACTCTTGTCTTCTGAGCCTGGAGAGCTGCAGTTGGATGGAAACAGAGTAAACAGAGAGAAGCCAGGACCTTGGCTGAGGAACCACCTGTGTCTTGGGAGCAGGTCCTCTGGGGTAGAGAAGAGGAAGGCTGGGTGGCCTGTTGGGAGGAGAGGAATCAGATCAGGAAGGGAAGACTGAGTTGAGCAGAACTCAGCAGATTCTTTGGCATGCACTGCAAAAGGATTCCCTGAAGAGCTGCACAGAGAAGAAATGTGCTGTGTGCTTGGCAGGCCAGAAACCACAGAGAACCTGGCCAGGCTTTTGGAGGATTTGGGAGCAGAAAAGCAGACTCCCTAGGTGGTTATTTATAGAGCCGGCAGCAATAATGATCAGTTAGAAAAAATAAATTATAACTCAGTTGAACCTGAAATAACTTTGCTTTTGCAACCCCAGGCATTCCGCACGGGCTACTCGTGCAAGGCTCCCTCCCAGGAGTTCTCCAGGAGGCTGAGGGCTGGCCCACACCAGGCTCATTCAGGCCCTCCTAAGCTTCAGAGCCCTCTATAGGGCCACGGAGAAGGAATTTCTGGCTAGACACAGGGACCATCCTGGCTAGGTGATTCCTTTTTCTCTCCATGCACCCCACCCCTAAGTAGCTAAATCGACCCCCCTTTCCTCCTCAACACGTCCATAACGTGATTGCAGAAGGTGGTGGACCTTGGAGGGAGTGTGGAGTCCATGGCATGCTGAGTGCTGGCTTCCACACACCTCACGCGCCCGAGAGTGTGCACACCGGCTTGCTGTCAGCGTCTGTGTTTCGGCTGTAGTGAGCACTTCTGGTTGAAATGCCTTTGGAGAAGGTGGCAAGTTCAGAGGACTGCAATCTTTCATCCTGCCCTTAGCCAACAAGAAGGATCACGCCAGTGTTCACACTGAGTGCTTGGCAGCAGGGTCACCTTGAGCTTGCCCAGCCTGCCACTTGGCGTCTTGACACTTGGGCATCTGGCCTGCTCCCCCTCTCCTACCCATCTGCTCCTTTATTTCCATCCATCCATTCATTCATCCATTTGATTTTCAATCAACAAAATTTTTATTAAGTGTCTGTGATATGCCAGGTCTTGGGGATACAAAGAGAAAGGGTAAAATCCAGGAGCTGCACACTGGTGCCATGTAAGCTATTCTGGCTGTATTTTATCTGACTCTCAATATGGTGCATTAAATTTGAGGTTTCTGCTGACGCATCAAGACTGCCTGATCTCCCATGTGAATTGTGATACCCACTTTTCCCTGTGCATCTGAAGTTCTGGCTGTGTGGGCCCCCTCTTCACTGATAGCATTCCCCACATGGGCAGCTGCCCCCTTGGATAAAGCCAGCCCTTCTGAGTCATCACAGCACTGTAATTCCCTGTTGTCTGGCCTACATCAAGATAGTCACCAACCTCCCTTCTATAAACAAGCCTGAGACAGATTTTGACAACGCAGTGTGCGAACAGCCAAGGGGACACTATGAGAGGCACTCCAGACAAAGTGACAGACAAATAGGAGCTCAGAGGGGCATATGAGCAGAAAGGTGACCCTCAGCAGAGGCAGGAGTGGGGCTTTCCCACTTCTGTGGGACGTTCATGGCAACACTGTCCATACTGAAACTAGAGACCCAGGCCCTTCTGATCTGTGCCTGGCTCTGCAGTCCTTAGTGGACACCGCTCCCATGCATATGCTGGGTGCCCCATGGGTAGATCCTGGCCCCATCACCTGGGATTTGTCTGGAAGTGGAAGAGGAGAGAAGGAGGGAGAGAGATAGAGATAGAGATAGAGAGAGAGAGAGAGAGAGAGAGAGAGAGAGAGAGAGAGAGAGAATGAGATAAAGGCAGGTCTGTCTCCACTTTCAAAAGATGACAGGTGACCCTAGGTACAGTACATGTATGCATAGACAGGCAGAATAGACTTCATGGGGTTTTGGTCCTCTCTCTGGCTCTCTGGCCCCTATTTTCACTCTTAAAAGCCAGAAGCCCTTGACATGTAGGTTCCTCCTGTCCCATTTGGCACCTTCACAGACACATGTTCACTGTTGTCTGTAGGCAGGTGCCTCCACAGTTGGCATCAGCAGCCCAGAGCTGGCTCTGGAAAGTGGCAGTGGAGACTGGGCGAGGGCTCGCCTTGACCAGTTCACAGGTGCTGCAAACTCCACTGGTAAAACCAGTGGCTGGCCTGCTCCCCCAGGGACTCCCTTCCCTCATCCTTTTCCTCACTCACGCTCCACACCCTGCAAGTCCCTTCCTCTTGTTTCTGAATAATGAAATCCTTTAATCATTTAGGCCTTTGATGTGTGATAGCTTCCTGAAAACTCCCTGACTCAAGCAATCCCCAGCACCTGTTATATCATAGCAGTATTGTCTGAAACCAGACAATACATCCAAGATCCAGATGTTCCAGTAAATACAGCACTTTAGAGCCAAAAGAGAACTCAGCCACTGAAGATGGCCTCATCCTGCCTCTCCCTTTGCTCCCCATGTGCCCTCCTCGTGTGTCTCCTCTGGCAGTGAACTCTGGCATACAGCAGTTCCTGTTGTGGTGATGAATTCTCTGCCCTCAGCCAGATTGTGGGCTCCTCTGGGCAGAAACTGGCTGCTGTGCTGTGTCGTGTCAGCATCGTATCCCAGTCCTGCATACAGCTGGCTCAGCTGTTAGGGGGTAGTAACCACTCGCTGGATTGAATTCATCTCTTGGTAGAAAAGATAGGTTACTCTTTGCATGAAACTTGTCAGTAAGGTTAGCACTGAAGGAAGAGGGGCAGGAGCTTGGAGTGAGTCAGAGTGGGGAATATCTGTAACACGAAGGCATGCTATGGCCAAAGCCACATTGCCTGGGCATTAAAATCAGGTCAGCAAGCCATGCAGCCTGCTAAGGCTGGTAAGGAAGCCCTGGGAAAGGAAAGAGTACAGAGGGTGCCTGGAGGACGGTAACACTATCTGTAAGGACCTAATGATTAAGACCTAATGGCCAGACGACCCCTGGCCTCTCACAAGCGCCTGTCTCTGGATCTCAAGTATCCAGAGAACTTCAGCCAGGAGCGGAGGGCATTCCACCACGTTTTGTGGTTCAGTTCCAACAGTGATGCCCTGTGCTCCTCGGTAGCTCCTCACAGTGCCTTCTCCTGGGCTCCCTGCTGGCAGTACCACTACGGCCATCCCAGGGTTCCAACTACCCAGTCCTGGCACCCCAGGATGCTGCAGTTTTGCTGGGTGTACCAGGACTAAGAGAGGTGGCAGAGCATAACTGAGTGGCATTGTGTACCCTGAAAAATGTCGCCCATTTGGAGCCCTCCAGAGCCTACATGGTCTTGTTATTAACAACCAATCAGTAAGCAGTAATAGTCTTCTACTATCTGTGGGGTTTCCACATATGTTAAATTCTTGATTACTACAAATGCTTTAACCCTTCAATGTCCCCAAATATCTCCATTGCATATTAAAAAAAAAAAAACTGAGGCTCAGAGAGGTTTAAATGACTAGTCTGAGACTTTCACCCAAATCTTCTGACTCTGAAGCGTCTCGTTATTCCCTAACCTTGCTGCCTCCCAGACCTTATATATCCAGATAAAACTGCCTCACCAGCATCCTTTCTACATGAAACAGCAGCAGAACCGAGAAGGGACTCAACACCACCCCATCCCGGAACTCCTTGTCATCAAGAACACCAGCCTAAGGTTGCATTTTCCTTGTTTCGTGTTCTGCTAAAGCTCAGAGTCCCTCTCCTACTATTAACAATAAGAGAAATGGGAAGAAACTCCAACTTTGGGAACCACATTGGGAGAAGATACTTAGCGTTTTAAATTCTCCTGTGTTACTCAGCAGACATGTGTAGGGAGCCTGCTGTGTGCCAGGCGCTGTTCTGAGTGCTGGGGTTATGATGATGAATGAGACAGATAAAGGTCGTCACTTTTTAGAACTCATACCCTAGTGTTCGTGGTACTGTGCAAGTCAATGTGAGCAGAATGTCTTGGGTAGAGCAAGGAGCTTACAGAAAGAGGAGAAGGCTGATGGATAGGAGGGCTGCAACGGCAGAAGGTGCAAGTGGGAACAGCGTAGCCACGGAGATTTCAGGGCAAACATACAAGCTATTGCTCAGTGGCAAAAAAGAGGAAACTTGAGCTCAACGTGAGAAAGTTAGGTAAGAAGGCTTCTGGCAAGAGAGACCAGCAAAGGCTAAGGTTAGAGTACAGCTCATCATGCAACATTAGGAGACAAGATTCTGTGTGGTAGAGTCTGTGTGCTGTTGTCACTGTGTTCCTGCAACCCTGTGCCTGGTGCGAGGCGTGATCTGGGACCCTCTGCAAGTATTGGGAAAACCCTGAGGAAGCCATTCAGAGGGTAGGTGTACCATCGAGGAGACTCACAGCTGAGATCGGAGAGAACCAGGAACTCTTCTATTCCAGCCTGACTAAGAAGTGACCATGGTGTGTATTAAGGAAGAAGAAGCCTAAATTCCTGACCACACTCTTTATCCTTGGGATTTCAGTAATGGTGGGAGGTTTTCTAAGATTCCATAGTTATTATTTTTTAAACAATTTATTTTTACTAGTTTGTATTTGCAGTACATAATAATACACTCATCATGGGGAGTTGGTGCATGTAGTACATTAGTACATCTTAATTCTATTTACTTCCATATTTATGATTTCGAGAACGTGTTGGGGTTTCCAGTTTATGTTCTACTGTTGACTCATTGTTTCCTTGATTTGCTTACTTTCCATGAACTTTGTCTAATTAGTACTGTTTTAAGTGAAATAGATTAGATAACTGCTAAGATTCTTAATCTTAAAAGAATTGATCAACAGTTTTCACTATGGCACAGCTTTTCTGCCTTTGCTTTGTGTGACCTTAGAGTGCTGGGTGAAAGTGAGTCATTGGTAGATCCTTTAATGTAAGACAAGTGCTTGATATAAACTAGTGGTTCTTAAAGTTTCCAGACTGCAGCAGCAGCACCTGGAAAGTTGTCAGAAACACAGATTGCCAGCTTTCACTCCATTGCTGCTGAATCAGGAATCCTAGGCATGTAACCACAATCTGTGTTTTAATAAGATGTCCAGATGATTCTGATGCGTGATAAAGTCAGAAGCCCACTTGTGTAGAGTGGGTACCTCAAGATTTGGAGCTAGGAGAGATAGTTTCTTACCTTCTAGTTCTTGTCATAGCTATAGCATATGGTTGCATTTGTGTAACATTTATCTGAGCCAGCTTGGGACACTGTCCTGTGGCTGTAATACAGGAGGAAAGCTCCTGACTCATACTGAGGTTGGGCCCTTGTACTCTTGCCTGGTTTCATGTCCAACACACATGGATACACGTTCTGGTAGGGCAGGCACTTGTTTGGAGGGAAGTCTTCGCAAGGGGTAAGCTCACTCCAGAAGCTTCACTGAAAGTGCTGCAGGATTTGCTTCTATGGAGATTGAGTGAAGTAGAATAGTATGTTAGCTTTTTGTTGCTGGGACCAAATACCTAAAAAAACATTTAGGGGAAGACAGTTTTGTTTTGGATCATGGTTTAAGAGGGTTTGGTTCATGGTCACTTGGTTCCTTTGTTTCTGGGCTAAAGTGAGACAGAGCTTCATGGTGGAAGGCTTTGGCAGAGGAAAGCTGCTCACTTAATGGCAGCTGGGAAGGGGAAAGGGAAGGAGAGAGAATGAGACAGACAGAGAGAGACAGATGACAGAGAGAGAGAGAGACAGAGACAGAGACAGAGATTGAGGTATGGGGCAAGGTATGTCCTTAAAAGGCATTTCCTTAGTAACCTACTTCCTCCCACTTCCTAATAATCCATTCAGCTATGATCTCATCAATGAATTAATTGATTAATGAGGTTAGCACCCTCATGGTGCAGTCAACTCTCTAGGCACCACCTCTGAACATTGATCAAGCCTTTAGTACATGAGTCTTTGGGGGGAAATTTCATATTTAAACTATAACAAGAAGTTTGTTGACTATGGTTAGTCTTCGTGTTTTGGCAAAGTATGAAATTGGCCTGGGTAGGTAAATTTGCTTGCACTTGCATTGTGATAATTGGTGTGATGAACGCTCTTGGGTTCCTTCCAAAAAGTAGGCTGGGGACCCTGCTGTACACTGACTTTGCAGTTCTGGTCCAGTTTGGCTTCCCTCATCTCGCCGTCCACTCGTAACTAGAATGAGGTGACGGGAGGTCCAGATCACCCAGCACTGCCCCGTGTTTCCCCTTCCTATCCCTCTCAGTCTGGTGACTCGGATTTGGCCCTGCGTTGCCCACTCCTGCTGCATCTTACCCAGTCGAGGGATGAAAGGTCTTGGCACCTTCCTGAAGCATGAGAAGAAAGGAGGTTCTGAAAGCACAGATCCAAGACCACCAGAGGCCGAAGACACCGATCCCTGGAGGGGCCACTCACACACCGCCAGGAGCCAAGGAGAGCTGGACCTGGAGGAACATGGACCCAACAAGGATGGAAGTAAGTTTATTTCTCTGGTGGGCTTCAGGGTCAGTAGAAGTAGAGGGGCTGGGAGGCGGGGCTGGGAGGACCTCCTCTGGGCCAGAAGGTAGAAACTAGGAGGCAGATGGGCATAGCAGGAAGTGACAAGGCCATGGCAAAGAATCTCCAGCCCAGGCTGGCCTCGCCTGTCTGCTCACGCCTTCTGCCCTTCCTTCTGTATTCGCTCATGCTGCTGTTCCCTGCTTGCATCCCTCCTTCCTCCCACCATTCTATCTACCCTCCCACCCATGTCAACCTGTGTGGGCTCTTGCTCCTCCCCCAGCTCCTGTCGTAGCCCTCCCATTCCCTTCTCATGCTCCTCGTCAATCATTGCTGCCCGTGATTGACAGGATATACACAGGGCAGCAGAGTCCAATTGTGATAAGCACTCTCCCTTTTGCAGATACCAGCAATCCCAAAGGTCATCTACATCTGTGCCCAGGGAGCTATGTGGGGCCCACTGAGTGGAAGATAATGCAGCGGCTGCTCTGTCACTTTGCAACTGCAGAAGCTGGAACAAGGGCCCAAGAAGCCAAAGAAGCCACACGAGTCCAGTTCCAAAGCTGTCTGAATGACCCTGAGAGAACTGCCTACCAAATTATGACCAGTTGTGCCAACAGACGTTGAGAAGAAACCTTCTGCCTATTGGCTCTCATCATACCTGGATACCACTGCTCTTGGGATCTGGACCATCTTCTATGTACCTTTGAGCATCAATTCCTGTTTCAGATGTGGGAGTTCCAGTCTACTCTTTCCATGAGAAAACCTTCACTTTTTCATCTTCTGGAGTTCTGGATTAGACTGTCTTAGCTGGAACCAGGTTACGTTAGGCTAAATGCACCTCAAGGCATTTCTGTGTCTCAGAAGTTGTCAAGTGTCCATCACACATGTTTCATTAGTGACCAGACATGGCCTGGTCAGTGTTTCTCACAGTCAGCTCTACAGTGTCTTTGTCCCATCCCCTGTGTAACTCAGGTGAGACTGCCCAATGGTGAGTTCTCTCCTGATATTGTAGATATGGAGAAAAGTGTGGCTTTGATGGCCTGCCATTGTTGTCAGTTTTGAGGCAATTAGAGCCCGGCTCCATCCAGGAAGGAAAATGACTCTGTACTCTCACACTCTTCCTCTTGCCTCTTGTGTCTGTCTTAATCCAGGAGAACTGTGCTTTTCTTTTTCAGTTAAAAATAATTGTGGCTGTTTTCATTATTTAAAAACAGTTCATGCTTATTACATAAACATCAGAAATATAGACAAATAGAAGACAAAAAACTACCTCCAAATTTTATCCCAAAGACAAGATAGTCACTGATTCATGTAGTTACACAGTATCACATGCATACATATTGTTTATATATTTAAATGTAACTGTAATGGCACAATGCCATTTATATTCTTTGATAACACATGTCATTTGAAGTCTTAGGAATATATTTCTATAGCAACCAGCCCAGCTCTACTGGAATTATAAAAATACTCGATTATATAGCTATACTATATTTTATCTCTCATAGTTTAGGTTATTTCCTACTTTCATATATTGTCATTAATGAACATGGTTTTAGTTTAATTTTCATATAATTATTTCCTTAAGGTGAATTTTTAGAAGGATATTGAAAGATGAGCGGTAAAGATTACAAAGATTTCCAAATCTGGAGCCAGCACTAACTGCTCAGACCCAAATGTGTTAGAAGTAAGGGCCATGAGCCAGGCGTGATGGCTCATGCCTGTAATCCCAGCACAAGGGAGGCTGAGGCAGGAGGATTGTTGCGAGTTCGAGACCAGCCTGGGCTATAAATTGAGCTCAAGACCAGCCTGAACTGCATAGCGAGACCTTGTCTCAAAAAGATTAAAAAAAAAGAAGTAAGGGCTGTGGGAAAGCCATACAGCCCTTTCCGAGATGCCTTTCCATATTTACACCTGGGCAGCCCTGACTTCCTTCATCTTGCCCAGAACAGAGGATAGCCCTCAGTGAAGGATGAGGAACAAGTAGTGAACGAGAGAGCAGCACTATCAGTTTGGGTTTGGTTTTTGGGTAAACCTCACACTTCCTCTTTGGATGCTGAGAAATGACTGTTCATTCATTACCCATTTTGGAGCAGGCATTGCTTTCAGATGCTAGACAAGAGGCTGAGAAGGCATAGATGGATTAAATAGGGACTCTTCTCTCAGGAATAGCACAGCTTAGGGAAGACCAGTGATAGATAGCATACATTTACTCCATGGTTAAGTAAGAGGAGTAATATCAGTAATTTAGTAAGATCAGTAATATATTTCAGGGCAGAAATTTGGAACCATCTGAAAGTCCCACGTGGAATATATGCGGTACCTGTAATCTACTGGCCTATTCATTGTAGCTTGGGTGTGTCCTTTGGTGGTGAGACTTGTTCATTTGTGGTCATCCTCGCTGGACCCAACCTTCGTGAAGGCACTGCTGGTGTCTTTCCTTTGCACCTATAGCAAGCTGGTACCATATTATACCGCGCCTTCTGAAATCTGTTCAATGCAAAATTCAAATTGGAGGAAACAAAATTAAAGGTAAAGAGATTCATGAGTTGAAACAAAGTCTCAATGTTTTATGTATGTAAGAAAATTTGAATTAATTCATATCCTTCTGCCTGATAGAAACTTTCTCAGATATTTCATTATAGAAGAAACAGTCACATTCCAGAAAATGTGGGAACTAGAGAAAGGGAGCATTATCACTCCATCTCACCATCCTAACCCAGGGCATGGCCTTCGCCCTGAAGAATTTTTATTGAGATGGTGTTGAAGACAACAGCTAAGGATTTTGTGAGATTTTCAAAGTTTCTCATCCACAGTTTTATTGTTAATTAAATATGTTTGGTAGTAAATCACATTCATTTGTTTAAAATTCAAATAGAGTTGTTTAAAATTCAAATAAAAAGAATAGACTGAAAAGTCCATGAGGCCAGCCATCTATTACCCAGAGACATCCTGGTTCTCATTGTCCCGTGTATCCTTCTAGAGTTTTTGCACATGCAAAACCATGCAGGTTTATAAAATATAAATGTCTTCTAGAAGGCTTTGGCAAAACTGTTATCAAAGGTTCTAAATTTAGCTAAACTGTCTTCATTAATTCTAATGGCAGCCCAAGGTACAGATGAAGAAAAGAAGAGGGCAGAGAAGAGGGAGAGAGAGAGAGAGAGAGAGAGAGAGAGAGAGAGACAGAGACAGAGACAGAGACAGAGACAGAGACAGAGACAGACAGAGACAGAGACAGAGAGACAGAGACAGAGAGGCAGAGACAGAGACAGAGAGACAGAGACAGAGAGAAGGGAAATAGGTGATTGTTACAGAGAGAGTGAAATAACAATCTTTCATTTATCCAACTAGTATTTACTCTACATCCAGGTGATACAGGAATGAAAATATTCCCTTGGTGGGAATTATTTTAAAAATGGTGATAAGCAGTACACATAATCAGAAGTAAATTATAAAGTCTATCGGAATAGGTACAGCAGAAGAGGAGCATCAGAAGAGAGTGGTTAGAGAGGGCTTCACTGAGCAGCACTGATGCAGGTGAGAAAGTTGGCCCTGCAGATACTCAGGGACAGAGCACAGAGGAGGGACAAGGCAGAGGGAGGCCTTGTAGGGGAAGTCAAGGCCTGGAGGTCTCCACAGCCCCCCGCCCCGGCTCTGTCTGCTCCTGGGAGCTGCCCACAGCTGACCTCCCGCTCCCTCCAGGGTTCTGTCCATAGTGCTAAGGTTACTGTCCACTAGCCGTCAGTTTGTTCTCTCTCTAAATTTTTATTCTGGTGCTTAATTTGACTCCTTCCAAGGTAATTCTGTGGTTTAGCTGTCAGTTTGAATAAGGAGAGGGGCGGAACAATGCTGTTGTAGTAGGTAGACAAGATTGACACTTGGGGGTCCTGGCTTTTAAACCAATCTTGTTTTTAAGCCTTTTGTCGGATTCATTATTTGGTCTTTCTGGTCCTCAGATTCATCTCTCAGGAAACAAAGAGGTATGTTCAGCTGGCTTTAGGGCTGACCCTAGCACTGGCTTTCAAGCTCTGTGACCTGTGAGCAGGTCAGGTAGGAAGTGGCATCGGATGACATTTAGTAGCACCAAGGAACACAGAGGACTCTCTGTGTGTACGTGTGCCACCACATTTCCCTGCTAGACTAGCAGAGCCCAGACCATCCTTAAAGTAGAATATTTCATCCGAGTGAGCCCAGAATCCCCCAACTGAACAGAGGGGACTGGGGACACAGTTAATTACTTTGCTTTTCTTGCCTTGATTCGCAGTGCACTTCCCTTTAAGCCCAGAAGGGCAGGTTTCCCCTGCCCCTCAGCAGAGCTGTTTCTCTGTCTGCAGTGGGAGTGTCCTGCTGGGGCCAGGGCTCCTTGGGCTGTAGAGGTTCCCGCCCTCTTCAGTGTCTTCCAGTCTGATGCTGGGATGCTTCATCCACCTGGGGAATTACACAGTGAGGAGAAGGAAGCATGTCATTGGCACCACCCTTGTTCCAGCTCAGTCACTGTGAATTTGAGACTCAGAATGTGTGTAAGAGGTTGTGGGGGCAGAGTGGGGCCTCTGGCAATTTCATTTAGAGGCAGAGATGTTAAACATGAATAGAAGTCTTTTCTTTCACTCTGAAAGGGTGAGTCACTTTGATTATAGTTACTCTCTTGCTAATTCCTTACTCTTTCTTTTGTTATCTCTGCCCCCTCATGCCTCCCACCCTACTCATCTTTAGCGTTCTTAGTTGCTTTTATAAAGATCAGCTGAAGAGCGGCTTGCAGAATACCACTTCTCTTCCGTTGCTGGAGTTCATGGGCATTGTGTTCCCTAGAACTGGGAGGAAATATACATGATCGTGCACTTTCTGCTCAGAAAGGACCCTGATGTGTTTAATTGTTAAAATCAACTTCTGATTTGTGTTACTTTCTCAATGTCTTTTCTTTACATGTATATGAAAATCACTCTATTGCTTCTTACATTTCGTGCAATGCCCTTTGTCTCTATCAACTGTTGTGGAGAGAAATTTTATTTGGAATATTCATAACAAGTCTATCGCTAATTATCACTTTAACAATGTGTTATGGAGTGTATCCATGCAGTCATCTGGAAAAGCACATATGCCATGAAATTTGGGGACTTGCTGTATGCTGTGGGTGCCCAGTCTCAGTGTTTCATCAGATCTTTGCTCAGGGAGGAGGTAGAGGTGCTTTGTCAGAGAGGATGGAGGCCTGCATCCTGCATTCCTGTCCTCATAGCAACAGTTTCCAGGGTGACTTGCTTTTGAGGGTAAAAAAAGCCTTAATGTGAAACAAAAACCCTTCCCTATTCTGCAGCCACATTCTGGAAGGCTTCCGTCAGCTCAGGTCAGTGCCAGGTAGATGGATCTTAGTCGCAGATCTGATCCCAGATGAAGACTCTGTTGGGCTTGATACCTTCCTGGCACCCGGGGAAGAAGAGTGGGGCTAAAGTTGCTACCTGATTGGCACATGCCAGAAGCAATTGAAGGGTGACCTC
This sequence comes from Cavia porcellus, assembly GCF_034190915.1. Taxonomy (NCBI): domain Eukaryota; kingdom Metazoa; phylum Chordata; class Mammalia; order Rodentia; family Caviidae; genus Cavia; species Cavia porcellus. Next base: position 33,871,825 of record NW_026947508.1, read on the forward strand.
AGCATGTCAGGATGAGGAAGGAAAGAATGCCTGTCTTATTCTCTCTTGGTGGGGCGGGGGGGAGGAGAATGATGAACTCACACTGGGTTCCTTCTCCAGGATTCTCAGCAAGCCTGGGGTTGAGAGACTAGAATCATATTTTTGCCAGGGCACATGGAATGCTTCCCTCTGAGACTTCCTGTCAGACATGGATGGAGCTCCAGAGGCTGCCTACAAATGAGGGCAGAGTAATGGAGCCTAATGGAGCGCAGCTCCTGGTCTGAGTGCAGTCCTGCTGCAGGAATAAATCAAGCGGCCTTTAGTTGGGGCCAGGAATGGGACAGAGGGAAATGATAGACCACATCGAGCTCAGTGTGACTTTGTGGATCCTTTGAAGCACTTGCTTTTAATGCAAGTAGAGGATTCAGACTCAGGAATATACTGAAGGATATTATTGGGAAGGATGTAAAACTGCCTGTTGTACTGTGTTTTTAGTAATGAGTTTTTATGGCATCTGGAGCCTGGTTTTGTTGGGTGTTGCTTTAGGAATAGTTGCTTGTTATTTATTGGGCACTTACTATACACTAGGCACATTATTCATCATAATCAGTAACAACTAGCATCGATGGAGTATGTGTGTTTTACCAAATTCTTAAGCACTTTGGATACTGACTTCACTAGATCTTAGAAGGAAGTTCCCATTGATGCCATCATTAACATGAAGAGAAACTGAGGCTCGGGATACTAGATATCTTAGCAGGGACACAAACGAAATCAGCAGCTTTAGGTCAGTCTCTCCACTATTTCAGGGCATAGAGGCGCCCCTACGTTTCCCTTTGTGAAGCAGCAGGAGAGGATTGGGGCTGTAGCTCAGTGGTAGAGCACATCCTAACGTGTAAGGTTTGATGCCTTACTTCACAAAAATAAACCAACAACAACAAAACCAGCAGGACAAAGTGCTGAGGAATAGCACGAAAGTGGGGCAGGGAAAGGGGACAGAAGTCTGTGTGGCTCAGGAAAAGCACATATGCCATGAAATTTGGCAGCGCTAGTACAAAGCTGGGCTTATGATCTGGGGGCTTTTCGCCTGGTATAATGTCTTGTAAAAACTCAGTGTTAGCTGCTTTCATAAAGAATTGATTAAATAAACCATACATTTCTGGACATTTGGTTTCCTTGTTTCTATTTGGGGTGGTAACGGAACCGTAGAGGAGCTAAGGGGAATATATGTGAGGAGGAAAGCTTGGGGTGTGGTTTTAGAGCAAGGTACCACACTGACTAGGATGTGGCCTTCCTCTGTGGGTGGGTGTGTGGGGGCAGGTGTACTGTAAGGCACCAAGGTGAGCAGAGGAAGTGGTAGGTTTGTAGGTGGCAAAAGGCGGCTGGCTTTGTTGTTGTCTGGCATGGGCCCTGGTGGACCACATTCATTAACTGCACCAACCCCACTACTAAGAGGTGGGTGATTCAGCTCCTTCCTGTGCTTGATTACCCAACAGAGACTTTAACAGCCCTTTGATTTAGCAAGTTAATAAAGTAACCTCTCAGGCTCTGGTGTTTAACACCAGCTGGATGGCCTGAAGCCTGCTGTTGTCTGGGCCCTCTAGTACAGTCTTACCATCGAAAGGAGAGAAAGTTGTGGAATCTACAGGCTGTCCTCAAGAACTCCTTGCTGAGCAGCCCTGCCAGCCCACTGCTGGGTCCCCTCCAGTGCCATGTGTCCCTCCTCTTGCCAGGGCAGCCACAGAAGAAATCTGTCTAGAGGTTAATATCCTGGGAACCTAAAGATTGTTTGAGGAAGAGAGTTGGATGAGAATGTGGGGTCCTGTATTGATTTCCTAGGACTTTTATAACAAATTGTCACATTATTACAGTGACCTAAACAACCTAAACAACAAATATATTCTATCACAGGTCTAAAAGCCAGAAATTTGAACTCAAATATCAACGGGGACGTGTTCCCTCCAAGGCTCTAGAGAAGAACACTTGCATGTGTCTTACTGGCTTCTGGTGGTTACCAGTGATCCTTACTGTCCCTTAGCTCATACACAAACAACTCCATCTCTGTGTCTGTGTCACACAGCCTTCTCCCAGTGTGCATCTATTTGTCTCTCCTCTTTTTATAAGGCTAAAAACTATATTGGATTTGGGGTGCCCTCATCTGAACTAGTTACAGCTGGAAAGGCCCTATTTGCAAGTAATTTAAGATTCGGAGATTCTGGGTGGATCTGGATGTCCAGGCCTCTCAGAAACAAGTGAAAAGAGGTAGGCCCATGTTGAGCCATTCACATGAGTGGAGAGGCCTGGTTTCAGGTACCACTTTCTGGTTAAATTTGTCCACTGATGGGAAGGTCCTGTAGCTACAGTGCTAAGAATGTGGGTAGTGTGATAGAGGAACTGAATTTAACATTGGGCATGATTTGAATTAACTTAAACAGTCAAATCATGTGACCATGTGATCATAGACCATGAAATCTAGAGAGAGCAAAGCTCTAAACCAGTGACAGCGAACCTTTTAGAGACGAGTTCCCAAAGTGCAACCCATAACCCACTTATCTGTCACAAAGGGCCAACACTACAATTAAATCCAATACTAGGATTTAGCTTAGAAAAAAAACCTCATACCTTAACATCTTTTGCCTTAAAGAAAAACAAATAGCATGCATGCTGTAGGTTCTCCACCTCTCTCCTAAACCCTCCTGAATGTGGAACAGGAGAAGGAGGCATGAATGCTGTGAAAGTGTGGGCAGGGCCATTGCATCCAGGATGGCCATCAGCTGTTTGTGAAGCTGAGAATGATCTGAGGAGGTCTTTTTCCATCTTCGGCAAGAGAAGGGTGTCTCATGGGATCACACTGTGACAGGACAGTGATCTCAGGAATTCTTAAAACACCAGCGCCAGGAAGTCATTTATACTTCTGACCTATAGGACCGTTAACTGGAGGAGGAGCTGGTATGGATTGGTGTTAAGGGGAGGACACCAGAGACCTTCTTAGGGTTCCACTTGGCCTTCCCTTGAACATTGAAGCACAAAGTGAAGAAACTACACCCTATTACCTCTGTGGGAGAACAAGAAATGGAGGTTCAGAGAGGTAACAAGGTCAAACATCAAGTGATTTGATGAATGTCATTATCCTTGAATTTCTGAGAATCTATTCCTGGGTCCTCCTAAAGGTCCACCCTGAGAAAAGATAACTCAGCTACTATGAAATGTGTGAGATTTCTGCTGCAGGATCAGGTGCCACTTCTGGCTTTAATCATATCTAAAGTATTTATTCAGTTGTGGTTCTGGTTTTGTGAATGGCTGAGAGCTGTTTGTGACAATGCTATGCATGAGGACCACTCATCAAGTGCACACTATGTGCCAGGTGCGGGCTGAGTAATGTCCTTCATCTCATTGTGTCATCGAATCCCCATAGCTTGGTAATGTTGACATTTTTTACTCCATTTGGGAAAACCAAGGCTCGGGGAAGTGAATGGCAGGGTTCCAAACCCATGCTTCTTGCGCAGGGAGATGCTACCTGCCTAGAATGATGGTAATAAATATAAAATACCTGTCATGAATTAAGAAGAGTGTCCTAAAATCTCAGGGTGCCATTTAAAGGCAAAGATGAGACAGTGCAGCTCATGGAAGAAGGCGAGGCCATACCTGAAGCCGCTCCCAGGCAGGTGTAAGCAGCAGGCATCTCAACAGCAATGCTGTGGTAAGAAAGTGAGAAGAATGACAGCATCCTGGAAAGTGAAAGCCACCTGGGATGTGCGGGAGGATAGGAGCAAGTGATTGTGGCTGCAGAGGGCACCAGGACGGATGCTTGTGTGATGGAAATGCCGTCTCTTGCCTGCACCCATGATAGCATGTGGGCTGTGGGCTATGACACTGTGGTATAATGTAGTTTTTGCAAGACATCAGCATTGGGGGAAGCTGGGGGAAGGCTATATGAGAATTCCTTGTGAATTTATGCAAGTTTAGCTTTAAAAGTATATACTCAGACTGCCAAAAAATGTCGACTCTTTAAGAAAGGAAGAATAGTATGATTATTGGCAATAGGCAGTATTACCCTTATCTGGGGGACTCTAGAGGATGTTATAGGTTGTAGAAAACCCATTACACTGCCAGCTGTAAGAGAAGAAACTGAAAATGCATGAGCAAAAATATCAGTGATCAAGGTTTCCCCAGCAGGAGTTCATCATACTAATGTCTGGAAGCCAGTGGGCACCACTCTGAGCACCTCTTGTAATTGTAGAGGCCAAAGTTAACTTGTATCAACATGGTAATATCTCAATAAATTTGTTATTAAAGTATTTATACAAGGTTTTCTTTTCTTGAAGCATGTTTCTATTTTTGATAGACTGTATATATAAGGGGGAGAGACAGATACACACACACATACACACACACACGCACGCACGCACGCACACACACACAGAGGAGTTCACAGATTCCTACCCTTTTACCTCTTGCATGCACTGTAGAAGGAGCTTGCATTGTGTCTTTTGCAGCATAGTATCTTTATGTGTCTGTCCCAAATGAACCAAGAGGGGCCCATGCCTGAGAGCTAGCAGATGGCCATGAGAGAGACAGAGATGGCCAGAATCCCCAGAGGTGGGGGCACTACTAGTGCCAGGTGCTGTTCCAGGCCTGAAGTTAGGAGGCTAGTGCAATGCCTGAAAGTTTGCATTTTGCTGGGAGACAGATATAAACTAGGAACAGGGCAATCCCAGGTGCTGACAGGTGCTGTGAAGAAAATGAAAGAGCAAAGTGTGGTAGAGTGACTGGGAGATTGTTTTTGCTGGAGCAGTCGAGGAAGGCTTCTTCAAGGAGGTGGCACTGGAGGAAAACCTAAATGAGAAGGCAGCCATGTGGAGATGTGAGGAAGAGCAGGTAGGGGAGCAGGAGCTCTGAGACAGGAATAAGCTTGTGCATAAGGGGCAAGGTGAAGGCCACAGGAAGGGATGCATTGGCATTGAGAGCTGGCGAGAAATGAAGATAAAGAAGTGGGCAAAGGTCAAGTCCTACAGGCAGGTGCTTGCAGGCATTGGTAAGGATTGTATTGGTGGATGGATTTTGAAGGGCAGGTGTGAAAACAGGAGACCACATTGTACTACATGCAAAATGACAGTGTTGTGAGTAGGACTTTGGCATTGGCACGGAAGACTTGTTAGGTTTGGGTTGCTTTGAAAGGTGAACCATCAGAGATTTGCTGGTGGTTTACATATGGGTGGGATGGCAAGAAAAAATCCAGAATGGTTTCTAGTCTGTGATTTCATTCTACCCCAGATAATTCCAGTGCACTGGTCGCAGTCTTTTAGAATGTCCTTCAGAGAATAGCACTAAAAAGAGGATTGAACCAGCCTCACCCCTTGGAGGGGTGAGCCCCTCGCCACCTTCACCACTCTGGTTCTTAAGCTCTTTCTTGGTGCAGGGAACAGACTTACTATTTTTTTCTTGTTGATGGAGCTGATTGTAAGATGGTGGTGAAGCGAAGGAAGCTCAGTAGCCATCTTGGCAGTGGTTGTGCGACACCCAAGGAGAACGGGGGCACGATCTGCCCCTGTCTAGGCAGCTGTCAACAGACGTCTCCACACACTCTCCATGTTTCCGCATTGTGGGCCAGCTGTAATTCTGAGCGTCCTGCAGACACACTGCTTCCTGCTTTACTCCCTGGGCTTCACACTCCAGATGTCCCACAGGGAGATTCTGCTGGGATTTACCAGTCCACCCAGGCCATGTCTGCAGGGCAGAGTACTTGGGCCAAGCCAGTGCTGAGGCCACTGGAGTCCTTGGTGTCTCCCCAAAAGATACTATTTTTTACTTGTTCTGGGCCTAGTTGCAGCCCAAGGATCATGGAACAGAAAATGTGCACAGCAGCTCAAATGCACAGGGCTGGGTGTGACCTCCAAAGATGTGGCAGGCATTGGAATGCACTGTCCTGGACACAAAATCTGTGCAACCTAGGAAGAGCTGTGTCCAATGGATGAGAGGAAGTTAACATGTCAGTTAGGTTGACAGCTTCTTTTAGGAGAAATGGGAGGAACACAGAAAATAACCTGTGTAACAGTCTCTTATGATGTGAGGCTAACTTTATCTTTGGTAGCCCAAGGAATGCTACATTTCTCCACTCCCTTCAGTCCATCCAAGGGGCTTGTCAAAGTGCACTTTCTGTCTGCCTTGACCAAGTGACTTTTCCTTTTCTCCTTCAGACTGTTAGAGTGAACCAGGGAGGGACAGAATGGAATTTTGATTTTTTTCTGACTCTATAGGAGTACAGGTGCTACAGAGTGAATCTACACAAGTAGATAGAGAGCTACAAAGATATTTTCATGCCGTGAGTTGTCTCAAAATATTTCTGTGAGGGCTGCTGTGGTTGCTTCAGCATTCAAATCCATGGAGTTGGTGGAAGCTTTTTACCTCAATATGTCCCCTTTACACACTGAACAGGGGTCTTGGAATTTGACAAACCCATTTGATTAGTCTTGGAAGGAAGGAAGGCATGAAGGGAGAAATAAATTTACTCATACACCAATAATAAGAAGAAATAGTGGCTAATATTTAATGTGCCTTACTGTGCCAGGCATCAAAGACCTCTCAGTATTTCTACAAAAGAGACACTATTGCGGTTCCATTTTACAGATGAGGAAAATATAATAGAAATTTCAGAGTTCTTGGGTCTTTTTAAAAATTAGGAACATAAATGCATGTTTTGCACTGTAATTTGGCTCTATAGGAAGAACTGAATCGATGGAGTATTTAATGTGTGTGTTAATTATCTAGATCCACAGCCTCCAATCTGTCTGAGGTCTCTATCCTTTCTCTAGCATTCACCCAAAGTTGAAACTACTGCTCTGGCTGGGTGGGAGGCCCTGGGAGGAGGGAACAGGGAGCCTAACCCATCCCATTCCTCGGTTTCCCAGCCCACCACCTCCCAGAATGGCCTTGGACATCATGCCCAGAACGTTGCTGGCACCCACACAATAGTGTAAAACCCAACTCATCTAGACTCCATGGTTGATTTGCCAGCGATATGGCAAATGGCAGCGGGGAAGAGGTGCCACCATGCCAACCAAGGGGGTGAGGAAAGAAACAAAGATTCAGAAAAAAAATCATCATGAGGTTTAAACTCATGCCAGTGAAGCTATTCAGTGAAATGCTCTTGGTAACTCCTGGAAAAGGTGAATTCTAGGTAGATTTGTGGTGGGATAAGAACGCATCTCTTCACTGCTGAGTTCATGCCTCGTACCTGCTTTAGCCAGAATTCCCTGATGTTCACTGCTAGCAGAACCCCAAGCTTCAAGATGGCCTGAGGAGTACCGCCTTCCTTGAAGGACTCTCCTGCCCAGAAACAGGAAGGTGGCAAAGCGCTTCCGTCAGAGAAAACAGCTGGGACTCTGGAGTGAACCGATGACTGTGGCCTCTGTGTGACTGGGGAGAAGCGGTGCTTGTTTTGGCTTTTCTGTCTTCATCTGTAAACCAGAGGGAATAAGGTCCTAAATCCTGCACTGAAGAATGGGGCATTAAAGTGACCAGATCGGTGCCAAGCACGTGGCAGTACCTGGCCACTGTTCATCCACACTGCAGTAGCCTGAGCAGATTTGAAGTCAGCAACTTTTCTCCCTGGTTTTATTAAAGTAACACATTATGCAATATTTGAAAAACATATGCATATATAAAGATGAAAAATCACCCATTATTTGCTACTTAACAACAGCCACTATTAATGTTTTGATGTATTATTTACTTTCAGTCTTCTCTCTGATAAATGACTTTTACTATATTTGTAGTTTAGATTCTCTTACTTTTTGCCTGGCATGAACATTTTTCAATGTCAGCTATAATTATTTGGGAAAAAACATGATTGTTAGTGGCCATAGATTATTTGGGTTTATCATCATTAACTTAGTTATTTCCCCTACTGGTTATTTATTATGCCCCTTCTTAGTTTTGCTCTTATCATTAATAATAAACAACATATTCTTTAAGCCCATCTCTGATTATTTCACTTGAATAAATTCCTAGGTGTGTATTGCTAGGTCAGAGGGGATATAAGGCCCCTGATATTTATGCCAAACCGAAAGGTTGTATCAGTTTACATCTCTGAACTGGGCTTCGGAAGAAGAGCGATTTCTGAGGTTACATTTCCTCTTCTGTAAAGTGTAGATGATAGTATGACCTTGACAGTACTGAATGGTTTGTGTACGTGAGCCATCAAGTCCCTGGCCTGGTGCCCGGTGCCCTTCTCTCTTTGTCTTCTGTAGAGTGCAGTCTAACAGTCTCACGGGAGAACCACACTGTGATCACACATCCGGTAAAGGGCCAGGGCACTCACCCTGCAGGCCCTCTTGAAACCCTGAGTAAATGGAGCTGCCAATCTGAGACCAAAAACTCTTAATGACGATCTCCCATTTCTCAGAGTCCTTAAATCCCTCACTCAGCCTCTCCCAAAGGGAGACAGTGCTCAGTCCCTCGCCTCTGGGATAGCAACTTAATGTAGCAACTGGACAAACACAGATTGACCTTTTACAAATGTTGGTTAACATGCACAGACATGCAAATGGCTCACAGATTCTGGAAGAGAAAGGAGGCAGCTCTGTATGTGACAGAGGAGGCCTTAGATTAGTGCTGTCCCCAAGTAAGGCACAATAGTGTAACGCAGCAGGGTGGCTGTGACCCATCGCACGGTTCATACTCTGCTCCCATCACAGCCCATGAGTGGCTGCAGGGAGGCAGAGCAGCTCATGGGACCAAAGGGTCTCCAGCGATCAGGCTGGAAGCAGTGAGGACTAATTGAATTATTGCATGTAAAGCAATTAGACTAGGACCCAACACCTGGTGATCACTGCTGCATGCTAACTCTGATTCCAAAACAAACAACAGAGCTGGACACAGCAATACCTTTTCAGTAAGTTTTCCAAGTAGCTTTGTGAGTTGAGGGTTTTTAAATGGCATTGTTGAGGTGGTCAGTTAGTATATGGGTTATGTGAGTCACAAAGAAAATAGCTGTGACCAGAGTCTAGATTACGTGTAATTAGCCATGCAAGCATTACCACTCTTACTAAACCAGACTATTAAATTACAAATGGTGACAGTTTTGAGAAAGCCAGAGAGGGTTAATGAAAAGTGAACAATGGAGATGTATATTTGAAACCATTAGGAAAAGATGATACACATCTTTAATGTTAGGGGCCCATGCATTTGAGATGAAAAGCATATGACACTTAGAATAGGAAGCCCTGCCCTGGGTGGATTCTTGGTGTTTCCATGGGCTAGTTTCTTAGGGTCTTCATTTCTTCACCTATGAAATGAGGGTAACAAAGCCTAATCCCCGCCCACACACTGACTTCTGACATGAATATAAAGCTGAGTTAATGAAAGGTGGCTGAGCACTGCCCAATGGTGGTTCTCCTACAGTTCAGTCAACCAACCAGCTTCTTTGTTTCTGCTGCGTGCTTTGAAATAGTAAGGAACCAGATTGTGTGCCAAGAAAGAAATAGTTGGAGTTTTCAAATATTTGGTTTCAGTGCTTTAGTGTTAACTGACATGAGCTTGCTGGTGTCCCAGCACCCTCCTGAAATGACCCCGGCCTAGAACTGAAGCTGTGTGTCCTCCCAGAAACACCAGAGGAAGGACAAAAGCTGCTGTCTCCTTCCACCTACGTGCCCTACACTCATTGGTCTCTTTGTTACCCTCCCCAGGGCTGGGAGGAATGTGCAGCCCAGGCAAATTCCTCTGTGCTCCTGAGGTCACTCCTCCAAGTGGCCCTGCCTAAGAGAGAGTAGAATGAGGCAGATGACAGGGTTAGGAGCAGCCAGCCAGCAGAAGGGCTGAAGTCGGAGATTCTGCCTCTTTCCCCAAACTGCACGTTACAAGGAGACACATAGTTGGCCTCTTAGCACGGAGGACATGGCGAGGGCTTTAGGACCAGGTGACTGGGTCCCAACCTGCCTCTTACTGTGTGATCTTGGTAAAGTTATGCTAAGACCGACTCTCAGTTTCTTCATCCGTGAAGTGGGGATTTTGATGTTTGTGCCTTAGAGTTCCCAGGAGGACATTAGTAGAGATTAGCAGTGATGAGATTATGGCACATGTGTTTGTGTCACTGAAAGCGCTAAAGGATTCACCACCACTGGTATAGACTATGCTTTCTACAAGTGCATTTGTCAACTTGGGCTTCTGTAAGTAAATAGCATGGCCTGAGGTGGCCTAAACAGCAGGTATTCTGATAGCAAGGCACCAGAATAGCTGTGTTCTGGGGAAAGCTCTCTTCATGGCTTGTAGGTGACCACCTCCTTGCCATGTCCTCACGTGATTAAAAAAATAGTGCAATTCTCATTCTCTTTCTCCTCTCTCTCTCTCTCTCTCTGTCTCTCTCCTTCCCTCCCTGCCACCTTCGCCATTTCTTCCTTCTTTAAGGCTGTGGTGCTATCTGATTACAGCTTTATCCTTAGGACCTAACTGCACCTCATTCATTTCCTAGAAGCCTTGTCAGTCTGTACAGTCACAAGGGGGCGATGTTAAGGCTTCGACAGTGAATCTGGGGAGAGACATAATATAGTCCATAACATCAGTGCAAATGGAGTTGAATAAAGTCATCCAAAGGAAATGAGAACAGCAAAGGATAGAACATGAATGCTTAAGCTAATGAGGGGCGCTGACCACATTCCACAGGCAGAGCAGTCACCTTCTAATTCCAGAGCAATTGGGAGCACAGCGGGCCATGCCTGGAATTGATATAGAACTCCTACTTCCGGGCAAAGCAAGTTTATGTGTTGCACAATAAGGGGAGGAAGTTTTAAGAAACTTTTTTGTTGTCCCCAATTTAGGGACTCCACTAGCAGAGCCTGAGTGAGAAAAATGCAGAGCAGCCTTACGGATCTTCTCCCCTGGGATAAATACTGCGTCCCAAAGCCTAGACTGAAAGAACTTGACTCTCTGAAAATGATGGGAAATTATCTCTAGGGAAGTAGCCAGCACTGTGAGCAGCAAAACACAGGACAGCAGTAGTCCTTCAGTCCATCACCAGTTCCTCCTGCCCCTCTCTTCATATGCTGTCCATCTCATCTAGGTCTCCTTGAACCTGGACTGGCTTTGTGACTTGCCTTGTCCATAGGGTGGGGTGGAAGTGGCATTTCCAGCTCCAGGCCTAGACCTTCCAAGACCTTCTAAGACCTGGCACCTTCTACTTTTGTTTTATCAGAATCCAACTTCAATGTAAAGAAATCTTGACCATCCTGCTAGAAAGAAGGAAGAATGAGATAGAGAGAGAGAGACAGAGAGAGAGAGAGAGAGAGAGAGAGACAGAGAGAGAGAGAGACAGAGAGAGAGAGAGAGAGAGAGAAACTGCAGGGTGGAGATCACATAATGATGATGTGCTCTCAGTTACCCCAACCTGCTGGGGAGGCCATCCAGCCCCCCAAGAATGTTTTCACATCCCATAGCCCTGGATCCCAAAGCCAGCATGTCACGGACTGGAGGAGCAGCTGGCCCAAAGAAACATCCTACTGCAGAGTGATAAAATTAAACAGAGCAGCTGCCTATAGACCAGGATGTGGACAGAGGCTGCCTTTGGCCCCCTCTCAGCCTCCCTCCTATCTTGCCCAGGGAGGAGCCAAGGGACTGGACAGATTAGGCACATTCATCCTTCTAGATCCTGTTCTAAGGACAGAGCTCAAACATGGCCCAGAAAATAGTAAGGGTGAGACCTAAGGAAAACCTATTCATATTATTTGGTAAATATTAAGCCCAGATAGAAGTGATCTGAGCTAGAGAAACAGAGAGAGAGAGAGAGAAACAGAGAGAGAGAGAGAGAGAGACAGAGAGACAGAGAGAGACAGAGAGCGCTGAATATTTGTGAATGTTCCTGTCTCCCTTATAATTAAACTGCTACTCCATATACTGGGGTTGTTGAAACCTGTCTCCAATACAAAAGTGTTCAGATGTGTAGCTTTTAAGATGTAATTAGATTGTGAGGCCAGAACCCTAATGAATGGGATTAGTGTCTTTATTAAGGAGACCTAAGGGAGTTTGTACACCTCTGCCACCACGTGAAGACACACAGAAGATGCCATCCTTGAGGAGCAGGTCCTCACCAAACATCACATCTGCTGGCACCTTGATTTGGGGCCGCCCCAGGCTTCAAAAGTGTAAGAAATAAATTTCTAGTCTTTTATAAATTATCCAGTATCATATATTTTGTTACTGCAGCACAAATATACTAAGGCAGAGAGCCAGGCTAAAGCTGTGATTTCTTTCTTTTCCCTGCTCCTGAAGGAAGGCAAAGAACATGGTCAAAAACAAACAGACAGACGAAACTCCTAAAGACAAAAAAGAGCCCATTTTGGAAGAACATTTGTTCCAACATACAGAAAGTAATTTTTTTAGTCAGATATTTTTATGTATTAATGAAAATCATGAGGAAATGGATCTTGTGAAATAAGAGAACAAATGAGATGATAAGAGTTTCCTATATTTTATTCATTGTGCATTTTCTTCACGTGAGTCGTATGTCATTCAGTGTAGCTACACAATTGCATTAACTTCTTGACTGTTGGTTCCAGTGGCTGGGTTATCTTTATGTTGTTCTCTCTGTTAACTGCCTTTCTCTTGGATCACATTTTTCTTTCTTTGTATTATCAAATAATTTTTGAACAGACATGCTGAGAATCCTGCACATTGCTAATGTTTTGTGATAAAAACTCTGGATTCCTTTATATTCTTCCAACAATGTGTATATTTGCTTGCTTACTTACTTTCTTGTTTTAGCAGACAATTAACTTGGTCAGATTGTGAAAACTCGGTCTCTGGGGTAGCAATTTAATTATCATCTGCTTCTTTGCTTTTAGAAAGACTTTTTGATGTCTGAGCTGCATGTACGTGGTTTAGGGTCCAGAGATTTGAGTAGAATTTTTGCACAATGATCTCACTTTTCCGTGTTCATTCCTCACTTCTGTTATCATCTTTACTGGAGTTTTAGTCACCCATAAGGTACTGTAGCTTTCCGTTAGAGTAAAAGCTGAAAACATTGGAGAACTCATTCCATGGCCTTTTCCCGAGTGTCAGTTGCCCTCCAGAATCTATCTGCTTTGGGTTTTCACTCTTCAGTGGCTTTTGGTTCTTGTTTTTGTATAGTTTGTTTGTTTGTTGAATACACGATTGTTATCTCAAGGAGAATGAATCCAGTAGGAATTTATTCAGCTATGCCAGAAGCAAAGACATTGCCTTTATATCTGTGTATAGTAACTGGTGTGAAAAACCCAAAATGGGTTAATCATTGGGTAAGTCACAGAAGAAAAAATGTTACTAAGCCAGAAGGGAGAAGTGAGGAAATTACCAAATCAGCAAAAGGATAGCACAGACATATATGTCTGGATTTACAAAAGAAAGATTTGAAAACTAGAGAAGAAACAACATGTTAACAAACAATAATTGAGAAGTTTTAGTAATTGAAAACATAGTTGCAGAATATTAAAGACAATGAAATATGTCAAAATAACAAAAGAGGAACATGATTGGATTGATACAAATATTGCAATAATAGTGGCCCAACTTCTACTATTCCTGTGGAACCATATCTTAATTACTAAGAGAAAATAGATGTCAACATATAATAGTACGTCTAGCTAATTTGTCATTCAAGAATAAGGACAAAATTGGACATACCATCGAGTGAACTTTAGGAAGAGGAAAATTGAAACATGAAGGGAAAATAACGTTAGATAAAGCAGTTGGCAAACATGTTAATAAATATAAATATTCATTTTAAAAATAATAATAATCATAAATTTGAGACCATGAAACCAGGTAGAACTACAATATTGAACAATAATAGCTTCATAGTGAAAAGAAGACTTTTGACACACATTTTAAAGCTTTAATAATATTAAGCAGAATAGATATAACCTCAGACTTTGTGGGCATCTAAAAATTTGTTAAACATAAAGAGAAATATTAGAATGTACAGTTTAAAAAAGGATGCTAAACTTTTGAGGGAAACAAACACGATGTCTTGATATACTACTTTCAAAATGGGATGCTGGATCCAAAGGCCAAATTTAAAGGTAGGAAGTTGAACTCAGGACCTCACACTTGTGAGACATGTGCTATGCCCCTGAGCTATATCTCCAGCCCCTCAAAGGCCAAATTTACAAAGAAAATATCTGACAGATAGCCCTATGATTTTCCACAATAAGAGGGATCTGGGTAATATTTTGGAAAGTGGACCTCATGAAGAGGAGTTTGGAGAGGCACTGAAGTCCAGTCCATTGGGAGAAGTGTGAGAGGGTGGGGGATCTCTGCATTCAGTGTAGTGGGTATGGAGTGAGAGTGGAACAGGGAAGCTTGATCCATACTACTCAGAGAGTCTGGTTTGTTTCTGCCCTAGTCTCCTGCAGTGCAGACTTCTGCTCTGATGTTTGTCATAGGACCAAGGCACTAAAGTGATCTTGGGCAGGACAAACGAAGTAGAGGACTGCCTTTGGAAAGTACCTACATTTCCACCAGAGTAGGGCAAAGGATACGTGAATGTCTTCCAAGAAGAGCATTAAGAACATGTAGACAGAGTCAGATGGAGCCTTTATTGTAGCCATGCACCTCATAACAATGGATCACATATACCACTGAGGCCCATAGGTTATGATGGAACTAGAAAATTCCTATCATGTGACTTTTTTACTGTATCTTTTCTATATTTTGATATATCTAGAGACTCAAGTGTCAATGTGTTACAACAGTCTGAATTACTCAGAGATGAACCTGCTGAAAGGTTTGTGGCCTTAGGAGGATTAGCCTAGGAGTGAGTAGGTACTACCACTGAGGTTTGGGTAACCCCGTACAACCATGTAGTGGCCTAGTAATGCAATTCTTAGACTCTATCTGTTTCCTTAAGCAATACATGACAGTATGTAAGACCTGCCTAAAGGCACAGAGCAAAGCATGAAGATCTCTGGGACTGAGGGATGGGATGTCGAAGGATAGAATCCAGCCTCCACCTTGGGAAGTCTCTCAGCAGCCAGAGCTTGACTGGGTCTTTAACACTGGTGTCAAGGATTTACCAAGGACTCAGTTCTGCTGAAGAAACTGAGAGCAAACAGGTAAAGGAGAAACAGCTCACCTCAGCTTCTTTCACTGACCCCTGCGTCCCGGCCTCCCACAGGCCTGCAACCTGTCTGGTTAGGGTAGGAAATGTCTTACCTTGAAATCAAGGCTTAACTGCTCATCTTAAATACTTACTGTGCATCTACCCTGGGCTAGGTATTAGTGGACAGTATGCATTTATAAATGAATAAAATACACGAAGAGGGCTTTCTTCATGGAGCTGACATGTAAATGGAGTAATATCCAGTAATAGACATTACTCCATTTTTTTTACACTAATAACTTTTATGTTGTGACTTAAAATGGCCACAAGACTATACCTAAAAGAGAATAAAAAATTTGGGGAATCAAATGAGTATAACATAATTAGTTAAAACACTTGAATTTAATGGATTTGTTTCCCAGCCACATATTACCGAAAGGGAAGGTGGCATTAACTGACTTCATTATCATTAGAGAACAGCCTATCAAAGAGCATTAGGGATAGAAAAAGTGACCATGCATTCTATTATTCAAATGGAGACTTTTCAGAGTTAAAAGAAAAAGCTGTTGTTAATAAAATCTAAGAAGACAGCCTGTATTAGTATAAGAAATGCTGTTAATAAAATCTGAGAACAATATGTCATAACTAGGCGAGATGACCTACAGTCATCTTGGGATTAAAAAGGTACTACATAGTGAAAATTGAGTTCATGCAGCTATCAGAATTCTGCATTTGTGCATACCTAATAATATAACTTTAAAATACATAAAGCACAAGCTGGCAGAAGGACAAAAAGAAATGGGCAGATCTAATATGATAAAAAAGATTGAAACATTACAACTGATGGAATAAACAGACAAAAAATTATTATGGATGCAAAGTATTTTAACAATACCATTAACAAACTTGACCTAAAGCAGACAGCGGAAAACTATGACCAAGTTCAACCCTCCATCTATTTTTGTTAATAAAGTTTTATCAGAACACAGCCCCACTGATTTACTTAAGTACTGATTATGGCTGCTTTTGCTCTACAGGGGCAGAACTAAGTACCTGTGACAGAGGCTGTCTAGCCAGAAAAACAGAAAACATTCACTCTCTGGCTCTTTCTAAGACACTTGCTTCCCACTGAATTAAAGCATTTATACAACATCCTACCTGTAATACTAAAGAGTATGTATTCTTTTCAGATGCACAGGAGCATTTGCAGTAATTGACCATGTGGCAAATTTCAACAATTTTTAAACTCCCAAACATAGTATATGTCTCTAGCTACAAAAATTCTCCCTCTCTTTGATCACAACAAAGCAATAAACTCAAAAATAAATGGTTAAAAGGCAATTAACTCTCTGTAATTAGAAACTTTTAAAAAATCATAAATAAGTAATGAATAAAAAAAGAAATCATAGTGGAAATCACATATTTGAAATGACTTGTAAGGAAAATGCTCCATTTCAAAACTAGTGGGAAATGATGATAACAATTCTGAGAGCAAGATGTGTAACTGTAAATATTTGTAGTATTTAAAAGGAAGAGACCATGGTCAAGCAGTATGAAAAAAGAATAAAAGAGTAAATGCAAAGATTAGAAGGAAATACTGAAGATCAAATAGCAAACTAGAGAATAGACAATGGAAAAGAGTACATAAGTCAGAAAACAAAAAGTAACTTTTTAGCAAGGTAAACCAAGAGAGGAAAGAAAGAGACAAGAGGGACACATAAGCACTACTGGACAAGTTGGGTAGTGGGCACAATGAATCCTATGAGTCTCTGACTGTTTCTGTATGTTTGAAAGATTTCAACACAACATCACACAGAGTAAAATCTGCAAACAAATAAAGAATATGGGCCCAAAGTTTAAACTGCCTGAACGTTAATACCAGTAATATGGCTTATTACCGAGTGCCTTGGGACCTGTTACTTAAATTCTTTCCCTGCTCCTGTTTCCTTAGTAAATTGGAGATGACAGGAGCTTCTGGCCATCTATCTCACACCAGTCCTTCACCAGGTGCTAGGAATCCACAGAAAGTTTCATAGCATGTGATTTTAAGGCTTTCTCTAGAGTTAGGCTTATCCAAGAATCACTTAAAAGGTCTCCCTCACTTTCTGCAGGGATGTGTAAGCTCTCTGGGAGACCTTAAGACTCCATCTGTGAGGAAGTGCAAGGGTTCCCAGGGAGGATGTTGGGGAGGGGCCAGAGCTGAGAAAACAAGGACTGGAACCAGGATTTAATTCCCAGGGGCATCAGCTAATCACTAGGTGTGAAACCTATTTCATCCAGTGGGAGGTAATAATGATGTTCTTTGCCATCAACTGTGTTTTATTTCCACTCAGTATTACATGTCAAATGTCTCCAAGCCTTGCACATCCTGTTCATCATTTTATAATGACGGAAGAATGTTCCAGTGGCATGCCAGATCTCACCATAAACTCTCCTATCCCTCTTCAGCCTTTAGTTGGCTTCCAATTCCCAGAAATGAGAAACAATGCACATTTCTTCATAAATGTCCTCTTCAGAGCCCTGTAGACATTTCTCTGGGATTTATACCTGGGAGTGAATTCTGTGGGTGACCCACATAAAAAAAACCTTATTTAAACTGGGTACTTCCAGGTTGTTTTGCAGAAGGGCTGCACCAAAAGGGCGTGATGATTCCTGTTTACTGACCAACATATGAATGATGAATATTTACGATCTGAGACATTGATAACGCTCATGTGTTTATTTTGACATTTTTCTACTTATTAATAAATTTGGAGATCTCATAATACACTGTTGCCTGTTTGGCTTTCCCCTTCTACAGATTGCCAATTCATATGCTTGACCATTTTTCTGTCATTTTATGGGTTTTTTTTTCTGCTTTGTTCCCAGCACTTCCTTCTATATCCTAGACCTGACCTTGTGTGGCATTCAGACATCACAGTTACCTTTATTTCAATTTTGGTATTTTCCTTCTTTGAACAGGACACTTGGCCTGGTGGTTACTCAGCTCAGGAGTGCAGAATCAGGCTTGGGACCCAGGTCAGACTCCTTCCAAGCTTTATGCTTTTTTCTGCAATAATACCCACTTCTTCAAAGATTTCTTCAAAGAGAGTGCTCACCCTCTGTCGAGGCAACATTTGGGTTTAAGACATTCTTAGGAAGACGATAGTGCCTCCTTAGTTACTATGAGATGGTCACTCACTGGTGCCACAGAACTCACATACTACATTGATGTATAAAGGATGAGAATTAGCAAACTTTAAAAGGCCTTTTCTGGAATGGGTGGAAGCCCTCACCTTGCTTTGACCATTTTAGCATGGATAAACATCACTTTCCTTGTTAGAATGATCAGGCATTAAGCAGAAGTTTAACTGGAGCATTGAACCACAAGTCCTCTCTGTGATCCGGGATCCCACTGACAGCCCTAGCTGAATACGCAAAGCTCTTCCAGCCTGCCTAATTCTGCTGCTCAGCCTTGACATCCAGCACTACTGGACAAGTTGGGTAGTGGGCACAATGAATCCTATGAGTCTCTGACTGTTTCTGTATGTTTGAAAGATTTCAACACAACATCACACAGAGTAAAATCTGCAAACAAATAAAGAATATGTCTTTATTTCCAATGTCCCAGTCCCACATAAGGAGCCTCAGGTAATTCACCTCGGACTCACTTCCAACCTGGGTTTGTCAAGTCCTGCTCCATCTCTGACCCATCTCTTCCCTCCCTGCAGTTCTCTGTTGCTGTGCAATTTCTTTGATCCAGCTTGCCCTCCACCAGAACATCACTGTCTTCCACCTAAATGATCATCCCTCTCACATCTCTGCAACCTTTGTCCTGACCTAGTAATGTTACATAATCTTTTCTCAGGGTCAAAAACATGATCTAAGGCTTGGATATGGGTCTCAGCTTTGTCACTTACTAGTGTAGCAGAAAATTTTTCTCTGCCAGCAGTGGTGAGTGACAAGCACTTAATAACTATTGGCTCTGTGCTGCATGCTGTGATGAGCACAGTTCTCCATAGAATAACACTGCCTGCCCTCTGCTGGCTCACAGTGGAGCAGGGCTCACATGATCCATCAGATGCACATGGTGTGATGAGTGTGATAAAAAAAAAAAAAGATAAGATCAGAAGACTTGTTTCCTATAGGAAGCCAGTGTGATCAGGAAGATGCAGCCAGATATGCCCAGTGCGCCTGCAAGCCATCATTGGAAACCCTTGCTTCCTTTGAGCAGCCAGCGCCCACCAGGAGAATTAGACAAACATACCACCGTCAGGGGAGTCCCAGTGTAGACAAGTAGGCTGACAGAAGTAGTTCTACCACCACACACTCCTGGCCACCAGGGAAGCCTCAGTGTAGTTATACAGGTCTGGAGAAGCCTGCCTCATGCCCTGCTACCTCCCTGGGAATTTGGGTTCAGAAAACCCAGATGCCTGGCCCATTCCCCTACACTGTGGGAGGGGAAGCCAACTTGGGAAGTTCCTGGAACTCCACAACTGGCTTGTTGGGAGGAACCCAGGAGAATGTCAAGATGAAGGAGCAAAAGGCAATCTCAGACATCCAGCCCGCATAGAACACATCTGGGAGATATATTCAGGGAGTAAAACGGAAGTCATATACCTCAGATCTCTGAGAGGATAGCAACTGCAGTAAAGAAACTACTTCATGAGACTGTAAAAGTAATCAGATCAGAAATAATGTCTCAGGTAAGAGAAAAAAAGTCACAAATCTGAAAGAATTGCTGAACATATCTAAAGAAGACATAGACAAAAGGAGGAGCATAAGAGGATGATGGAAATAGTGCATGAACAACATAGGAAGGATTTTCAATGCATGAAATAAATTCAAAGAGAAATCCAGGAAATTAAAAAATCTATTGAAAGCTGGCAAAACCACTTGAAGAAACTGAATATAGTCCTTTAGACCTTGAAGACAGGATCACAGCCAGCAATTGTGAAAGGAATGATCTCTTAAAAATAATAAGGAATCAGGAAATAACAAATTAAATGGCTGCAAGATGATGCAAAAAAAATAATTTAAGAATGGTAAGTACCAGCGAAAAAGCAGGGGTCAACACAAACACAGTAAAAGGGCTATTTACAGAAGTAATAGCAGAAAGCTTCCCAAACATGGGAAAAGGATCTGGTATACAGACAAGTGAGGCATATAGGACTCAAAGTAGCTAGAAACAAAGTAAGTCTACACCTAGACATATAAATAATCAAGATCCAAGAAATACAGCATAAGAACAGAATATTAAAAGCTGCTGGAGAAAACAAACAGATCACCTATAAGGGAAATCATATCAGAATCATGGCAAACTTCTCAACACAAACCATCAAGTCAAGAAGAGTTTGGAGTAAAGTGCTTTAAATCTTGAAAGAAAACAACTTCCAACACAGATTGATGTACTGTGCAAACCTATATCTCAAAATTGTTGAAAAAATAGGATACTTCCATGATAAAGAACAATTGAAGGAAATCATGACTACCAAACCAATTCACCAATAAAAAGAAACACAGGGAGAGTGGATCAAGAAACAAGATCCATTAATACACTGTACACAAGAAATACATTTAACTCAAAAGCAAATTCATAGACTGAAAATCAAAGAGAAAACAACTGTTCCATGTGACAGAAGACCAGAAAAAAAGCAAGGATAACTTGCCCATCAACCGTAGAATGGATAAAGAAAGATGTGATATTTTCATGCAATGGAAAGCTACCCAGTTATAAAGTAGGATAATGTTGAAGCTCTTGTAGGTAAATGAATGCAACTGGAGATCATGCTCATGGGTGAAATGGTTTGGACTCATACAGGTGAACACTGAGTTATCTTCCTAACATAAAGACTGAAGGAGTTAGTGGGATCCAAAAAGCACAATAGACATTGTGAAAGTGATAGGGGAGGAAATACCTAAAAAGGGAAAGTAGTAACCACTGTTAACTTCCTATTATCTTGTTTTGAATTCTTGTATTGTTTTCATAATTTTGTTACATTTGGTTTTATTGTATCCTGTTTTGTTAGATTTTACTCTATCTGATGGTATGGGCAGCTATTTTGAAGATAATGGAATGTATTATGGTAACCATTGTTAATTTCCTGTTATCTTGTTTTGAGGTCATAAAATGCTTTCATTCTTTTTTATTGGTTTGATTTTATTATGTGTGATGGTATGGAGAGCTGTTTTGAAGAAAATGAGACATTATGGTAACCATTGTTGGTTTCCTATAATCTTGTTTTAAGTTCTATAATGTTTTCATTCTTTTGTCTTGATTGATTTTATTGTTTGTTTTGTTTGATTTTATTATGTCTTGATTTATTATGTCATGATTATGTTTGATTTATTATGTCATGATTTCCTTCCATTGTTCTTTATCATATGGAAGTATTGTACTTTTACATCAATTTTGAGATATAGTTTTGCACAGTACATCCATCTGTGTTGGAAGTTGTTTTCTTTCAAGATTTGAAGCACTTTACTCCAAACTCTTCTTGACTTGAAGGTTTGACTTGATGGATACTATTATGTCTGAGAGTATGGACAGCTATTTTGAAGAAAACAAGAGACATTATAATAGCAATTGTTCATTTCCTATTATCTTGTTTTAAAGTCCTGTAATGCTTTCATTCTTTTGTTTTGGTTGGTTTTGGTCTATTTGTGTTGTTTAATTTTATTATTTGTGAAGATATGGACAGATATTTTGAAGAAAACAAGAGACATTATGGTAGCCATGTTTGATTTCCTGTTATCTTGTTTTGAAGTCCTATAACACTTTCATTCTTTTGTTTTGATTGGTTTTGCTCTGTTTGATTTTATTGTGTGTGATGGTACAGACAGTTACTTTGAAGAAAATGAGATGTTAAGGTAGCCATTGTTGATTTCTTGTTGTCTTGCTTTGAAGACCTGTCACTTTCATTGTTCTGTTCTGATTTGCTTTATTATGTTTTGTTTTGTTTTGTTTTATTCTCTTTAAAAGAAAAAGAAAAGATGAGCATAAATGTGATTGACTTGGCCTAAATGAGGATAGAGATGTCAAGAAGGTTTCTTATGGGAGCTAGTGCTTGAGCCAAGTCTAAATGGTGGGCTGAATCTTCCTGATGGACAGTGCCAAGCGGAGGTAGAAGTGTGGCAAAAGGAAAAAGTCAGGACTTCAATTTCTGCCCAATTTCCTCTTAGGCCTCTAAAGAGAGCCATAGATGAAAACACGTATTGTGAACTGCTAACAAGTGTTGTAGGAAGGGATACTATTAATTGTTGTTTGATAAAAACTTGCTTTCTAGTTTGAATTGAAGTAAGCAAAGCCTTTGAGCTATTAATCTCACTGATTGGGCAGCCTAAGTCTGTGCCTGTTCCCTTGATCCACCTCAGTGATGCCAGGTGCAAAGGGCTGCCTAAGACTATGCTTTCTGTTGGCTGTTGCTATTATTTTTCTTCTCTGTTTGTGCTGTGCTCTGAGCTTCCTGTCAGAGTTGCCCAGAGGCTGGTGGTATACAGAGGTAGGCTGACCTGAGTTCAAAAGCCTGCCCTGCCACTGTCTGCTCACTAATCCTTGGTTCATTGGAGACACTTTGCACCTGGGGGCTCATTCCAGGAGTCAACAGATGACTGACTATATGTATGGTGTGTGGGATTAGTGACTTAGTTATGAAGGCAGTCTTATTTCAGAGCATTGTGGGCATGTCATAGACTAAAGCCTAAACCCCTTCCCAGAACTCATGGGGCCCTCACCTCTTGCTGCTCTCCTCTAAGCTCCTCTAAGACCCATCAACAGTGACTGCCACCATTGCCATTTGTACTCCAGGGACTTTGCATTTGTCTTCTGCTTAGAACTTTCTTCCCCAGATCTATACGTAGCTTCTCAGTTAACTGATACTAAGTGTCAGTTCAAATTTTATTTCCTGTTACCTCCCAAGTCATTTTGCTTTATTTTCCCCATATAACTTTTATGTGAAGTCATCTCATTTACCTGTGTACTTTGTTTATTAACTATCTGCTCTGCTATAACATAATTTCCATCTTAGCAGGTAACCTATCTCTCCTGCTCACTGCTGAGTCCCCAAACCCAGAACAGTGCTATATATGCATTAGAGACTCAATAAATACCTTTAAGGAAAAAAAAGTAATGGACAATTCAATAAGTGCATTTATTTAAAGAAATGATTTTAGGTAAATGAAGCAACTCTGTTTGAAAATTGGAAAGAACTTATTTGGAACCTATTAACATGCACAATAAAGACGTGTAGGTGGGGAGCACATGAGGAGCACTGATGAAGGAATAATCAGTAAAGATGCACATGCTAAAGACTGAGCTGAGCATATTTTGATCCAACTCTTAATTCTAAATAGAGTTTGAAAGAGTATTTCACCCATGTTCTGTAAGCTTCCTGGCTGTAATCTGATAGGAGCCACTGGCCTTGGAGAAGTGAGACCTGAGTTCAAATTCAGGCTCTGTGTCTTCTCAGCCTTGTGAGTTTGGGACGTTTCCTCAATCTTCTTGGATTTACATTTCCTTATCTGCAGAGTAGGATCACACTATCTACCCTGGTGGTTGCAAGGATGAACTGAGGTGATCGGTACAGTATGCATGGCACAGGACAGGGACATGGCAGGAATTATCACCACATAATCATGCTTTCATGCAACTCTGAGCTCCAGCCCAGACAATGTGAGCACAGAGGTCATGGCAGATTAATGTCTGCTGAGTGCTGGCAAGGGATATTCATTCTTCTCCAGCCTCTGTGGTCAGAGCCAGCTTTCCACAAGCCTCACAGACATGCCGGACTAGGGCTCAAATTTCATCCATGGCCAGAAAAAAGAAAAAAAAATTCCGTGTTCTTGGCTTTCATTATTCAGCATCATCTGGGGATTTCCCTCAGACAGCAGAGTTAACAGTGCTCAAGGTCAAGAACTTCAAGAAAGGGAGTGCCCAGGACTGGAGGGTGGAGTGTGTGGGGGTGGAGAAGAGCCGAGGTTTAAGAAAAGGCATGATGTGGGCAGCTCTGGGTAACTGCAGGAGGGCACACAGTCCCCAGATGAGAGGGTCATGCTGAAAGGCCAGAGAGGAAAATGCTGCTCTGTGACAAATGCCATGTGGTCCTGTGGGGCAGCCACTGTCATGGGTCCTTCATGCATGTGCTTCCTGGCTATGAAGACCCCATGCTTAGGATCTGCATCTTTGCTCTGAAATTAAAGAAGTGTTTTGTGCATGAAATAAGGGAACGGGACCCTCAATTTTGCTACTTTAATGGTCTCACTGGGCATAACAGAACACTGCCTCTTCCTGTTTGATGGCTGTGTGACTCTAAGGCTTCTACTTTTGTCTAAAAGATATGTACACATTTGGTCCTTCACATGTGAGGGCTCTGCATTGGCAGATTCAAACCAACTGTGGGCTGAAAATATTTAGGAAAACAGTTGCACCTGTACTGAATGCGTACGAACTGTTTCTCCTCATCATTACTCCCTGAACAATACAGTTAACTACTGCATAGCATTTATACTGAATTAGGTGCCATACATAGTCTGGAGATTATTTACAGTATAGTGAAGGCTATTCATGTTTCAAACAAATGTTGTGCTATTTTGTGTAATGGACTTGAAGAGTCTCAGATTTTGGTGTTAGGGAGGGGGTCCTAGAATGAATCCCCTGATGGCCCCAAGGGATGACTGTATTCTCTATGGCTGGCAGCCAAGAGATTTGCACTGCCAGTCTATTTGCTATGGTCCTGGGGAAGGCAATCACCCTCCTGATAATAGAAAGAGAACACATGGGCTCATGTGCTCTCAGGCTCCCTCCAAATTGTTGGGTATTTGTTAGTGTGTTTGGGAAGAGAGCCAACTGGCAGAGATTGGCTGGAAGGTGTGTGAGTCACTGTTTTGCAGCAACCATGCTTCCATAGCATCTGAAGTACAGCCAGTGATTGATGAATAGTGGTGCCCCCTACTGGCCAAATGGAGAGAGTCCTGGATTGGGGCTGGATGACTAGAGTAATGACCCTTCAATTTCTTATGGGCCATGGAACCTGGAACCTGAGTACTGTACTGTACTTACCACTAGAATGAAGGTGTTGGACCAGGGCAAGACACTGTTGAGACCCTTCTTTCTCCAAGGATCTCAGAGGCCCTAGAGCACAGGTACCCAGGGCCAGAAAGCTGCTTATCTCTGAGTCCTGCTAGGACAACTGCCCCCATCCATCCCACAAGACTGCCTTTGGGATGAGGATTCCACTTATCTATCCAGAGTGTGACTTTCACAGAGTGGCTGTCTTGTTCTGCAGACGAACTGTTTGTGCAGCAAGTCTTAGTCTACTGGCCAGTCTTCTCTAGGCCAGAGCAACCTCAGATTCCCTCATCAGTCTTGGTATTTGCTAATTTCCCTTCCCCAACAAACTTGCCATTTTCACTCTGAAAATGAGGTGTCCAGATGGGCCACAGTGCAGATGTGGCCCAACTGTTAGAGAGTCATGCAAGAGAGCTGCTGAGGTTCTTCTAGATTCAGACATGTCTCTAGCTAGCCCCATCTTTGACTTGTTTCAGATCTATGGCTGCTTATTAAAAATCTATTGCCAGCGGAGGCAATTGTTTGCCTCATTGTTTGTGTGTCTCATAGCAAAGGCCCCATCAGACAGGAAGGACCACCTCTGGCGCCCCCTGCAGCACAGATCTCGCAGCCTCTCTCTCAGGCCTGTGAGCTGCTGTGTGGGTACTAAAGTAGCAGATAGTTTAATCATCTTGTTTTATTGATTGAAATGAGACCTGTGGGTTCCCTGTACCTTTGTAAAAACAGTTTGACTGGATACCCACCTGTGTTATTAAACTTGTGCCTGTGGGGTACAATACTTTGCAATTCAGACACTTGGGGTCTTCCTTGAGTCTCTACACATATATCATTAAAATAAGCCAATATTTGGAGTTCTAAATTATATGACTCTTTGGGAGTTACATAATGATTCATCTTTACACCAGCTACTTCTGAGTTTGCCCCCCGAGGAGTTATATAGTACAAACAAATAAACAAAACACCATCTATTGCCTAACTTTTTACCTCCTATTTCCTATTTCTCACCTCCTGGCATTTTGCTGCCCTCTACCCAGCTTATCACAAAGTGAAAGGCTGTTCCTCTGAGGGGTCCAGGCCCCATGTATGCTATAGGTACATCCTGGCAGCAAAGAAACCATTTGGGGTGTCACAGGAAAGAGAATAATGTCAGCACTTGCCTTACAGGCTTGATGGCTAATAAGACAAATTCATGTAAAATGCTTAGAATAGTGTAAATCAGTGTTCAAAAGAACCATTCATTGTTCTTGTATTTCTGTGGGGTGAGGTAGCAAGTATAACCGAGCCACAAACTCTTTTCTTCTAGAAAATACCATAGACAAACAAGTAAACAGAAGATGTGGGTCAAACACAGTAGAATAGCCACACAGGCCACTGTGCCAGACAACCCAGATAACTGGCCAGAGGAACAGAGTGCAGGAAAAACCAAGGATTTAAGAGAAGGAGTCCCAGCCAGGAGGTTGGTCATTATCTGACCACTATGCAATGCCCAGTAAGAGGAGACACTTGTGGTCAAGAGCTTGCAGCACAGGAAGACTCAAACAAGTCGGAAAGACAGGCAGGTTTATAAACAATCACAGTGCTCTGTAGAGACTGAAAAGGTTAATCTGGATGTCTGGAGTTGATAGAAAAGGGTTGGGAAAAGCACTAGGTCAGAATATAAAATAGGCAAGACTCAAGGGTGTGAGGACCTGGTGAGACCAAAAGCTCCAGGGCCACTGTATGTCAGCTTGTGACCCACATGCTGCATCAGCCAGCTGTCATCTCAAAAGATGAACCATTGAGGATGAAAAGTAAGGAGACTAAGTCTCTTTTATCCCTCATGTTTCTTTTCATCCGTGATACAAATAGTGCAACAATGAAGCCAAATTTATTTTCAGTTGTTTTATTTTTAAAGGCTGTTTCATTGTTAAAGACATATATAAACTCAGGATAGCTCCTGTTCACCATGGCACTGGTTTTAGGGGCTCAGCCATCAACGAGGGTGAGTACCTTGGAGAGCTCCACTGGGTTCCAGCTGGCTGAGGCCGCTCAGTGTGAGGCGGAACCTGCTGCTGCCAGTCCCACCCTAGTGGCGGAGAGCTGTAAAGGCTGCGGCTTCTCCTGCTGGTCTGAGGCGCTAGGGTGAGCAGCGGTATCTGCCTTACTCTGGATTGGTCTTTCCCTTACGTAAGAGAAATCAGTGTCTCAATCCTGGAGTCACCTGCAAGCCCTGTTGCTAAGGTGCTTGTGGACTTTTGCTTTCTTATGCATGAATGGTAGTGCCTGACTTCTGGAAGAGGTTACTTAGCTGTGGCCTTAGTTGTAGCCTCCCCGTGCATGGCTGGCAGAAGGTCTCTGAACCGTAGGCTGAGGCCAGGCTTCTAAACGTTTGCAGTTAGTTTTTGGTCCCGAACACTGGCGCCTGACTAAGTTAAATGTAAAAACTGACTGGCTGCAACTTGGGGAGATGCACCCACATGCATCTGGTGTGTGCATGTGCGCTGTTCTTTTTTATCAGATGAGCATATTGTTTGGATATTTCTCTTCTGATATAAGGCATTTAAAAATAATTTATAGGCTCAGGAAAGTCTCCAACTAGGTGTGAACTCTGGTGAGATGGTGATGTCAGCATAGTTTATCCTCAGGGTCCCTCTACTTCTTCTTTGTCTTCCATCTCAGTCTATCTCCCATTTACTTATCCCCTCCGTGTGTGTTTGTTTATTTTTTTTCAGTGATTGAACCCAGGATCTCACGCATGATAGACAAGCCACTTAGCTGCCACCCTCAGCCTCAGCCCTCCCCATGTGTTTATTCAATGTCTTTTCTTCTTCTTCCTCTTATTCTTCATCCCCTTCTCCTCTTTCTCCTCCTCCTCCTTCTCCTTTTCCTTTTTGGGTAGGCCTAGGTTATACACCCATGGTCAACTGTAACAACAATGTGCTATAGATCTTCAGGGGGTATTTTTGATGATAAGGACATTTGTTCTATTCATTAAAAATGATTTTTTAAATGTATGATTAAATGTGATTTGATTTTATACCTTTATAAAGAAGCAATTCATAAATCAGGAATATAACTATCAATCAAACCACATATTAGACTTTTACATGTAGGAAAGATGGCCACTACATATCTAAAACAGAGGCAGCAGATAATTTGCATCTTCTGGGCCAGTTCAGCTCACTGGAAGGAAGAATCATGTGCAGTGAGATGGAGTCGGGAGTCCATCACTCTAATCAGTGATATCTACAATGAGTACCACATGACCAGTGGCGGGTGTGGACTGTGTCTTTGGTACTGGCCATTTTTTGTTTCCAGACTTTACTATCCTCAAGCTTTCTCAACTTTCTCTTATTTGTATAGAAGTATGTCCAAACCTTCAATAATGAAGATTATTATGCATGTGGTAATTTACCTGGAGGCTGGAAGAGAACCCTTCCTCCCCTTGAGAACTTCAGGGCTAGACAAGAGAAAAGAATACTTGAGACTTCTCAAGATTTTCTGTACTACATACCTACAGCTCTTTGCTGAACCCCAAACTGGGTTTTTTTTTTAAAACTTGATACCACCTAGTTTAATGGGAAGAGTCTGGTGTTTGGAGGTAGATCGGTCCACTTAATACATCTGAACCCTCAGCTGAGTGACCTTGGGACGGTCAACTAACATTTCTGGCCTTCAGTTTATCCATCTGCACAATGGAAGTATAATACATACCTCTCAGGTTTATTATACGAGTTCAGTCACACAATGCATTTAAAGTACCTGTTGGGTACTTGCACACAGTAAATGTGCTATAAACAGGAGCCTATATAACAACAAACAGTGAAGCCTGGGGCCTCGGCACTTGCTCCAGATTACCTTCTTAAATAAACCTGTTTTAAATAATGGATGTCACTTGTAATTTGGGCAATAATTCCATCCCACTTCTATCCCCAAATCTGAAAAATAAAGAAGTGACCTTTACTAAGTGATTTGGAATTTCAGTGGAAGGTTCTATAATTGTTAGTTAACAGCCCCGGGAAACCAGCTCTTGTGCAGTAATTGGAGGTGTGCAGGTCAGGACATTTAATTACAGCCTGGCTGCCTGGAATAGAAACTTGGCCACCATGACAGCACCTTTCCACATCTGCCTGATTAAGTCAACAAATTGTTGGTTCCCAGCCCAGACCAGGCTGTGACAGGGTTTGCTCCCCACTGGAGCCTGCCAGTCAGTCATGACGTGCCTGTCAAATTCCTTTACAAATCCCGGGCTGGGAGGACACACAGAAGGAGGACACATGTCCCTGCTTGAGAGGTGCCTGTGGCCCAACGGAGGAGGAGCCTGGGGAAGCTGGACTTGTTTGGGAAGAGCAGAAGTAGTCTGTGGTCTGGGAGGTAGCAGGCGGTGTGATCAGAGAGCTCCTGTTGCCTTCAGTGTTCAAGTCCAGCCCCACCTTGCACTTTGTAACCCTAGTTTTCCATCACAAAAGCAAGAATCAACAGTGTAGACACCCTTCTGTATCTGAACGTTCTGCATCCACAGATTCAATCAAACACAGATTGACAGTATTTGTGGTAAAACCACATGTGTACAGAACATGTCCAAGCTTTTTTTCTTGTGTTCCCTAAATAATACTATATAGTAGCTATTATTTACATAGATGGTATATATGAGAAATCTGGAGATAATTTAAAATATGTAAGATGATATGCATATGTTATTATATAAATATTATGCCATTTTATATAAGAGACTTGAGCATCTGTGAATTTTGGTGCCCCTGAGGGTCCTGGAATCAACTTCTGTGTATACTGAGGGAGGACTCTTCCTACCTAGTGGGGCTGCTGTGAGGATTCAATGAAGTAATGTTTTCAAGTGCTTAGGAGAATTTCCAGCACACAATAAATCCTCCTAAGTGTTTGGTGACATGCTTAGGGGTATGAGTAATTATCTGGAACAGCAGCAGCGCTGGAGTGGGAGTTACGGGAAAGACAGCAGGGACCTTGGGGCACCTCATTCACAGCTTCACTCTTGGCGGAACTTCCCAGGGCTGCCCTCCTTCTCTGCCCGGCCACCAGCATCTTTGCTGCTGCTCGCTGTCCCCTTGACCTCCTGACTTAGTCCCATTCATTCCCCATTCAGACTTGAGCCACACGTCATACCCAGCTTTAAGTCCTTCCTGCCCACCTTCTTCCCCACACAGACTTCATTGGCCCTTCTGCCCTTCTCAAGCACCTTCTGCCTGACAGTATCAGCCCTTTCCACGATGTGCCACAGTCATTTGCTTACTTGTGTGGTTCTGTTGTGAGCAGTGCTGGAGCCAGATAGATCCAGGTGTATCTATCCAGATAGATTCTGGTGCAAGCTGAGCCAAACATCATACCCAGCATGGAGTCCTTCCTGTCCATGGCCTTCCTCTTCTGCCCTCCCCTTTGAGCCTGGGAGCAACCACCTGCTAGGATTCTGCAGGTGCTGTGTCTAGCTCATCACTGTGTCTCCTGGAGGCCACTTTCTTCCCTGGCTCCACCTCTCCCCTTTTCTCCCAGTATGAGGCCCAAGGCATAGCACTAGAGGAGTTTAATGTGCTAGTTCCTGACTTTCTTTCCTTTCCTCCATCTTTTGGGTCCCTTGGATGTTCACAAGGCCTAATGCATGATGGAGCCAATGTGTCCGCATTCCTCTGTCTCTCCTCTCTCAGCACCATGATCTTGCTCACGTGGCCCAACTGCAGGGCCCAGCTTCCAAAATGAGACCAGCCTAGTGGCAGGGTGGAGGGTTCCAGAAATGGAGACCATATTGTTTGCTAAGTGTGCTCTCTTTGGATTGTAAAACATAACCGTGGGCATCATAGCAGTCCCCTCTTTTCCAGTATCCATTTCTGTTACCCAGGTTTCAACTGTGGTTTGAAATTTTAAGTGGAAAATTCCAAACATAAGCAACTCTTAAGTCTTAAATGGCCCATCATTCAGAACAGGGTGATGAAACCTCTCACCATCCTGCTCCATCACACCTGGGAGATGCTCATCCCTTTATCCACCACATCCCAATCACCTAGCAGCCATCTGCATTACAGACCAACTGTTGTTTTGTTGCAGCGCTGGTGTTTGGGTTAACTCTTATTTTAGTTGATAACAGTCCCAGATATACAAATACCATGGGAGAGGAGGCACCAGGATGTGAGACACTGAAGGACAGGACAGGTGGTGATGCTGCAGAGCATGTGGGACAAAACAAAGTTTGTACAGGATTTAGTACTTTGTAGCTTCAGGCATCTCCTGGGGACCTTTGAACATGTCTCATGTGCTCCTCCACCCACCAATGCATAGGAAAGTGGTGAGGATTAAGAGGGGGAAGAGAGCTGGGGGTGAAGTGGGATGAAGAAGTGAGGAAATGAAGCCCAGCTGTCCTAGCCACTCATCTGATGACCAGTGACCTAGTAATGACTCACTCTGTCATCCTCAGGGACACAAGGATATGTGTGCGTGCGGGGTGTCAGTGAGGGTGCAGGGGATGAGCACAGCACACTCCGGGCCTTGAAGGGTTGACCTTTGTGGGGAAGCAGAAGTGTTGAGCTGGGAGCCCCACTCCACAGAGTCCTTGCAGGCAGTCCTGCTGGCTCGGCATCACACTGAAGCAATGTGGAGGGAGCACAGAGCTGTCGCTTCTGCCCTGCTCTTAGTCATAGTGGTTCTGTGACAGAAGCCGCACTCACTGGTCCCAGGCCTGCACCAGGTGGGGACACTTGCTTGCTACTGTCATCACACTTCCAGGGGCAGATGGAATGACTCAGTGCCCCACCCCCGTTCATATGCAGGGAAACTGAAGCTTGTGGAGAAGAAGAGATTTGCTCAAAGTCCCAAAGAGTACAAATGGCACAGAGGGCTTTAGATCCAAGTCTGTGGTCCTCAAAGGAGTCAGCCCTAGGTCACTCACTCAGACATGGGGTCAGCCTGTGCCCCAGCAACCTACAGGAAGGGAGGCCGAGGGCCAGCCCTGGGGACCTTACTAGGGAGGGATAAGGACAAAGAGAAAAGAGACAGGAGATGCTCCCTGTGCACCAGGCAGCACTGCTTTGGCCATGTGATTGACTCAGTCTGGGGTTATAGATGACAGCCAGATATGGCATATATACCACAAAGTCTAAAGTGACCAAAGAGCATAACAATTCAGACATAGGCATGATGATTTATCCAACATGCCCCTTGTGCCAGCTCCAGCCTCACTGTGCCCCTAGGAGTTGGCACTGTTGTTATCCTTCAGTTACAGTAAAAAACAGCCTGAGACGGAGAAGCCAAAGCTTGCCCAACAGCATTTGGACATAGACCTAGACAACCCTACCAGTTATTTCTGCCTTCCCTGGATGTAACTGGTATATATTCAGTGGGCATTTTAAGTTAAATGCATCAGGCCAATTAGGTTCCCAAGTGGGACATTAAATATTTAAAATCCTTTCATGTAGTTTAATTATCTAGACACTCTAGGGCTGGGGAAAAGATTGGCCTCGCAGTCCACATGTGCTTGCTCACTAGGAAACTTGGCTGTGTTTTCTTCTGGAAGCTTCTTGCAAAATTAGCTCTTGCCTTCTGGTTATATTTTATGTTATAACCACTTTCCAGAGTTTAAAAATGTGCATGCGTCTCTCTCTCTCTCTCTCTCTCTCTCTTTCTCTCTCTCTCTCTGTGTGTGTGTGTGTGTGTGTGTGTGTGTGTGTGTGTGTGTGTGTGTGTTAGTCAGGATGAGATGCTTTAAAACGGTCCAGCATACGCTTTGGGAGTGGAGAGTGGCTCAGTGTTGGAGCTTGTCTTTAGCATGGTGGGGTCCTGGGCTCAATTCCCTGCATCCTCTCTAAAAATGTTGTGACTTAAATTCTCAGATCTGTTTACCCAGGCAATTGGAGGATAACTGTGAGGGTGCCGTAGTTAAATTCATCTGTGTTTCTCTGGACTGTTGTAGAGAATGGATTTTTGCGTATTAAGCCATAAGTAGTGATGACTTTGACGTTCATAGTGAATTATTTGGTGATCTAAGAAAACCAATTTCTCTCCCTCTTTCCCCTTTCCTCTCTTTTATATAGAAGCTCTTTCCCACATGTTGGGTGATTATAAGATGATCCCAAGCCAAGTTAGGAGACCAGGATTCTATGCCACATCTGCCCCTCTATAGTAAGTGACCTTGTATGAGCCCCTAACATTTCTGAGTCTGTCTTCTTTTTCTGGCAGAGAAGGTCATGTGGGTTAGACAAGCTGATATGTGAGGATCTGTGGCAGAGGTGTGGCAGAGATGACCAGGTGGGGCTCTCACTTTTCACCCCAGAACTTTCTGTAGGATGATGAAAATCTGGGAAAACATAAAGTAACCCCACAAGGCCAAACAGGGAGGGATTTCTAGGGAGGGAACCTACCTTTGTAGAGAAATTATAGGTGGGAACATTTGAAGTGGACTTCACAGAGTAACTGGAGTTGTTTGGTCAATTGTTTATGTATACTTCATGTTATTCCAAAGACAGATCTGCAAAAGTATGCAGATATTCTACACGAAGGTAAAAGAGAATTAATGAGGAAATCAGGCACATAGAAAATAAGGGAAGAAACTAAAATAAAGCCTGAGTGGGTTAGAATCTAAGCCCACTGAAGGTGATTAATAAATTTAGCTGTAAATTTGTCTTAGCAATGCAAATGGAAAGGGAACATAATCACTTTGCTGTTCTTAGGCACGGCGTCCACAGGGTGAAAAGGCCCTGAATGTGCATCTTCTCTAGGGCTAAGACCTAACACACTTTCCCCAGATCCCTTCAGTAGGGCACTGTGTGATGCTGTCCTTGGCAACACCACTGCAGTGATCACGTCCTCCCAACTTGTGTCAGGGAACATTGTCCCTGGCCAAGGGAACAGCATGAGCCTAGCTCCATGCCCTGTTCGGGGGTCTAGTGGAGTGTCCTCTGGGGCCTGTTGCCAGAATGGCCTTGGATGCTGTGACCTAGGAGGCCTCTGGGTACCGGTAGAAGCAGTTTGGGAGTCAACATCACTGCAGAAGAAGAAATCCCACAGGAAATGCAGTGCTGAGTGTGGGAGACTCACTCTGCAGAGGTACCAGGATCAGCCCGGTTTAGAGCTGGGCCAAGACAGAGGTCAGGGCTTTGTAGTGCTTGTGGTTGTGACCATTGGTGCCTGGCTCAGAGACTGAGAAGGTGGGGCTGAGGCAAGACAGGAAGCCTGATTGGCCACTGCCTCCTGGTCTTGGCCCCAGACACCAGTCATCTTCATAAAGGAGGTGCCAGGTCTTTTCTAGTACGAAATGTACAAAAACAACAACACATGCTCTGTGGCCCTCCAGGAAGCATTGTTCAAAACCTGAGCTGCCCCAGTGTCAGAGCCTCCTATTTTGGGGGCTTTGTCTGTTCTATTTTTGAGGCTGGTGAACTGGTTTCCTGTTTGTTGCAAAATGGGTAGTTATCACTGTCTGTGCCTGCCCCGGCTCTGGCCTGTTGGCAGGGAGGCGGCCTCACCAGTCGAGTCCCATCATTCTGCTGTAGGCCAGTTTTGGTTTGTGCAAGGGCCAAAGAGAAACACATCTTTGTCAGGCACAGGAGTAGGCAGCCTGCCAGCTGCCTCCCAGGATACCCAAATGATTCTGAAGTCATGATACGCTTCTTAGTGATATCCTTCCCATATTACAAAGGGGACATTTCATTCTGAAGGGTTAAATGAGAGACTCAGTAAGAAGATGAGGGTAGGACTTGGAGAAAGAGCCCTCAGGCCCTGGCAGGGTGGGAGGGGGAAGTGAGTGTTAATTGGTACTTGCTGTGTGGCAGTCATTTTCACAACTTGGCTTCTCCTTTGACTGTTACATCGCATTCCCATCTTACAGATAAAAAGCCTGAGGCTCAAAAGTACAGAGCCTTCTGGAACCATTGGTTCAGGGTGTTGGCCCTTTGACAGTGTTTTGGGGACAAGTTTAAAATTTCTCTCCCATCCCCACCCTCCATCACCTTTTAACTGAAGCTTAGAGAGGCAGAAAATCTTGCAAAAGCTCACAGCTAGTTAGTTAGTAGCAGAATCAGAAGTTAGTTAATTAGTGGTTTCTATGCACTTTCAAATTACCTTAGACACTCTTAAGGTGATGCCAAGTGAGCACTGAACAGAGTTCAGGCCCATTTGGAGGCATGCCTAGCCCAGCCATGAGGTTTACATTTGCACATCATTGCCTCCTGCACAGAGAAGCTGGAGGGTGATGTCCTAGTAAGACCTCTGGACCTCGGTGACTTGTCTTTCCTTTACTGCATGTCCCTTCCAGAGCCTGCAATCCTCTGTCTTTCAGGGGTTAAAACAATGAAGACCCTTACAAAAGTATAGGTCTGTGTGGTAATTCCCTTTTGTCAGAAATTTCTGGTGGGCAGGCAATTTTTGCAGAGAGAACCAAAATCTATTTTTACACGTGTTTCTCTGATTGATCAGTGCTAAGAGTATCACTAATTTCTTGCAGGAGTCCCTAAAATCCCAAGAGCCACTACCAGTGGGCATTCTCAGGTCTTGGTAGCTCTTGTAAAATCATTAGTGTTCCAGATTAATCCAACCAGGGTTGGGTACAGGAGAGGGCTGAGGAATAAGAAATGTTATCAGTATCACTTGGGACGTTGGGAAGGGAAGAAGGAGGGCAATGGCTGTGGAAGGGACACAATGACCTGGCGCATGGACTGGAGACTCTACCAGGTCCCTCTTGGCTGATTTTCCCGTTCTGTGCCTTAGAGGTCTTTCCATTCCCTTCCCCCTGCAGAGACCCTCCCTCTCTGGGAGGCCAAGCACAGCTGCCCTGAAAGTAGCATCCTACCTCCTCCAGCTCCAAGAAGCCTGCGCTGTGCAGCATCTCTTCTAGCCCGCCCTCCTTGTACCTGCTTTTAAATTCTCTGTGACTTCACTTAACTCCACTTAGTAAATTGTAGCTCCCAGAGTGTGCAGGTAGCATTAATTATGGTCTATACTGAAGAGTCATGGGCCAGATAATGTAGATGAAAGGGAGGAGGGGAGGGCAGTGAGGGCGGGAACTAATTCCTTCCTTTGTCTCAGGGTAAACCACTCCTGGAACATTATGGCAGAGGCAGGAAGGGAGCAACTTAGCTCCAGCCCACCTTCTTCCCTCTGTGCTTGCCATCTGTTGCCCTGTTGGGGAAGCATCTTGTCACTTGCATTCCTGATACCCAGAGTACAGATTTAGTGCAGATTTAGTGAGAGCAGCACCTTCCCCCCACCCAGTCTCCTAAACCTTGACCCATTTGAGCCCTGGGGGTTCAGAAGCTTTCCTTCCCTTTCATGATCAAGCACTGAGTAGCAGATTACTCCCAAATGTAGCAGCTTACAGCAGCAGTATGTGATTCCTCCTAGTGCTGGCTAGACGGCTCTCTGCTGGTCTTCACTGGGTTTACTCTTTCAGCTGCATGCAGCTGGTAACACCAGAGAATCCCTCACAGGCCCAAGGTCTTGGTGCTGGCTCCTGGCTGGAGGCTCCTGGTTCTCTCCCATGTCACCTGTCATCATCCTATTGGACAAATTTGATTTATCCAAAGCACTGCAAACTCAAGATTGTAGATGTAAACGCCAAGGTCAGAACTGGCACAGCATTGCTTCTACCGTAGCTTTAGGCTAAAGGAAACCTCAAGATCAGCCAGATTCAATGGAAGGGTAAATAGGCCGACTTCTCTTTGAAACGAGTGGCCACATTATCTTGCAGAGGTCCTGGGCCCACTTAGTATTCCTTTGTTATGGCCTTCATTTGCTTTGGGAGAACAAGCCCTCCTCTGGGAAGTTTTGTGCTGTGGCTTCTGAGGATGTATTCTGAACTTGGCATGGTCAAAAAATTCAAATTGTTTTGGTCTCTGCCCTCAAGGCGAGGCCATTTGCCAGTGGAGCTGGTGCTGGCTGGTGTAAAAGAATGTGGGCGCCCTCCCTCTGAAAGGGCATGCCCAGGGTCTGAGTCACACTTGTGTCCACCACTCAGAGCACGCTGAGCTTCTCCTGGGCCCTCTGGGCATTAATGCCCCTGTGAAAATAGATCTGAATGTTTTTTTGTCATTTTCAACATGCATTTCTTAGGCTAAAGGTATTCTAAAATTCTTCTTCCTAGATGCAGAGGTTAGGATTTTATCTTTATTGTAAGCAACGGAAACTAATTTTGCTAAGTTTAAAAAATGTTTTAAGAAAAAATGAGATGTCTCATGGAACTGGTGGAAGGCTGAAGAATGAAACCGTGAGAGGGGAAGAATCAAAGCAAAGACCTTGCAGGCCAGAAACACAATTATAGTCCATGGAACTCAAGACATGGGCCAGGCGGTAGAGGAAAATGGAGGCCAGTGTACCTTTGTCAGCCTCAGTGAGGTAGTGGTTATTTCAGAGGACAAAAGAGAACAGCATTTCCGATTGGTGGAATAGCATATGCAAGGCCCTGAAGCTTAAAATAAGAGCATATTTAGGACCTGCAGAGAGTTCATGTGTGCCAGGAGAAAGATAGGAGAGAGGTAAAAAATGATCTTGGATAAGGAGGCAGATACTGTGTGAGCCTACTAAGGAGCTGAGATTGTACCCTATAGGCCACAGTTTTCTAAACTGTTTTCCCAGAACACTCATGGCCTGAGAAATTAATGGATGTCTTCTAAGTAAAAGATTCCTTGGCCAACTAAGTTTGGGAAATGTGCATATTGTTAGAATTTTCCTCTTGGAAGATCAATGGGATATTAAAGGCTCTGAGAAGTTCTGCAGAAAAAAAATTTTTTTTTTAAAAAAGGGGTGGGATGGGAGTTGGAAGGCTGAAATGGTACTCCAGGTGAAAAAATGCTTTGTCTGTCTATAGCATTGTCTGTCTACAGAAACAGAGAAGGAGGCAATTCTCCATACTAATGTCAGAGAAGGTATAACTCAGCCCAGAGGACATTGCAAAAAGAAAGTGCTTTCATTCTTCTCAAGAATGCATATGCAAGAAAGGTAGCCTCAGTTGTAAATCCACTAGGAAGGAATGTAACTCATGTGAAAAGAGCGCTTTCTGATGAAAAGCTAATTTTTAAAAATCAATCTAAATATGTCTAGCTTTGTATTCATAACAAGCCCTCGGTTCCCGGCAGCTTTTGTTGAAAACACTGGATTTCCCCAGCCTTGTGACTTTGAACTGAACATCTCTCAGTTCTTTGTTCTAGAAGTCCAAAGCATTTCCCCCTCCTCCTATTGAAATTTCTCTTTAAACTTTTTAAATGAGAAGAAGCATATAATTTAAAAATCTCCTGTCCCCTTCTGAAGAAGAAAAGGAGAGAGTTTCCTAGAGGAACTGGCTCAGGTGGAGAAACAGGACTGAAGCCTGGCCACCACGGTGGAGCCATGCAGCTCGGATCCCAGCTGGTTTGCTCTGCATGCAGGCCACGAGGCTCCAAGCTGCAAGGACCTGAGACTTTTGGTGTGGATAATGAGGGCTCAGGGGAGCAGTGATGGCTGGGTCCTGGTTAAAAATCAGCTCAAATTTCCCAGAGCCTCGGCTCCTCAGCTGGTCTGAGAGATGGGTCCACTCTAAGCATGGGCCTTACGTGGCTACTCCAGGTAGGTGTCGGAGTTTGCCTGACAGAACCAGAGGACCGAACTCCATTTGTCAGTGACTTTTTGAGTCATGGCCATTTTTGCTCAGACCAGGAAAGAAAAAGGAGAAGAAGTTTTTTCTCCTTGGTTTATAGCAGAGCTGCTGGAAAGATCAGCAGGAGAGAGGAAAGAAGACAGACCTAGCAGCTGTCAGGCACCTGTCTGATGCTGAGATCTCGAAGCCACCCAAGGGTTCTGGTCCTCAGCAAGCCCATGAGTACTTAATGTTAATTCACATTTGGCTCCCACCAGTTTTCCTAAATGAGTATGATGTCTGCTGTTTCTTTTTTAAATTTCATTTTATTAATTTTATTAATTATAAAGCAACATGTTTGCTGTAGAAAACTAAGGAAATACAGAAAATTGCCAAGAAGACAATGAGAGATGCTGAGGCTTGATGAGGGTAAATCACCCACCAGAGACAGTAACAGAGCATGGATTTGAACTTGGGACAGGCCATGGTCTGTGTCTTTCTTCACCTGTTCACTCATGGAGCTAACACAAAATAAGTGCTATTTGGGTATTATCTCCTTTAACTTCTACAGAGAAAGCTTTTTTCCTCGGGCAAACTTCGTGGCAGGGCAGGAATTTGATCCCAGGGTATGAAATATGTGCTTTGTCTTCAGATGGCTCTCTGCTGCCTTTTCCAGGCCTTAAGAAACAGGGCTGGTGCTGTCTGGGGCTGCTGGGTGACCTAGATGACAGTGGGCAATCATAGCTGATCAGTCCTCTAGTAGGTATGATTTTTGCTGATGGGGAAGAGTGGGCGGGGAGTGCAGGTTGCAGACACTGTTCAGACTGAATTAATGTTTTCTCTCACAGGGAGGCTTGATGAATCCTGTGGTGTTGGAGTAGAGCCAAAGATACTTTTGCAAGCAGATATGTGCAGAAATAAGGATAGGTATATTTCTACATGGGTTAAAACACAAATGTATTTCCCAGCTCTGTCCCCTAAAGAGGGATTGAACCATTAACATTCCAGCTGAAATAAGCATGTTTACTACCCTGTTCTTAGTTTCCAAAGATCATTTTCCAAACAGAGAAGTAAGAGCTCCATAGAGAAATGGCTAATTTCAGACCTGGGCAGGGAAACTACAACATAAGCCTTAAACATCTTTTAGATCTAGAAAACAAAGAGGTGTTTAAAAACAAACACACACATAAAAAAGTGAAATGTTTAAAGGACATGAAGGTCAATCAGAAAGAACTTTTGGTTGCCAAAGCTGGGACAGTTTAAGCAACAGAATAAATAATAATGTGATGGAATTATAGCTCAATGAATCCATGATTATTTATTATTTATAAATAAATAAGGAAGAAGGTATAAATCTTTGTAGAATTTCAAATAATGCTCATATTATTCACCTTCCAGTGGATAGAGCCCAGTTCTGCTCTGGTTCACTTCCAAAGAATAGAATATGGAAAGGGAAAAATTGTAACCTCATTGCTGAGAAGCCTGGCAGATTCTATCTTAACCAAATGATCAAGGTTAATGTCATCAGATCCAAGTCACTTTGATATTAAGTGACCCCAGAAATGTGGGAATGGCATTGCCTTGCCAAATTCATAACTCCAGTATAATCATAAGAAAACATCAGACAAACCCAAACTGAGAGGCATTCTACAAAATACTGGCCTAATATTTTTCAAAAATATCATAGTCATGAAAAGACAAAGAAAAGATAGAAAAAGATTAACAAACAAACTCACCTGTCAGAGGAAATTTAGGAGACAGTACAATTAATTGCAATGTCAGATGCTGGATTTGATGCTGGACTAGGACAAAGGATACTCACAGAAAAACTAGGAAATGCAAATAAACTCTGCAATCACATTAGAAGATGCTGATTGGTAAGTCTATCAGAACCCTCTGTATTATCCTATAGTTCTAAAATTGTTTCAAAATAGAATTTTAAAATACTGTTTCTAGAAATGTTAAAAAAATACAAAATGAAATACAAACATCAAATAATTTTAAAATGCAAGTTACAGTAATAAATCATATTTACCTATCAAATTAGTGAACTTTTTATTATAAAAACATAATACATACATTATTATGGAGGGTGTAAGAACTCAGGCGCTTTAAACAGCCATTAGTAAAGATCATAAGTTACTTTTGATATCTAGAGGACAATCTGGCAGTATAGATCAAATTGTTCATTTCCACCCATAAGTGAAATTTTAGGGATTTGCACTAATAAAATAATGACTGATGTAGATAAGGAGCGTGTAGAATTGTTTATAATAGTGAAAGCCTAGAAAAAATCCACATATATAAGTATGTAGGAATCAATTCTATAAATTATAGTACAAGTAAGCAGAGATATATTATGTTGCAAATAACAATGGCATCATAAAATATTGTTTACCAAATGAAGTGGTTTTTATGGCATAGTAAATTAGAGAAGAAGGTATACATAGAATGATCTAAATTTAGGGACATATAATAATATCTAAAGGCCAAGCTGGGCATAGGCCACATACCTGTAATCCCAGCACTTTAGGAAGCCAAGGCAAGAGGATCAAAATTTCAAGTCCAGCCTGGGCAACATAACAACTCACTGAGACCCTATAGCAAAATTAAACAAACCAAAAAGGATTAGGGTTGTAGCTCATTGTAAAGGCCCTGTGTTTAATAATACCCACTACTGCAAAAAAGAAACAACAAACAAACAAATAAATGGTAAACACCAAGAGGCTTTTAAGGACTTTCTGAATAGTAGAATCGCTTGTGATTTTTATTTTCCCCTTTGTATTTTCTACATTTTACACATTATCTGTGCTAAACCTTTCTGGGAGAGTCACATCCATTGTTAGTAGGGTGGAAGTTTCCAGTCTTGCAGGATTCGAACTAAGTAAGCTCAGTTTTCCGAGATTTGTTTTGTTTTGCTTTATTTGCAGAAATGGGCCTACCACATAACAGGTGCTCGATATGGATGCTGGGAAAGAGTGAGTGAATGAATTGATGAAGGAAGGTGGCTTGGTGAGGCCTGGCCCTTCTTCCACAGTGCAGCATCCTCCAGCTACTCTTCTCCTCCCCTGTGACCCATAGGAACTTCGGTAGCACCTGTTGCAGACACTGAGATCACAGAAATAGGCAGAGAGGAGTGAGGTGAACTACAGTAAGAGAGTCTAACCTAAAGAGACTGCTTTAGGACAGTCAAGGCATCCAGGTCAAGAAGCAAGGAAGGGCTCCTCTGCAGACTGGGAGCCTCCTTGATGAAGCAGAGGAAGCCCAGGAAGCTGCCAAGGTGCTGAGGCAGTCACATTTCTGATTCCAAACTGCTTAGATGCCCCCCAAGAAGCCCTGGAAAGTAGCAAGGCCCAAGTTTCCAAAATATGAGGTTTCCACAGTGGCGTGTGATTGTGCATGTCCTCTGCTTCACGCATCTGGGGTGAGAGCCTCCTTTTATGAGCCGTTCTGCTAACAGGAAGCTCTTCCTTAGACTGCACTGAGGTCCTCCTCCCTATAATTTCAGTGATTTTTCTGCCCGACAGTGGCAATGCACCTCAGAAACAGC
Organism: Cavia porcellus; assembly: GCF_034190915.1. Taxonomy (NCBI): domain Eukaryota; kingdom Metazoa; phylum Chordata; class Mammalia; order Rodentia; family Caviidae; genus Cavia; species Cavia porcellus. Next base: position 33,914,009 of record NW_026947508.1, read on the forward strand.
AGAATTGAAGTTCTCCTGAACTTTTGTTCCCTAATGTCCAGTTCGCTGTCCTTCAAAGATGTGGGGAAACTGCTCTCAGGGAAACTATTCTCAGGGAAATGAGTGATACATTACAACAAAGATTCTTTAAATCTCTCTGCTTTTCCTGCTGTGGTTTGGTAATTCCCTCTACTCTGCTGCACTTTCTGTCCAGATCGCTTATCTTCAGTGTATGTGATGAAGCCGGAGGGAAGCTGCTGTGTGTAGGTTTGAATCCTCATGGAAGGTGACCTTTCTTTAAGTCAAGGTCATTGCTAGCGGAAAGGCCCCAGCCAGGACATCTGCAAGGCCGTTGTGTCTCATATTTGCTGGTCTCCTTGGAGCAGCTGTCTGCATAGTCCTTGGCAGCAGGTGGCTGCCGGAAGGGAAGGTCTCAGGAGAGCGACAGCTGGGTGTTTTTCCCTTCACTTCAGTAGCTGCTTGCTTCTGGCCATGAGCGCCTGCTCAGTATGGCAGAAGAAGAGAACTGGAGAGGGGCAGATGGTGACAGGCAAGTCACGGTTGGCAGAAGTCAGAGTCCTGGGGAGAGAAGCAGGAGGGGAGGGTGAGTTACATATTCATTCATGCACTCAGACCTTTCCTGGGCTCCCAGGGTGCGGTACACCCAAGGACAGTCCATTTGCCCTGCAAGTGCCTGGTCTTCCCTCAAGGTTACAACCACGCCCTTAGGCCAGGCCACGCCCTTAGGCCAGGCCCAGGAAGATGAAGCTCTTTGTCAGAGAAATGGTCCCCAAACACCTTTGCCTGTGCCTAGCATTACTGATTCTTGGACAAGAACATACAGCTCCTACCTGGAGTGTCCCAGGTCTAAGAGATGCAGACACACAAATAAATGATGACACTGTAGAGGCCCATGATTGACATTTGGGGGTGTACAGAACAGGAGGAATGGTCAGTTCTGCCTGGTGGAGGTGGACAGAATGTATCCGGAAGGGCTTCATAGAGCTGGTGTCCTTGGGTTGGATGTAAAAGGCTGAATGAGTGTTTCCTAGAGGTGTAAGGGAAGTCCTATATTAGATTACATTTCTACATATAACTGAAACAATAGGAGCCTGAACACATAGCTTTTATTTTCTATTCTCATAAAATAACCAAAGGGAACCAACTCAGGCTTGGTGTATGGTAAATCCATGATATCAGCAATATCCCAAGCTCCTTTTCTCTTTTGATCCCTCCATCTATAGAGCATTTTTCCCAACCAGAAATCACCACACGCTCTGAGGTGGCTACTGGAGCACCAGTTATTGCATCCACCAAAGGAACTGAGAAAAGTAGAAAGGCTTTGCAGTCATCTGTGCTCCTTTCAGATAGCCTGCTTGGCTCCGCCAGTCACTTGCACTTACATTGATGTCCCAGATTTATCTAGACACCTAGCTGCAGGAGATGAGGGGAAATAGGAGTTTGCAGAACAAATGCTCCACGCGCTAAGGTACAAGAGGGTTGAAGAAATTTTTCCTGCAAAGAAAATGCAGGACAGATCTCTCTGTTTTCTCTCTGTTTCTCTCTCTCTCTCTCTCTCTCTCTCTCTCTCTCTCTCTCTCTCTTTCTGTCTCTCTCTCTCTCTCTCTCTGTCTTTCTGTCTCTCTCTCTCTCTCTCTCTGTTTATATGAGTCTGCTATGAGACAGAGAATGGGGCTGCACTCTGGGGGATCAGGATGGCTGAAGTCAGAATTTAGATTTTATTCTGAGGACAGAATGGATCAAGCAGAGTTTTTTGGGGGAAGGTCGAGCAGATGTGAGTTTTGGAGTGATCAGGCTCAACACTGATGTTGGGGACAGAATGTGGATCAGAGGTCAAAATGGGTGTGTCTTGTTCAAGGCACCAACAGGAGGCATGAAATGGATGGGGCTGGCTGTTGGGGATTAGAGAAATAAAGCTGGCTTGATGAGAAGGGGCCACATTCTTGGGGCCTGGAGACTTTGAGTGGTGACAGGGAGCCCTTCACAGTTTTGCAGCTGGAGCATGATAGGTGAATTCCAGGATAGATGCGGGGTTTCCTGCCTGTGGATTGTCTGTCTCTTTGGCTCAGATTGTTTTGCTCTTGTTCTTAAGGAAGAAAACGAGGAGACTCACTGTTACGGAGTGCCAAGTGTGGGCCAGAACCCTGTCGCGTGGTTCAATAGTACTGGCTCTTTTAATCCTCCCAACAAATCTGTTGGGTCCCAGTTCTGTCCTTATCTCCTTGAGGCCAGGCCCTCTGCCAGAGCCCTCAGGGTGAGAGTGCACGAGGAGGCACACCAGGGAGCCCTGCGCTGTGCTGCCACCCACAGGCTGTGACTGCATCTCCTGGTACTCTGAGGAGACAGGTGTTACACACCAGGGAATTGGGGGACAAAGACTTGCCCATGTCCTACAGCTGCTACCTGAGCCTGCCTTCAGTCCTGGGTCACCTGCTTCCACATCAAGTTGGCCTTCCCAGATCTGCAGAACTGGGTCTTGACATCTTCCCTGCCATGGACAATGAATCCCTGAACATGTGGCCAAGGTGATGTCATGCAGCAGAGGGCCAGATACCCACCCTGTTCCTCCTTCATGCCTGGGAGCTGTTGGAAAGTTTGGGGCTGGGATAGGCACCTGCCATCCATATCACCTCCTATCCGCACCCAAGGAATGTTGCACTTGGATGCCTCATGTGAAAAACACTTTGCACCTTTCAATTGCCTTCTCCTAGGCCCTGACCCATTCAGAGCAGGAGAGAGATAACATCAGAGATACATTTGTTTTGCCTATATTGAAAGAGTTGTCATCATGTTTGTATATAGATTTATGTCCTGGTTTTATCACATTTAATGTTATCATGGATTATTTCCCACACTAATAACTATTTTCAAAATGAGAAATTTTAGAATATCCTCAATATTTTATTTGGTGGTACTGTCAGAATTTATTTAACCATCATTCCTTGTTGGATGTTTAGGTTGTTTCCAACATTTGACTATTATAAATCATGCTATGATAAATATCTTTGAACATAAATTTTTGATCCATTGCTCTAAATTCCTAGAAGTGTATTTCATGCTGAGAACATCCAAAAATAGGCTGCACCTGCTTGATAGGCTTTACGGCCTCTGGGGCTGATCAGCCATGTTAGGCACATAGGAGCGGAAGACATGGAGAAGCTGAGCTGGGCCTTGTAAAGGGGACCTGGGGGATGGAAAGGGGAGGCCAGATCGCAGAGAAAGGGGAGCTTGTGGGAGAAAGAGGGGAGAAGCAGAGACCCAGGCAGCTGTCCTGTGAAGTGGTGCTTGTAAAAGGGACAATGTGGTCTAAGGAATTCTTAGGGAGCTTTGCTGGCCAAGGCACTTTCTCTTTGCTGCCTTTTCAAAATTCAGTCAAGAAACAATGTTTTTCAAAACTTTAGGGAGCTAGATTTAAGTGTCTTTGGGCATTTCTTGATGCTAAGACAGGCACCCCTGTATTCAATCTCCAGTACTGCAAAAACACATGCAAAGATGCACACACGCGCATGCACATTCAAAACTGTAAAAATTTACACTTTAACCAGGAACTTATTTCATGGATAATAATTGTAAAAGAGCATTTTCTGTATAAGCTTTGATGATTGTGCCGGAATGTGTGAGGCTTGATTCTAGGCCAAACTCTTATTATTAATGTGTTTTAGCAAGTTGTTGAATGTCACAGACCCTCACAGTTTGGGGTGTTTTTTACTGTACCCTAGAATATACTGAGTGTCTGAGTGAGCTTCCCAAACACACAGACATCAGAGCTATGGGTCAGGAGCAGTTGCTGTCACGGTGCTGGGCCCAGGACTGCTTCAGAGCCATGCTTCCCATTAGAAATACAATGCAAGCCACAAACCAGAACCATATGTATGAATTTTAATATTCTGGTAGCTACATTGAATAGAATAAAACATAGCAGTTGCTACTAATTTTCATAGTTCGACACTGTACAACGTATCTAAAATGTCATCATTTCAGCGTACAATCAATATAAAAATTCACAGATGCTACATCTTTTTTCCCCCATTCTATGTCTTCAGAATCCAGTGAGTACTTCACTCTCACAGCACTTCCTGGTTTGGCCCAGCCACATTCTAACAGCCACAGGTGGCTGGTACTTTTCTCCTGGGGCAGCCCTAGCTGAGAGCAGGGAAGGGGAATCCTGGTGTCTCCAAGGAGCTCAGCTCTCCCAGAAGCACAGCTCTTTAGTCAGGACCTCAGCAGGCTGCAGGTTGCCTGAGCAACAAGGCCTGCCTGGGTCACGTGCTGCCAGCCCCTGGCAGCCCCAGAATCCCCATCCTGCGTCTGCCTGCTCCCTGCAGAGCCAGGCAGCTCTTTGCTTTTAAGCCCTGGACACGAAAAGACTGATTCTAATTCTGTCCCCAGACAATGGACAATGGGTTGTGCTCTGCTGTGCACCCCTTCTGGATGAGGTCCCTTCTGTGACTCTGGGCAGAGCCACTTGCCCTGGCTGACTGCTGTCAGGGACGGTGACCTTCATTCACAGGAGGGCTCACCTTTCCCACTTTTCAAGGGCAGATCTGCCCTCAGTGGGTGCCGTGTGATTTTTTTCCTACCCTTTTGTTCTTAAAAGGAAACCCCCACAATGTCACCTCCAGTAAGACACCTACTATGCTCATAAAACAGAGGTGAGGTAATGACATTGAATTTCTCCAGCTGGAGTTGCCTCCGGCGAGTAATTTTCTTGTGGCATTGTGCTCTCAGGAAATTTGGAGAAAACATGATCCAACCACGTGCATGCACATGTGCGTGTGCAGGAACATGGAGTGTGTATTTCAGTGTGTATTTTTAGAAGTGTGTGCACTTCTAGTTTCTTAAAAGGACCCGGGTAGCTGCAAGATTGCCTACCTCCTCACTTACAGCTCTGCAGGCCCCTGCCACAGGGCCCTGCTTCCCTCCCTCCGCTCTCCTTTTGTTGAGTGGCACACAGAGAAGTTATTTATTGTAGCATTCTGACAAATAAAAGCCATTCCTCTGATTTACACCCTGCCACCCCCTCTCTTTGAGTCAGTGTGTGATTCATCTCTTTAATGTGGTACTTCCGAAGCGCGTGGCTCACGGGGACAAGTGTGGAAAGAACCCTTTCTGCCAGCCTTGCTCCCCTGGCTTCTAGTAGCTTGTCCTGACCCCAACCTCACACCCAGCCAAGATCCAGCCCATGCCTGCTGCAGCCAAAAGGCTGAATGTTTTCCCCCTGTGAGAGATCCTTCACCCAGTTCCCAGATAATGGAGCAAGGCTCCCTGAGGACAAACACAGATTCAGCAATGGCTGCAACCCAGAATGCGTTTGGGGTGGGAAAGCTGGATCTGAGAATCGTGCAGGGCCAACTGCGCTGCTGACCTCTCACTGGTGAAAGGGAAGGAGCGCGGGTTGCCCAGGGCCACCCCAGCCGTCTGCTCTGACCTGGTTACAGACCTCCTCAACTCCTGCAGCAGCTCTGTCCTTTGTTCAACTCCTCCCTCACTCATTCATTCGTTCATCACTAAGTGACCTCAAACTTCTTTCTGAGATCAGATTTTTTTTAAGTGTGCCAAAACATACATTAAAAGATCATTTTAAGTGTACAACTCAGCACCATCCCCACCGTCCAGCTTCAGCACTTTACTTCCCTTAGATTGAAGTCCGTACCCATCAGGCATCACTTCCTCCTCCCTGGCAACTACCAGCCCTGGGCCACCAACCTTCTACTTTCCGTCTGTGAACTTTCCTAGATCCCTCTTGTGAATGGAATCATCCTTAGGATAATTTCCCTGCCTGGTATACAGACTCATGGGTATCAGGGTGCCTTTAGGCATGGTTGGCTCCAAGCTCTGATTTTAACAAAAGGGAAGACAAGTTCACCCTGTGTGCCCAATGCACTTGGCCACCTCCCTCTTCCCTAGGGCAGCTAGAAGCCAAATGAAATGTCTGCACCCTCTTGTGACCCTTTCTGTTTTAAGAACTGTTAGGGCCAATCACCACTGGGAGATCTTGTTCGTGAACAATGGGAAAGCAAGAACTTGTAATTAAAATTCTCTTTTTGTTATTCCTGCTTTTCATTTAAATATCAGTGGCTGGCACTAAGTCAGCAGCTTTTTTCCCCCTTTTCTCAGATGCTTGTCTTAGTAGCCTCTGGGGAGGGAGAACATCTCTGCTGAAGTCTCAGGAATCAGCCCCAGCTGCCTTCCTCCTCCAGCCTGCTAGCACCTCTCCTTTGCACCGTGCCCAGGCTGGTGTTCACAGGTTGGATCCGGATGTGATCCAGACTGCTCATTTTCAGAAACAGCCCCAGATAGAATGAGGTCAGCCCTTTCCTGCTTCTCTTCCTTGCTCTGGTTCCAATGCTGTGCAGGACAAAGGACCTCCCCAGCCTTCCCTCAGAGTCCGCTGTTGAGCTAGCTGGTCCAGGTGGCCCCTGCCTATGGCTACTTTAAGATAGGCACAGAAAGTCCCCAGAATAAGCTAGAACAACCAGCCCAGCCTCAGTCCGGCCCCTGCTTCACCTGGCTCAGCTCTGCTTGTCCAGATTCCACCATAGGTGCCTACTCCTCCTGACTGGCACTTCTAGTAACCACCATTGGCCCTAGCACTGGCTCTCAGCATCTCTCTTCCCTTGGCAGACTGACCTGGCCCAGACCCCACCCACACACCTTGCCAAGTCCCCGGCTGCCTGCCTCTCCTCAGCTGTACCCCTCTGTCAAGTGGCCTCCCCTTTGAGATTCTGGGCCCGTGCTTCTGAGTCCTTCTATTTCTCTGACTGGTTCTGTCCATCTTGATCAGCCATCCAAAACTTTGCCCTCCACTCCATGGTGAGGCTGCTTCTACCCATCAGGGAAACTGCTTGTCCTGGGTTGAACTTTGGGCATGTGATGTTATTTTATTTATTCTTTTCCAAGCCCTGTAAGGGATGGAGTGCTATCTGCATGTTGAAATGAATATAAAAGGAGGTATACAGGAGATTTAACCTCTTGTCCCAGAGATACTCAAATCTGCATTTGTCTGGCCCCAAAACATAACCCTTTTCGCTTCCTTCCTTGGAGTAGGCACCCACTTGTGACTGCTTTTACCTGGAAAGAAGGGGAGAGGCTTTTGTTTCCTTCATGCTCTCACCAGTCATTTCTGAGCACCGTTCCATTCACATTTTTCACTTCCAGTTCATTTGGCCTCACAGCCCTGGGGCTGTGGGCTCTGTCATCTTCTCATTTCCATTTGAAGACGTGGAATCACCAGAAGCAGATTGCCCAGGCTTCCCTAATCAGGGAATGACAGAAACCTACTCTGACTCCAAAGACAGCGCTCCAGCCACAAGGCGGCAGTGCCTCTCATTGTCAGGGAGAACACATGGCCCAGAGAACAGACTGGCACCCAGACAGCCAGCAGTGCAGTGGGAGGAAGGCAAGCCAGGAAGGGGGTCTGGGCTCTGATCAGAGTGATCCAAGCAGGTGGGAACCATCTGAGATTGCAGATCTGACACAGGGGCAGAGGCCCACGGACAGAGACGCAGGAGGGCGCTGACGGGATCAGCCACTGGTATAAGGGCATGGATATGGGGCATGCCATTCCAACCACATTGGCCTCACCGTTCCCAGACCTTGCCAAGCACACACCTGCCTCAGGGCCATACATACGTGCTGTTTCCAGTCTGTAATGCTCTTCCCTTATATATAAATCTACCGCTCCCTTCCACTTGTCTGTCTTTTTGTAGATGTTTCTCTTTCCCAGAAGTCTTCCTGACCAACCTCAGCAACGCGGAACCCCCAACGCCGTGTATGGCCTTTGTACTGTGTTTATCATCTTATCACTTGTCCCAGTTGACATATTATGTATTGATCTGTCTTCCCTATAGGAGCATAAGCTCTGCAAGGGCAAGGATTCAGCCTTCTCCTTTCCTGGTTTCTAGTCCTGATCTATCAGTGTTTCTTGTCTGAGGAAATAAATGAATGCTGAATAACCTTATCCCTTTAGTTGAAATCCCATGTCTGGGCAGGACCGGCTGTGAGTGGACCTGTCCCATCCAGTATGACAGGACACCTAAACCTGGGACAAGGCTGAATGTGTAGATGGGACCAGGCAGGGGACTGTTTCAGCAGGATAGGCTAATAGGGATAGCTTGTGGCTGTCAGGAATGCTGCCCCTGGGGCGTGTAGGGTCTGCTACACCATACTGGTAACCTGTGACTTTGGAAGAGACAGCATATCTGACCCTTTGTTATAGAGCCAATTGGGGGCCACTTAGGAGGTGCTCCGGTCCCTGATGGTACAGCAGAGTCCATCTACTCAAACTTGAGGAATGGCAACCCCCCCCCCCCAGCTTGTCCCCTTATCCTGTTCTCCTCATGGATGGTGAGGGCAAGCCAGCTCTCCTATCAATGATGTGAATGTAGCTAAGGCATCACCTGCCATCCTCGAGCCTCTGCTGTGTACCCCAGCATGTTGGCTCTGGAGGGCAGGGATTGATACGCTGTGCACAGTGGCTGGTACATAGCAGCTCCATAAACCCATCAGTTTAGTGAATGGATCTTTGGACTTGGACCCAGCAGGCTTCCCTGTACCCTGGCCTCTGCCATGTGCATGCAGTGGGTTGGGGCTACAGTAGATACTCAGCTTCGATCCCATGAGCACCCATTAGCATCTTCACAGAGAGCTGGAAGCTGGGCTATGGGATGCAGTGAGGATGCTGTGAGTAATGCATGGGGGTTTAGGGGTCCCTGAAATGGAGAGGCCCATGGCAGACATTAGCTTTGAGAGTTGACTGCTCCTGTTCCCATTTGGTGAACAGTGATACTGAGGCTTGCTGAAGTTTAACAAATGCATTTGCCTTAACCTTTAGCCCAAAGCTTTTTTCTTTTACATGCATAGAAAGCACACCTTGGAACTTACTTGATCAAGTCAAGCAGGGTGTGAGCCCTGCCCTCCAGGAGTGTTAGGCTTTACCACAGTTACATATCAAGGACTAGGCTTGGGCTTCATTGGGTGATGGGTTTAGGATTTGAAAGAGGGTCTGTTGGGCGCCCCACAAGGCCTGGAGCCAGAGAGTCTTGGGCACACAGCGTGACTCTGGAAGCTGACAAACACTCAGTGTTTATGCAGACGGGCTGAGGAGATGGGGCTGCGAGGCCAGAACAGCTGGGTGGAGGCTGGTGGCAGGAGGCAGTGTGAGTCCCTGCATTGTTCCTGGGCAGTCATGAGGACAATTGGAGGCATAGAGAAGCCCCTTTCCTCTCTCTCTGGGCCACAGCCCAGGATTTGGAGCTTCCTGCTTGCCAGGGAGGAGAGCCACTGGGAGAGCCCCAGATCAGCTTCTGCGTGGAGGCTGGCAAGCGACCAGTGTCCATAGCTGCTTAGCCCGAGCCAGGACTTCTTTGCTCCACAGCCCTTAATTCCAGTTGGGGAGTGACACAGGCCCAAGGCTTGGACTGGAGCCCAGTGCACATGTTCAGGGTCTTTGCGGCTCTGTGCAGGTCACTGATGTCCTCCCCACTCGCCCCTCACATTTGCAATAATGAAATCTGCAGTGGTGATGAATGCATGGCACGTGTGCCACAGTGGGCTGTTTGTATCACTGAAAACTCTAAAAAGTTCACCAGCGTACATAGTACATACATAGTAGTATAATTCTGCTGTGAGAGAGAAGGGAGGGAACAGAGGATGGCAGGTATCTCCTAAGTATATTGAAGTAGCTAAAAGTCTTTTAAGGAAGATGGCAGATAGACCAGCTCAATCTCCCAAATGTACAGGTTAGAATTACATAAAAAAACATCTTTATAGAAAAAAGTCAACAGCCCCAACTTGGTGTTCCTAACCCTGAAAGCTGGCATTAGACCATAGAAACTGGGTAAAGTTAAGGAGCAAGGGGCAAGTGCCCTGTGCTCACCTAAATGGATATCACAGACTCCTGTTGCCATCTGTCATACACAGGCAGATGAACGGACCCAAAGACAGACTCAGATCATCCAAGGCGGCAATGGAAAGAAATTGTTTCCTAGACTCAGCCAGCCAAACCTGCTCCGCAGAGCACATACTCGTACCCCCGCACACAGCACAGGCTCCTGCGGATAGGCGTGTGTGCCTGCACAGAGGCCCGTGGAGAATGCAGCTGAATTCACAGCCTGTCCCAAGGGAGAATATTTCTTCACGGACACATGGCAGGTACTGGGCCCAGCAGGGTTCTTACCTTGGTCAAACTCTGGGTCCCTTAGATTTTCTGGTTATGGACCCCTCTGGCAGGGCCTGGTGGAAGCCTCTTTCATTTGGTCCACATGGTGACTGAGAAAGGACTGAGTTTAAACACCAAGTGGCTTATCTTTCTATTGGCACTGTTATTCCAACTCCAGGAACCCCAAACCCTTGTAGATTTCCCCCTTGCCCTGGAGCTTCTATAGATGTTCATCACTGACAGTGAGCCTACTGAAATGTGTTCCCATGACTCTGAGGAGTTTAGGGAGCTGTCTAGAGCTCAGGGAATGGGGCATGGGGTGCCAGGACATGTGCAGCATAAGCTGATGGCCTTTCTGATGGTTTGGTGGCTATAGCAATGTGGCCTACTTTATCTCATAGCAGAACCATAAAATCATGGAATTTCCATATTGGAAGTTCAAGTGTCAAACCCACTCCTGTTCTCTTCAAGTTCTGAGGTGATTGGAAAGGACGCAGGGTTGTGTCTGATAACTGGAGAATTTCATTTTGTTTCTGATGCCAACAAGTCTGCTGGAAAAAGTGTGATGTCAGAGCCGCAGAGAAAGGGATCTGTTTTGATGCAGGTTTATGTGCTCCCTGAAATGACTCCTAAGAGGAGTGACTTCCCATATATGTCTTGTGCCAAAACCATGACGGATGCACGGAGGGAAGTAGTTTGTTTCAAAGTACTGATGCTTCCCCACCAGAAAGTAGAAAGCAATATGTTCATGCTGTCTATTAAAAATAGTGCACAAGATACTTGTAAGAGTTTAAGTCAAAAATCCATAAATGAATTGGATGCAGTGATCCTAAATATAATGTTTAGTCATTATCCAACCTCAGTATCCTTTTTATTGTGTGAGAGGTGCTTGTTTACTATTTCTAAATAATCATCCCAGAGCACCACCCCCAACCTTGGGAGTTCCATAATAATATGACTGTGGTTTATGGATTACAAACCTCTTTGAAAATTTTGTGTAAAGCAATTTCTGAAACATCAAAATAGCTACTTAGTATCTGCCTATCACATGCTTGAATTGTCTCACAAAATGATAATTAGAAGTTAAAATACTTTAAAATTTAAAACTCATTTTATTTTTATTCTTCAAATTTTCAAAGTATTCCTCTCTTCCAGTGTATCAGTCAGCTTATACTAGTGATCACCCAATATATTAATGTGTTTATGAAAATAAGCACTTATTTCTTGTTCACTTGACGTGAGGATTGTGGCATTCCTGGGTTACGCGGGCTTCGCCTGTTTTTCTCTCCTGGAGCCTAAGCCAAAGGAGCAGCCAAAGTGAAGATGTGCTGTTCTCCTGTTGGAGAACAATTAAGAGGAACCTCACAGTCATCAGAAAGCTTCTGGTCAGACCTGCTGAGCACCACATCTCCTCTCCTCTCATTGGGGGACATCACACGGCTAAACCCAAAGACAGCAAAGCAGAAATAGCCATGCCAAGATGCTGAGGCAGGTCATGGAACAATGGGCAGAAATGTACAATACAGGCACAAGAAGGGAACACAAAATCACAATTACTGATCCATCTGCCATACCCACTTTATTAATGTAATGAGTTCTTGGTCTTTTGCTTAAATTCCAAACCTATAGATTTTTTGCTAAAAGCATTGACTTTGTCTTTAATGAGCAAATCTGTTTCACCAAGATTCATCCCTGAACTGCAACGTTTTCTAATTTAATCTGTCTTGAAGTTCTCAACTCTACCTCAAATAAATTTCTATTTTGGCAGCAGGAGGTCACATCATAGAGAAATCACTTGCCTGGATATCAAGGGCTGAGGCTGAACCTTGGCTCAACTCTGGACTGGCTATGCAGTCTCAGGCAGTGAGGAATCTCTCAGTTCAGCATTCTTCTCTGTGAACATCAGAGGAGGTGGTGACCCTGGGTGTTTAGGAAAGAATGAAGCACCAAAGATATATATGGCTGTTGGGGACTCTTTTGAAATATTTACCAACTAGGAACAAGGTTGTCACTCAGTGGCAGGGCTTGCTAGAACCTCTGGATTCAACACTCAGCAAAGAATAATTAGCAGGTGGCCAAAGCTAGTGTGGGTCCCCAGCGTTCTGGAGGCTACTGGATGTTGGGTGACGTCTAGGCAGAAGGAGCCAGGGCAACATTTGAATGACAGGACTGCCAACTAGGATAATAAAATAGGAATCACAGAGTTGAGTTCTAAACCTGTCCCCACTGGTCACATAGCAAGTTGCTTTGCTTTGAAATCTCCCAGCTTCTCTGTTGGTAGAATATAGGAACAAGTCACCCCCTTGTAAATCAGGGATGGGAATAAAGCACCCACCACAGATACTTACTGACTGTGCATCTAAACTTGATCGTATTATGACCCCAAATCTGCCACATGCTAATGTCATAAACCTCTATAAATTCTATAGAATGGGGCCATCTATGGGGCAAATAAATAATGCATACAAAGCTGAAAGGACAGTGCCTGTGCATAGTAAATGCACGAGTAAACCCTAGGGAATCCGCCATTGTCTCTGATCTCCACGTTGTCTGCTCAAACATCCCATCCCTGCTTCTACCCTCACTGCCCATCATTTCTGATGGACTTCACTTTGGATGCCTACCCCGTTATCTCTTTATTCCTTTATGTTTCTATTGTCCCTCATTTGTTATTTTCCCTTCCACTTTTCCTGTACATTGCAGAACTGGCTTTGAAAGGTATGGTGTATTTGGCTTCAAGTAATAGAAAACCCACCTCGAGCTGTCTGGGCCAGTGTAGAAATAAATGCACACCAACTCATGACACAAAGCACGATAAGCTTCAGGACCCAACAAGTACACTACTAACACTAGTTTACCTACTTTGTCCTCCCATTAGCAGGACACCTCTCATGATTGGAATGTAGAGGGCACCAATGGCAACTTGGGACCAAATGTCTCCTTGTTTGTGCTCAAGTGTGGATTTGTTGCTGTCCGGGATGAGCAAAGAGAGAGCACAGACCCTGAGTGCTTCTTCAGTGGCTTCCTCAAGTGTCACCTAGAGAAATGATCTCTGAGAACGAGGAGGGGGGACATGTGGCCTGCCTGAAGGGCCGTCACTTACAGAAGGGGACTGTGGAAAGAGGCCTTGAGTGATAGGTAGGAGTCTCTGAAAACTCCAGATTGGGCTCCAGAGGGAGAGAGGGAGCTTATAAATACATCTTCCCAGCCTGGAGAGTTGCTGTCAGCTCAGAGAGCATCCCACAGACCCAAGCTTTCCCTCCTCCATCACTCCTCCCACCCCTTCCCCAAAGAAGCCCTCAGCAGTGGGGGGTAGATGCCTTGGGTGAGGAGACAGGAAGGGCAGCGGTCCTGCCCCACTCACTGCGTGAGGCCAGCTCTCAGCCCAGGAGAGAAGCAAGGTGCTAATTTGGTTACATTTAACTTTGTCCTTCCCTTTTAGCACTCCAGGTAAGCCTTCTTAATTACTTGAAACTGTCTTGTAGATACACAGGACCAGAAGATACTTTTAAGTAACTAATTTATAAAGTTTTTGATAAGGATTCATGGACTAAACTTTGGGACCATTCCTTAAATTGTGTTTTAAAATTGAAAAGTTGCAATGATTGTATCTCTGAAGCACCGTTTCTGTACTTTTTTTTTCATTATTACCCCACCCCCACCGCAGGAGGCTTTATTAGGCATTCATTTCATTCAATCTCATTTCCCTATGCAATGGTGACCTCAGTGTATCTACTTATGTACTGTGGCAGTTTAGAAGGCCACAACTGCTGCTATATGTAAGTGTTTTTAATCCCCCCCCAAGAAATCATAGTTTGCTCAATGGAGAAGATCTCTCAGTAAGATTGTGTGCGCCACATACCCTTGGCCCAGCCTGCTGTAATGTTAGCATCTTATATAACTACTGTGATGTATTTGTCAAAGCTAAGAAATTAACACTGGCATAATACCATGAACAAAACTACAGCCTTTATCTTGATTTCTCTGGCTTTTCTATTAATATCCTTTTGCTGTTTCAGGATCCCATATTGCTTGTAGTCATCCTAGATTCTGTAAATGTGTCTCAAGCTGTTGTGTCTTTCATGATCTTGACTCTTAGGAACCTACTGATCTGGTATATTGTAGAATGTTCCTCAGTCTGGGTGCATTTCTTGTCTTCACGATTAGACCAAGGGTTTGCAAGCACCATGGAGGCGGTCCCCTTCTTATTGCTTCACATGGGGGCCATATGACATCAATATAACATCCTACCTGCTGTGTGTATCTTAATAACTTGATTAAGGTAGTGTCTGAAGGTCAGGTTCACTGTAACCTGAGTGTAGTAAATAGTGCTTTTTTCATTCGGTAATCTATTAATCTGAGGTTGCTTGACTCATCCATTCCTCTACTCAAGAGCAGAGGCACTAAGCTCCCTCTACTTCCTGGAGGAAGGGATATCAAATAACTTGTGGACATATATGAAAATCCACCATAGCAATTAAAAATATTTGGAGAGAGATGTTGAGGCTCAGCAGATAATGTTCTCTCCTTAATGTTTCACTCACCACTGTTGACATTCATCAGGGAGTCTCACCAGCAGCAATTATAATTACTGTGGTATTCTAATAGTGATTATCTATTATCTGGAATTCTTCTATAAGAATTGAATATCTCTTATTTATTTTTCATTGAGTTAGTTATTTTGGTATAGACTCAAAGATTTTTATTTTACTGTTCAAGTTATAATGTAATATTAATGTCATTTATTTTGTTGTTCTAATTGTTCTGCATTTGGTCTTTAGAAGCTTTTTCAGGATGGCTCTTCCTTTGCTTGCTTGCTTTTTTCCTTCTCTCCCTTCTTCCTTCCTTCCTTTCCTTTGCCCTGTCTTACTTTCTGGAACTAAAACGTGGCCTTGGTTCATTTTGTTTTGTTGTTGTTGTTTGTTTGTTTAATTGTGTGTGTGTGTGTGTATGTGCACATGTGTATGTGTGTGCCTAGCATTAGCCCTTTCTACAAGAAATCCAGGACTTTTCACTTATCTAAGAGTGATCACAAAAGTCATGAATGTGCCCTAGATTTCTTCTAAAGGGCAGAGAATAACCAACTGTTTAGAACACATTTAATGAGACCGTCTGAGATAAAAATGAAGTTGCCTTTTGATTGCAACCTGTGTGACCCTTTGTTTGCCTATCACCCACTTGCTGACCCAGTGGCTAAGGGATGTGCACAAGCTTCGGAAACTGAGCAGTACTTTCCAGGGGAAAGACTCACTTCTGTGGCCAGCTTTGATACTCTTGTTTCAGAGACTAAGATCCCTAAAGTTCAAAAAGTGGATGATATTAATATTGAAAAAAGGAACTGTTTGGTGTATCATTCCCAACTCCTTGGGGCCAGGATGCTGAAAGCTACTAATAGCAAAAGACTTGCATTACAAGCCCCAGTCAGAGCCCCCGCAGCAGGATCTATACTATTACAAAGCTGCTCTTTTCTGTAAGTGCTGGAACAGAAGCCCAAGGCAGACCTGTAGGATACCTGACTGTTCCTAGCCCAAGATCCCAAGGATGAGTGCTGAGCTCGTGGACCCAATTGCACTGCAATATTTCTGTTTTAGACCCAGCATCATCTGTAGGCAGGATTTAGATGTTAGTGAAATATTTAGGTAAAATTTGGAATAGCACAGGCAGAAATCCATCAGCTTCCTCCATGTGAACTTCCAGAGACAGCGACTCCTCAACTGAGAGAGGCAGTGACAATTCTGTACTGACGAGTTTCCCCCTACCCCCCAAAAGAGTTCCTCTCATACCCTAAAAGGGGGCTTTCACACTTTGAGAAAAGAAGCTGGTTGTAGGATATTTTGGCTGCGAGATCAATTCCAGAACCCACATTTAATTCTACAAATGCACAGAGTGGTAGACTGCACAGCTGGTCTTCAAGGTGGATGAGCTCAGCTTGAAAAGAAAGAAAGCAGGGCTCTGCACTGGACCTGGGAGGCAGTTTGTTCAGACTTTTGACCTCAGTTTCTCCTTCTACAGTGTGAGAATGACGTTGGCTCACTTCTGCTTCTGACACCTTTTTGAGGATGAAGTATTCTAGGGAAATATCCACTGAGCAAAGAATGAGATACAGTAATAAGGTATCCTGAACCTGCCTACTCTTCTCCCAATCAATCACATCTTGTGGCAACAGACAGCCTCAGGGAGGGACAGGTTGGGCTGAATGAGCCACAGACTGGCCAGCTGGGGAATCTGGAACTTGATGTGCTGCTGGTCCCTGACTCTCGGCAGACATGCAGTGTAGAAACGCTGATGAAATGAACCAAGTGAAGAAAGAGAGGCCAGGCAGCATGCTGGCCCTGGGTGTTTGGAAGAGAGACTGTGAGCTCTGGCAGAAACGCAGGCGAAGTTTCCGTGAGTCTTGAGGCAGAGCCAGGAGACAACAGGGCCCACAGGGTGCAGGGCAAGGAGGCAGAGAGCCATTTGCAGGATGACAGGAGGGCCATGAAATTTTCGACTGTCAGAGTGGTACAGCCCAAACTATTCTTCATCACAGGTCTGATGATGGATGTCGCATATCACCTCTTCTGGGAAGCCTCGGCTGCGCCTAAGGGGGCACACCTCCCTGCTCACTGTGCTGTGCTCTGAAAAAAGGGGAGTCCACCTTGCTCTGCGAAAAATTTACTCTGCTCCTGAGACCAGAGCTCTGTGGGAGTGGGAATGTGTCTGTTTTGATTCTATGTCCCCCTCAACCCCCAGCACAAAATCTCTTTCCTAGTGAAGGTTTGGTGTATATAAAAATGAAATTTGGGGGTCAAGGAACACAAATAAGACATGGAATTGGGGAGCCTGAGGATGTTCAAACACTGATGGCAATGTGGTTGTTAAAGGTCAGTAGTCAGGGGTTTGAGTGCAAATGATTCTGGACCTCAAAAGACCCAGCTGGGACGGGGAAGATGGGACCTGGGACCAAGGGGGAGCCAGGATGAGTCTTGACCAGTTGCCAAAGCTTCAGCCACACTGAAGTCTAATGAAGGCTGAGGCCCTGGGTGGGGACCACTGCATGTACATGCAACCTTCTAGTGAGTGCTTTTCTCAAGTGTTTGGCTGCAGCCTGAGAGAAGAGAGTATGCCTGTTTAGGTCAGTATGTCTCAGGCCCGGGAATCACCTGGCCCTGGTCCATGGACCTATCATGGCAAGGCTGAGGCTGATGCTAGGCAGGAGCAGCCAGACCCAGGTAGGGTAGGCACAGCAGCATGAGAATCAGAGAACGAGATGCACGGGAAGAAGTGTGTATGTGGCCAACCCGAGGGACTGTGGAGGATGCAGGGCTTACACATCAAAACAAAGCCACTGCCCCAACCATAGGCCTCAGAAGAAAGTCTCTGTTGTCCCTGTATCACAGTGTGGGACATTTGGACCTCATGAAAACTATTACATTAGGGTGGTGGTGGTGATAATGGGCTGGGGAAAGGGGAGGGAGTGACAGTAATGGGTATCCACCGTGTGCCTGGCACAGTATCAGGAACTCTTCAATTCTCATTGAATTTTCAGATGGACCCATGTCACTCATTCATTTATTCAGTCACCTGTGTATGTTGAGTGACTGTCATTAGTGGTGACACACAGAAAAAATGAGTGTGATGTGCCAGCTGTCACCTGGTGGTGGGCACCTTGCAAAGCTGGGAACGGTCACAAGGGAGGACCAGGCTGTATGCCAATAGACTACTGAGAGGGTCCAAGGCTTGACAGTCTCCTCACAGTTTGCTTCTTGTCTTATAGTTACCAGTAGGGTGTCTGAGACCCCCATGCAAAGTGACTCATCCACACAGACTAACTTCCAAATGAAGAATGCATTGTGAATCACGTTGCTCTCGGGAACTCTGAGGTTCTGAGACCTCCCAGAGACACTCAGCTGGTAGAAGGGGAAGCAGGTGGCCACTGACGTCTGAAGCTTGTGCTGTTCCCTCTTTGCTGTTAGCCTGAAGGTAGCCAGGGCATCCCTTTCCAGGGAGACTTTCTAGCAGGCAAATTTAAGAGTGAGAAAGGGCCAAATTGTAAATGAAGGAACAGGGCTTTACAAATAACTAGAGGGATGAGGACCAGGTGGGCCTAAAGAAAGCATTAATTAATTAACATAGCTGAATTAATCTGTCATGAGTTTTATTTTGTTTTGTTTTTGAGACAGGGTCTCACTGTATGGTTCAGGCTGGCCTTAAATTCACTGTGTAGCCCAAGCGGGGCTCAAACTTGTCACGATTCTCCTAACTCAGCTTCCCAAGTGCTAGGATTACAAGCGTGCCCCACCACACCCTGCTCAGTCATGTTTGTATAGAAGCTGGGGATGTTCCTCCTCTCCGAATTTCTTGGGAGTTCCCTAAATCCAGAAATAAACTAAAGGACACCAAAGAAGCTCCAGAAGCCAGAATGGAGAGGGTAGCAATATTCAAAGGCATGATGTCCAGTACACTGAGGTTGGCTTGTTTGACAGAGGGTGACACAGTTGATATCACGAGTGTCTCTATCACGTATGCAGATTCGGCCAGTCACATGCCACTGGTGCATGTGATGATAGCCTAAAATCTGGTCATGATGACTTGAGTCATGGTGAAAGGTTGAGCATATCCTAAGGAGATGCTATCTGCTGAGCATGGACCCCAGCTCTGTGAACCCTCCACTGGCCTCCCCTGAGAGCCCGTAGCCAAAAGACGGTTAAGCGCTTCTTTGTTGGTCATATCCCCAATAGACCTAGGGGCCCTGAGATCAGGGGCAGCAGTTTTGGCTCCTGTCTATATTCCTAGTTCCTGACATGATGCCTTTGTCATAGGAGAAATCCCAAAATATGTGTAGAATAAAGATGAAGACCTATCTTCATCCAAAAAGTTCAAACAGGTTTAGTCCTTAAAGAGTTCAACTTTGGTGGACAACCGAGCAGTCACCCAGACCCTCCTAGTCATCAAATCATGACTTCTAGACAACAGAGATAAAATTTCTCCACCTGAAATTTCCTTCAAGGGTCCCATCAGCTGTCACCCTGGGGTCACTCAGTGTTGAAGGCTGGGTCATCTGCTAATGTTCTTGCTCCCATTACCCTGCATTTGTCCAATCAATGACAGTGCTTGGTTGAATCAATTTCTACAGGATTCCTTTCCTTTGCCTGCTTCGTTCCTTTCTCCTGCTGATGGAGTTGGGGTCCTCTGACCTGGGTCAGCATGCCCACCTTCCATCTTCCAATGGGCTGTCTGGTCTCTTCCAACCAATCTTACATTCTTTCTCATGGGATGAAAATTCCCCAACACAGCTGGACCCTGCCGTGTCCTTCTTGAGAACATACCATTGCCTCCCCTGTGTTCTCTTATTTTGTGTACTTTTAAAAAAAATTTTTTTTTGAGACGGCTCTCTATGCAGTTCAGGCTGGCCTTGAACTCACTTTGTAGCCCAGGCTGGTCTCGAACTTGCAACAATCCACCTGTCTCAGCCTCCCGAGTGCTGGGATCACAGGCGTGAGCCACCACGCCCAGCTATTTTGTGTACTTTCCCCACGTATCCCTCACATTCGAGGTTCTTTTTCTATAATTTGTCTCCCACCCTTTTCATCTCTTCTCCTACTGCTTGTCCCATGTTTGACGCACACAGCAGGATGCTTGTCCCCATTGTCTGCTCCATGCTTTCCAGTCCCTGGGAGTCCCTTCCCTCCCATGGCCACATGGCTATGTCCTTTATAGTAAGACTCAACCCCAAAGCAACCCCTTCCGTGAAGGCTTCTCTGACTTCTTCCTCCACTTCTGGTAGCAATCGCATCCTTTTCTGACCCTCCAGCATTTAACCTTCACTTCTGTAGTCACATTTGTACCAAACACTAACTTATTGCCATTAAATACATCTTACTTCCCCCAAAGTGCTCTCCAAACTTTATTAATTGGATACTCTTCTAGTAAAAGTATTTTTGAGAACACACTCCAATGTGTACACATATTTATTTATCAATTGGATCTATCAATTGGATTATTATAGTCACATATTTCATACATACTAAAGCATACACACATGACATTTACAGAAAGTTGTGACAAAAATCAGTGGAACTAGAAACTGGTATTTTTTCCACATGCCCACAAAACAGGGGCACATCCGGGAGACTCATGGCCTAGTGAGTGAAGGGGTTCAGGTTGTGAGGATGTGAAATTAGTGCGGCGTTGGGGTGGGGCATCCAACGGAAATGAAAGTAAGCCTAAAAACCAGGCAGGCCGGGAAAGAAGGAGCACCTGGGGGAATTCTCTTGTCCACTGGCTCCAGGAGCAGGCCCGCAGGCTAGAGCAAGCATGGCAGTAGAGGCAAAGTTCTGAAGGTCTCTGGAAGTACATAACAGCTATGTACAGAGGCTGCCCTAAGATCCCTGGCTGTCCTCAGATGCCAGGCCACGTCCACAGGCCAGAGCCTCAGGGGCATGGGACAGGCTGTCAGCAATACATCCCCTTGAGCATGCAATCCCACAAACAATGGCAGCTCTTAGCAGAGACCCCAATGCAATGTAAAAGAGCATGTCTCTTACTCCTGTGTTATTTGACAGATAGGAAACTAAAGCTCCGGGGAGGAGACTTGGCCAAGATGACCATGACACCAACCACTGTGTGACTCCCTTCTTCACTTGGCATGTGACTTTTGTGGTAGTGTTCATACTCTAACAGCAAACCATGTTGCACACGTGTAATGGTGTTTCCACGGATCCAAGAAAGAAAAGCAGTTTGCACTAATATGCCTAGTACCCAGCATGCACATGGGTGAACACACATGCACACACACATATTTATAAACATGTACTCACACTCATAGGGATATATATACACATATGCATGGGAGTACACACAGGTATATGGTTATACAGCTTGCACACACTCATATACACAAAAGCACACATACACACATGCATGCACCAGTGTTCCAGATGAAAGGAAACCCTTACTTTTGTAAGCAGGATTGACTGAGCACCAACTGTGTAATGTCCTAGGCAAGATGTACCAACAGACCAAGCGAGGGCCCCACTCAAGTTGAACTTAGCAAAGTTGGCGTGAAAGATGGTGGAGCATAGAGGAAGGGGTAGTCCGGGGTCAGGCTGTGCTCTGACTTGTCCATGTGAGAGAGAAGAGTAGAAGCAGAGAAGCCCATGGGGAAAGAAAAGAAGACAAGATGAGGTAAGGAGGAGAAAACTTGGGAGGGAGCTGGAAAAGTGAACACGTGTCCTTTGCCACCACTATTGCTGCAAAGGGGGCAGCATTTTATAGAAGTAGCTACCTGGTGTGGCTGGATAGTGACTAGTGCTTCATACAAATTGTTCCACCACATGCAAGAGTCCCATGAGCCTGGAAGTCTTATTAAACTGAGACTGAGGTGCAGGGAAGCTAGGCAATTACCCAAGATGGTCCTGGATGTGATGTTAAGTGATAGGGCCAGGTAGAGCTGCACCCGTCCCTCTTCCACAGCTCCTTTCACCTCATCCGTAACCTCCCTATGATCTGATCTGATATTCAGTACATTCTGTGAGCTTTGAAGGGAAGCCAAGGTACAGAGAACTGAAATGACCAGCCCATGGGCCCCAACTGTTTGAGTGACAATCCAAACCCCAGTGTCCTAGCCTTCTGGACTTCTTTATTCTGCCACAATTTTCCCAGATGTCAGGGCACCACTGAGGATGCTGAGAGTCTGACGAGAGTGAGGGAGGGTAGAAAATAGTTTAGACTTCCTTAGTAAGGAAAATGTACGCTATCATACGACCCAGAAGTTCTGCTCTGAGGTCTATTTGAAAACAAGCGTTCAAACAAAAAAAATGACATATTTACAGTAGCACTACTCCCAATAACTCAAAGGTGGAAGCAAAATTAATAGCATTAACAAATGAGTAGATAAACAAGCTGATATATTCATACAGTGGCTTATTATTCAGCCATGAAAAGGAATGAAATTCTGATTTCTGCTGCAATAGAGATAAGCCCTGAAACTACTACTAAATGAAGGAATCCAGACATACAAAGTCACATATTGTGTGATTCCATGTGACACAGCCATGAGCAAATCCATAGAGGGGGAAAGCACACTAGGGGTTGCCAGGGGTATAGGACATGGGAGTGGGTGGTAGTGGTTCTGGAGTTTCCATTTGGAGGAATCAAAATGTTCTGGAACTAGGTAGCATTTGGTGAGGGCTGTCAACATAGCACAGAAGTACTTAATGCCACTGGAATAGTACAGTTAAAATGGTAAATTTGATGTTATGTGTACTTTATCAAAATGAAAAGAGAGGAAATAAGGGAGTCCTTGGAACTCATTAAGAACTCTTTCTGAGAAAACAGAGGGTCGCACTGCACTAAAAGGGAGTAATGTTTCTTTTAAAGGGAAAATGTTTGATTCTAGGAATGTCTTTAAAAATGTTCTGAACTCTGCAGAAAGGAATCTTCTTACAAAACAATCTTCCTTAGTTCCCCACCACTCCATTACAAATGGCATAACAGTTCCAGTCTGTCCATCTGACATGATTCTATTTTGAATTTTTGACTCCAACCTGAAGGTTCTCAAACCCCACTGTGTATCACAACCATGAAGAAAGTTTTGTAAAATAACAGATTCCAGGAGCTCAGCCCCAGAGACTTAGGTTCAGCAAGGTCCAGGGTGGACTCTGTACTTAACGAAGCTACCTGGGAATCATGGTGTGTTGTCAATGAGGATGGATCATTTGGGAACTATCAGTCTGGTCATGGAAGTGTGGGAGGCAGGCTGTGTATAAGAAAGACCCTGGCAAATGGATGGGGCTGCGGATTTCCACTCGGTGTCCTCCGTCTGGCCTGGAGTGATCAGGGTGATCTCCCACCCTGTTCTCCCCTTAAAAGTGGATGTCTTTTTTTATCAACATATGTGGATCTACATTACCATTTTAATAATCGTGTAACATCCTGTTGGATATATTTATTATATGTATGTAACCAATTATGAGCATGGAGAGATTTCTTCTAACTTTTCACTGCTGTGCATAACTCTGAGATGAGAGCTTATCTAGTGATTTTTGATACCTTATTGATATTATTACCTTAAGGTGAGTGTGCAAATGTGGAATTTTGGAGCCAAAGGGCACGTATTCCTTTTTTTCCGTTTTCATGATACTTCATTTTCTTTAAGTGACTTTTAATTCTGAAATAATTACAGATTCATAGGAAATGGAAGTTGCAGAGACAGTACAGAGAGACACTGTGTACCTTCATCCAATTTCCCCGAATGGCTGTGTTTTATGTAACTGTAGTGCAGTATCAAAACTAGATGTTGACATTTGTACAGTGTGCGCATATAACTCTGTTTCACTCTCTTACCTGTGTGGGTTCAGATACCCATCCCCAAAATCAAGATACAGAAGTAATCTGTTACCTGACAAGTCTCCCACCTGCTACTCCTTCAGAATCAGAATCTTCTTTTTCCCTCCAACCACATTTAACTACTGGGAACTGCTGATTTGTTCTATATCCCTGTAATTCAGTCATTTTGAAACCATAGTATATTATTCGACCCTTTGAGATTGCTTTACTCAGCATAATTCCCTTAGTATCCATCCAAGATGTGTATGAAGCATCAGTCTGTTCCTTTTTATTGCTGGATGGTGTTCCGCCTATGAGTCTACCATTTTGCTTAGTTACCTGTTTTAGGACAGTCATTGGCTTTTATAAATAAGTCTGCTATGAACATTTGTATGTAGGTTATGTGGATAAAGGTTCTCATTTGTCTGAGATACATGCTCAGGAAGGTTATTGTTGGGTTATATGCTAAGTAAATGCTTAGTATTTTAAGAAACATCAATTGCCTTTCCGAGTTACTGTGACAGAAACATTTTACATCCCCTCTGGCAATGTGTGAGAGACCCAGTTTTTCTGCATGCTTGCCAGCATTTGGTGTTGTCACTGTTTTAAATTTTAACTATTTTAATAGCTGTGATATATCACTGTGGTTTTAATTTGCATTTCCCTAATGGCTAATGAAAATCTTTTTATGTGCATACTTTCTAGCTGTAAATCCCTGTCAGTAAATGTTTGTTCATGTCCTTCACCTATTTTTGAATTAGATTATTTTAACTATTGAGTTTCAAAAGTCCTTTATATGTCCCAGATATTAGTCCTTTGTCAGTTTTCTATCTCCTATTTCCTATTTTCTCCTGCTCATTTGCTTTTCTTTTTATCCTTTCAAGAGCTATCTATAGAGCAGACATTGTAAATCTTAATAAAGTCCAATTTGTTGATTTGTTTGCTTTCTTGGGTCATTCTTGAATATTATGTCTGAAAACCCTTTATTGGGCTCCACATTGTGAAGATTTCCCTCTATATTAACTCTAAATGCTGAGGGGCTTTGCACTCAATTCTGTAATCTATGACCTGTTTGGAGTTTAATGTTGTATAAAGTGAAGGTTTGTGTTCCAGTGCATTGTTTTGCTTCTGGATAGCCAATTGTTCCAGCACTATATATATATTTTAAAAGACGACTCTTCAAGGAATTGCTGTTGTAACTTTGTCAAAACCCCGGTAGGCTAGAGTTGTGTGAAACTTTTTCCTGAGTTTTCTGTTCTGTCCAGTGACCTATATGTCTATTCCACCAAAACTGTAATCTTGATTATTCTATATCATAAATCTCAAAATCAGGTAGAGCGATTCCTTTCACTTTGCTTGTCTTTTTAAAAATAGTTTTGGCTGCACCAGTTCCTTTTGGTGTGTGTTTTTTTTTAAAGGCTTGCAACAACATATTATCAAACTGCTCCTAAAAGTTGGTACTGATTTAAACTTCCGCTGGTTGGGGGCCAGAGGGAGGGGCTGTTTCCGTATACCCATACCAGCCTGACTGTTAGGATTCTTTTTAAAGAAACCTTGCCTATCTGATAACTGAAAAATTATGTCACGTCTTTCTTCAGGTTGCATTTCTTTGTTGCCTTTGAACCTGAGCAGACAACCAGTGTCTCCAGACCTGGAGCGTGAAACTGTGACACATTAGTAATTTGGTTCCTCATATTTAAGTAAGATTTGGAAATGCCCAACACAAAAAGAACTCAGCATTCTTTTATTTTGTTTTGTTTTTTGGTGCCCATCACTCTTGAAGGTTTCACATACCCCTTTCCTTTCTTATTCTTGCTTGTGTCAAATTCTGGAGATGAAATATCCTACTCGGGCAGCCACATGTGTCATCAGTGAAAAAAATCCCAAATGTTCTTCAAAGTACATTAAAAAGTTGACCACTTCTTCCTTCCCTCATTGCTACCTGACTGGTATTGCTGTCATCTCTAGCAGACCACTTTTACTATCAAAAAAGCCCCCTACCTGATTCAACTTCCATGCTTGTCCCCTAGGACCTGTTCACAAGCCAGAAAGTTGCATCTAAAACCCATTGGGATCAGCCCTTTCTTCTCCAGAATAAAAGCTGGAATTCCTAATGGATTGCATGATCTCAATGCTCGTATTCCCACACAGGATTTCTTCCTCAAACACACACAGAATGCTGAGCATTCTGTTTTGTTGCTTTGTCTGGAAGGCGGTTCCCTCTGCCTGGAGTGCCTTCCCCGGATAACCATGTGGCTCACATCCTCGCTGACTCTAGGTTGTAAAGTAGAGCCTACACTGTGTTGCTTCGGTTGCAGCTGACTCCCATGGCCCATCACCAGATGACACACCATGTGTACTGTACTTGCTTATTTGTGAAATGGTTGTCTCTCCTCCCAAAGGACAGAGAGTTTGTTTATTAACTTGCCTGCTGATGTATCACTGGCATCTAATGTCCTGCATGACACACGGTGACTGGTCAGTGAATATCCCGTGAGTGAATCAATGAATGCCCACCTAACAATCAAACCCTTCTTTCAGACATTTAGATTACCTCCAATTTTTGTAGCAAACAATGCTAATGTGAGCACAGTCATGAAAATTTCCTTAGAATTAATTTCTAAATGGAATTTGTAGGTCAAGGGGAGATATGGCTCTTAACACTTTTCACTGGTGGTCTCCAGAAAGGCAGTCAATTTCCATGCTTGCCAGAAAGGTTGGAGTGTGTCTCCTTCCCCTAACAACAGGACCTGTCATTTCAAGAAAGTGTCTGCCAGGTTGCCTGCCAGTGTGCACCACTGTGTGTTTTCACAGAAGGAGCATTGTGTAACCTGATAGAAAACATCTATTTTACAGCAAGGCAGAGATGGATTTCCTGTGGCTGTGACGATATCCCAGAAGATCTGTGGTCAGAGCCCAGAGATGTGGCCTGCGGAACTGTGGACGAATGTCCAGTGTGGCACTTTCCAGGAGCACAGGGTGTCCAACTGGGAGAATGAAGATCACTTCTTCCATTGTTTCTTTTCCTGGCCCAGCTTTGATCCAGGACCTAAAGAGCTGACAGCTTAGGGTTTCACTGTCATCCTAGGGTCTGCAGTTCTAGGTCAGATAGGGCATTTTAAACACATGATGCTTATCCACAGTCCCAGGAATCAGACTTCAAGACCTGCCAGCATGGGTATCACGGAACCTTTCTTCAACCACTTGGGGTTGGTCAGGCTTAACCTCTGTGCCCCATGGCACCTAGCTCATTTCTAGCTCAGCTAGAAATGCCATCTCTTCCTCATCCACTCTCTTCTCTGTGGAGGAAGACCCTGGTACCCAGCCTCACAGTTCATCCCAGTTCCTCTGTGGCCTGCTGAACTAGTTAGTGAAGAGGGCTTTAATGGAAGCTCCTTTGGGGTTAAGAACAACTGTGCATTCTCCACCAGTGCTGGCACCAGTTGAGCATTGCATGCAACTGTTATTATTGCTGTGGCCTGAGGCTGGAGAATCATCTGCAGGCTTCATCCCTTCCTCTTTGGGCCATCCCATTCTCATGTCATCCAGAAGACATTGGTAATGAAACAGGAAACTAGCTCAGGGGTTTGCTGTGAAGCTGGGAAGTCAAGACCCAGAGAAGGATCGTGCCCTTTGAGAGATGACACAGATTGAGATGAATCCATGGGTCCTGACAGCCTTCTGCAGAGGAAGCTGAGAGGGAAAGCAATGCATTATGGAGAGGAGCATATGCATGGGGAGCTGGCTTGGTTCTTTATGGGTGCCAGATAAGCACCCTGTTGGGCCCCTACCTGCCCACCTGCAGCCAGAGCCTGACACTAGTCATGGAATCTTTTTGGGTGGGTCTAAACCAGCCATGTTTGTGACTGAGCCAGCAGCAGCATGTCATTTCATGAATGACAATGGGAACTCCTGCCCTATCATGGCTTCTCCATAGACTCAGTGTCCTTGCAGGACCCGAGGGTCCCGGACATGCTTTGGCCTGTGAGTCTCTGGCTCCAAGAGGAAACAGGGGGGGAAAAGTTAAAAATTCTTTCCAGTTTCTTCCAGGAAGAGCATACACCTGAAGGAGCAGGTGGCCCTCATGTGATGTCAGCCCCTGCTCATAGCTGGTGAACTTCCCTTCTCTCCTCACCACATCCTCCTGGGGTTTTCAGTGTCAGAGCTCAGCGGAAGGTGCAGGCTGAAGTCAAATATAGAAAGGCACCTACTCAGGGTGAAATGCGTGGGCTGAGCCCTGGGTGAGGGGGCGTGAGCACCTGCTAAATTTAGCAGACCTGACTTCCTTTCCTCTCCCCTCTGTGCCATTATGCAAAAACAATGCTAGTCAGTTTCCCTCTGGGGAAGAATTCAGAAGGTGGAAAGAACTTGGAATCAAGGCTTGCCTGTTCATCATGGCCCCTGGCCCTACATGGTCTCCTCTGTTGTCATCTTTGGTCCTTAAGCAGCTCTGTGAGCTAGATGTGGAAGGAGCTACTGATCTCCCTTTACAAATAAAGACATTGAGTCCTAGTCAACCCGAGGGACTTGCCCAGGCACAAGATGGACATAAATATACTCAGGACGTCTCACTGATGCCTGTGCTCGTTCCTAAGAACCCAGCACTGGAATACTATGGGCATGGAAGCTCAATAACTGCAAGAGAGCCCACAGTGATATTTTCAAGGATCCAGAGAGGTTTGCTAACTATAGTGGAAAGTGTGCAAGCTGAAGATATGGCCTATGATAGACCATCGTGGCACTGCTCCAGCCCCATCCAGAAGCATAGAACTGCAGAAGCACAGAGCACCCAGTCCTGGCAAATTCAGACCTGCATTTTGATAAGGTTCTGGGTGACCCATGTCTGCATGTAGTCTGCAGAAGCCCACGTATAATCTCAGAGCAGGCTCACTCACAGAGCAATTAATGGAATCTTAGACTAGAAATGCATTCTTTTACTCCCTCAACTGCTGTTCATTTATTCATCTGCCATTGATTGATTAACTTCCACATTTGCAGCCTCTTGCTAGAGACTCGGAAAGAAAATAGGTAATAAGCATATGCTGTGTATCTTGACAGGTCATAGGCGTGTTCATTTGTTTAATCATCGTGAAGACCCTATAACACTAGCATGTGCAGTTCACAAGGAGTAGGCTAGACAGTTGGTGTCATGCTTACGGTCTCAGTGCATCACCAAGCACAGCCAGGATCCCAGATCTGCTGCTTGCTCCATGGACCAGAGATGATCCGCAGCAGCTCGGTCCTGGTCCAGGGTCAGCCCTTGCAAGCCAGGAAAGACCCAAGTGATCCGAGGTGCCGAGGATTTTGTTAATTCAGGCTTTAAGTTACAAGGCCCCTTATTCAGGGAACATTTTAAGCAACTTCTATGAGGACAACCATACACCACACTTCCCATGTCCTCTGGGAGCACTGCACAGCGCAGGCTGAAGTCCACTCTCAAGTAGGACTTCTGAATTTTGCAATGAGGGGGTGGGAGTGGGAGAGACAAGGTGACTTATCCAATTCCTAACTGATACAAACTTAGGGATCTTTGGGTTGAGGCTCCACATGGCTGGGAATGGAGATGCCATTCAGAGAGTATCAGTTTCTATAATGGTGCTCCACAGGGAAAAGCACTTTATAGTGAATTTCAAAATTATTCTGAGGAATGAGGGACCTCCAGTGAGATTATGTTGACACCTTGCCAACTGCAGACCCTCTCCCCAGAATCAGTCTCTCTCTGTCTCTGTCTTGTCTGTCTCTGTCTCTGTCCTGTTCCTCTGTCCTATCTCTGTCTCTGTCTCTGTCACACACACACACACACACACACACACACACACACACACACACACACAAAACACACCACACACACTCCTTGTCATTAGGTTTCAGGGATTCCAGAGAGCTCCTGAAGTCCAGCAGAATCTCTTGGGTCAGGAGTCATTACTTTTGGTCTCTGCTGACTCGCTTTTTGGAGAAAAGAGGGACAGGTATGCCTGGGGCACATTATCTTTGCCTGAGTGGCAGGTTTTGCTATAGTCAAGTAACCTTCATATATTGCTCCTGTCTTGGATCCTGCCCAGGGAGAACATCATGTTCTGAGCCCAGCTGAGCACTGAGCATGTGCCAGGTCCCCCTGCACATATTGCTTGGAACTCTTGGCAGATTGGCATTTTAACCCAGAGGACCCAGCCAGAAGGTACCTGGCACTCCAGTTAGTCAGGCTCCCAACAGGGCCAAGGAACTCCCCCACTCCCAGAACCAGGCAGCTGTGTGGCCTCTTTGAACCTCGTATTGCTATCGTACAATTGTGATTGGGACAGCATGGACTCAACAGAGTGAGCATAACACAGCCCTTAGAACTGTACCTGGCAGTTACAAATGCACAATCAATGTCACCTGCTGATTATTTTTGCTGAGATGATGGTGAAGTTTACATTCAAAATAGTGCCTCCATGATTGGTTCTTGTAGGTGAGTGAGCCTGTTTCCTATTTCATAGCTAAAGGAAGCAAGGCAGAGAGAGAGGGAATGGTTTCTCCCTTGGTAAGGGACAGTGTAAAGATGCATCTAGCTGCGGTGTGTCATTGTCTCACGAAACTAGAGACCTCTCATCAGTTTTCCAGGATGTAACTTGTTCATAATCCGTCCATGAAGCCAAGAACTCCTTGGCCTTACGTAGATGAACCTCAAGTCAGTACTTCGGGATCTGAACATCAATATAACCTTGGCTAAGGCCCCACTCTGACCTCTCACTGAGCCCCGACCTGGGCCAACTCTGTCACCAGTCACGTCCTTCCTTTAGCATTCAGGTGCCTGGTCCATGCCAGCCTCGGTCTAATGGATGCAACTTGAGGCCATACTCATAAGTGAAATAAATCAGACTCATATGCATAAACATTGTATTATCTCTCTAGTGTAAAAGCTGAAAGAATAAATAAGATCCAAAATGTACAACAGACACCATTAGAGGGGAAGAAACTGCTTGAAAGGAAAAAACAGCTGGGATGGAGGAAAGGAGAAAAGAAAGAAGGGAAAAGATCTTATTTACATATATATATATATAATATATTCATATTTCTATATATGATAGATAATTGAACTACTAATTTCTGTTAGCTCATCAAAAAGAATAGCTTGTGTTTTCATTATTTTTTCATTTTAAAATTAAAAAAAGAAATAAAACAAAAGACAGATAGTACTTAGTACAAACCATGTGCCTGCCCCTGCTCCTCCAACGCAGCCTTGGTCCTGGTGTATATAGCATGCCTGGCTCTCAGGCTCTTCATACCAGTGGCCTTTCTTCATCTTATTACTTCCTTATTATAGCAAATTATTCTGAGTGGAATCACAGGGTCAAAGACAATGGTACCTTTTAAAGCCTTGTGTACATGCTGGTAATCAACCCCCAGAAAGACATTTTTTTTAATGGTGTCCACTCCAACAGTGTTTGCTGTGAGACCAGCAGTGGTCTATCAATAAGTGGTGATTTACATGAAAAGTGATCAATTGACACATGCAATACTATGGAGTTATTAAAGAGGCTGACAGGTACACAATTAATGACTATTAAAAGGGCGCTAGTAAAAATAATACCTCTACAATATGTGACAAATTAGAACAGACTGCATGCATGCCTTGAAACCAGTTTACCAGGAAGTCTACACACTGTGAATAGTGGCGATCTCCAAATCATTTTGATTTTCTTCTAATATTTTCTGAAATTTTTGTAGTTTGTACTATGTTTACAATCAGAAGGAAGAAAAAAAGAGAGAATTCCTTCCCCGTTTCCCCATCCCCTAGCCAAAATGTGGGCGGGAGTTCCTAGTAGCCTTTGGCGGTGGGCAGCTGCCAGCCAGGCTCTGGAGCAGACGTGGGAACATGGTGAGGACTAGCAAGACTGGGTCCAGGAGCCAAGAACCCTGCAGCAGCCCCACTGAGGCCTGACCATTCTCAGGATCAAAGGCCTGTGCTGCTCCAGCAGTCCCTCCCAGGTTCTTATGAAGCAGGTTCTTATCGGCAGGGAGCTTCCCCGCATTCTGTCCTCCTGCCTCTGCCCTTTGTCCTCCTGCCCTCTCTTATCCCTAGGGCCTGCCTGCTACAATTTTGCTTCTTCTCCCTTTCCTGGCACTCTTCTGTGGCAGGTGTTTGGCCGTAAATTAGACAGACTTGAGCTCCTACCCTGTTGTTGCCTGCCACAGGCAGGAGTCCTCAGTCCCCATCTGCAAAAATGAGAGCCATAGTTACCACTTTGTAGGGTTGAGGTGGAGTTGTGCCATTGCACCAGGCCTCCAAGTCCCACATTCCTCCCTGCATGTGCCTGTGAGGGAGTCTGGGTGCTGATGCCCACATCGGTATCCATCAACTAGAGGTGAGGCTCTGGGATGGGGCAGTACAGGCATTGGTTCCTAGGCACTTCCAGCCCTCTGTCCCCTAGGCAAATTGCTGTCAACAGCTAAGATACAGTGTTGGCCAAGAAGTTCAAGTTGGAAGGCAAGCAGATGCCAAGGTCCTGGGAGATGGGGCCTGGCATGCACGGTGTCTGCTGCAGACCTGGCCAGATTGGATCAGCTAAGTGCTACCACCTCATGGCATGAAGGTGGTGATGGCATGAACCACAGATGGTTGACAGCAGGCTAGGGTTGGGTGTCCTGAGTTAGGAAGCATACACAGCTTCCCTGGACAGAAGAGCTGATCTCCACACTCATGGGCATGAGTTACACTAAGTGTACGACTCTTATTTTTGGAAGGAACATGACTGGGAGGGAGGGTGACCTGGGAAAGCAAACAGTCTCACGCAAATCCCATTGACCTTTCCTCATAAGGCCACACAGAGGAGAAAGTGCGAGAACTTCAAAGCCAGTACTAGGCCCCATTTCCTCAGCAAGTATGTTACCTTGCAAAGCTCCCAGTGTCTAATTTGAAAACAGCGTTGGTAGAAAATTGGCATGAGAAGTAAAGGGCTAATGACTCTGAGGTGATTAGTAGAGGCCCAAGCATTTCATACCCATTATTACTGTTATTTTTATGGAAGATTTTTTTTCTGGGCTAAATGTAATTAGTGGTTTATAATCTATGGCTCTTTTTACTGCATAAGCCACAGAGAGAAACCATAGGCCCAGCAGGCAGCAATTAAGTTATTTATTTAGAGCAGGAATAGAGGGTAGTGCAGCCACCTTGAATGTGCTAGTTAGGGCCAAAGGGATGTTTCGAATCATCTGGGCCAGATGGACATCCAACAGTTCTTTGTGACTTACTTATTCATTCATTTGACATTCATGTGCTTATTCATTCAACAAGTATCAGTGGAGAGTCACTGTGTGCTACACGGCATTCTAGGTGCTGTGTTTCCTGGGAGCTGCTGGCTGCTCCTGCTGCCGTGGCTGAGCGGCCTGTGAGCATTGTCTGCTCTCGCTCAGGGGCTTTGCTGTGTGCCCTTCGGTGTGAAAGGCTGAGACCCCGACCAGAACATTCTTCCCATGTCCTCATGCTGCATCCCTGCTCAGTCCACACTTTTGCCTGTTCCGCGTAGGTCCACCCTCTTCTGGGGCTGCAGAGAGACGAGTGGCCTGGAGAGGTGGAGCCAGGAACCACAGTTGCACCTCCGCCCCATTTATTCAGGGAAACACAGCGAGCGTTTCCACAGCCAGTCTTGTTGAGAACCCTGGTTGTAGAGTCTCCTCTGCCTTTTACTTGTCAAATGTGAGTGCCAGTGTCCCCTGGGGCGTGAGGCAGGATACCAGAGGCCCAGAGGAACCACCGAATTGACTCAGTTCATCTTTCAGTTGAAGAACGGAATACTTGTTTATATCAGCACATGGATAGGGACCTATACTGATTATGGAGAATTTTATACATGAATAGATGCTGATGATAAAATATAGGTTGGCAGATACTCTTTCCGGCCATGTCACTAGGCCTCCCCTGCAGAATGTACATTCCCTTAGGGCTGTACTGGAGGAAAAGTTTGAGACTTCAAGAGGATGAACTCTAGGGGCTGGATACCTCCTGTGCCCCAGCTCTTCAGTGGTCTGAACTAGAAGAAGGAAGCTAAGTTGGCTGCACTAAAGTTAGACTTAGGGGAGAATTTCCTGTCTGTGAGGGTCGTGAGAGGCGATGAAAAGAAAATTGTCACTCTAGATGTCTTTGGGCTCCAAGTTTGCAGAGAGGAGGAACTGAGAGAAAGGAACCATCTCTTTTCCCAGATGGTGCTGGGGCGCTACATTTTGGCTGGAGCTCAGTAATTTCCAGAGCTATGTATGATTCTTGACTCTGATGATCTATCTGCTGGCTCCATTGCTTCCTCAGGATTCTGCTCACAAGGCACCTGATTAGAAAGACCTTCTGTGGCCACCTTTCTGCCCTGCAACCTGCCTCCCACCACTGCCACCTTCAAACAAGGATGATTGCTTCCCATTAGGCTATCCCAGAAGACCCCATAGATGTGTGTTGGGATGTACCCTCCACAGCAGCATGAACTGGCTCCTATTCCCTTTCTAAACAAACACATACTAGAAAACCATGCTTGACCAATATTATTGATAGACAAATGGAAAAAAAACACAGCTGAATTTGAGAACAAAATTCCTATTAGACATTCAATGCCCCCCTGGGTGTAGCTTTCAAGGAGTGTCAAAACTTGGTTCCATCTAACCTAATCTTCTGAAGCTTCCGTATGCTGCTTGTTTGGCCCAAATCCCTGATCATGGCTGTCTCCCCAAAGACTGGAGCCTTCAGCATCAGGGAACCAGGTTGACACAGGTGTTCCCCTCCAAACAGTAGGTGCAAAGGCTCAAGGAAAAATTTCACAAGACTGGCCACCCTGAACTCTAACCCAGAAGAAAGGATTCTGTGTATTGCCAAGGAGAGGAGATGAACAAGTTTGGAGAACGTTTGGCCAGGGTTGAAATATGGGGTCTGGCTAATCCTCTTCTCCTGAGAGCTTTCAGAGAGTTCCTGTCCTCACATACTCTGCTTAATCAGGATTGAAGGTGCTCAACTGCATGTATTCAAAGAGAAGGAAAACACGGCCACTCAGATATCTGCCAAATTCCAGTCAGGGCCAAGTCCCCTGTGCCAAGGAACAGAGACAGAAGCAGGACGGAGTACTCCGTGTGCTGCTGATTAGTGAGAGCAGAGAAGCTTGTCTGAACCTGATGCTGTTCATCACTGGAGGATAAATGGCCAGCCCAGTGTTCTCCAATAGGCCTAGCCTTGAAGGAAGGGTGGGGCTGGACATTCAGAAGAGAGCAGCTGTTCCTTCGATATCTCCCTGACCTGAGCTTTGGGCTTGCTCGGCAGCTCTAATTGTGATTGGAATGGACACATTTCATGGAGCAGCCATGCCTATTCATTTGTCCACTGATGTTCATATTCATATTCGGTCATTTATTCATCCACGCCTGTCACATGTCAGGCCCTGTCCTTGGGGAGTTGGCAGTTCTGACCCAGACATATGAAGTCTTTTCCTGCTCTTATGGAGCTTTCATGGTCTGGGTACTGTAAACAAGTCACAGCTCACAATGGGTGAACCTTTACCCCATCCAGGCCTTGTCATGGAATCCTCATAGGAATGTGGTGGCATCTTAACGGTAGTGTTTTGCTGTGCTGGACAAGTACCAACTGGCAAGTTTTACCATTTTCAGTGAAACCCTTCCCCATGCCTCACCCTCATCAGTGGAATATCTCCAGGCACTCACAGTTATAGATGCCCCCATTAGGAGCATGATATAATCCCACCTAATCCTCATCATGGCTTCATGAGTTTGGTTCTGCCTTTGAGCCAAACTTTACAGATAGTGAAACTGAAGTAAAAAGACACCAGCAACTTTTTTGATGTCACAGAGTTGGGGGGATGGACTTGAAACCCAGAGTTTGACTTCAGGGACCACACTCTTCCATTCTCTCATACGCAGCATCGCCAACAAAGCGAGCAGCTGGAAAGTTCAGGCAATGAGAATGCTACACTGCTTCTGGCAGGAAGGATGTGACAGAGGGAGGCAGGCTGAAGGGAGAAACATTCCTGTGTGTAAGGCACTGTGCGGACCTGGGGGCCAGAAAGAAAGAGTACAAGCAGTTGCAGTCTGCACACATACCCACTCTGGACATACATTCACCTGCGTGTTTGTGTATGGGAGAGTAATATGCATGTGCACTAGTGGAATACACATTAGTGAAAACCTCTGTTCTTACAGGAAGCACCCTGCTCATTGTGTGTATGGCCCTCACTCTACAGGTGTATGTGGAACAGAGGGGGAGCAATGTCCAGCAAGCCAGATTCTGGGGGAGGGAGGCTACCTTCTTTCTCACCCCATGTCCTCCCAATGGAAAGTAATTATCAGCCACCTGTGATGTGCATCTGAGTGAAAAATAGGGGAGTACTTGGGAGTTTCTGGGGCCCTTTCTCATTTGGAGTATCCCAGTGGCTGGTATGTGGTAGTTAGTCACAGGATGGACAGACAAAAAGATGGATGAATGAATGGATGGATGGATAGATGGATGAACAGATGGATGTAGGGACAGGAAGATAGGTGGATTGAAGGATGGAAAGATAGATGAGTGAACTGATAAAAGGAAGGGTGGCTACAGAGACGGAAGGATTGATAAGTAGATGGAAGGATGAATAAGTAGTGAATAGAAAGAATGGATGGATGGGTAGATGGATGGATGGATGGAAGGAAAAAGTAAGTGAGAGGATTGACAGATAAGATTTGGCATCAGTCCCAAAGGGAACACGTACTTACAGAGGTTGGATATATTTAGGATTCAGTTCACAATGGTATAGAATTAATGGGTAAATCACAAGTCAAGTTTAATGCTAAAAATCGTTGGTTTTCTCCCCACAAATCAAGGACAGGAAAATGTTTTCTATCATTTTTCTTAGCCAGTTAATATAAATAAATGCCTCTTCTTAGTGCAGTGCAGACAGCTGAAGGGAAAAGAAAAGGTTTGTTGAACACCTACCACGTGGCATTCTATAGACACCATGACTTTCGGTTATCAAAACAGCCCTGTATTGGACGAAGTAGGGTGTTTACAGTGCTCAGAAAGAGAACAGCATGCACAAGGTGGCACTGTCGTGGTTGAACTAGAAAGCGAAACCAGGACTGTCCATTTTCACAGTCCCAGCTCAGCCCCAACACCCCACAGGAAAGCAGAGAAACGGGGGGAGCATTCCTTTAGTGGGCAGATCCTTGTGGCTGCGGCCTGTGTAACTCACCTGGATCATGGGTTGCTTTTCTGCAATGCAGAGCCTGATGAGAGAACTCAGGCAAGGAGAAAGGGCTGAGGATTAAGAGGGAGGGACGGGGGTCTGTTTCCACAGAGGAACCCTGTGAGGGCAGCTTAGTCAACACAGGGCCATTAGTCACCGACACTTGGGTGGGTGGGTGGGAGCTCAGGGAGGGGTCGGATTGTGAGAAGAACCATCTCCCACCCCCATGGAAAGACAGCTGGGGGCCAGACCCCTTTATGGGAAGGCAGGGGTGGGGACAGTGGGTTCCTCTTTCCTGCCACTGTTCTGTTACATTCACTTCTGTCTGACGGGTGCAGTGGAGAGAAGAAGAAGGCAAGGAGGGGAAAATGCTGGGGGACACCGGAGAAGGGCAGAGACAGGGGCCGAGCTCTCCTTTTTTGAAAGCCAACAAATCTACCTTCCTACTGCAGTTCTTCCCTGCCCCAGCTGTGCGATCAGGAATAAATCACTTTCCTTCTGAGCCTTAGTTTTCCTCACAGGTTATCTTAGAAATTAGATGAGATATTATACATAATGTGCTCGGCTAGGCTCAGCACATGGGAGGTGCCTCGGAAACAGGTGCTCTCCTCCTCCACAGTCCTCTCAGAGGAGGTGACAAAAACTGCCAGCTTCCTGCTGGACACAGGGGCACTGAGCTCTTCCTCTCTCCTGCTAGGCACTGAGACTACTTCCTGCCTTCTTGGGGGGTCTAGATCCCTCATCGTTTATGTCTCTGTCCACTCCAGGGCAGGGACAGACCCTGAGAATAGACCCTTCAGAAGCCTCAGAGATAAGGAGACTAAGTAAGGCCTAGAGAGGGCAAGGCCTTTGCCTGAGTCACACTGCTAGGGACAAATAGTCTGGGGCTAGCACCCCCAACAATGGATTCCTTGCACAGTGCTCCAGGCCCAGTATGCCCACCTCTTTCCCTTCTTAGCATCTGCCGTGGTGCTGGTGTCAAAGTCAGTGAAGGAAGAGCCATAGAACTCCTAGCCAGGGCACAGACAGCAAGCGGGGCACAGCAGATCCAAAGGACGCCTTGCCAGGGCCAGCGAGTTTTGTGTCCAAAGTGCTGTCGTGGGCTCTCCTTACTAAGTCGGGAGAGAGAGGCAGACAGTGCTGCTCCAGAACAAGCTGGGACTCTGTGGGTCTGTCTCCTCCTCTCTCACTTGCACCAGGCCCACAAGGCGTGTCTGTGTGTGGTTTTCTGCAGGGGCATCCTGGCGTTCTTGCTCTTCCTGAGTCTCATCTCATCTGTTGCTGTCCACCCTCAGTAGGCCATGTGACAGGCTGCTGTGAGGGTGGCTTTGGAAGCAGAGCAGTCTACAGAGAAAGGAGGTAGGTGGTCACAGGTGGTTAAGTAAGTGGATGGACAGATGGACAGAGGAATGGATGGATAGATGGATGGACAGACGGATGGATGGTTGGATGGAGAGATGGAAGGATAGAGGAATGGAAGAATGGAAAGAACTGGGTGTATTCTGCTTCAGCCACCTCTTAGCTGTGTGATTTTGGGGCAAGTTACTTTGATTCTGGGCATACTCTTGCATCTTTAAAACAGGCATAGACAACTTCCTGCTTACACTGTGAATAGGAGAGGGCTGTCCACGGCTGCGTGGTGGGTGGCTGTGGAAACACTTTGGAAACACTGAGTTGCTGTCACGTGGGAATGCAGCATCATTGCGCTGGTGCTGTGGAAGTGGGCCAGACAGCCTATACCGGGGCCTTGGCTGTTAGTGAGAAGGTCTCTGAGAGCCTCAGTTTTTCTCATCTGTAAAGTGGATGTGGTTTCCCTATCTGCCTTCTCTTCAAGATAACAAACAGTAGGAGTCTCAGGTTGAGATGTTTGATAAAGACTGGGTGGGTCAGGCTGTCCTTGAATGAGTGCAGGAAGGCTCTGAAGAAGCATAGAATTCCTTCCAGGAGATGCCTATAAGCCACCCTGACTCCTTGATGAGTGAGGCAATTGCTGAGGACCTGTCACTCATCCCTTCTGAGCTTTGGGGTTCTCATCTGAAGAGTTTTGTGCACCTGGCCCTCTAGGATGGTGCTATTAGGCCATTGCCTCTGCTTTTGGGATGCATGGCCCGCTGGGTTTGGGCCTGCCTCTCTGGGCAAGTCAGGCCCACCACTGGCTGTCACCAAGTCCACAATCACAGAGCCTTGCTGACCTCATCGGCTCCTGCCAAGTGTCCCCAGTTAGAACTTCTCCGCAGCAGCCAGGCTTCCTGGAGTTTCCCGTTTGCCACTGGCTGCTCCGTGCACACATGACCTCCAGCTCGCGGTGTTGCAATCAGAGTCGAAGAAGCTGCCTGGAAACCCCCAAAGCAGCTGAGGCCATGCAGGGCAGGGGTGGCGCGGGCTCCTTGGGCATTGCTACACTTTGTGGCCTCGAGTTGGGAGCTTCGATTGGGGTTCTATTTTTGGACGTTTCTGTTTCCTCTACAAGAAGCAGTGGGTGGCTGAGGGAATTCAGCCTTCCGGTGACTGAGAGATTATTCCAAGCACAATATCATCATATGGATGATGTATTTGAGGAACTGTGAGAAATGCTGTGGTCTAACGGTGCTGTGGCATGTTGCACATGGTGAGGGGATACTAGAATCCACCTTCTCTTGGGATCAGAGATCTGGTATGGGCATTTTCTGGCCATAGGTTTCTTTACCGTGTTTATGCAGATGGGAGAGAGCAGGGAGGTTAACTGGGGGCAAGCACAGAGGTTAACACTGGTGGTGTGCCTGTGCACCCTGATGGCATTCCATCTTATTCTGCCAGGACTATCATCCCATTTTACTGATAAGGAAATAGGCACCAGTCAGGCAGCCTGTGGCTGCATCTGAGCTAGAACCCAAAGCTGCCTGACTACGGCACTTTAGCATGGTCATGCTGAGACTTCTGCTCTGGGTCCTAGCCCAGGTCCTTCGAGGGAACTGGCCATGTGACCTGGGACAAGCCACCTGACACTCATTGAGTTTGGTTTCTTTCTCTCTTTGGTGAGAAACTTGGACAAGCTCAGGACTTCTTAAACTTTTTTTAATGGAAAAAAGGTAAAATAATATATCATAATAAGATGATAGAAAAATAATAATAGCTAAAACATTGCATGTTATTATCTTTAAAGTAGTTACTCAAAGTACAAGATATGGGCATAAAAATTCTCCAATAGAAGGGCAAACCTTACTTTTCTATGAATGAAGAGACACTAATAATATAACTAACTAGCATTTTTTCCTCTTTTCCGTATCTTAATTCCTTTCCTGTTTCCCCCATCCTAGTTCCTTTTTCCTTTTTAATAGTTTCTTCCCATTTCACAATATCTATTATACATTTTAGACTTAATTTACTCTTTCAGTTTTTCACACCAGGGAGACAATACAGTGTTTGCACATGTGGGTCTGATTTACTTCACTAATGAGTATGGTCTCAAATTATATCCATTTACCTATGAACGTTTCAAGTTTGTTCTTCTTTATGACTGAGTAGTACTCCATTGTATAAAATACCACATCTTTTTTATCCATTCCTCAGCTGATGGGCATTTGGATTGTTTCCAGGATTTAGCTATTACAAATTGTGCTGCGATAAACACTGGTGCACGTGTATCACTGTGGTATGATGTTTTTACTTTTTCTGGGAAGATAACCAGAAGGGGAATATCTAGGTCGAATGACTTCTTCACCTTTTGCACACAAAAGAGCAAACAAATTTCTTTGGACTTTGGTGTCTTTCCTTAAACTCTCTCACACATTTTTTTTACACTTTCCTATCATGTATCAGGGTTTGTCTTAATTTTTTTTTAAATCTCCCTTACATCTCCAAGTATGATTGGTGCTCTGAGGTGTGCTGCATACCCCTGGCACAGTGCTGAGGATACCACCTGGGATTTTCAACCTGAGGCTTTAGAGGTTTTGAGAGATAGCCTAGCAAAAACACCTGTGACTTCTGAGGCCTTGGCTAGAGTTGGCGAGGACACAGTGTGACCAGGTCACCATAGCCATGCTGGAAGACCTTCTTGGTCTCACGCCCTCCTGCTGCATTTGGTCTTCCTGGCCTGTCCTCCTTGGGAGTGAAGGCCAGGTGTGGCCCTGTTCCAGTAGGGTGTGCCTTTACTGCAGTGTAAGCCTGACCAGAGCAGGGCCGAAGAGATGCTAAACCTGAGCTTCAGATTAACAATGTGGCCCTGATCAAGTCACCCAGTTAATGTACAGGATCCTCTGTACACAGGCGTGGATCTGGCTACTTCTTCACAGACTTATGGGGACACACAAGAGAGCAAGGTAGTAGTTTACAGCATTGGGTCACCATGGGGGACACGCAAAAGACAGTAAACAAGGCCTGCTATATATTTTAGGACCACGGAGCCCCAGAAGTTTATTATCCATTTCCCCATAATAATCTTGTTTACCAAAAGCATCTTCCTTCCCAGTTTTGTTCCAAGCCTGAGGTCCTCATGGCCACCAAAAGTGTTGGGCTGCATGCGACACCCCACCTTCTGTTTACTTGCCACTTGGCAGATCACCGCTCTTTTCTGAGCCTCTGTGTCTTCATCTGTAGGGGAGGTTTCATGAATAAGATTCTTCCTGAAGCATTCAGAGGTTAGTGGGACCACAGATGACTCAATGGGCCATTTAACCCAGAATTGTAGGTCCAATGACAGGGGTCTGTCTTATGCCTTTTGGGGACATGTGAATACATCTCACCCAGTCTTAGAAAATTGAGGATCCTTCATGGTGGGTCTTAGGGGAATCATATGAAATACAAAGGATGGCTGGAGTCTGCCACAAGCAACTTTTGCACAGAAAAGAGCAAACAAATTTCTTTGGACTTTGGTGTCTTTCCTTAAACTCTCTCACACATTTTTTTACACTTTCCTATCATGGGCCGGAGAGGCATTTCAGACAGTGGACAGAGTAGTATGGGCCTATATGCCAGGCTGAGCGCCTACCCATAGACAGTAGTAATACCTTAAAGTCCCTGAGGCCACCTAGATGTTAGATACAGTTCTCCTGAACTAGCAAGTAGGGAGACAGAGCTATGCTGAGCTGCCTGTTCCAGGGTAAGGAGCTCAACTGGGCTTAGAACCCAAACCAGGTTGATCCTGAGGGCTATGTTTCTAAGTGGGAGGCCCCACTGAGGAGCTGAGATTGAGGGCCTCAGTTTTCTGCAGTAAATGGGTGCAAAAGGCCTCTCTTTGTGGCTGCTGCCTGGAGAGAGGGTGGGATTATACAAAGGACATAAGTAGAGGGTGGCCAGGCACTGAAATGGTCTCTGAGGTGAGCAGAGGGCCTTAGCCCACCACATCAGCCTCTGCATGTGAAGAAAAATCTGAAATTCTTCTGGTCGTTCAGTCCTCCTAAATCCTCTGGTACTCTAATGCTCTAACCACATCCAGGACTCTGCTTGCCATCTGCTTCCTGCTTTGGGCTCTATGCTGCCCTAGGACACAAGTTTAGTCTTCTCTGTGTCCAAATTCCCCAAGGTGGCCAATACAGAGTCTAGAAATGGATGCATGTTTTCAGAAGGAAGCCATAAATGCATGCCCTGGTGCTTTGTTTTGGCTCTTCCCATTTACTATGCTCACCATGGACTCGAGACGTGGGCTCCACTCTCTTGGGACACAGATAACAAATCCAGGCCTCAGAGAAGCTTGCGCTCCTAAGATGCCTGCTTGGGTAGCATGGTGTCACCTGGAGGAGAGGTATGACCCATTTCCCTGGAGCAGAAAGAGCTGGGTGAGCTGTGGATTGCCTTCCCTCCTCCTGAAGTCAGGGAGCCTCAATATCCAGAACCTTACTTTTTAGCCCACTGATGCTCTAGTGCCAGCTAAGTGTCCGTGGTTTGTCCAGGGAACAAGATCTGCGACTCCCAGACAGGGTGTGCCTGCCGAGTGTTGCAGAAGCCAGAGGTCTGGACACAAGCAGGTGCAGCCAAAGCTGAGACCTTGCCCTCTTCCGTTCTCCCAAAGCAGCCATGGAGATGGAGAGCCTGGGTTCTCCTTGCTTCCAACCAGGGAAGGATCAGAAGTTTGGAGCTCTAGATGGCCTGCTTAGCCCAAGCCTGAGGAGTTGCTGTGATCGCCACAGGCTCCCAAACACTTGGGCTGCCCGCTGCTACTGCTGTCTCATTGAACACAGAAAGGTGGCTCTTCAGAGGCGGATGCCTCCCCCGTGCAGCCTACAAATCATTTTTTTAATGAGTTGTCACTTTGCCAATTGGGGCTAAGTGGAGTGTGATTCAGTGTCGCTGCTCTTCCCTCTCCCTTCTTTCCTCTCCTTCTCTCTTGCTTGCTTTTTTCTCTCTCCAGCCTCCACTTACTGGAAACGAAATCTCTGGGTGCATGAATGGAAGGGAGGGAGGGAAGCGCCAAGACAAAGAGTCGGCCTTGTCTGTCGGTGAATTTAGATGGCATGTGGGTGGCAGCGGAGCAGCGCAGACTTCCTCCACCGCCTGTCACCAAGCCCGCCTTGTGTTGGCGGAGAAGGAGAGATGGGTTTGATTCCCCTGCAAGGCTTCAGTCCCAAATTACGGGGCTGCAGAGAGCCCAGCATGCCAGCCCCGTGGGGGAGGAAGGCAGAGTGACAGGAGGTTGGCAACGGGAGGGAAGGGACTGGGTGGGACCTGGGTGCTTCCGTCTGAGGGCAGGGAATGAGTCCTGGATGAGGTTGGCCTTCGGGTTGAGGTGTGGCTCTTCACATCTCGACAAACCCCCACACCAGTGAGACTCAGTTTCCCCGTAAGTAAGGTATAGTAACCCCTTCTTTCTAACATTGCTAAGTGGATTAAATCAAACTAAAGAATTGCCCATCACTGTGAGCATCACGGTTGTCGTCTTCTCCTGTGCCCATCACTATCACCACTGCCATCACCACATAGCAAGTGCTGACATTTCTGTGTGTCACATGCCATTCTGAGGGCTTGCACAGGTGGAAAGATCTCCCTTCCAGTGGATGCTTGATGGAAATGCTCTGCAACTAACTCTAGTTTCTGCTTTGTCTGTAACTTGATGGATTTCCTTTCAGAGCCTCAGTTTTCTCATCTGTAAAATGGAGGTGATGCTAATAGTAACCTCTGCCAAGGGCCACTGAAGAGTTAAATGCGTTGGTGCACCCAGATGCTTGGAAGAGGTCAGTCTAACAAACAGCTGACTAGACGTTTGTTATTGTTGGAGCATGTTGGGGTGATACTGGAGAAGCTGTGCGTTTGGAGTCATAAACATTATACTGCACAGTAACAACTCATCCTGAGCACCCTATGAGCTCCTTCTCAGTATTCCAAAGACAAAACGCATCACTGTCACTTTTACTGTCGCTAGCCATAGCCTTAAATTCACTTTTCTTCTACGCTCCAGCAGCCACCTGTCAGTGGGTATTTTCCTCTGTTCTTTGTCCACCCTCAGCTCCCTCCCTATCTGGAGGCCAGCTGCCATGGCTGCTGTCCCCAAGTCTCTGGTTAGGCTCCCTGCCACAGCCACCTGCCCAGCCGTGTCAAGTTCACCCCTCCTCCCCCTTGAAGAATGCCAGCCACCTCTTCCTTCCTCCCAGGCTGCCCTCCAACCTGGCACATAGCTCCCTGCTGCACACCCTTCCACAGCTACAAGCGACCCACAGTTACAAGTGACCAGTTTAATGGCCATCAGCTGTGTCCCACATCAACCTGGGCTCTGAGCTCGGGAGAAGCTGTCTAGCCACACTTGCTGGGAGCCCCCTCTCTGCACATTCACTGAGTGAATGTTTCTCTCTGTCCTCCATACGTGGTGCCACTGTCATGCCAGCTGGCTCCTTCGTTCTTCCTGGAAGGGGCATGGCATGGGTCCAGTTTTCAGATGAGAAAAACTGAAGCCCAGAGAGGTTAACTGGCTGGCCAAAGCCACACAGCTAGTACACATGGTGGGGCTTCACCTCTGACGTGGTGGTCTCAGGCCAAAGGCTCTGTCCACAGGACTTGTGGAGGCAACTGTCCCATACCAGGAGCATACCTGAGCCTGAGGCCCACCCCAGCCTTTTTGCCACACCTCGGTTGCTGCTACTCTGGACACAGGCCTGTCCCCCAGGGCAGGATCTGTTCCTGTTGAATC
Organism: Cavia porcellus; assembly: GCF_034190915.1. Lineage (NCBI taxonomy): Eukaryota > Metazoa > Chordata > Mammalia > Rodentia > Caviidae > Cavia > Cavia porcellus. The sequence continues at coordinate 33,958,761 of NW_026947508.1, forward strand.
ACTGAACAGGACATGGATCTCAGCTACCACCTCTCAGGAACCTTTGAGAGTCTGCTCCCACCTGGGCCTTGGTCTCCTTTTGGATAAAGGGGACCCCTGAGGGCCCTTTCCCCGGCACTAGCGCTGAGGTGTGTATGAGGCAGGGATAGGGTGAGGCTCTGTGGGCATCTCCTGTCTCCAAGTCTCGCTCTGGGCTCTGCAGTCATCACCATTGAGGACCTGGCATTAGGCAACTGGCTGTCAGCACTGGGATTCAGTATCCAAGGACACCCACCCCTTGGTTCTCTCTCCACTCATGCTCTGTCAGCCCCTCCCTGTCGCATCACTTAGTCTTGGCACAGCCCCACATGGCCGGCTGCCCAGTGTAGCCAGCAAGATACCGCTGACCATGGGGACAGTGACAGAGAAGACCTGATTGCCAGGGACAGATGTAGAAGTCTATTGCCATGTTATTCCTCCCTGTGAGGTCTCAGGAAGTGTAACTCGGGGAGCCTGGAGGCTCTATTAGGGGAGGCAGGCCTGGCAGAAGGAGCCTGGTCCTGAGGAGGCTAAGGAGTAGGTGGAGCCAAGCACAGGAATTGGTCAGCCTGGCAGGAATCCCACAAGAGCAATGATGGACATCTTGGCAGAGGGGTAGGATGGGTACACAGCATGTGGTCCTCAGTGTCAGGCTCCACCCTCCTGCACACACACTGTGCCCACCCACTGCTGCTTCCTGTCTGCCTTTCCTTGAGAGCATTATCCCCAGGATCCTTCAGTTCCTGGCATTGTTACCTGAGGCAAAAGGCTCAGTTTCCACATCCACAAAGTAGGGATAATAGTGCCAGGCACAGCAAACAATGTAGAAGCCCTCAGAGAGACACCACTTCTACTCCACAGCCTGGTTCCAGCCCTGCCTAGCTCACTGGTCCTTTCTGGAGCTGCTTTTTGATGTCCAGCCTGCCCATAATTCTCCCCTTGCTCCTGCTGCCTGTGGCTGTCAGCCTCTGCCACATGTCTCATGTGCCGGACAATTGGAAACAGCTTCTGTTTCTTTTGCAACCCCTATAAACCCCAGAATACCTGGTTTAATGCGAAACCCTTATAGAAAGAAATACTCTGGACCAATATGGTGTGTATGTTTGACCAGAATTTTTTGAGCATGGTTTTGTTATTTATAGCTTATAGTACGTGACCCCAAACTGGGTAGCTTCAACATGAAACACTTTTGAGTATCAGGAATCCAGAAGCAGCTAAGCTGGGGACAGGTCTCAGTAAGGACTCCCGTGAGATTATTGTCAAGGAGCGGGCAGGGCCGTGATCACCTAGTGGCTGCACTGGAGCCAGAGGCCTTTTCTGAGATGGCATTTTCACGTGCCTGGCATGTGAAGCTGGTTGTGACAGGAGGCCTTGGCTCCTCCAGACAGAGGCATGGCTACAACGACATGACTTCTGGCTGCCTCCAGCAAGAATGATCCAAGAGAAAGCCAGGGTAGAGCCCTGACACTTGTGTCCTGTAAGTACACAGGTCAGCCCTGCACACTTGAACACTTGGAGTTGAAAATCACCAGAAGGCATGGTGGAATTTGGCTGCCATGTAGGGGATGATTTTTCTGCATTGTTAAACAGGGAGACACCAAGCAGCCCACTGGAGCCCGTGGGGTTGTGGGCCACCGCTCAGGAGTTCTGCAGCCCTCCTGGCTGTGTACCAGGAGTGAGTCCTCTGGGGCAGCTGGCTCCCTGAGCACTGGACATGTGGATAAAGGTGGGGCCAGAAACACTGTCAGCCTGTGGATGCTGGAGGACAAGGAGAATCCCGGGTCCTGGAACCCAGCACCTATATCTCATGTCAGCATGTTACCAGATTCATCCCTTTTACCAACACTCAGTGTCACTTGCTTCTATGATCATTGCGTCCGCTGGCACCTGTCTCTCAAAAGTCACCCTGTTTAAAGAAGGGGTGAATATCATTTCATCCTTAGCAATGTTCAGACTACCAAAGCAGAGCTACTGGGCAGGCAAAGCACATAAAGGAGACTTAGGAAGCCCTAAATTCCTGTCTTTGTGACCTGCCTGCAGGTATTGGCCCATGCTCCTCTTCAGAAGTGTACTCAGCCCCTTGCAGGAAGCCTCGCTCACCCCCTGGACTGCATAATGGGGCTCTGCTATGTGGAAGCTGTCCTCTTGCCCTGCCCCCAACCTCCCACCTGTGGGGTCTAAGTGCCCGGAATCCTGGCTTCCCGCCCATGCTGCCCACATCCCACATGGGAGCTCTCCCTGAGTAATTAGGACCATTAGAGGGCTCCTAATGCCACCTGACCTCGGCCTGTGATGGCCCCCACGCCGGCTGCCCATGCATTATTAACACTCAGAGATCATGAGCGCCCCTCGTAGATGTGTTTCTTCCTGCCCTCCCACAGGCGTCCGTTTGCATATTTGTAGCATGCCCCTGATGGCTTGATGATGCCCCCCTCCTGGCTGTGTACCAGGAGAGAGTCCTCTGGGGCAGCTGGCTCCCTGGGCACTGGACACATGGAGAAAGGCAGGGCCAGAAACACTGACCCCAGGGGTGCTGAACTGTGCAAGGTTGGCACATTTAGGCTGGGGGGAGGTGACAGAATCCCACACCTTTGCAGGAGTGGGGACTGAGGCTCAGGGGAAAAGCAACCTGTTCAAGGTCACGGTGGTGAGCAGAGGCTCAGCTTCTGGGGCTGCCCCACCTCTAGTCCTCCTTGAGTTGTACCAGGTCAGTTCCCAAAGCCTCAGTTGACTCCTTCCAGAGACAGAGGGCAGTGCTGCCTAGAGTGGGGTCCTGCTTAGGCCTGAGGGGCCCTAGAGGTAGCAGTGAATTTCCTCAAGAAGCAGAGGGTTTCCCACAGGTGTATCTCCTAAGGAGAATAGGCACAGGATCCTCCTTTGCCCTCTGCCTCCCTGGACTGGGAGAGGCTCTAGAAAAATAGCAGATGAGGGGGCTGGGAAACTCCTGTGGTGTTTCAGGCTGACAGCAAGACCACCCATTTTCTTGTCAGATTTCCAGTGTCCTGCACCTTTCAATGCAGAGCTGGCTTGGACTGGCCACCGAAGGATAGGGACAGGGCCTGGGAGGCCCAGCACAGTGACATTCAGGACACCCCAAGCTCCCAACCCAGCTCTGCTGTGTGAAAGCTCATGTTCTCAGTCAGGACCCTTCTTGTCCCTCCTCACTTTTTGCTCCTGTGATGTGAGTGGGGAAGAAAGAGACTCTCTCAGCTTTACAGTCCCTGGGGGCTCAGATCCTTTCCTAACAAGAAGTTTGGAAGGAGGCCTCACAGTCCTGGGAAGCACCTCGGCCCCTGGAGGCAGAAGGAGGGCAAGGGGACGTGAAGACTGAACTTTGCCCACCAAGGGAGAGAGCTGGCTCTTTGTCTTCTCATTTTGCTGATGAGCAGCTGATGCACAATTGGAGTGCACTGCCTCCAGTGACAGCGCCAGCGTGGGGTGAAATGTCTCTGCTCTCTTTTATATGCTGTGCAGAAGTGGATGGGACTGGAAGGGAAAGGGGCTGCCAAGGATTGCTCTCCTGCATACGATGGGAGCCACACCACTTCCCATCTCATTTCGTCCCCAGAGCCACCCTGCCAGGGAGGTGTGGCTCCTGTCCCCATTGGACAGAGGGCTTCACTGAGGTTTGGACAGGTCAGTGGAAGCCCCGAGGCTGGTGGAGTCAGGGGTCTGACTTCCGCTTGTTCCTGCATGGCTGGGGATGGGAGGCACATGACCAAGATACTGAGTGGCCCACAGCCTGCTTGGGAGCCATGACTGAGAACAAGACTGCGGCTGTGTGAAGGCCAAAGGTGGCGACAAGGCTGCCAAGCAGCGGTTACCCTGTATGCAAAAGATGCCCTTAGTGCTGAACAAATGTGATGAGGAGAAACCCCCTCGGAGGCCTCCCTGGGGCCCAGCCTGGGCCTTGTGACACCTTCACCGCAGCAGCTGCCCTGACTCTGCAGCCCCAAGTCCTGGGCCAGGCCAATTCACAGGAACCCTGCCCGCCTGGGGGAGTTCCCCATACCCATCCGCAGACAGTTGGGCCCAAGCAGAAGTCTGACAGCAGAGTTCCCCTACTGGGGCCTTCTGAGCACTGTCAGCTGAACCTGAGACAAAGGACAAATGTTCCCAGGTATTGTGCTCCTGCTTCCCATCTTTCTGCTCGGATTCCTGGCAGGCTAAACCCCACAGTCCCCACCAAGCCCTGAGAGTCCCCGGCTCTGGCATCTTCTTAGAGCCTTGCTTGTGCTCTTCAAGAGGACCCAGTTTCCTGCCAGGCCAGGTGCTCCCAGGCAGAGACACACTGGGGCTCCTCTAATCCTCACACCCTGGAGGCAGGGATGCTTTTGTTCCAAGTCACTTGCCTGAGGTCACACAGCATCAAGTGGGAGGGCCAAGACAAGGAGCTCAAGTCTTGTGTGCAGAGTCTATAATTGGGAAGAAGGCCAGCCCTCACTCAGCCCTTTATACTAGAGCCAGCAGAGCATAGGGTAGTTAAGGACCAGTACGTGTTGGATAAATGTTTATCCAAGCAGCTAGATGGTGGAGGTACCCCCACCTCTCAGGGATTGAGGGTACACCTTGCAGCCCTGAACACACCTCTTCATCCTGGCACAGACCTATCAGGCCTGGGAAATTCACAGCAGTGCCACAGGTTCAAGAAGTGACCCCAATTTTATAGATAGGAAAATGAGGCACAATAAATGTCCCAGCGTCACCTAGCAGAAGAGCCTGACAGGTCTCCAACTCGGGGCTGGGCTCTGCATCTGGTGCTCTTTCCTGGGCTGGTGGCATGCAGCCTTCTTTGCCAAGGGCGTGGGGCTGCCTCTGGCCTGAGGAGACAGGGGCAGTTGGTCAGCTGGTCCTTTACCCAGTCTTCTGGAGGAGAGGAAACACCAGTTTTGGGGGATTCCTTTTGCAGCACCGCACCCCTGGGCCACTTCCTCTGGACACTCTCATTTTCTTTGTTACTTGTTAGTTTCTGCTTTTCTTCCCTCATTCCTTTTTTTCAAGGCCACTTTCATTTCCCCCTGTCAGTGTCTCCCCGTCTTACCCGCCCCATTCTCTCTGCTGGTGCCCTTGTCTCTCTCCACCGCGGGATCCCTAGTGGCCAGGCCTGCCTGCCCTGTTTGCTGGCTGGAAATGGGGTTGGGATGACAGGAAGGAACTGCACTCTGCCTCTTTGCTGGTGGTAGGAAGCCTGAGGTGGCTCCCAGAACCCCTGAGAGCACAGCCAGCCCCCAGGCATCTGTTTAGCCTTCTGGGTCTGAGGCTTCTCTGAGTCTGTGAGGTAGAAAAAGGAAGCCGGACCTCAGAGAACATGAGAAAAGGAAATGACACATGCACAGCACCAGTAGCCCATACTTAGAAAACCCAGAAATGTGGATCTGGGGCCTCCTCGGGCCTCTGAGTCAGTCAGCCTCCTGCACTGCAGTCTCTCCCAGTCGCACAACTAGCTGGAAGTTTCCTGAGCCAAACCAGGGCTGTCAGGGCTCTCCTGGCTGGAAGTGGCCCCTGCCAGCCAACTGAGACCTGCCTGCCTTCTCATCTACCTCCACGTGCAGCCATCCCTAAGGGCACCACTCTCCCTCCCTCCTTGTGCCACATGCCTGAGTATCACATCAGGCCTCTCCAAACTTGCCCCACACTTCTGCTTCAGCCTGGGAGGCCGCCTAACAGAGGGATTAAGATCTTGGACTCCAGAGCCCTACTACTCAAATCCTGACATGGCGACTTGCTACCTTTGTAACATAAGGAGTTTCCCACCCTCCATATTCCCAAATTGGGACTACTGTGAATCATATTAGGCAGCTGTGGAAAATGCTAGTACTTGATAAATGGCACCAATAAGTGGCATCCTCAACCCCTGGAGCTTAAAAGCAAATACCCACAAGTTCTTTACCAGCTACTCAAGGGCGTTCTCTCCAGAGCCCTTCCAAGCCAAACTATTCACTGGATGGATCTATCTGGTGATTGTCCTGTGCCAACTGGCAGAAAATGCTTTGACTCCACTCCGATCTGCCTTAACCACAGTCTGCATGGGCTCTTGGGCTTGTAAAAATGTTTGAGACATGCAAAGAAAGAGCTTGATTTCAAGTATAGAAACTGTTGATCCAACTTAATGTTTGATTAACACATTAAAATCTGACTGATCAATTGTTTGGTTTGCCCTGTTTCTGGGGTCAGATCAGTCAGCGTTCCTCATTACAGATGTGCATGCTAAGCCATCCTTGATCCTATAGGTTACGTACTGCAAATGATTTTAAAAACAAAATTATTTTAAGATGTATCAATGTTTTCAACACAAGAATGCATTTTGGAAAGGGATAAGGTGCAATGTGACAGGTCCTCTGCAATCAGCCTAGTTCCTGGGCCCTGAAATAGGTCACCTCATCTCTGTGTCTTTTTCTTCAAGGAAGGGACAGTTACTTGTTTTTCAGGGTTGTTGAGCCTAGCCTGGAGTTATGCTAGTACTCACATGTCCTTGAGGACTGCCCCCTGCAACTTCCATGTGGGCTCTTCCATCCAGGCTGTTGCCTGTCCTTGGAAGGAGCAGACACTCTCAGCAGCAGACAATACTAGGCTTTGGAAGATTCGTCATTATCCATTTGCTGCTGCATTGGGAAGGTCCTCACCTGCCCATAAAGGCTGGCCATCTCTCTGGGCCACTGGGAAGTTAGGAGGAGAGGACATTCCAGCTCTCCCACCTCATGACAGCATTCCCTTGAGAAGAACTGGTGTCCCTGTGTCTGTAACTGGAAGAAGCTAGGGATGCAAAGACAGACTCCAGAACGAGGTTGAAAACCTGGCTGCATTTCTGCCTGTTTCTGAAGCCTTCTTGATCTGAAAATATTAGTTAGAACCTAGAAGGTGCTTTTATATGTGCCATCTTGCTTGAGGTTGGTTGTTTCATACAAAGATGAGAAAAATTGTTGAGTCCTGGGTTTCAGTTCTGCATTTTTATTCACTTGCTGTGAGTCTTTGGGCAAGTCACATGACTACTCTGAACCTCAGTGTCCTCTTGGAGTCATTGATAGGCTTCTGCTGAGCCCCAGCCTGACTCCCTCCCCTGCCTGAACCAGGCCTGGGGACCATCCTGGCAAAGGAACAGAGATGCCCATCTGGGCTGGAGCTCATGACTTCAAGATCTCTAGATGCCAAGCTCCAGTAGGATCCAGCACCAGTGCAGACCAGATGTAAAACCTGGCATGGGCTGGGACTGCAGCGCAGACCTCCCATCCTTGGCACCAATGGCTCCCATCCACCAGGTGCTTAATGCATCATGGCCCACCATGGATCTACCTTCCTTGCCCATTACCTACTCCCAGGCTGTGATATCGGCTCAAACAGAAAGCCTTCAGTCTCCATCATATGTTTGAAAGGACCATCGCAGGTAAGTGTGTCCAGATGTTCAGTGTGTTATCTGGGGCAAATCTGTTCTCTGGCTGCCTGTCATCTCCACTGCAGAGTGGTGTTCTGTGGTGGACACTTCTACTCACTTGAGTTGGCAGCAGAAGTACATAGTAAAACATCCGACTGCTCATTGAGTCCCAGGCAGCCTGTGCGGTCTAGGGCCCTCCCTCTTTGCTTCTAGGAAGCAGCCTTACTTGCTATTCTCAGAGGGGAAGGGTGGGCAGCATTCCCCAGGTGTGCCAGCAGGTAGAAGACTGGCTTTGCAGCTGCGTTTGTAAAACACACTTGTCACCTAGATTTTATGCTTGTTTATTTGGAGTGGTTTGGAAGGTGATCATAGGTGGTGGTATAGGGGCTTCTTGCAGCCCATGGTCAGGACATTACCTTGTGCTACTCCTGAAGACCTGGAGGGAGGATTCCTGGTTAGGCTGCCTCTGAGGCTGCTGCACTCCCAGGAGAAACTAAAGGCTATGTTTAGCTCACACAGTGCCTCTGGCTGCACAGGCAGGTGATGACATCTGAAGGAAATTGGGAAACCTTTATTCTCCCTGCCTAAAGCCAAGCAGCTTAGCACCTGCAGGAGAGGTCAAAGTTCTCTGCTGATTTTTCATTCTTTAGCTTGATCTGGTTAATCAGGTGGCTTTCCAGTCCTGACCATAGAAACTTCTGGAGAATTAACCCTAACCTTCACCCTACTCCTGGGCTCTGAAAGCTCTCTGGAGAAGTTCCTCTGGTAAACTAAATTCATATCTATCTCTTCCCATTTGGCAGCAAAGAACAAAATTATTACTTATAATGATCTCAATTTGATATTTTCCTCCCATTGGCTCTTCTTAAGCGCCTGGCACCTGCTACGGCTTGACTGCTAATGAGGACTCACAGACACTGAAATGAAATGTACAAGTAGCAAACAGAGATTAATGAGACACATCAGAATCAGGCAATTCTGTGTAGTTTTGCGGTATATTTTTATACTGTATATGTGATTATTATTCTATGGTGCTGGTACATTTTCTGCTGGTGAAATTGTTCCCAGTTCCAGTGATGGAGCCAGAAGTTTAGTATTTCATGGAGTTCCCCCAAGAATTCCGTGACTTCCAGCTCTGGCAATGGAATGAGGATGGGGGTGTGGCAGAAGAAAGAGGGGTTCCCTGAAAGGGATGGCATGCCCCAGACTGAGGCCTCATCTCTGATGTCCACCCCTGCCAGCCCCCACTACCCCAGTGCAAGGCACTTGGGTCTTGGAAGCTCGAAGTCCATCAGGTGTGTCCTTCCTTCCACCCCCGCTTCTGGCGACTGTGTGTGACCTGGATGTCTACAGCTGCTTCTGACTGCCCCCACCATGACCTTCCAGTTTAGTCTCCATGACGAACCAGGGGGATCTTCCTGCAATACAAATCTGGTCCCAGAATGCCCTGCATGGCTCCCCATGTTGCCTCTAGGGTAATGAAATGTTGAGTCCTTTTACACAGACTTGCAAGGGCTTCTGGCTTCTACCTACTTCTCTCTTCCTCTCTCACCCCAAGTTAAAGCACCCCCTTCCCAGCATGGTGCAGTTCCTGAGCCCCCAGCTTTGCAAATAGGGTTCCCTCTGTCACGAAAACTCTAACTTTCCTCCTCCTAGTTCATACACAAGTCTCTATTCTCTGCCCTTCTCCCTCTCTCTCCCTCCCTCCCCATTTCCACACAAAATTGAGATCTAGTTTAGGAGCCACTCTCAGGAAACAGACCCTTACATACAAGCCTGTCCATCTAACATGTTCCACACTACCCAGACTCACTCCAGGGTCTCTGTCACAGCTTTTTGCTGTCTCTCTCCCCAGATGTCTCAGTACCCAGATGTTATAGACTGCCCTCCAGTTGCTATTTAGAGTGATTACTCAATAATACCTGTTGAATGGAGGGAGAGAAGGAGGTAGACAGACAGGACAGGTCAAGCTTATGTTCCTGATCTTACAGTCAGGTCAGGGACAGATCTGGCATCTAGAGAAAATTCATGTCAATTCAATATATATTTCACAAGCACCAGTTCCATCCCAGGCCCCTGCTATGTCAGGCTCCTGTAGAAGTCAGAAAGATGAGAGGACATGGGATAAGAACACTCCCTGAAGGGAAGCCAGCGGAAAAGCCGTGGCCAAGGAAAGGCTACAAAGGAGATCCCCATTCAGAGCCCTGGAGCTCACAGGAGGAGGAGGTGGAGCCTGTGGGTCAGGGCCGAGGGTGAGTTCCCTGGGCAGAGCTCTCTCAGCTCCTCCTGTAGCTACAGAGGCTTCTGCTGCTGGCTTCTTTAGGCTTCAGAGAGGATGGAGTTTCTTTGTCTTTGAAAGTCTCAGTGCAGGTACCCTTCCCTTAGGAAAATCTCATGCTCTGTCCTCAGAACGAGGGCCACCATGTCCTCTCTGCGTCCTGATGCACATCTTTCTGAGAGAGTAGAGTTCTGTGTCCCAAGAGGCAGCAAAAGTCATAAGAGCGCGCTCTGGGTCTGCCTGCTTGGATTCTAGTTGCTGCTCTGTTCCTGTGAGCGGCAGAATGCTCAGGGTAAGTTACTTAGCCTCCTTGTGCCTCACTTTCTCACCTGGTTTTCAGGGGCTGATAATGGTACTTCTTTTATTTCATGTTTGATGAATTAATATAGGTAAAAGCTCAGAGTCTGGCCTGGCACAGGATATAGATTATTATACAAGTATTTGCCACTAATCCTAGTAATTAACTGGTACACTTACCTACCTCGCTTGCTTTACATTATGAGCTTTATAAAATTATAGTTAAGAGTATCTAACATGAGCACTATCCTTCAGACAAATTTTAAAGGTACAATGCAGTATTGTTAACCGTAGGCCCAGTGTTGTACAGATTTCTAAAACTTACTCGACTTGCTTCACTGAAAATTTAGGCTTATTGAATAGCAACTCCTCATTCCCCCCCCCATCCCACTGCTCCTGACAGCCACCATCTACCTTCTGTTTCTGAGTCTAACTATTTTAGACACCTCATAGAAGTAGAGTCATGCAAGTATCTGTCCTTCTGTGATTGGCTCATTTCACTTAGCATCTATGTTGTCACATATTGCAGGATTTCCCTTCCTCTTTAAGGCTGAATAATATTTGATTACACACACACATATTGCCTTCTGTGTCAATTCATCTGTCGATGGGTGTCTGGGTTGTCTCCACATCTTGGCTTTTGTAAACAGTGGTGCGATGAACACAGGAGTGCAGCCATCTCTTTGAGATCCTGTTTTCAATTCTTTTGGATAAATATCCAGAAATAAGATTGTTAGATCATTCAGTAGTTGTACTTCTATTTTTTGGCGGGATCGCCATACTGTTTTCCACAGTGGCTGCACCATTTTACCTTCTCACTGGTAATGCATGGTACCGATTTCTCCGCCCACGCCCTCACCATCAGCCTCTGGCTCTGGTTAGACCTGTGGTTCCCTGACTGCTCACACAAGCACTGTGTGTAACTCACTCTGGGAAGGTGGGAGCCCAGCAAGGCTGGTCACTGCTGGGAGTGGGTGAGGCAAGTCTTTTCAGAAAAACTCGGAGTTGCTCCTGGTGTGTCCTGTGCCTGGACCATCCTGTCCACAGAATGTCTCAGTGGTGAAAAATGACAGCCTCCCCCCTTTGTTAGTCCCTTTGAAAGGCACTGGGGCCTGGGCACACTCCTGGGGCCGTTTGGTGATGGCTTAGAGAATCTCTGGCTGCTCTGAGGACTTTCAGCGCCTGGGGTATAGATGGAGGTCTGGCAGGAGTGCAGGAGGGTGGACACAGGAGGCACCAAGAAGGCCAAGTAGGTTGAAGGGCCACTGGGCTAGAGATGAAGCCAGTGTCCATCAAGGAAGCTGGCCACTGGAACAGGCCATGGATCTATGCCAGGGCCACCCTCTAAAGCCAAGTCCTTATGTGACTGGAGGTAAATAATTTCCATCCTAGATTTTTCCTTAGCCTGTGCAGCTTAGGGCAGGAGACTCCTCAGACTGCAGGAAAAGATGTGAGGATCTGAAGTGAACAGTCTAAGGTTCAGATCCTGGCTCTGCTGCTTAACTACGTGCAGGCCCAGGCAGGCCCCCAAGCCTCTTTGTGTCTGCCCCACTATGTCATGTTGGTGCTGACGCAAGTTGTGCACTGGACCAGGGCTGCTGTGGGACTGAGATGATGCTGAGGAAGGGCCTGGTGTCTGTCTCCTGAGCCTGGTCACCCGGTCGTCCCTCTCTGTTATTATGATTTGGAGTCCCAAGAGCCCCAGGGCTTTGCAGTGTGCTCAAGCCCTCCTGCAGGGACAAGGACACACTTGGCAGGGAGGCTCAGTCAACAGCTAATGCTGGTCAGGAACCTCTACTTCTGAGCAGCCCCCATCCCATGTCAGGGACACACCCATTGTGAGATGGAAAGAGTGAGCCACAGGAAGGATGACACGTTTAGGTGGCCTGGCTTTTTTTAGACAGGTGAGTTATTCCTGTGAATGCAGTAAGAACTGGTGGTTGGAGGTGCCGCTGAAACATGGATGTGAAAGGGTGTCCGCTCCACCCCCTACCCTGTCTTCCTCCATCACAGAGGACCCTGACAGCAAAGAGAGCTACTCTGCAGGTCCCACACCCTGAAAAGGTCACCTTCATGCCTTCCCACTGGGCTTTTTTTCTCTTTCCGTAATGCTGTTCTCTTAACAACAAACTCTGCTTGATCACCACACACACACACACAACTTTCCTGCCAGGAGTTCCTCTGCTGTGTGGCCACCCTTTGTGCCCGCCCTCAGCTGTGGTCACAGCAGGACACTCTGAGCTCAGTCCCTATTACTGACCCCAGTATCCCATCATTGTGAACATGCACTTATGTCACTCAGGCCTGCCATGGGCTCTGCCCCGAGCCTCCTGGTCAGCCTGATCCACTGAGGCCAGCTTCAGCCCAGCCTATAGATGGGGTTATAGGAGGCACCTCACCTCAGGCTCAATGTCTCTCTCTTCCTGCCATCTTGGCTCTTGCTGCCCTGGGCTGAGTCAAGATCTGAGAGCTATAATTGTAGCATGTCTCTCTGTGTGTGTGTGTGTGTGTGTGTGTGTGTGTGTATGTGTGTGCCTAAAAGAGTGTCAGGGTCTCCAGGTGAGAGTGAAGTAGTCCGTGTTCTCATTACTGATTCTCCTGTGTGACATGGTGCTCAGCCTGCTGTGTAGCTGAGGCAGCCAGTTGTTCAGATCTCAGCATGTCCCACCTGTGTCACCTACCAGCATCCATGAAGTCCCACTGATAATCACAAAAGCAGCAAGCATTTGGAGCATTTACCATGCCCCATTTGAAACAGATACAATGTTAGCCCCATTTTATGGGTAAAATAACTGAGGTGCATGGAAAGATTCCATGATCTAGCAAGCAAGGGGTGCAGACCCACAGCCTGCCTGCCCCCAGGCCACACCCATCTCTCCCCAAAGCCTATAATCCTTTCTGGCGTAGGATCCTGGACTCCTGGGTGGGAGGCCCTGGCCCTGCCACTGGCTGCCATGTAGGGGATACTAGGGGGACAAGGCCTTGGTTTCTTGTGCTTCAATCTGGCTTCAGGGTCACTGTGCTGTGCTGAGAAGTTGTAGTTGGTGGTCTGGATTCTCTAGTTCCAGGACATCCTCATTTTGATTCTAGGATCACAGATTCTGGGGTCCTGGGATCCCATGAGCCCACCTCTGTGGGCCCCACTTAAATGTACATTCCATGAGAATGTCCATCTCAAGTCACGTGGGCTTAGCTGTGTGACAGAGCCATGCACAGCTGGAGCCTGCCGTGGACAGGTGCTTAGTCAGTGACTACTGGCTGGACGGCAGATCCCATGCCTATTCTGCCTGTTTCTACAGTTTGTGCTCATCTTCTGGCCAGAGCCTCTGCCCTAAACTGTGTCCCATCCCCCGCGCAGTGTTATTTAATGAGCTCGCACCAGACATCCTCCCCTGTGAGCCTGCTTGGCTCCTTACCGGCAGCCTGACTCCTGGAAGTCTCTCACCTCATCCAGTCCCTCTGTTCCCTCTGAGCACTAGGAGCACTAGACGCAGAGTCTGACCAATGCTGTTGTTCCCTATTTTCTCTAGGCCTGAGCTCAAATGCTGGCCCCAGGAGGATCCTTCCTCCTCACCTGCTGTGCTGCTTTCTCTTCCCTTCCTTGGTTTCTATTTCCCCCTCTCCCCCATCTACTACCTGACATATTTCATTTCCCAGGCTAGAATTTAAGTTCCAACAGGGCAGAGGTGTTTGTCTGATTCAATGCCTACCCCTTAGGAGGTACTTGACAAAAATTGATTGAAAGAGGGAGAAAGGGGGTGGGAAAGACAGGGCAAACCTTCAGGGGCTGTCTCTGCCTGAGTTCTGGTCTCCAGATGCTTGGCCAGCTGAGGCAGCTCACAGCTAATTCAATCTGAACTCCCCTAAGGCCCAAAATACTCCCTGGGGCACTGCACTCAGTGCCCCCACCATGGGACAAAGCAGAGTGACCTAGGAGTACCCACAAAGTAACCTGTGGGTGCTGAAGGTGGGCAACAGAGCCAAGGCTGGTTGTGTTCTGTTGAAATAGGACCTGCTGCTGGGTAAATGTACCCATTCTCCATGGCAGGCTACTTGAGGCCCAGGGTGTGTTGCTGGGTGTGGGCAAGAAGATTCTGCCTGCAATGGAAGCGAGGGAAGTGTGGTCTGTGTGATCTACCCTGGCTTCCTGGAGCTTCTATGTTCACCTCCTCCCATCCTGCCCAGAGGCCCTAGCTCCCCACAGCTCTGCAGCCCCTCAGTCTGACATTCATGGCTCCTGCCCCAGCCTCATCCCACTCCTTTACCTCCTTCTTCCCCACAGGTCCAGGCACAGTTTCCCTATGCCCTGCTATCTGCTCAGAAGGCTGCCCAGTTTCCTCTCCAGGAAAGCCTCAGTGACCAAACACATCCATGAGAATACTCCCTGATCTGTACCCTTCTGGCATTCCTGGACTCTCTTGCTTCTTGGGAATGCTTAGACATCAATTTGTAGCTACCTGTGCATCAGGAGCCCTGATAGGCAGAGGTAGGGCAGAATTTAAACAGGATGTCCTTCTGTCTACCCTGGGGTAGCCAAGTGAACATGGATGTGTCTGGAAAACTATAAAGCACCGTCCTGCCTTAGCCAGGGCACCTCTGCCTCTGGCCAGGGCTTTTGGACCTGTCTCCTTAAGGACTCCTGGCTCTGGCTCACCCTATACATCCACCTTCCTCACTAAGCCTCACGTGGATGTGACTGCCTCTTGCCCAGGGGCCTTCCCTCCCCTTGCTGATTGGGTCCAATCTAGTAAGGCTGTGGCCTGCTCTCGTCTCCCTGCATTCACTGGGACCACTACCTGTGTTGGACTGGTTTCCCTCCTTGTCCTCCCCCTAGAACTGCACCGTCATCCCCGCTTCCTTTGGGGATTCCTTGAGCCCTCTGGGCATATCTGGCCTCTTGGAGTCCCTCACTGTCCATCCCTGTGTACTGGCATCTGTGTGCTATGCCTTGCTTTTTTGCAAAGGGTCTCTGTGGCTTTTGATTTGGGCCTAACAGCAACAGGGGCTGCAGACAGGCTTCTCTCCAGGATATGCTGAGCACTGGGGATATTCTGTGCCCTGGGCCTGGCGCCTTATAAGCCTCAGTTTATTGAGATCCAGTCACAGTCCCAAGAGCCAGAGATGCTAAGAGACTTGCTCAAACTCACATGGCAGTGTGTGACGAATCTGGGCTGGGGGCCTTGTTCTCACTGATCCCAAACTTTCCTTCGCATTGCATGGCTATGACAGAAGCGGAAACTGCAGAGCCCTTTCTAAAACTCAGTTGTCAGCTACTGTGGACGTTTTGTTTTTGTCTGTTTTTTGCCCAGCACTTCCCATGGGTGCTCCATGTCAGCCCTAGTGAGCAGCAGGCTGGTGGATGAGGGTCCATAGTTCACTGCGTACCTTCCCACCCTCCTCAGGTCTGCTGTGAGTCCCCTCCAGGGACCCCGGCCAGTCTTCAGATCCTGGCCGGACATCACGCGTGCTTCTCCACAGGACCTTTAGAGAGCAGGCTGCCCATGCATGGGTCTGCCAAGCCACCTCCCACCACTGACATCCAGGCTGCAGATCGATAAATCCATCTCCCACTCTCCTCTCTTGGCCATCTGTTTTCCCTGGTGGTCCCTGGGGAGTCTGCCAGGCAGGCTGAAAGCTCCCAGGTCGGAGAGAAGAAGCTATTTGGGAGCCATCTGTTTGCGAGGTGCCTCCGGCTGAGGTTCCACAGCAGAAGGAAGCAGCCCAGGCGGTGAGGGGCTGCTGGGAGGGAGCAGCAATTAGGGAACTGTGAGCCACCTTTATCTCCAGGTTCAGGGCCAGGTGTGCCAGCTCCTCCCCCACTCTGCCAGATGGTAAGATGCCTGACATCTCGCCACTATTTGGACATGCCACAGGAGCAGATGATGCCAGAGGGAGCAGAGAAGATGGTCTGAACCTGGCCACCTCCCCCACCCAACTCCTTTGAACACAGATACACACACACACCCTTAAAATTGGGTTGCCAGTGACAACCTGGCAAATCATCTTTTTATATTATTCTTAGCCCCTTTGTTGCCATAGTAACCGAACAATGCTTTTTAAATATAGCAGTTAATTTTTTTTTCAGCTTCAGCAACAAAGTTCTGGTGCTGTCCAAAAGGCCAATGGCTGGTTTCTCGGGGCGGGGGGAGGCAAGGGGGTGCAAATCTCCATGTCAGACCCAGAATATGAGCTGGGTGTCTGGAGGCTGCCAAGGACATAGCCACCCTCTGGAGACAGAGTATAGTAGAAAGAACTGAGTACTAAGAGGCAGCAGTTCTGGGTTCAAATCCCCACCACCCGAAAGCTTCACTTTTCCTCTTCAAGCTGACTATGTTCATCTAGTCACTGGGGTGGGGGGGTGGGGGTAACGGGAAAACCTCACAGATTCCAGTGAGGCTCAATCAAGCGGAGGAAGGAGGTCTGGTACCCCTGGGAAACACTCAAAGAAAGCATCTTTGCCTCCTTCTTTTCTTCTTCCCCTCCCCCATGCCTCCTCTCCCTTCCCTCCTCACCTCCCGCTCTCTTTTGCCTTTTTCTTGTCCCATTCTCCCCACTGCCTTGAATTATTGATGTTAAATTCCCAGCCAGTAACATCAGAGGGTTAAAATCCATAAGCAGCTTCCCTCCTGTCTCCCTCAGATCGCCCCCACCCTAGTTGGTGAGCTCATCGGAGTCATAAATCATACATCCAGACTTGAGAACCCAGGGCCCTGTGGTCCAGCTTCTGAGCAGTCCAGGCAGGAGCCAGCCAGGCTAGGTGTCTTCTGGATGGGCCGTCTGACTCTGAAGCCATGACCAGGGTAGGCACCCTTAGTGCCAGCTTGTCTGGAAAGGGCTGCTGGCAGCCTGCGGCAAGCCCCACCAGGAAGTGCTCCCTGGCCTGGAGGGTGGAGGCATCATTTCTGGTGCTATCAGCTCCTTGGACCCCCCCCCTCACTCCTGCACATCTCCCAGCCCCTCTCCCAGGCTTACTCACCACTCCCTCTTTTCTGTGCATCCCAGAGCTCAGCAGAATTTCTAAGGCTCAGAAGCAGCCAAAACAGCATGGGCTACCCAGGAGGTCATGAGTTCCTTGTCACTGATGAGTTAACTTAAAGATGGAACATCCAGGGGACAGGAAGTTGTGAAATGGATCATAGTATTAGGTTACAAACTGAATAAAATCTTGTCTCAACCTATGAGTCTATAATGGAAACACTAATATTGAAATCACCATGTAATTTTGCAGAAGTTTGGGCACTGATTATTATCCTCATTTACAAAAAGGAAAAAAGTTAACTTGCCCAGGGTAGTTTCATTAATGAAAAAGCTGACTCTGGATCCAGGAATCTATATACCCTAGTCTTCAAGTTCAACTTCCCTGGAAGCTGCATGAAAGATTTATTGAGTAGTAACTGAATGGGCTTTCTACTGAGCCCCAGGCAGGTGGCCCTGAGGCCCGGGGAAGGCAGGCTACTATCTGAGCACTAACTGTCTTGTTCAGGGGCCAGTGGTGGACACAGAAAGAGAAAACATGCTCTTGAGGGTAGAAGTCATGAGGAAGGAAGGATGCTCTCTGACCTGCAGGCAAGTGGGGGCGGGAGGGGGGGGGGAACTGATGCAAGAGGGGCCCGATGCCTGATTCTGCCCAGCCCACAGCAGGCCACAGGCTCCCAGAGGCATTTTATACCTTCCTTTATCTAGTCCTCCCAGCAGCTCTTCAAGACAGCACAGCATCCAATTTTAACAGATGCTCTGCTGAACTGATTCGGGTCACACAGCTCCGCAGTGGAGAGACCTTGTGTATCTGACACCATGACTCCACGTGGGTAGAGGGACAAACCTGCCTGCAGCATCCGGAGGGTGAAGGGCCTGGTTGCCCTGTTTCCTGGGAAACCATCCAGCTAGGAAGCAATGGTGGGCAGGCCTGGTTCTGTCCCCCAACTCGGCAGAGCTCCCTGGTGCTCCTCTCCCTGGGATCTAGGGAGGGAGGGAGAGTGGCTGTCGGGGAAAGGGACACACACCTTGTAAGGATCAGCTCTGGCTGTGAAACCAGTGATGTGGGGCAGGCCCTGTCTCTGTTCCTGTTTCTCCGTGGCCCCTGAGGCAGGTCAGGTCAGCCAAGGACACAGGTTCTCCTTCACTCAGGAGGGCAGAGCATCTCACCCTGCCTGTCTCAGGTGTGCATCTGCCAGAGTAGCAGTGACCATGACCATCTGCCTGCAAACGCCAACCAGCCGCAGGCACTCACTGTCCCCTTTTCTGCTTTAGTTTTCTTTCCAGCAGTTCCACACTCTTGACACTCTGTGCCTCATCACTGACCTTTTACTGCCTTGCTGAGCTATGGGACTGCAAGCCCCAAGAGGGCAAGGCTTGGGCTCTTCCGGGCTGTGTCACTGACATCTGAGGGAATGGAGCACATAGTTACTGGGTAAATGATTATTTGATCAGGAGTAGGGGGATGCCTTCATCTTTCCAGGCCTTGTCTGTGCCTCCTCTTAACACCAGTCACTGGGTACCGTAATTGCGTGTGTAGACTCTGCCCCCATACTCTGGGATGTCCCTGTGGCACAGCACAGAGCTTGGCTTGCAGGAAGTGCTTGGTGAGTGTTTTTTTTTTTGAAACAAGCTTTTTGAAGCTCTTTCCTTGTGGTGCCTCCATTTCCCATCTGTGGTTCTCTAGAGGCTCAACACACCTTCCTTTGGTGACATTCTGGGATTCGCAGCTATGGGCTGGCATTTCCACACCTGCACTCGGTGTGTCTGTTCCACTGTCTCACCTGATGCTTGTACCAACTTTCAAGGTTGTCACTGCCCAGAACCTGCCTTCCCCTTGATGAGCAATTAAAGCCTCAGAATAGCCCATTGTTTAGAATCAGGTGCTTGGACCCCGTGTCCATGCCCAGTGTACATCATGGGCCCAGGTCCCTGCCAGACACGTAGTGGGCATCACTGGAGCTGCTCAGGTCACTGGACTCTGAGAGGCAGTGTCTTTGGCCTCAGGAGGAGTCAGCCCCAGTGCTACAGGGACTGATGAGGAACAGGTGCAAGAAGACCAGCCTTCGCCAAAAGCAAATGTGATTGCAAATGAATTTTCTAAGTCCCCACAAAGGCTCTTAAAGATAAATATCATTGGCCTCATTTTACAGCTGAGACTCAAAGAGGTCCACTGCCCCTGGAACCACCTCAGGTTTACAGAGGCTCTGAGGAACAGAGCAGGGATCTGAACACAGAACCGTCTGGTCCTAAAGCCCAAGGTTTCTATGATCCCATTCAGTGTCCCCCAGGCAGTGGGGATGGTCAGCCGTCATCAGCCCACAAAGCTATAGCCCTAAAAGTGCCACTGTGGAATGAGGGTGACCCTGCCCTGGATAGTGTCATG
Source organism: Cavia porcellus (assembly GCF_034190915.1). NCBI lineage: Eukaryota > Metazoa > Chordata > Mammalia > Rodentia > Caviidae > Cavia > Cavia porcellus. The sequence continues at coordinate 33,978,084 of NW_026947508.1, forward strand.
AAGTCTACATTTGTCCACCACTACCACCACCACCATGGGTGACTTCTGGCCGCTGGTAGGCCTCTCCTCACCCATGCCATCCTGCCAATCTTGTCACATCTCACATCCTTTTTGGAGGCCATGGAAACCTCTTTAGGATGGAAGCCTGGGGATCACAGAGTCGGAGAAACTTCAAACCAACTGTGCCTGTAGGCAGGGTGGCACTGAGAAGCCTGCTTGGGAGGGGGTAGCAGATCAGAATCCAGAGAAAAAGACTGAAGAGGCTGCCAATGGTTTGACTTTGGTTTCCTTATGAGTGAAATCGTAACAGAGACGGTACCTGATACAGCTTTCTTTGGGATTCACTGAAATGATTCCTGTCAGATTCTCAGTGGAGCTCCAGGTAGGAAGCAGGTCCTAGTAAGTTAATACCAGCTGTCAGCAGTTCCAGGGACTGGGGAGCCAGGCCTGGGGTTGGGATAGGGCTGTGGGCCAGCACTAGGGAATAGGCTGGATGCAGAGACTTTGAGTGGTTTCTTCTCTGCATCCAGGACTCTCCGGGAAAGCACTGCCCGAGTTGCACTTTTTCATTGCCATCGCGAAACCTTGTTCTTGCCCTCAGTCCTCACTTTCAGAGGACATGACTGCCAGGTATGCGCAGCCATGTTGTCCTGGCTCTCCAGGGCTCTTAGCTGGTGGAAGTCCAGGGACTCCGGAGCACCCTGGGAGCCGCAGAGGTCCTGCAAAACCTCTGCAAGGGGCAGCCTCTGGGTGAGCTACAGAGAATGACATAAAATGTGTCCCACTCAACTGCTACCAGAGCACCCCACCTTCCCTTGGCTTATATAATGGTCTCTATGGAAGGTGTTTTTTTTTTCCCCTTTGTTTCTTTGGGATTTCTTTGGCCGCAGGAGGGTTGTTTTTATGGTACTCAGAACCAAACCCAGGATCTTCACACTGAGATTCATCCCTAGCCTTTTAATTTTTTTTTTTTTTTTTTGAGACAAGGTCAAATAGCAAATATTTTAGGTCCTTTTATACCAACTACTCTGCTCTGCTGGTAAAGCACAAAACAGCCACAAATATTTTGTAAATGATGGGTGTGTCTGCATTCCAATTAAACTTTATTTATAAAAGCAAGCCATCCGTTGGATGTGGCCCACAGGCTGTCATTTGCCAACTCCTGACATAGATGTGTCCCCATTTTCGTTGCCGTTCTAGCCCTTTCCAATCTTAGTACTTAGAATTGCTTGTAGTGTTCAGTGTTTCATGACTATAAATAATGTTTCATGGAATTTGCTTTGCATTTTTCCTTTGACTGTATTCTGGGACAGTAAGTTTGGGGTAAGATGGATGTAGGCTTCCATCCAGGATGCAAGGGTATGAGCCTGAATAAGTTCCTCTTTAAATTGCCCATTTTGTTATCTATAGAAGCAATGAAATGATCAACTGCATAGGATTGACAGGAGGGTTCTGTGTGATCTCTTGTCCCAGAACCTTGCACAGTGCCTGACAGATGGAGGGAGTTAATATATCTGTTAGGTTACCTGGGATACTAGGGTCTTTGGAGTACTGGAAAATAGATAACATGTTTTAAGAAAGAGAGAATATGATACAGTGCCCACCATGTGGTAAACCCTAAAAAATAGTAGACGGATAAATTAATGAACAGGACTCTGAAGCCAAACAGACCGAGTTTTGTCATGTGCTACTTACGTGATCTTAGATAAGATCATAGATCTTTCTATGGTGCTCATGATTCAGCTACTGTATTAGTCATTTTCCCATCCATGGGACAAAATGCCTGACACTTTCAATTTTAAAAGAGAGGTTTATTTTGGCTCATAGTTTTCGCGAGTTCAGTCCATGGTTAATGGGGTCCAAGGCAGAATCTTCATGCTAGAAGAGTCTGGCAGAGGAAAATTGCTTACCTTGGTGAAGCCAGGAAGAAGCCAGAAAGAACAGCCAGAGACAAAAATACACACTTCCCAGTCACGCCCTCAGGAACTTACCTTTTCCAATCAGGCCCTGCCTGTGAACAGTGAGACTTGGGGGGCACTTTAGGTTTAAACCATAACAACTTCTTTCTCTGAAAAATGCATTAAATGAATAGAGACATCAATAGATGCTCAAAGATTTTAAAAAAATATAACATGGGTGTGATGAGGGCACGATGCTCCCCCTGAAGATTCATTGTGAGATTAGATGAGATGAGGGAGAAGCAGGACAGTCTGAGGGCTTTAGGGTCTTGGTGGGGTAAACTGGGCCCTGGGCCAATTTTGAAGCAACTGCATACCCCTGCTTGCACTGACCCTGGGGAGGAACTCTCCATGTGGATTCTCTCTCTGCTCAGGCAGCTGTGCCACCTCCATGGGGCCCAGTCTATTTTGGGACCAAATAAATAATTTGCCTTTTCATGTGGCCTTTTGGCTTTGAGAGTAGACCCTGGAGTTTCAGTAAGCCATGTCCCTGGTAGAAGGACCCAAGCCCCATAAGAAGCAACACTCAGACAGATGAGCTGACCATCAGATGAGCTCCATCTGGGTGAACTGCTGTTGACCGTATTAAATTCACTGTCACCGTCACCATGGATGGGGGCCAGGAACAGGAGACTTTACCCACTCTGTGCGACATTTTATCTACCCAGCTTCTTTGCAGGGTACATGTGAGCAACCCTATTTTGCAGATGAGGAAACTGAGGCTGTACACAACTAGTAAGTAGCAGGATGAGAAAGTGAGGGCTTGAATTGAAGTATCTGACTGTGGAGCCTACAGTCCTAACTGCTAGTCACATGACCTGCCAGGCCATGGATCTAGTTTCCTGGGGAGGTAGAAAGGGCCTTGAGGCCTGGAATGACTCTCACTTTCCACTGGAGTTAGGAACTTGGAGTTTCTTGGGGCCAGATGTCCAGCTACCCTTCTGCCTATTCATCAGTAGTTAAAGCCCAGGCGCTTACATCTTCTCAGAAAGTATTGCATCCTCTCAGCTATCTAACGTGTTTATCAGGGATCTTGCTTGTATTGGCTCTTGCGCTAGCTACCGGGAATTACCTAGCTAGATGCCATTCATGGAGAATTACAAGTAGAGCTAACCTCACTGTGTGTCAGTACTGTTCTAGGCATTGCTCATGGATTAGTTTAATTAACTCTCACAGCAACCCTTGTCTTCTCTTTATAGATGAAACAAATTAAGGTTCCGAGAGGTTCAGCAATTTTATCAAAGTTTCACAGCTAGTAAGTATCAGTGCCAGGATTTGAATTCCAGCATCTCGAGATCAGAGTTCATATGTTCAACTGCCCTTGCACTGTTTTGTCTCTCTAGTCCCTGCCTTGTAGACATTAAAGTCTTTCTTTTCTTCCCTTTTTCTTTTTTTTTATTAGTGCATATTTGTGATACAGAATAATGATGTTCATTGTGGGGGATTGGTACGAGCATACGACATATGTTGGCCATTTTTCAATTCCTTTACTCCTCTTCTTTTTTCACTCTCCCCCCTCAGCCCCTCTCCCAAGATGCTGTCTTTTAAAATAGGCAGATTAAAATAACACCAGTAGTATTTTTTTGTTTTTTGGTACCAGGTATTGAACTCACGACATCGTGCTTGCCAGGCAGGTGCTTACACCGCTGAGCTAAATCCCTGGCCCACCAATAGCTTTTTAAGTCCATTTCATTTTCTGAGAAGCAACTGAGCAGTGAGGATGTTTATAAAGTACTTGACATCACCCAGGCAGCAGGAAAGAATGAAGGTCATTGATGGGACCTTGGCCTGTGGTGTACCTGGGTGTCAAACCACTGTGTGCCCTCTGGCAAGACTTGTCACTGCTGAAGCTTGCACTTCTTTATTTACAAAATGGATCCTTAGCATCTGTTCCATCTACCTCTAGATATTTGTGTGGAAGCTAAATGAGATGGGCAGAAATAAGACTTCAAAGTGAAAAAAACAATCACTGAGCAGCAGCTTGCTATTGGACCAAAGTGAAAAATTTGGTATGGGACTTGCCTAGCAAACACAAGGTCCTGGGTTCTATTCCCAACACCAAAAGCAGGGAGAGAGAGAGAGAGAGAGAGAGAGAGAGAGAGAGAGAGAGAGAGAGAGAGAGAGAGGAGAAGAGAAGAGAGGAAGGAAGGAAGAAGGAAGGAAGAAAGAAAGAAGGGAACAGAAATGGGGAAAGGGAAAGGTGGAGAAGGAGGGAGGGAGGAAATTTGGTGTCAGTTCCATGAATGAACAAATGATTTTATCACACCTGCAATTTGACTCTGTGAATGGCAAATGGATCTCTTCAGGCAATCTGTTGGTGTTTTCAAGGTTCCAGTAAGACTTTGTATCTTTGCTTGTACCCCATGCCCAGTTCCCCTTTAGTTATCTGCATCTGATTTTGTGTGAACTTCCAAGACTGATTTAGCAATCATTTATTAATGTCTTTTGGAGACAGGCCTGCTACTCAGCTCTGTGGGAAGTCAGAGATAAATTTGGAATGGTTTCTGCCCTAAGGGGCTCAGGGGCTAGGAAAAGAAATGGTAATAATAATGGCATAAAAAATAATGACCACTAATTATTGAGCATTTATCATATGTCAGGTATTATGTTAAGATTTTTTATATGTTACTTCATTTCTGTGTATTACAAAAACTACTGTCCGTATTTTACATCAGGGAAGAGGATTCAGACAGGTTAAATAACTTCTCCCAAGTTTCCAGAACTCTGAAGCCATAGAGCTGGGCATAAACCCGAGAAAAGCAGTAGATACTCGTAGTTCCTTTGTAAGGCAGGAAAGTCCGTGTCCTCTCACGGAAGGGCAGGACAGGCATCTCTGGATTAGTAAGAAAGGAGAGTGGTGATGATGGCATTGTGTTTGGAAGAAGGCAATGGCACTGTTGAGGAGGATGGGAACCACGCTGTCCATTTTTTGAACTTCTGCCCTGTGCCAGGCCCTGAACTGGGTGTGTCCCATTTAATTCTCACAGCAACTTTTCAGTGTCAGGATTATCCTCTCCACTGTACCCCTGAGGTACTCAGACCTTCAGATAGGCAATGACCCATCCCAGGGCACACTCCCCTTTCTGCAGAGCCCCTGCCCTGCCCTCTCTGCACTGCAGTCCTCCAGACCAAGAACATCCTAGACATGCTCCGTACATATCTGTTGAATGAATATTAAATACATGGGTCCCCTGGGGCCTGAAACCTTAAGCCCAGGAGACAAAAATTATGTCTTGAATGAGTACATGTGTATCCATTATTTAAATCTACGTAGTGGTGCTGTGATCACTAAAATACAAGTTGATTGCAAAGCATTATGTTCCTTGTAGTTTTGTATAATTTATTTTCTCAGTGTAAAGACACTTGAAATGTGCAGTAACCATCAGGAGGAGTTTTGAGTAACATTTGCACACGGAGGGTTTGTGTGGTCCCAGTGCTGGCAGTGTCCCGCCCCACACTGCACCCTCCAAGTGCTTCGCCTGCTATCTGCAGAGCGATCCTGTGGAAGAGGGAAGCCAGCCTTCAGGCTAGGGTGGGAACCCAGGATCTTGGTCCTGGGGCTACCATGCCTTTCTTACTAGACAAGTCAGAGCTCTCAGTGACTTCTTCTCCATGACACCTGACACCAGCTTCCCAAACAGCTGTTGGACACATTTGTGAATGAATGAGAGATGGAAGAAAAGAGTGAATCACCCTCCTCAGTGCTCCAAGAACCCTGAGGGCCTTTTTCCTAGCAGTAGGGAGAGGGAGATTCTGAGGCCAAGCAGGCTGAGAGTGCCTGAGGTCTGCAGGGGTGGGCGACCGTGACTTCCACTCCGTGGGATGTGCCGAGGCTGTGGCTGCAAGTTGGGAGCCGCCTGGCCCCCACCCTACAGTCACCATGCTGGGAAAGGGGCTGTGCACTTCATATAGGGATGCATTTTTCAAACTCAGCTGCAAGCTGACAGATGGTGGTGGATAATATTCTCACTCTTCTCCCTCTCACAGGTCCCCCTCCAATGCAGTCCTTGGAGTGCTTAGGAATCTCTGCCACATCTCCCCCACCATGTTACAGCTGATGTCTGACAGGTAAGCTCTCCCCAGTCACCGACTCTGCAGGACTCTATGGACCATGCCTGTTGGCCAGGAAGTATGTGGGCCTGGCCTCAGCTTTGGCAGGAGAATGGAGCCTCATATGTCACTGAGGCTCCAGGAGGAAGCTACCTTGTGTCCAGTGTCCTGCAGCTGGTGTCCAGCATGTGCTGGTGAGAGAGCCCTGGAAAGAGGCGAGGGCCTTGACCCCAGGTCTCTGCCTCTGCCTTGCTGGAAAGTCTCAAGTGAACAGCTGTCCTTTTGGAGCTTTATTTCCTTGTCTGTAAAGGAGGCAGTGGGACTGCGCTAAGGTGAGCAGAGCAGCCCCTGCAGTGGGTGCAGCAGCGGTGAGGACGGCACTGCAGTCGCAGGCCCCTTTCCTACGATGCAGTCTCCTGTTCGGTCACTTCCATGGCCTCACACTGACAGACAGCACTGGCCCAGGGTTTCTGTGCTTGCACATGCATTTGTGGGTTGGAGGGAGAGACTTCTAGCACTCTCTGCTTGAAGCCAAACTCTGACATGCAGCCCTCCATAAGTGTCTATTCCAACAGAGCAGATGCATATGCAGACAACCACAGTACAACAAAACCTGCGAGGCAAGGAGGGGGTCCTTTCTGTTGGGGTTTGGTTGTGGGGTTGAACTGTATCAAGGTGTATGGGCAGCAGACCCACGCTGACGTGTCTGAGGCTGGTCTTTCGTGCTCAGGGCCCCACTGTGCATGGCTGCTCTGGCCACATGACCCTGGTGCTTATCTTTCCTTTTGCTGCTCCACCAGCTCTGCCATCCTTGGTCCCTGGAAAACAATGGGGCACTTTCTCCAGGACAGCAACCTTAAAGGGTTTGGTGCTGGTGTTACACCCCTCTTAATCTCTCCTCTCCTCCAACCTATAGCAAAGTGGCACCTGCCCCGTGGCAGTTTCTGTATGCTGAAATACTTTGCAGTGGTAGAGTTTTACAATTTCTCCTTGGGTAGGACTCAGAACACTGTCACATCATCACGCCATGGAGTATAGAAAGAATAGGCTCTGCAGCCAGCAAGAGTTGCCCTGAAGCCCTTCCTGCCCTTCCTGTCTTCCTGTAGGGAGCAAGGGACCTGTCAGCTTCAGGGTCTCATTGTTAAACACCTGCCTCCTTAGACAGTTCCAGAATCAAACACAAGATCATGTGCAAGGTTGTCCAGGGCTGGGGATCCTGCAGTCGGTGTTTAGATTCTATGTTCCTCTGCCGATTCCTGTGCTGCTGTGCAGCAGGTGACTGGAAAGACCTGTGAGGGTTCGGGTTGAAAAGGTGGCATGTGTGGTTACCACATGTGTGTTAACAGGAAGTAAAGCCAGTGACCTTGACTTTGCTTGGAAAAGCTCATTCAGCTGGAACTCCATTCCAGGCACTGGGGAACTCTGGGGGCCAAACCCACGTAAGCACAGGAGCAGAGACAGCATGAGAAGAAGCAGGCAAGGCACTCAGAGAGCCACTCCGCAGTGGCTGTGACCAGGAGGACCTTACCGAGGCCCAGGGATGAAGGGTCCCTGAGGCTGGCAGGGCTGCAGGAAGGGATAGAGGAAGGTCAGTCAGGAGGCTCTCTGGCTGTCTGGTCTATGGCTGAGGACACAGGCCAGCTCACACTGCAGGAGCATAGAGATGGCATTTGTGCTGAGGGCTGGGGAGAAAGGAAGGACTAAGGGGGCCCCCAGTACCTGTACTGCATGGCCACTGATGCTCTGAGAGGTGCTTGAAGGACTATGGGACTGCAGAGAAGGCAGCATCCAGTGGGTGATGGCACTGGATGGAGGGAATCTGGGCCGGATGGTCATATAAAGATAATCATGGCTGATGATCATTGTGTTTTTATGGCATGCCAGGTACTTCTGTAAGAGCTTCATAGGGATTTACAATCTGTCTGCACAGCTGTAATAAGCCAGGTGCTAAGATCACACTTTTTCACTGCTGAGAACCGATGCACAGAGAGGCTGTGTGACTGACCCAGTACACATAGCTAAGGAGTGGCCTAACCAGGCAGTGGCCCCAGAGTTCCTGCTCCAATGACTCGGAGCCTCTGCACTATAGGTACCTGCAGGATTGGAGCTATGTCTACCTTGCTTTAGCAGTAGGAGAAACTCAGTAAAATTGACTTCACTAATGAGAATGCACAAATGCATGATAAATTGAGCCCTGAAGAGTTGGTGGGGCAGAAAATGGGGGTGGGGACAGGATTTTCAGGGAGAGACAGCAGCTGGAAAAAAAGGCTCAGGTCAGTGTCCCTGGAGCTGCTGTGATGTTAGGCTACCAGGTCTGGGGTGCTGGTGAGCTGAGGAGGCCATGTGACGGAGGTTTATGTGGTAGCCCCTCCCTCCAGAAGACTGGCACCTTCTGGCCTTTGCCAGCCAGCCTGTCCATCTCAGGAAAGGGAGTAGGCCTCGCCCTTTGTGCTCCTACATCCTAACTTATATCACCTGTTCGCTCAAAGGCCTCCATGGCCAGATCTAGCCTCAGGACCATAAGCCCCAGGTGAGAAAAATGTGGCCCAAGTGGCTCTAGGAAAGCCATCTAAAACTCGCAGTGGGAAGGAGTTACTGTCTGAATGCTCCAGGCTCTAGGAGCAGGGCGTAGATTCGGCTTGGTTTTGCTTTGCTTTTTCAAAGGTCCTTTCTTCTTCAAAAGGAGCAGGCTGCAGATGGGAAATGGGCTAGGATGTAGCTCTGTGGCTTCCCAGCCAGGCATCAGTAGGTAAATCAGTTTATATCTCTACTTCAATTTCCATTTCCATGAAATGGGTATAAAACACCTGCAAGAATAACTGAGCAATGCTGGGGAAACTCCAGTTCAACACCAGGCTCGTTGGAAAGAAATCTCTGAGCTGATTTGCTTGTGGGCCTGTTTTCTCCATAAAATAAGGGATTGGAGGAGTTGCTCTTTAACACCAGCCAGCCATGTAAGTGTGTTTGCACACACACATATATCACATGCCAAAAAGCAGACACAGATTAGTCGTTTTTGTATGTTTAATGTAAATATGCACTTTATGTCCTCTTTTATTATGGGTTTTTTTGTATTGTTTTGTTTTTTGGTCTTTTTCATTTTTGGTCTCACTATGCAGTTCAGACAGGCCTTGAACTAACTTTGTATCCCAGGCGGGCCTCCAACTAGCAGCAATTCTCCTGCCTCAGCCTCCCAAGTGCCGGGATTACAGGCATGTGTCCCCACGCCTGGCTACTGTGTTCTTTTCTGATTACAAAAATAATGCATATTTATAGAGGAAATTTTGGAAAGTACAGGAAAAGGAAAAAAAATCCACCATTGTTTCACATCCATGGCTAAGCTATTTAGTGGATCTTCACTCATCCTTTTTCTGTGTGTATACGTATGCACATTTGAATAGATAAATAGATATTTCTCATTTAACAACCTAGCTGTTTAACAACTGTTCAGACTTACACCCTGCAGCTTAGACTTACCACCCACCTTTATTTTTTTGCACAGTCTTGTACATCTTGTTTATAGAGCCTCAATGTCCTTTTTTGTACAGTGCACCTTATTGATACAGTACTATGATTTTTGCTGATGGTACTGTATAGTACTGTCACCTTATTTTCTGAAATGCAGCATGTAAGAATTTATGCAAATAAAAGCAAAATCATTGAGTTGGAGTTTCCTCTGACCATGTCTTTGTTCTGAACATTATAATATATAATTTCTTATTTAGCAAACAATTCAATTAATGACTTAGTCACGGGACCTCAGTTCTTAAATGAATCTATATATATATATTACAGTCTGGATTCTATTTTTTAATCTAACCTGGGCAGAGATATCTGTCCCTGTGTCCAAGAGGGACCCAGGATGCCAAATGCTAAGCTCCCCCGCTCCTGCCTGGGCAGCTGCCTAGAGGCATCTGACCTTTGGATGTTCTGTGTCTCTGGCGGGTGCACATTTGACACTAATTTTAGCTCAGCCTCTCAGTCTCCGTGGAGTTGGGGCCCGCACATAATGGACGCCTTATGTAGACAGCTGCCAATAGTGCAGGAAGAAGCGTCCCACCTTAGAATGTTCCTCGTTGCCCGCCAGTGCTCCACTCTTAGAGAACAAGCCAGCTCCCTGTTCCTCCTCCCACTGGAAAGGGGCCCTTGTTGATGTTCATGGTCCAGCAGGCTGTACCCGGGGCAGGTGGCCCACCCAACACACACACGGGGGATGGCGTCTCTGGACAGCACTGTGTTTTTACAGGATGGCTTTGGTTTGAGCTGGAACAGCTGAGAGAGACTCCCTGAGGACTCACCAGGGGTGTGGATGTCTGGAAGATCCTGGGGTATGTGCCCTGAGCCCGCTGGAGCCTCCCCTTAATGTTTCACACTTGTTGGCGATATACAAAGGGACAATGTCATCTGACATACCACTTAAGGCTATGGAAGCCCTGGGTGTTTGGTGACAGCATTTCCATTTTACAAGGGAGGAGACTGAGGCTGAGATGGCATGTAATTTGCTGTCGTTCACAGTATAAGTCAGTGGCAGGGACTTAAACATGAACCAGGGTCTCTCTCGCTTTAGGTCTCTCCGCACCTGTAACCTACAGATGAGCAGCTCAACCAGGTTCATGTCCATTGGCTCCTTATGTTTGGTATTGTTCATCCAAAATGGGGATACTTTCATTTGTACCTTATTGAAAATATATATACCCAGTGATCTGTTTCAAAAGCACAAATCTAATCATGGCAGATTCTTGCTTCTTCCTTTTCCCACAAGATGAAGCCCAGGCCTTAGCCTGACATCCAACTGCTACCATTGCTGCAGATGCCCCAAACCTGGGCTCCCCCAGAATTTAGCTTCTCCATCAGGACACATGGGTATGACTGTGAATTTTCCTTGTGATCCACCTTTAGAGCTCCACGAGGCAAGAAACCAGTGGCCTTTTCACCTTTATGTTCCTGGGGCCTGTATTGGGAGCTAGGCACAGTCAAACCCCATAAATATATTGGTTTCCAACTCATGGTCCCTCCTGAGTCACCAGAGCTTTAATCCAGGCTTAGAAATAAGTGGGGACTTGCCTGACAGCTGTCAGCTCAGTAAGGAAGTGACTGCTTGGCCACACTCCCAGGACAGGGCTGTAGGGCCAAGTCAGAAAGCCCCCACCTTGGAGCCTGGACAGGCTGGGAGACAGGATACACAGAAGCTTCCCAGATGTGTGCCAAGCACCAATCTATATCCCCATGGCAAATCATCCACCTCCCCCACCCCTTGCCTCCCCAACCCCATGGTGACAATGCAGCCTGTGTGATGTGTCCACTGCAGTGACAGAGGCTCTTTGACCTGAGTCTGATACTCTTCAGGAAAATTCATAGCAGCAGCAGCACAGATGCTCTGGAGGAAAAGGAGTTTTCTGGACAATCTTGACTTACTTTGAGTGCGACCTTTGCTCCATATGGGACTCCTCTGGGCACCAGCCTGCAGCATCCAGGACTTGGTGCTCTGGGTGTTATCATGGAAAATGTAAGAACTTAGGCTCTGTGGTTCTCTCCAGTCTGAGCACTTACTATCTATTACTATCTAGGTCTCTCTCTCTGAGCTTCAGTTTCTTCATCTGCAAATACAGCTAATAATTCCAGTTTTCAAGGTTATTGTATCTCACAGAAAAATACTCTTCAAATGTAGGCTTACAGAGAATGCTGTCTGTCCTCTTTCTTCTGAGGCCTCTCAAGACCACCATGAGACTCCCCCACCCTCAAAAATGCCTTGAATGCTTGACAAGGATGGCAGTCTTTAGGAAGCAGTACTGCGGTACCTTGTACACAGTACGCTGGTCTAGCCATAAAGCACTTCTCTGATTCTGGTTTGTTCTTAGGGGTTAGCCAAGGACAAGCTATTGTTTTCCAATGCAAGCCCATGGAAAAGAGGACTTTTGTGTTCAGTTCATTTCCCTGCACAATCTCCTTTCCTGGAGGATTTTCATTCATTTGCTCATTCATTTATTTATCCTACCAATAACTCCAGAGGCCAGACCACCTGCCAGGTATGGTAGGAGATGTACAAACATGCAAGCTATGCAGGAACCCCTTATCAAGGAGCTCACCCTTCAAGTCATAATTGTAATACAGGGTGAATAAACTGGAAATAACATGGGAAAGGCAGAGTAATGGGGGAGGGAATGATCATTGCCTGCAAGGAAAATTCCCATGAAGAAGGTGGTACCCAGTACTCCAGGTCAAAAGTGTAGAAGAGAAATCTCAGTCCCCAAAGATACAAAAACCGGAAATAGCCAATAATACAAAGAGGTGTTGAGGCCTATAAATCTAAGGTCTATAGATGGAATCTTAATCAAAATTCCAACAGATTTTTTTATAATGTGGCAAAAAAAACTTATCTGAAAAAATGAACATGTTGAACATCCTAAAAAATCACTATTGATAAAGGAATAGCCGTGTGGTCCAGTGGACTGGAACAGGGGGCCTGGAAGTAGAGACCCACGTGCATGAGAGTTCAGTATGGTAAAGAATGGCACTGGACATTAGCAAGGCAGATGATTTCTTCTATGTTGTGAAGACAACCAGCAAGTTTTTAGTAGGGAAGGAATAAAACTGCCTTTATACCTTAGTCCTCACAACAAAATAAATTCCAAGATGACAAAAAATCAAAAATCTATAAAGTACTAAAACAAACCAAAAAAGCTGAGAGAATATTTGTGTCCTATTAGGATGGCGAGTGCCTCCTTGAATATAAAACCAAATCTAGAAACTGTGAAAGAAAATAATTACAAGCCACAATAATCAAGGTTAAAAGAAGACAGCCAAGTATTTCAGCACGTGTATGAAGGCTAAAGGGTTAATAGCACGCATTCAAAGAACCTTTATAGATAGAGACAAATTGCCAGGAGGGAGGCATACAGAGAATGTGAACGAGCAATTCACAAAAGAGGACACACCTAGGATAGGACGCGTGCAAGAAGATGAGTCACCAGCAGCTGAAGGACACACACTAAGAATCAAGGCCTGGGGTCTAGGTCAAAGAATAAGGGTACTTAGCGATCAGAAATGGGATACAGCAACACTCAAGCGCTATTAGTGGGTTGTAAATTAAGACACATTTTCCGGAGGGGACATGTAACGATATCCATCAGTGCCTGCACGTGTGCCAGTCCTGAACTCAGTCATTCATTCTGCACAGGTATCCCAGAGAAACAGCCCAACGGTGCCCAGGATTGTATATGTAAGAAGTCAGCAAAGTGCACTGGTCCAAATATGGAATTTGAGGTCAGAAAGATTTGATTTACAGGCTGTGTGACTTGGAAAAATTACTGGACATCTCTGAATGCCTGAGTCCTCATTTGTAAAATGGGCATAGTTAGTATACTTTCCTCTTAAGAAGCTTGTTGTGAGGCTTCAATGAAATAATTGAATACTTGCCAAATATTTGCCAAATCCTTAGCAGTGGGTTGGGCCCATAATAATGCCAAATTGCCACTCTTTTATTGCCAGTGATGCTATTCATCATGAGATGTTTATAACAGTAAGTAAAGAGAAATAGCAACACTGTTCACAAGAGGAGGACTGCACGTTAATTATTGAAAAAATGTGCGTAATTTGTCTTTATGGTCATGGACTGATGCTGCACCAGTCAGCTTTCTGGTGGCTGAGACACAGTACATGACACAGCTGGAAGGAGGAGAGTTTAACTGGGCTACAGTTTTGAAGAATTCGGATTTTGTCCCACTCCTGGAAGGAGGGAGCTCCCCTTGTGCACCCTGACTTCAGTGCTGCTTAACATATCTTTAAACAAAAGCAGATAAAATAAGGTTGTATACTGACTGAGTGGCCAAAGTTTGGCTCACAGTCTTGAGGAATTCAGGTTTAGCCCCAAGCAACAGAAATTTATTTCTCACAGGTCTTGGGTTCGAAGTCTGAGGCAAGGCAGATTTAGTGTCTGACAAGGTCTTACCTTCGGACTCACAGACTGCAAGGGGAGTGTTCTCTCTTGGCCTTCATAAGGAGACTAATCTTGTTCATGGGGGCCCTGGCTCCAGGAGCAACTCACCTCAAAAAAGTCCCACTTCTGAAAACTGTCAGTTTGAGTGTTAAGATGTCACCATAAGAATTTTGGAAAGCCATGAAGACGCAGCCCAAGGCTGGTGGTCGTGTTCAGGGTAGTTACCTGAGAGCTAGGACTTAAGGTGACTTTTTAATATTGATACATAGAACACTCGAACACTGTATAGTGGACTTATGTGATATAATCAGCCAAAGTAACAAAGCTATCTTTATTTGGAAAATAAAGTTTATCACAGAGGATACCCCGTTCTCAAGATAATAATCAAAACAGAATAATAAAATATAAACATTTTTATATGTTGCTTATTACTATGTGCCACACAGATTTCTAAGCCTTATGGGTGTGCATTTGTGTGTGTGTGTGTGTGTGTGTGTGTGTGTGTGTGTGTAAATGTTTCACTCTGTTGCCCAGGCTGACCTTGAACTCCTGGGCTTGTCATGCTTCTGTCTCAGTCTCGTGAGTAACTAGAACAACACATGCTAGGCCACTGCACTCAGTTCTCCTTACATATCTTAGCATATGTACTTCTCACCAGAAAGCTTCACGAGGTAGGTTCTACTGTTATCGGCATTGTTCGGGTCGTCTTTTGCCTCTGGGACGGAATCACTTAAAAGAGGTAGCAATCGATAATCACTTAAAAGAGGAAAGATTTACCTTGGCCCATAGTTTCTCAAGCTGCAGTCCATGGTCATTTGGCCCCATATTTCTGGGCCTGTGGTGAGGCAAGGCATCGTGGCAGAGGAAACTGCTCACCTGTGCACCCCATGCAGCCAGGAAGGAGACAGAAAGAGGAAGAGGGAAAGGCAGAGGCAGGCGAGGGCGGGGGGAGGGAGAGAGGGAGCGGCAGAGACAGAGACGTAGAATATACCCTTCCAGACCAGGCTCCCAGCGAGCTACTTCTTCCAAGTAGTTCCCACTACTTGACTTTTCTGCTCCCTCCCAATAGTCTGTTCATTTACGTACCCATCAGTGGATTAATCCATTGGCAATACCTGTGCCCTCAGGAGCCGGTCACTTACCAAAGACCTCTGATTGCTGCAGCACTGAGGGCCAAGGCTTCCATTCCACACATGAGCTTTGAAAAGGACACTTTAGATCCAAACCAAACGTTCATTATCTGAGTGAGAAGGCAGAGGTGAGGAGAAATCATGCACTTTTCCAATACTAAAGCCAGTAGGAGACAAAGCCTAGATCTGAGCCCAGGCTGCCCAGCTCCAGAATTCAGGCTTTTGACCAGCACCCTCTGAGTCTGCTCAGTGCCCACCCTGGCACTGGGCTCTGGAGATGCCCAGAGGGCCTGACAGCCCTGCCCCTGGCACTCCCTGTTTGGAGTGAGGGCAGCCCAGGTCCACCAGACCCTTCAGGTCTGTGGAAGGGGATTCTTTCCCAGCCCCCCGAGGATGCTGTCTCTGGCTGGCTCCCTCTCCTTTCTGACCTCCTGACAGTACACCCTGCCTCAGCCACTACTGCACACAGCACCCTCACTCCGTTTTGGAATTTTATGACCATTGTCTCATGCCTCATTTGTTTCCTGCCCTCGTGAACTTGTGTCAAAAATCTGTGTAACTCCGCTATCCAACACATTCCTCGCACATATCACCTATCAGCAAGAGTGTGCTGAATGAATAAATGACCAGACAAATGGAAACACCTAAGATTCTGAGATCCCCAAAGTCCTAGGAAAACTGGATCATATTGAAGTAGTTGGTGAACCTCCAAGGCTCCGAGGGAACCTGGAGGGCTGAGCTGTCTGGCTAGGAGCCCCTGTGACCACAGGATCAGGAGGCAGAGCTGTCAGGGCTGCAAGGCCAACATTAGCCAGAGTGTTATTCCTGTGGCTTCTAAAATCCCCCACCCAATGGGAAAAACTAAGAAAGGCCCTGTTCAGCTTCTCTCAGCGCTTCCAGGGGAAAGGATGGGGCTAAGATTGGCCAGGCCAGGGATATCTTTTCTAAAATAGCTTCATACATATTCAGCTGCTGCCTGAAATAGTTGGGTGGCTATTTTAAGCAGCTTTTGTGGAGATGCCCACACATAATGGCATCCACCTTGAACATGTAAACCAGCAAGAAGCAAAGAAGAGGGTACAGGAGGACAACGTTGGGAGCTTTTGGTGGCTTCCCACCTTTCCTCCCCCACCCCTTGGCCGTGTTTCCTCTCAAGGACTCTTGTATATGAAATTGAAAGTTGTGGTTACTATGACAACCTGCTGGAAGAGGTTTCCCATCGAGTGGCCTTACCCACCCAGTCCCAGAAAGCACAGATGCACCAGGGCAAGGCTTGATTCACAACCTCCATCCCTGGCCTGTGTTAGTTTGCTCCTGTGTCCCTCAGTGCCCATTTCCTTCTGGTAGCACACAGGCCTAACAGGTCCCAGCACAGCGAAGGCCACGGGCCAGGAGGACAGGGAAAGGTGCAGCAGAATGGCAGGGGGCTCTGGTGGGAGGCTGCATGGACTGCCCACCCACCAGAGCAGGAAAAGACGCTCCAAGGCAGACGTTAACTCTGCTGTCCTGAAACCGCAGTGTGTGCCCTGTGCTGTCCGCCAGGAAACAAAGGTGAGTAAGACTCCATTCATGAAAGGAGCAGGTACACAAATACTTGTAAATGTGTTTACTTAACCTCTAACTTTGCCCCCTGCCCCCTGCCAAAAAAAGAAGCTGGAAATGTACATGCAGGGGTTAAGATGAGAACACAGGATTCCCAGAAGAAGGAAACAGCATCTAGGGAGCTAGGAGGTGAGACTCAAGCTGAGACAGATGCGCTTTCTTGTGAGACCACGCATGTGGTAGCCTCAGCACATGCAGAGGGACAGAGCGGCTGAGGGTGGCAGGACCAAGGAGGAGACAGAAGGACCAGAGGGGAGGTGAGCCATCCCCAGAGCCGCATCTCTAAGCCTTTGTTGCCCCATCTAGTCAGAAGAGCTCTCTAGGGACGTGGCATGTGGGGACAGACTGCCACTGACCCCAGGCTGCCTGTGAGGTGAGCCGCAGCAGTGATGAGAAGGATGGGCTGCGAGGGAGAGCTTGGTGGGGTGAGCAGTGACTCGGGAGGTGTATAAAGAAGTTGAGTGACTAGAGAAGCCAGAAACCAGGGCCCCAATGGAAGGACAGGGAAGGACAGCTATCCAGACCCTGGGCCTCAGCAGGCTCATCCATGAGACCGAAAAAACAACTCCTTGCTTCTCTAAGAATTTCGATTCCTATTTTTTTGATCCACAGTCACTTAGAAGAGGAGCACTCAGGACACCCTGGAAAAGTCAGCAAAGTGTGCTTAGATACCTTGGAGAGAGACGGTTACTGTGACAGTTGAGAGGAGGGGATGATGCATCAGGGAGAGATGCTTTGGCCATCTGCCCAGCAAGGCCTGGCCATGCCCAACTTCCCCAGTGGCTTCTTTGAAACTTCAGGATCCCCAGGAAGAATCCCGGCATCCAGAGGCAGCTGAGTTTTTCTGCTCTCGTTCTCAGTGCATACAAACTTCTTATTTGATGTTTGTTAATTTATTCATTCATGTATTCATTCACCTATCCATCCAGTGAGAGACACTGCTGTGGTATTGTTGGCACACATAATGGTTTATTTCCTGACTTTTCAGGAGTCCATGCAACCCCTGAAATTCTGAGAAAATCAGTGCATTTCCCTTGCTCATTTTCTGGAGAAATAGCTCAAAGCTCTCAGCAGATTCTCAAAAGGACAGGTGACCCAAAAAAGGTTAAAAACCACTGAGAGAGGAGTGCTTTTATTTTAAAACAAATGACTTCACCTCCGTACAGAAGCAGGGAACGCCAGGAGAAAGTCCCAGTTCTGTGCCAAACTGTATCAGTTGATGACATAGCACTGGGGTCTCTGCTGAGCCCTGGCAGCCCTGCACACGTCATGTGTACAGATGCTGTCCTGAGCCAGCCTGGAGGCCCTCTGAGCCTGGAGGGAGAAGGGAATCTGCCCTGTTCCTCTCTTCTCAGCCACACGTGTCTGTGAGGCCGCTACCTAGCCAGCACCTGGTGGAAAATGGAGCAGCCTTCCTGGTTTGATAGATTTTGCAAGAAACCTGAGAAAGGAGACAGCATACAGGCTGAAACTGCAGAGGATTGTGTATTTGAGGGAGGCTTTGAAGAAAAGGGGAAGCTAAAGTTTATTGATCAAAAAAGTCAGGGTTTTAACTCATGGCTGGAAAGCCTCCATCAGGTCTGTAAGTAAAATTCATAAGCCTTACAAATGCTTCCATTTGTAAGCATTTACAAGTGATACAGTGACACAGCCACAAATGATGTCATACACCCTATGTGCTCTGGCCTTTGTAATGTTTCTCAGACTGTGATCTCAGGGCCTTTGCACCTCATGTTTTCTATGCTGGGAAACACGCGTCTAATTCAATCTCTCACTTCCTTCATGTCTTTGCTTAAGTGTTCTCTTCTCAATGAAGCCTATTTGCTGATCCTTATTTAACATCTCCTCCTACCACCCCTTCTGCCTTGCTTTTCTGGAGAATTCTGACTATGGTCCTTAGACTGCCCAGTACCCAGACAGTGGCCAGTTCAAAGTAGATGCCAACCAAATATCTGTGGAATGAGTGAGCTGGTTCTTACCCTGCTTTCATACACCATAATCTCAAGTTGATCCTCTAAAAACTTCAAGGTGAGTTTATTCTTCCTTTCCATTGCTGAGGAGCAGAGACTCTTAGCAGCTGGAACCATATCTGGGGCCCTGGGAG
The DNA here is from genome assembly GCF_034190915.1 of Cavia porcellus. Lineage (NCBI taxonomy): Eukaryota > Metazoa > Chordata > Mammalia > Rodentia > Caviidae > Cavia > Cavia porcellus. The sequence goes on from NW_026947508.1 coordinate 33,996,864, forward strand.
CTCAGAAACACTGTTCCTTCTTTGGCCTTGACCCCCACCCCTGGAAGGCTTTGAGACTTTTCGTGGGGCTCCTTGGCCTGAACAAGAGGCCAGATTCACGTCCACCTGGTAAAGTACACAGCAGACTCTGGCAACCCTGTTATGTCCAGATTGGATGTGTCTGGGAAGTGGTCAGGCACATAAATTCACCTGAAGCCAGTACAGCAAAAAGAAGACAGTTGTAGGAGGCTTTTCACTTCTCCCTTCTGCTGCATGATATAGCTTGCTCACTTTTTGTGTGAATTTGTTTCTCTTTTGGTGGTGGGAATGGAGCGTAGGGCCTCACACAAATGTTCTACCAGTGAGCTATTGCAGTTCCTGCTCAGTTTCCTGGAAGAGGTTACTTATACGTTGTCTTTAGACTTTGAAAATATAATTCACAACACAGGAGTGAACCCAGAATCCCTCAGAATAGCTGTGATGTCACACGGTGAAGCGTCAGGAGGCCCTGTGTGACTAGAGTGTGGACAGACGTCCATCAAACTGTGTGTCAGGAACTGGACCTTCCTCCAAGGAATTTAAGGTCCATTAGGGCAAATAGGTGAGCAAGCGAGCAAGCAAAGACTTGTCGTGTCTGCCACCCTCCCTCCCGCCTCACTCTCAGAGACCTGCTCTCAGCACATGGGAAGTCCCAGATGAAAGGGACCCACAGCATTTCCTGTGGCAGCAGAGACAGATGTTCCTGCAGACCTTGGGGTTCCTTCATCTCTGACTTCAGGCTACCCGTATAATGGTCCCTGCAGTCTTGTGCTCACAGGAGGGACAGCTTGCATGCAAGCAGTGAGGTATAGTTGCAGAGCACTGTCATAAATGTGTCCTCTCCTTTGTGTCTTCATGAGGAGGCCTGTGAGAGGGCTACCTGATTGGGACTGAGACTCCAAGTCCCATCCTGAGAAGTGACAGAGCCAGGTGGAATCCAAGGAGAGGATAACCCTGCACCTTGCACAAACATGTGATTGGTGTGACAGATATGAAGACATGGTCACAGAATACCAGAAGATTCTATGACTGATGGGAGAACATGTGGGCCTTGCAATCAGGTTTAAATCCTGAATCCTGCCTCCCCCAGCCAGGAGTTGTGTGTGTGTGTGTGTGTGTGTGTGTGTGTGTGTGTGCGCATACTTCCCTCCTTGAGCTCTGAGTTTATCTCTAGTGACATGAGAATGATGATACCAGCTTTGCAGGGTTTTAAGAATTAAATGACATGATGTAAGTACATCCAACACAGTGACCAAGGACAGGAGCCAACTGGTATCGAGTGCTAATTTGAAACAAGCTGTTACCGGATTAATTCTCCAAACAACCTGCAATATAGATACTTTTATCTTATCATGCAGGTGGAAGGGACTGAGTCCAGAGAGACAATCAGAGGACCTGTGGCCAGAAAATGATGAACACTGGCTCAGGAGCCCCTGTTATTAAACATCTCAGTTTATTTTATCTATGACCTTATGGTCTGCTATAGGATCGGTCACTCTCCAAGTCCATACACGTGACCCCTGGCCACTGCAGGCAGGAAATGCTGTATGGCAGGGAGCCCTTAGAGAGGCCAAGAGAGCCTGACCCTGGAGGAAATGATCAGCAGCTGCAGCCTTGGGAAGGAATGGCCAGAAGGTCACAGACACCGGGCTGAGCTGCATGGCCAAGGTAGTTGGTGGTTTTGGACTCACAGAGCAGTGACCTGGAATCCGGCAAGCTGGGCTTCCCTTTCCCACTTCCTTCCTGTGCCGACCATCTTGCTGAGTCACCTGCAGGAAGTCAGGGTGGTGAGGCAGAGTGGGGAGACCGGAGTACTCAGTCCCACCTCATCTTGTAACCATAGGACAACCACTTCCCCTTGCCAGCCTTCAGTTCCCACATCTGTCAGGCAGACAGCATGCTGGCATCTCCAGGAGGTCAGCAGAGGGTCAGTCCCTTCTAGAAGACACTGTAGTACAGAGGACCACTTGAGTGGTCACCAAGTAAGGACATAATAGTCATCATAGGCCCCATGTAAACATTCCTAGGCCCTCTGTCAGTTGCCGAGGTCTTCCATGATTCTGAATCGTCACCTGCAGTGATGGGACTGGGAAAGCACAGGAGGGCAGTTTCTCCACGTGCTGGCATGGTGACAACCATGAGGGGTGGCTGCCAAATAAGTCCCACCTGCAGGTTCTAAGCTTTTTCTAGTAAGCCTCTTCCCTTTCCACCTTCTTTAATTGTGCTCACAAATGTTTGCTAAGTCCTGGACCTGACTAGCTGAGTTCCAAACCGATTTAGAGGACCACTCTCTGAGGGACTCCAAGTCTGAAGTCAACACAAACTCATCTCTGTAGATTTTTTTACATTTTTCAGCCCACACAGGAGGATCTCTGTAAGATCCTTCACACTGAGGAGAGATTGGCCCAGGGCCTGGAGTTGACTGGTGGATGCTAGAGCCAGACTAGGGTACCCATTTGTGCCTCCTACTACTCAGGGTGGTGTTACTGAGCAGGCAGCATGCCAAAGAACACATGGACTCCAAATTTAAGGCTCTTACTACAAGCTGGGGTACTGTTGGCTTCATGTGGCTTTCAAGACCTTCCTGACAGCTCTGCACCACTTCCACCACAGAGCATGGTCTTTTTTTGCCCCACAGACTGCAACCTCCCTACTTGGCTTAGGAAGTTCTTCGTATTGTTGTGTCCATGTCATGGGTCTGTATCTTTGCACATTTCTCTTTCACTAAATTGCACCAGCCCCCACCACACCATCTCTAACTCAATCCTCCTGGTAAATCTTCACTCAAGGCCCAGTTTGTACATCACTTGTTCTAAGATGGTGCCCCTTACGCTCTTCCTTCTTTTTCAGTGTACACATTCCTCTGTACACATTCCTTTTATTTCATTTTCATCCTGCTTGGTCACAATTTGGGTGCATGTGTGTATGGCTCTGCTCCTAGAGCAATAGGTCTACATCCTAGGCTGAGCCCAGGGTAGAAGGTGGTAGCTGCTCCATGGGTATCCCTGGAAGGGAAGAAATGAACTCCTGGGAGCAACCTGCACGAGCTTCCTTGGTTGGCTGCTGGGGCTCTGGGCAGCCTCCCAGGCTGTTCTTCCCGGGAGGCTCTACCACTAAGAGATCGTGCATCTGTGGACACCACCTGTCCCACGCTGGCTATGAGTTTCCTCTCGGCAAATAGGTTTATCAAGTCTTTGTAAAGCTGATAGTTTATGATGTTTCTGGAAAGTCTGTAAGCTGCTTCTGTAGAGCCTGGAGCTGCAAGGCACAGGGCATTCAATGGATCTTGCCTTGCTGGACTCCCTGCATCATCACATTGGCCCTCCCAGTGCCCACTCAGGACTGGGCCTATTTAGGTGCTGGGGCCACAGAGAGGAATCACACTTTGTGTCCAGCCTTGAAGAATGTCATTTTAGTGCAGGACAGGCATATCTATGGTGGCGTGATGACCTCAGAGTACCATGGGAACCTGGTGGTGGCCAGCCCTGGGCCAACCAATGGCAGAAATCAGGACAGAGTTCCTTGGGGTGTGGGCCCAAGAGAGTTTACAATGAGCATAAAGCCTGAGAGCACTGGATGTGCCTACTGGCATAGACAGCTGCTCCAGGGTACTAGGATATGTCAGTGCAGGTATCCAACTGTGTATATGAGAAAGGAGAGGGGGGTGGGGAGAGACATCACATGGGTGAGAGGCAAGAGGGCTTCATGGGCCCTAGATATATCTCCAGAACCCTGGGGGAGTTTTCTGATTAAAAGATTGGTAGTGGAGGCCATGTACTCTGAATTATGTAATAGTTAGAGAATTGTCACCTTGGAGAGCATCAGAAGAAGGAGGGGCAGTGTCTGAGCAGGGCTACACCAATTCTGGAACTGAGCTGGGAGCAGATTTGTTAATGTATCGGGATTTAAGTGGTCAGAAGGAACACCCAAGTTGGGACAGCCTGCCCCCAAGAAGAGGCGTGCACACATTAGGTCTAAGGTTGTGGCAACAGAATCCACATGCAGCAAGACACAGAATCTCTCTCCTAGCTCCCTCCTGCCCATCCCATTAAGATGGCCTCTGGGAAGACAGGGAAGAGTCACACTGGCTTCACACCATGCTGACCCAGAGAATGTGTGCTGCGCAGTCTGCGTCTGTGAAAGAATGCAGCACCTGGGCACCTTGTCTTCTATGACTAGTGCACTAACCCTGGGGCCAAAGGTCAGAGCTAGGTGAGCCGTGGCTGAGTCCTGAGTCCTGCAGCTAGGAGGAGAGCACGTCTCATTCTCATTCCACTGTAAGTCACCACTGGCCCCCAAAGAGACATCTGAGGCCTTCTGATGCAGCACCTGGACACTTCTCAGCTTCAGGGTGAATGATTAAGGCTTTGGAGTAAGACAGAATTTGAGCTTCAGTTCCCTCATCCGTAGAATGCCTTTTAGAACTGGGACTGTGAGGTTAAATAGACTTCAAGTTCATCCAGAGCATAAAAGTGTTCAACTCAGAGCATAAAATGCAAGCTTCTGAAATGGCTTTGTCTTTTGTCATATATACTCCACATACTTTTCTAGTTTATTTTACTGTAGCAGGAACACTCAAGATTTACCTTCCTAACAAGTGTGTGTGTGTGTGTGTGTGTGATACTGCAGGCTGAATCCAAGGCTTTGACATTGAACTGCATCCCTCGCCCCTTTTTCATTTTTTATTTTGAAGCAAAGTCTCACTGAATTACTGAGTTGCCAAGCCTGGGCTGGGACTTCTAATCTTCCTGGCTCAGCCTCTCGGAGTGCTGGGATCACAGGTGTGATCACACCTAGCAAAAAATTTTAACATATTTTTTGTGGACTACACAAAAAATATGTTTTGTGACCACAATGTGCAACACTGTACAGCAGACCTCTGGTTTGTTCATCATACCTAACTGAAACTTTCTGCTGATTGACTAGTAACTCTACACAGTGTTTTAAAGATCTCAGTGCTCTCTGGTGGGGACGTGACCAGAGAGAGTCAGAGGCACTGAGCAGTTTCTGGAGAGAAATGTGCCTTGTGTTCCTCCACTGCCCCTTCCCCCAAAGGCCTCCGAGGCAGCCTTGGCCAACTCAAGGGTAGGCAGGTTGAACACGGCCTTGGGTTGATGGGCTGAGCCAGCTGAGCCAGCTTTCTGGAGTAGACTAAAAACTGGCAAATTTATATTCCCCAGGCACAACCTCATCTTCCGGTCTGTCTGGCTGTGGTGATGCTTGTGACCTCCTGCTAGAGTTAGAGTTTGAGAGAAGAGACTTGGAATTTGAGACCAAGATTGGGACACCTGTGTCACCTCATACATGCTAGGTAGACACTAACCTAGTGATCTGAGCAATTCACCTGAGAGAAGTGGCCATCTCAGGCCTGATCCCCAACTGAGGAATGATTGTGTTTCACCTCTGAGTGCCTGAGCTTGTACAAGCATCCTAGGGACCGGTGTGTGCTTTGAGTAGGACCTGGAGGAAGCTCAGCATCCCTGGCCTATCTCCACTTTAAGGCAACACCCAGTCTTGGGGGCTGTAAGTAGTAGGCAGGAGTGCAGCCCAGAGGACATAGCCTAGGCTTCAGACCATTAGCAAAGTGATCTGGGCTCAAAGCTCTGGTTATGGATCAGGAGCTACCTCAAGTCAGACAGCAAGGAAGCTGCTTTGTTCCTGAGAGCACTTCAAGGCCAAGTAGGTGAGCAGAGATAAGCCCAGGACATACATAGGGTATGTGGCTTATAGTGAGAGAAGTCGTTTCAGCCCTGAATGGAACTCAGCTTCCCCCATCCTCTCAGGCCTGGGCAGGATGAACTCATCATTGTGTAGGGCTGAACCTGCAAGTATTGAGCCAAAAGCCCAGAGCTGTGTGGAACTTTGAGGAAGTAGTGACTCCACTGGTCTGCACAGGGCAGATGAACCACAGCTAGATAATACTACCTTGTAGCTATCAGCTCCTCTTCATCCAAGGCAGACCTTCCAGCTCCAAACATATACAGCTAGTCTCCAGACCACTTGGGGGGATGCAGTTTGCATTGCAAGTACAAGCAAAAGCCCCAAGCACCTCGAGGGGCACATAGATTCTGTCCTTCTTGTGCTCAGAGACAGCTATAGTGCCGCAGAATGAGCACTGGACTTGAGTTGAGACAAGTGAGTGTCAATCCAGGATCTTTCTCAGCCCATTCTGTGACCTTTGGTCTCTGAGAGCTTCAACTCCTTCAGCCACAAAACCAAGTCCCAAAAAGGCACATCTAAGGAAGTTGGGGAGGGGCTTTTGGGAAGGGGGAAAAATTAGGACAAGAACACCTCCTACCCAGGATATGCCTCTACTGCAAAATTGCTCACATCCCACATGCCAAGCCAAAATGTGAGCTCCTCTTAGCTTGAACCCTTGAGAGCAGCCCTGACAGAGCAGCTTCCTCTGAGCCATGGTTTTTTGCTGTAGTATTCAGTCTGGGAAGCACCACCCATCTGCTTTGGCTGATTCTCTGGCTGACTTGCCTGGCACTAATACCATGACCCTTTCACTCCTTGGAAATCTAGCAGTCCAGGGAAGGGACTTTGGGATAGACTGGCTTGGAATCCATGTACTCCTGGCTATCTGATGCCTCCAATCACTGCTTTTTTGAGATTGTGTTAGATCTCTTGGCCAGAGAGCTATCATACTCTGATCAGACACAAAGCTGTGCCTGTGGGGTCCTTCCAACCCTGGGAATCAGGCCTTGAGGGAGAAGGCAATCATCACAGTCATCATCTCGAAGAGGCAGGATGTGCTCAGAATCATGGCCATAGGGTTTCTCTGGAGGTTGCTGGGATAGCTAAGGGAGACAGTGGCCCTGCTCAAGCCTAATACTGCCTGCTGCTAGCTGGTTGCTAAGGAGGGCAGGGAAAAGCTGGGGGCACAGGCTTTGCAGGTCTTGTGGCCAGCTGCCTAATGTACTGTCGCCATCAGGCTCATGAGGAAGGGCCCAGCCAGCTCAGCCTCTCTGTAGCAGAGCATCCAGGTCCCAGAGGCCCAGGAGTGCAGCCGACGCAGATGCCTACCAGGAACCGGCTGCAGGGATCGCTGAGAGTAAACAGCTGAGGAGAATCGCTTTGTAAGCCATGCTGAGTGGAAATCTCCCCCGCAGCTACATTGAAAAACAGAATCAAAATATTTATTCAGAACAGCAGATTTCAGAATAGCTCTTTGGAAGGTGATACAAAATGTCCAACCTCTGAGACAGCCTGGCACAGAGGGCATGCCTTGATGAAAGCCAACAATCCACTAAATGGGGACTGAGGGTCAAATTTAGCATTTTGGAGTCCTAGCCCAGCCTTTCCACACTGACCAGGGCAGACTGGAAGCAGCTTAGGATATCCAGAAACTATTAACAGGCTCCTTGCTTAGGTGACCCATCTCCGCTCACAGTCACCTTTGTGGACCCTCAGGACAGCCCAGCATGGCAGGAAGATGACCCACTGGCTAACCATATATCACTGGAAGCTTAGCAGTCTCTGCCTTATGTTGGTTGTTAACTGGATTGTGAATTTTAGCTGGGAGAGCTCATATATTCCACATTTCTTTTACCCATAGCCAGCACTTATTCTTAGAAATAAGATATATAGAAGTATCTACAAAGAATTCTGGATTTAACAGGCTCAAGCAAATACTTAAAAGCTCTTCAAGCCAAAAACCACACTGGGTTCTCTCATTAGTTTTGTCTTATCATCATTCCACATTTCAACCTTTGAGGTAGGCAATGCTACCCCATTTTATACAGGAGGGAAAATAAGCCCAGAGAAGCTAAGAAACCAGTTTGACATCACACTGCTGGTATATGCAAAAGTGAAGATTAAGTGGTCATGATTTTAACGACCTATCCTAGTCCCATTTGTTTGCTTTTATATCACCGCATTTGTCTAATGCCACATAGACTTGCCATGAGATTTGGAATGCTGCATGTGAGATATGTTAGTCATGTCTTACTCTTAATGCATGTTCATTGTTACTACCAGCCTGCCACAGACATCTAGGAAACGGTGGACAGAGATTGAATTTTGTCTCACTGTCTCATTTCCTTGAGATGGGCAGGCGGACCTCAGGTATGACTAGAGCCAGGAACTGATATGATACCATCAGGTCATTAGATTCTGATTTTTCTTCCACTTCTTACTTTTACTCCTTTTTGTCTGGACCTGTCTTATCTGCCACCTTTGGCTTCATTCTCCACATTCACAACACAGTGGCTGTAGGGGCAGAGAAGTGTCATGGACCCCTGCTGGCTCCTGACCTCTGCCATCTCACTTTGTGACTCCAGCTAGAAACTCTGCTCTTCCTCGAAGCTGTTAGTGTGAAGAATCCCAGAGAGCTGCTGTGATTGGTCCAGATTGGGTCACATGACTACTATTGGACAATGAGCTATAGAGTTTGACAAACAGGTAATTTGCTCTTTGCTGTGGTCAGGACAGTGAGTGGTCCTGTGCAGGGAAGCCCTGCCAGTCCTATGAGAAGAGCAGGGGGATTGTGTCGTGAGGACTTCTTGCCAGAAGAAACAAAAGGGAAGACATTGAGAGGGGGAGAAACAACAGCTTGCTTTACCCTGGGATTGGATGAAAGAGCTGAGTTAGTAATGTGATATAAAAATGTAAGTTACCAAGTATTGGCTCATCCTTTTAATCTTACAGGTAAGAAAACCGAGCCTCAGAAGCACAATGTGATTGTGTGGTACTCTTACAATATTTGAAAGCCCTGGGGCAGAGTGTGGATCCCATTGTTCCCACTCCCTTGTTTGTGAGGACCCCTCTCAACCTCATCTAGGTTCACTCTGGGCACTTCGGGAGCACAGAGAACAGCCTGTTGGCAGAGCTGGGGGACAGGAAGGGGTGCCATCTAGATGCTGCCCTCAGCAGTGATGCAGCAGTGTGACTAGGTCTCTGACCCCAGAACTTGGTATTTGGAAAAAGTTCATGTGGGCCTGCAGGTACGTGGGGGTCAGTGGTGAACACAGCACACACATCACCGTAATCATGGGCTTGGACTCCGGTGTGGGGAACTAGTCCTCAGACAGGAAATCACACTGAAAAAAGAAGCTACGAATGTTGACACTTGCTGGTCTCCAGTAAGGAAGGACATATTACCAGAGGCCTGGTTTAATCAGATGTCAGGGAGGGCCTCTCTGAGGAGCAGCACACACACGGGGAAATGGAAAGGTTGGAGAAGACCCATTGGGAACAGGTTCCAGGCAAAGGACACTATGTGTAAAAGCCCTGAAGCAAGGGATTAAAAGAAGTCCCTGTGCCTTGAGTGGAATTAGGGGGATGTTAGTTAGAGGAGGTCACTGACACAGGCACTGATGACCATGTGCAAGAATTTGGTCTTGGTCTCAATGGCAGGAGAAACCTATTGAGAGAATTTAAGCAAGATGGACTAGGGACTCATAGGGGATGGATTAATCCTGGAGGAGAAGACATGTGGACAACCCAAGGGAGGATGGTTCTGTACACGGGAAGCTAGCAGAAGGACTTACAGAGCTCCCAGCATTGTGTGAATCCCATGAGCTCGTCTCAAGTGTGGGATAAAAGCGTTTATTTCCCTACCTGCACCTCTCAGCTTTCTACCAGCCACATGGTGTAGAGGACCGTCAGAGAACCTTATGACAGGCAGTGTCCACTGTATGCTTGTGAGACAGATGTGAGCCAAGGGGCCAATTCTTGTTGATCCCTAACAGCCTGTGACTAACTTGGCTGGGATGAGCCTAGCCATAAGGATATCTTTCAGTAGACCTTTCTGAGGAGCAGATCTTCTGCAAAGTCTGTGGAGAAGTCTCAGTCTAAGATAGAGAGCATGTCCCAAAGTTGGAGACTGGCCTGCTGCACCCTGGTGTCTGCCCTGAGAATGCCATATCTTTGAAATATCTCAGGTTCAGCTCAGCATCCTGAGTGATCCAGGCAGTCTGACAGCATGTGTCCCCCAACCAGGCTGAGGAGTCACCAGAAAAGGCCTTGCCTTGCATCTATGCTAATGGCAGACATGAGGGATACAGGCAAGAAAGGAGAGGAAGTAATGGCACCTCTGTGCCTCCTTCCACTTCCTCCACTGATTTGTTTCATGGTCATTGAACAAGTGTCAGGCCTGGCCTGGTGTCTGGGAGCTTGGCTGGGCAGGAAACAGACTCAGTGCCAGTCCTCCTGGTGCCAAGCTGGACCTGTCTCTGTGTGGCATTTAATTCTCCTGACAAGCTTGCTTCTGCCTATGTCTCTGCCACCTCTAGGGAGGATTGGTTCCAGACAACTGGGTTTGGGGACAGGCACCAGGTGGGTATGAGTCTCTGTGGCCATTTTCTGTACTGCAGAAAAAAGACAACCCCACGTTGGGCATAGG